>NC_133236.1:4594664-5794664 GCF_040436345.1 Pagrus major
CTCATGAGTCTACGAATGGTTTTCTTGAGCCACCTCCAAGACCCAGAGCTGAACTCCTGGCACGTAGACAAGAAAAGCATGTTGATGTTGGCGATTATGTGCATCATGGAGCTGGTATGCCTTCTCTTGCCTTCAATCCAAAGTCAGCTGTTCAAGTTGGTGCCTCAGACAGAAGGAGGTCATCGTAAAGGTTTGATGCTGGTAGTATGTCAGTATGTCTCAACTGCCTCACAGAGACATACCAACGTTAAAAGGAGATCCTCTGGCTTATAGATCTTTCATAAGAGCTTTCGAGCATGCTATTGACAGTAAAACAGACAGCCATCAAGATCAGTTGTATTACCTCGAACAGTTCACTAGTGGAGAACCACTTGATCTCATTCGCAGCTGTGAGCACATGAGACCTGACAGAGCTTACAAAGAAGCCAGAGCATTGCTTGATCGTCATTATGGAGATGAACTATCGCCACAGCATACATCAAGAAGGCAATGGAATGGCCTCGATAAAAGCAGAGGACAGAAAAGGATTGAACACCTTTGCGCTGTTCTTAATTATTATTAGGGCCCGAGCAGGGAACCTGCAAGGACCCTATTGTTTTTGTAGTGATTTTTTTTTTTCTTTGTCGCAAATGATCGCATTTTTCACTGCCTGAACATACCCCAAAACTCACCAAACTTGGAATATATGTCACAATTTTATAATCTGTTGTGAATTTCAACCACTAGGTGGTGCTATAATCAAGGAAAGTGCATTTTGGCTTATAACTCCCACATACTTTGTCGCACATTCAAAAACCTTATATCCACACATTCAGTGAATTGTGCTGAATCTCGTGATATAGCCACGCCCATTTCTGCCTACTGTTTTACAGTCCCTGACAAAATTCTTGTCGCTTATCCAAGTTGTAGGAACAACAAATAATAACTTGACTTGTAGTTGATCGATTGGAATCAGAAATGGCTTACATGAAAGGCAAAGGCCTCTAGATTATGCTTATTATACCAAAATAAAGTCATGTATCATTCATTGAGTTTTATCATTTAATTAGGACAGAAAGGTCAGATTTTGCTTGGACAAAAGTCTTGTTGTGTCTTTAAACGATTCAACCAATCACAGATTAGAGCTCCACCTGTGACAAATACTGTGATTAACACATTCCCAGGTGTGTATAAAAAGAACCCCAGCACACCAGACCTTCATGTTAAGTGCAAACTGACCTCTGACAACATGCCAAAGATTCAACCACAGACCAAAGTGCTGATCATCAAGTCTGCTGCTGATGTGGCAGACATCTTCAATGTATCCAAACATCAAGTGGAGAAGATAAAAAAAAAGATTTGAAGAAACTGGTGATGTTCATGACAAGCCCAGGTCAGACAGACCCTGTAAGACAATTGTTTCGAGAGGACCGTTTGTTGCGTTGGCAGTCCAGGGCCAGCCCTTTTTCAACTGCAGCAGAGCTACATGAGAACTGGTCACCAGAAACCCCTGTATCTACAAGAACAGTTTGTCGAATTCGCTCACGCAGTGGTCTCCATGGCTGAATTACTGCTCACAAACCAGCATTAAACAGAAGACAACAAAAGAATCATGTTGCATTTGCCAAGGCCCACAGCTTGCGGAAAGGATGGACAGTGGAAAAGTGGCAGAAGGTTGGTTTTTCTGATGAATCATCCATTGAACTGCATCACAATCGCCGCAAATACTGCAGAAGACCTGTTGGAACCCGCATGGACCCAAGATTCACCCAGAAAACACTCAAGTTTGGTCGAGGAATAATCATGGTTTGGGGTTACATCCAGTATGTCGGTGTGTGGGAGATCTGCAGAGTGGATGGCAACATCAACAGCCTGAAGTATCAAGAAATTCTTGCTACCCATTACATTCCAAACCACAAGAGAGGGCAAATTCTTCAGCAGGATGGCGCTCCTTCTCATACTTCAGCCTCCACATCAAAGTTCCTGAAAGCGAAGAAGGTCAAGGTGCTCCAGGATTGGCCAGCCTAGTCACCAGACATGAACATTATTGAGCATGTCTGGGGTAAGATGAAGGAGGAGGCTTGGAAGATGAAACCAAAGAATCTTGATGAACTCTGGGAGTCCTGCAAGACTGCTTTCTTTGCCATTCCAGATGACTTCATCAATAAGTTATTTGAGTCATTGCCGAGACGTATGGATGCAGTCCTCCAAGCTCATGGGAATCATACACGATATTAATTCTTTTTCCCAAGGCACCATGACTTTATGTTCTGATGTTATTGTAGCATGTTTATGTATTCAAAATAAAGTATAATTTCTACCGTACATTATTTTTGTATGCGACATGACTTTTGCCCAAGCAAAATCTGACCTTTCTGTCCTAATTAAATGATAAAACCCAATGAATGATACACGACTTTATTTTGGTATAATAAGCATAATCTAGAGGCCTTTGCCTTTCATATAAGCCATTTCTGATACCAATTGATCAGCTACAAGTCAAGTTATTATTTGTTGTTCCTACAACTTGGATAAGCGACAAGACTTTTGTCAGGCACTGTATTTTGCAAATTCAAGAAATGTCGCAAACCTACTTTTTCGAACTCCTCCCAGGCAATTTCACCAATTTGCATTAAACTTTGCACACCGCATCTGTGGACCCTCCTGACAAAAAGTTATTAAAAGAATTTTGATATTCCAAAGAATACTCAAGTTATTAAATAACTTCCTGCAGATTTCGTTCCAAACAGTAAGTGTTGCATATCTCCACATTGGTTTGTCCGATTGACATAAAACTCAGCATACTACTTCCACATGAGCCCCTAAGGCCCTGTGTGCACTAGGAGGCGCTCTGGTGCCAGTCTAATTTTATATTTGGCACTGTGCCCACACCATAACACTTAGGGGTGGTATAGACTGGCCCCTGTAACTCACACACCAAAAGTGACCAGCAGGTGGCGCTATTATCAACACAGCCATTTTTGGTTAATAACTCCTACATAAAATGGAGCACGTTGTTAGTCCTTATATCTACGTGTTCCCTGCATGCAGCTGAATTGTGTGATGTAGGCCATGCCCACTTTCACGCTAGAATTCCATTCGCAAAATGTCGCAAACCTACTTTTTCGAACTCCTCCCAGGCAATTTCTCCGATTTGCACTAAACTTTGCACACTGCATCTGTGGACCCTCCTGACAGAAACGTATTAAAAGAATTGTGATAGTCCAAAGAACACCCAAAATATGAAACAACAATTTCCTGCACATTGTGGTCAATCAGACAACTGGCAAAAGTTTTGTGTTAATGGACTGTATTTTGTCAAGATAGGCAAGACTGTGTTCCATGGCACGATGAGCATTTCTACAAAATTTGGTGCAAATCGGCCAATAGGTGGCGCTTTTATTGCTTAATGACGAAAGAACAGCTTGACTGCCTTCACTTTTGATTCCTCAACGGAAGTTGTTGCATGAACAAGCCTCGACAGCAGCACGCCCCAACGCGTGTGGACTGCGAGGGCCCGTTCATCACTGCTTGCAGTTTTAATTGGATGTAACACAGTGAATGATGTTGACTACATGGACGAAATGAACAATCCCACTAACATGAAGTGAATTTTGTCCAAACTCCCATTCAAACTGAAAGATGGAGAAGCTATGCTTATGACATTCGAGGAAAAAGAGCTAAATTTCCTGATTTAGTGGAGTTTATTACCAAGCAAAGGTTGCCAATGATCCGCTGTTTGGAGATATCCTGGATTCCCCCCTGGGCAGTCAGAAAAGCTCAAAGAAGCAACCCAGCATCAGAAAAAGTGAATCTACAGCTGTGGCTGTGTCTGCTACTGAAAAAGACCTAAGTAAAATCCAACCTGAGAAGAAAACTTCTGCAGTTAAGTCAGTGAGTGTTTTCCAAAGCCCTTGTCTTTACTGTCAGAAGAACCATGCACTGAATGTGTGCAACAAGATCCGAGAACAGCCATTGAAAGAAAGAATTCAGTTCTTAAAGACGAACGGTCTTTGTTTCGGGTGTCTGACAGCAGGCCATCTGTCCAGGGACTGTAAGAAAAGGGCTTCATGTCCGGATCGTTCTCTCAGGCAGCCAGCTATCTTGCATGTCATGAAGGAAAATGTTACATCAGAGAGCAACAGTGTAGATAACAGCTCACAAGGCACAAGTGAAGTCACAAGCGCTCTTGTGTCTGCAGGGTGTAGAAAAAGGGACCATACTGGGGCCGGAAACAGCGAATGCATACTGCCAATCGTACCTGTGCAGATAAAACACAAGAAAGGCACAACGATAATCAAGACCTATGCGTTCCTGGATCAAGGAAGCACAGCAACCTTCTGTACTGAAGACTTAGCCAAGAAGTTGAACATCAGAGGCAGGAAGACAGAGTTCCTGCTTCGCACCATAGCGCAAGGACAGAAAGTGAGTAGCTATGTACTCAACGATCTGGAGGTGTATGGCTTAGAGGAGCAAGAGTACATCCAGCTGCCCAATGTGTATACTCAGCCAGACATACCTGCGACAAAAGCCAACATACCACAGCAACAAGATTTGGTGAAGTGGTCTTACCTGAGTCGAGTCCATCTCCCAAAATTAGAAGCAGAGGTTGGTCTTCTCATTGGTTCCAATGCGTACAAAGCCATGGAGCCATGGGAGATCATCAGTAGCCAGAATGACGGACCATACGCTGTAAGGACAGCGCTTGGTTGGGTTGTCAATAGGCCAATCAGCAGGGGCCAAGAGAAGGAATCAGAGGATGGTGAAAGACAAAGTTTCCTTGTCAACCGGATTTCTGTGATGAGCAATGAGGACATGCTGATGAATCACTACAATGCAGATTTTCTAGAAAAACGATGTGACGACAGACAAGAACAGCCTCAACATGACAAGCAGTTCATGCATACGGTGACATCATCAGCACGGCTCATGGATGGTTATTTTTGCATCAAGCTGCCTTTGATGGATGACAAGGTGAAGATGCCATGCAACCGTGTTATTGCTGAACAGAGGCTTAACTCTTTGAAGAGGAAGTTCAGTAGGAATACAGACTTCTTTCAAGAGTACAAGACCTTTATGGACAACATACTGAAGGAAGGCTTTGCAACAAGGGTTTCAGAAGAGCAACCGAGTCGCAGTGATGGAAGAGTATGGTTCATCCCACATCATGGGGTTTATCATTCGAAAAAGAGAAAGTTGTCTTTGACTGCGCAGCTACTTATCAAGGGGTGTTGCTGAACGAACAGCTGTTGCAGGGGCCCAACCTAACAAACAGCCTTATTGGAGTGTTGCTGAGATTTAGACAGGAGCCTGTCGCCATGATGGCAGATATTGAGTCCATGTTCTACCAGGTGCGGGTACCAGACACGGACGCTGACCTGTTACGCTTTCTCTGGTGGCCAGAGGGCAATCTGAATGTGGAAGCAGAAGAGTACAGAATGTGTGTGCATCTGTTCGGTGCTACATCATCCCCTAGTTGTGCGTCGTATGCACTGAGAAGAACAGCGGAAGATGCAGCCCCAAGTAGCACCCCAGAAGCAATACAGACAGTTCTCAAAAACTTTTACGTGGATGACTGTTTGAAGTCGGTAGCCACAGAACATGAAGCTGTCACTCTTGCGAGGGAGCTGATGACGTTGTGCGCCAGTGGTGGTTTCCATTTGACCAAGTGGGTCAGCAACAGTAGAGTTCTGTTGAGTTCCATCCCTGACCACGAACGAGCAGTTGAAGTCAAAGATCTAGATTTGGAGCATGATGAATTACCAGTGGAATGGGCATTAGGCGTGCAGTGGTGCACAAGTTCCGACAGCTTCATGTTCAAGATACACTTGCCAGACAAGCCGTGCACAAGACGGGGCATCTTATCAGTTGTCAGTTCAGTGTACGACCCAATGGTCTTTTTGGCACCACTCCTACCTGTCAAGCTCATTTTGAGAGATCTCTGCAAAGAAAAAAGGTTGGGATGAAGATCCATGAGAGGCCACGTCAAATATGGATAAAGTGGCTGACAGACCTAAACAAACTTTCAGAACTCAGTCTGGACAGAAGTTTTAAACCCGCTACATTTGGGCCCACAAAGGTTGCTCAAATACACAATTTCTCAGACGCCAGCCAAGATGGATATGGCATTGTGTCATATCTCGTGTTGACGAATGATCAGGGTGAGAAACATGTATCGTTCTTGATGGGAAAGTCCAGAGTCGCTCCACTCAAACAGATCACAACCCCAAGAATGGAGTTGACAGCAGCAATGGTTGCGGTCAAGATTGATCAGATGCTGAAAGAAGAACTTGAAGTTCCTCTGATGGAGTCAGTCTTCTGGACGGATAATACGACAGTACTAAAGTACATTGAAAATGATGCCCTTCGTTTCAAAACGTTCGTGGCAAACCAAGTGTCTTTCATCAGAGAAGCGACAACACCTTCTCAGTGGAAGTATGTCAACACCTCACAAAAAGTAAGAGCTGGTTTCAGGGGCCTAGTTTCCTGCCAAACGAAAGTGAGTGGCCAAAACAACCTGAACAGTGTACTTACCTTACAGAAGAAGATATTGAGGTGAAGACATCTGCTGCAGTGTCATGCACAAAACCAGACGAGTGCACAGACCCAGTGAACCAGCTTGTTGAGTATTACTCCAGTTGGCACAAGTTAAAAAAGGCAACAGCTTGGATTTTGCACCTGAGAGAGACATTGCAGCACCTGAGCAAGAAGAGAAAGGAGTTTAAGCTGAACATACAGCAGACTGAAAATGATTGAGAGAAATGCATCCATGGTTGAACAACAGATGGTGATGTGTAAGAAGAACCTGGAAAAAAGAATTCTTACTGTGGAAGATCAAGATAGATCAAATACAGTCAGAGACAAACTTATGCTGAAGAGATACAAGCTTTGCAGTCAGGACTCTCCCATGTGAAAAGGAACAGTCCTTTTTCCAAACTGGACCCATACTTACAAGATGGCGTGTTGAGAGGAGGACGTCTGAACAGATCAGCGATGCCTGAGGAGGCCAAGCATCCTGCCATTTTGCATAAACAGCACAGAATAGCCCACCTCATTCTCCAACACACTCATCAAGACATTGGACATGGAGGTAGTAATCATGTCTTAGCCAAACTATGACAACGGTATTGGATACCAAGAGCCAACGCAGCGGCAAGAAAAGTGATTTCAGAGTGTAACCTTTGCAGGAGACTGCATACGAAGGCAGGAGAGCAAAAAATGACGGACCTGCCGCAAGACTGTCTACTTCCGGACAAGCCACCCTTTACCAACACGGGTGTGGATTATTTTGGACCTTTTGAGGTCAAAAGAGGACGTGCCAAGGTCAAGCGTTATGGAGTGCTCTTCACATGCCTAACCATCAGAGCAGTGCATATAGAGGTAGCCCATTCCCTTGACACTGATTCATGTATTAATGCCCTACGGCGTTTTCAAGCCAGAAGAGGACAAGTGTCAATCATTCGTTCGGATAATGGCACAAATTTCGTCAGTGCTGAACGAGAGCTTTATGAGGTGTTAGCAGGGATGGACCAGTCTCGTATCAATGAAGTCATGATGAAAAAAGGTGTGCAGTGGATTTTCAACCCGCCTCCATGGCGGAGTCTGGGAGCGACAGATCCGCACAGTGAGAAAAGTGCTGAGTTCTGTGGTGAAGCAACAGCTGTTAGATGATTAAGGACTACAGACTCTCCTATGCGAGGTTGAGAGCATCATCAATGGGAGACATCCCAATGACCTCGAGCCGCTGACGCTGAATCATCTGCTCCAGTTGTGGACACAGCCTAGCTTTCCACCTGGTGTGTTCACTAAGGATGATGTCTATGCCTGCCGGCGCTGGAGACAAATACAATATATGGCAGATCTATTCTGGCGAAGGTGGACTCACGAATATCTACCGCTTCTTCAAGAACGACAAAAATGGCTCGGACTGAAAAGAAGTTTCAAGGTTGGAGACGTCATCCTCGTCATGGATTCGTCCCTGCCGAGAAACTCCTGGATGTTAGGCAGAATAAAGAAGGTCATGTCAGACTCCAAGGGCGTTGTTCGAAGTGCTGAAGTCCGGACGAAGACCAACATCATTCAAAGACCCATAACTAAACTTTGTTTGTTGCAGGGAGAAGAATAAAGATGGAGGAGAGATTTGAGTTTAAGTTGGTAATTGATATGCTAAGGCCTAGTCAATTAGGGGCCTGATGTGTTGTAGCCATTTCTATGGACGTGATTGTTCTGTTATTATATTGCACTTAATTTTATATTGAGAAAATTAAGTTTGATTATATTTTCAAGACCAGATAAATACTGTGTTGCATATAAAACAAAAAATATGAATATTAATAGTGAAGCAGTGATGTTTGGAATGGCGAAATCTGATTGGCTGTTTGAATTAGAAACTTAACGAAGCGGTCAGAAGCCACTGGACCTTGGAGCAACACAGTCTTTTGACCTACACTTGGTGAATTTTGTAGAAAGTCAAGATAATAAGTTTTTTGTTTACGATGCAAGTTCATCAATAAAAACAGGATAAACGAAGACTTTTGGATTCATGACTTTTATTTTCTGACTTCGGTGTTGAGTGCAAAGAACTTTGAGGTCCTAAGCTAGTGAGTCAGCGTTGCTGCACTCACACTAAGTCGAGGGCTATTACCTCTAGAGCAGGGCTATTCAACTTCAATAGCAAGTGGGCCGAATATGAAAATCACTGGGGGTTCGTGGGCCACACAGAATATTTGTCAACTAATGGCTAAAAAATAACTTGATGATAATAGATATATTAGTATGAACGAATGACATATCCATTTTCTTTAACTTTAATACTGCTACATTCAAGATGAAAAAAACAAAGCCATCAGACCAAAAATTAATGGACTGTTCACAACATAACATGACAAACAATTCCAAACATAGCAGGTCCATACCCACAGTCAAATGTATTAGAGCTGAACATTAAAACAGACAAACAAAATAATTAACATAAAACATAATTGTTGTCACAGAGACAGCATCACATGCCTCATGTGATATTAAAGTAGTATACATCACACTGCTGTCATTTTTGAGCCTGTTCAAGTTAATGGGAAAAATTACACTGCCTTGACTTTGCTATTTCATCATAGTTTGGCTCATAGGTAGTAAGGGCAATCCTAAGACACTCATGCAACTTCTCTTTGGTCATGGAGCAACGTGCCTTTGTTTTGATGGCATTCATATGAGAAAAGCTAGACTCACACATATAAGTGGACCCAAACATTGTCAGTATTAGCAAGGCCACTTTCCTTGTTATGGGGTACCGATATTGGTTAACATTGTTAGACCAAAAGTTCTCTGCACCCTCAGACTGCAAGTGCTGTTTTAAAGCAAAGGAGGATTGCATATCAACCATTTCCATCTGAAAGATGCTCTCATCAATAGAAGACATTACCTCTTTTGCTTTTGCACAGAAGTCTGCTTCAGGTTTGATAGAAAGGGGGTCATGAGCAAAGTGCAATACTTCAATGGGAATGTTGAACCCTTGGAATCTCTCCGTAAAGTTCTCAGTCAGTTTTGTCATGAAATCTGTCATGACGGGTGTTATCCGTGCCTCGGGTGCTGTGTTCATGAATGCACGCAGTCGTGGATAGTGCAGCAATCCTGTTGCAGTTAGGTCTGTTGTGAATATTGTTAGCTTTGTCTTGAAAGCACAAAGCTTCTCAACCAAATCAGCAATAGACTTTTCTCGTCCTTGCAGTTCAAGATTCAGTGTTCAAGTGTCTAAAAATGTCACACAGAAAGTACACTTCTGCCATGAACTGTTCATCCAGCATGCGCTCCAGGAGGTTTGCTGCCCGTTTGTGTTTACACACACGAAGGAAAGACACAATCTCCTGGTGGAGCTCACAGAAACAGTCCAGAACATTTCCCTTGCTTAGCCACCTGACATTGTTATGAACAAGCAAGTCCGTGTGTTCCGCAAACATGTCAGCAAGCATCATACGGAAAAGGCGGTGTTGTAGGCTGGAGGTTGAGCGGATGAAATTCACAATGTTCATGACGGTGTCCACGGTGTTTTTCAGATCACCGCTCAGCTTTGCACACAACACAAACTAATGAATGATGCAGTGTAAAAACTGCATATGTGGGGCTACGGTTGATAGCCTCGCCACCAGCCCTTGTAATCTACCGATCATGGCTGGAGCGCCATCAGTAACTAGAAGGCAAATTTTCTGTAAATCCAGCTCACGCTCGTTAAAAAATGCGACAATCTTTTGAAACAAAACCTCACCTGTGGTGTGTCCCTCCAACGGAATAAGCCCCGAAAGTTCTTCTCTAAAGCGCACTCCATCGTGAAATCTGACAGATGCATAGCTGAGCCATGTCAGTACAGTCGGTTGATTCATCCACAGCGATAGACATATCAGCTTTTTTGAGGTTTTCCAAAAGCTTCCTTGAGACATCCTTTGCAAGTAATTCCACTCTGCGAAGAGTTGATGTGTCCGAGAGAGGCACTTTTTTAATGGATGAGGTGACGCTTTCCTTTTTCAACAACAACCACTTCATCAATGACAGCAAGCATACGGTGAGACATCCTTTGCGAGTAATTCCACTCTGCGGAGAGTTGATGTGTTTGAGAGAGGCACTTTTTTTAAATGGATGAGGTGACGCTTTCCTTTACTTTTTCAACAACAACCACTTCATCAATGACAGCAAGCATACGGTCTTTAACCTTCTCCGCCTCGGTAAAAGGCCTCTTCTGTCTGGCGAGGGTCCAGGCTACACGAAGGGATGCTATCATAGCCCTCTCTTGTTCCGTGCAAAAGCGGGGCGACTTGACACTGTTGAAAAGACACTAGCAGACGCTGTACTTTGCCTCTCCGTTCCTCCGAGTCCTCTGGAAAACTGGCAGAAAACGAGCCGTGATTTGACTTGTAGTGCCTCTTCACGTTGTATTCTTTCATGACATATGCATTCGTTGCACAGTAAACAGACCAGTTTATTACTCGTCGCGGCAGGCAAAACAAATAAATATTTGTCCGCCCAGTCACTCTTGAACTGGCGGTTTTCCAAATCAATTGTTCATTTTTTGGGTTTTGAGAGCGACACGTTGCAAAGCGGTGTTAGCTTAGCTGACTCTGACCTCTTCACCTCTCACCCGCGAGCTGAGTGCAAGTGCAGAGCGAGTGTAGCAACCAATCACAGCACATTCCTGTTTGGCACGTAGGTGCGTAGTATTACGTGACAGATATTTTCGAGTCAGATCGGAACCGTTGTTGAAGTAGCTCAGAGCTACTGGTATACCATAATTTTATTATATCACACGAATCACACACTGTGATTTACTGGCAGTCTTGTGGGCCATAAAAAAATTCAAAAGGGCCGTAAGTCGAATAGGCCTGCTTTAGAGGGTACGTAACAGCGACTGGCTTTAAGGGAGCTCTTGGTTCTGCTCTGTCCTTCTGCAAGCTGCAAACAACGCACCCAGACTGGAAGTCCCGCACCTCTTTCTCCATGTCGACCCAGAAGAAGCGGCATCTCAGGGTGGTCAACGTCCTCCCTGCCCCAGCTTGCACTGCGGCCTCGTGGTGTTGTCTCCACACCTCTTGACGCTTGGGACCGGGGCAGACGATCTGTAACATTTGCTCATGGGTGTTAGGGTCAATGAATCTGCGACACAGAACTCCTTCATGGACACAGAGCCTCTTGTATTGTTTTAACAGTCCAACAGTGCCAGCGGTGAGTGCGCTCTGTTCACCGCACCATGGGGACAGAGCCTTGATCCACATACCTCTTTGGGGCCTGAATGTCGGAGTCGGCCTGTTGCTCTACCACCCAGCTGTTACTCTGCACCAGGGAGTCCTCTTCCTGTTCCACTGCTGCTGATGATGCTGGTGTGGGGCAAGCTGCAGGGAACCGGGAGAGGGTGTCCGCGTTTGTGTTCTCCCTCCCAGCACGGTACTTTACCTCAAAGTTGAAGGATGCCAGCTGGGCTACCTAGCGCTGTTCCACTGCACCCAACCTCACAGACTGTAAATGAGCAACAGGATTATTGTCTGTATACACAATGAACTCAGCTTTAAAATGGGCAATTACAGAGAAATTCAAAGATTACCTGACTGGAGCTAACAGTTCCAGCTTGAACGAGCTGTAGTTAGCATCGTTGCGCTCTGTGGGATGTAGGCTTCGACTGGCATAAGCAATTACTCGCTCCTTACCTTCCTGGACTTGAGCCAATACTGCTCCCAACCCTTGGTGGCTGGCGTCTGTAGAGAACAAATGGCTTGGAGAAATCAGCACAGGCTAACACAGGAGCCTCAGTTAGTATTCGTTTTAGGTTGTCAAAGGCAGCTTGGGCCGCGGCTGACCAACTTAAGGGGTGGGAGCCTAGGCGCTTGTCGTTTGGTATGCCAACTAAAAGTGAGTTTAGTGGTCGTGTGATTTTGGCAAATCCAGGGACAAACCATCTCTAATACCTGGCAAGGCCTAAGAAGGCTTTCAATCGTTTGGCTGTAGTGGGGGCAGGCCAATCAACAACAGCGGATATCTTTTCTGGGTCCGGCATGACCCCTCTGTGGTCCACTACATGGCCCAGAAATTTCACTTGCCTGTGAAAGAGTTTGCATTTGTCGGGACGAAGCTTCAGGCCGTGCCTCCATAGGCGCTCAAATACCTCCTCCAAGTGTTTGAGGTGTGTGGCAAAATAGACAATGATGTCATCTAAATAGACTAGTAGGAAGTCTGTAATTTGGCCGCTGAAATGTCGCTGGGGCATTGCAGGGGCCAAAGGGCATGCGCTGAAACTCGAATAGACCTAATGGGGTTGTGAAAGTGTTTTTTTTCCACGGTCCTGTAGGTCCACCTCTACTTGCCAGTAGCCGGTGGAGAACCACTCGGCCTGGGTCATCGAGGTCAGGGTCTCCTCAAACCTAGGAAGTGGGAAGGCATCCTTATGAGTCACAAAATTCAACTTCCTATAGTCAACACAAAATCTCCAGCTGCCATCCTTTTTCCTCACCATAACGATGGGGGCTGCCCAGGGGCTGGAACTTTAGGTTATGTCATTTTGCAACATACCTGCTAGAAGGGCTCGAAGCCATTTTGCAGATTTACCTTATTGATTCACAATTATGTTGAGACATCATGCATTTTTTTATGTGAATTATGCTGATCATGTGTTGGAATGTACTGTGTTGAGGTTTGTTTGCTGGTGTTATTATGATAATCATGATGAGCAGATGTCGGATAGTGTTATGCCTCTTGATTTAGGACAGGTGCACAGGTGTTCACGGGAGCGGAAGGGCAAACAATTTTCAACCGCACAACACGAAACCCATTTGTCTGAAGCCAAATTTATTTATGATTATATTCTGTTATCGTCCTTCAATAAAGCCCAAATACGACAGAGCTGAAATAAAGCACTGGCTGTGCGCATTGAGAAGGAAAAGACACAGACGACTGAAAGAAATATAAACAGATACTCCAACTGGTTCAGTTCAATAATTCGTTTAAGTTATTGTCAAAAAATCAGAACTGAATAAAAACGAAACTGAGATGATGGCTGAAGGAACTGCCAGTGTGCCACCACACTGGCAAAAGAAACAAACAAAAAGAACCCAACCAGAGTTGGGGCTTACTGCGGTGGCAGGGAACTCAAAAAGGGACAAAATCCAAACTAAACCACCAGTGCACTGCAACCAAAAACTGTGTCAAACACCACCACCAGGGGAGGGCTGCAGCTCGCTTGGGCCTCAGCACCTGTTTTAAAACAAGACAAAAACACGAAATTAACACAAGGCACAGTGTGGGGACATCTGGGGGCATGTACAGTTTAAAAAGAAACAAAAGGAGACCAAATACACAATTAATACCAAAGACACCCGAAAGAAAATATCAAAACAGCATAGAAATATATATCACAAAAAAAGAAATAACAAATTCAAACTACAACTAAAGAGTTGAAGAAAATTAAAAGAAACAATATAAACCAACTTAGGCTAGAAAATAATCAAGTATTAAACAAAAAGAAAATATTTTAATCCAAAATCATCTCAATGCAATAACCAAAACAATCCAAACTATTAAACGAATACTAAACTAAGTGAGACCTGAATTAAATCAACAAAACAATCCTTAATATTTAAATTAATAAGGAAAATAATGATTTAAATCAAAAGAAAAGACAGGTGAGCCAAACTCAGCTTGACTCAGACTGGATTTCGTAGTGTGGGCACTGATAATGGCGTGATGCCGTCACACTGGACCTGAAGCTGTGGCCACATGCAGCGACCCGAGACAGTATGGCGCTTCTCAGTCCACCCAGAGCCGAGCCACGACAGCAGCAAACCTTGCCGTGGTGGCCGCTGACCGGAACACACCAGGACGCCACTGGATAGGTACAGAACTAGGAGAATGGAGCCGCTGCTTGCGGCAGCCCCACTGCACAGCAAAAGAGAAAGTGTCACAACTAGCGCAATAGATGGAAAACTGCAGCAGCTGACAAATACGAGCAGCATACCTCTGAGCTCTACTGCACCCAACACACGCCCACCCGAACCGCTTGCTCCCAGCACTGCAACGGAGCGGGAGGATGAAGCCCCAGAGCCGAGTAAAAATTGCAACGAAACAGCAGATAATAAAGGATGCCTACCTTAATGACACAACGGGGAGACATGGACATGCACACTGAACACACCAGACACACCGCACAGCAGAAGCAGAGAGGGAGAGTGGTGACCAAAACCTGGTTTTAATCACCCGCAGCCCCGGCCAACAATTAACCTGCACAAGCTTGCGCAGCGCCATGCAGTGACCAGGAGGGAGATGGCTCACCCGGCCACAATGGCATCCTCTTACCTTCCAACTGTTCATTACTGTTGGTTTTATCCTCTATATTATGCTTGAAAGCCTGTGTGAAGATCAACTTTACTTCTTGGAACAGTATACTGTTGGACAGCCAAAGGAACTAGTTCGAAGCCGTTTTCATATGAATGCCACAGCCGGTTATGCTGAAGCAAAGCGCCTACTTAAACACCACTTTGGCGATGACTTCAAAATAACAAGTGCATACATTGAGAAGGCTTTAAACTGAAACTCAATACGAACGGATGACTTCACAGCTACGCTCTTTATCTAAGAAGCTGTGGTAATGCAGTCCAGGACCTTCCATACATGACAGAGCTTGACTTACCATCTAACATGAAGCAACTCGTTTCAAAGCTTCCGTTTAATCTACGAGAGAAATGGAGATCTGCTGTATGTGACATCACTGAAAGAACACAGCAAAGACCTAGGTTTCATGATCTGATCAAGTTTATAGAAAAACAAGCCAAAATCAATCAAGACCCTGTCTTCGGAGATATCCAAGATTTTGCTGGAGGTACAAAGGTGAGAAAACCTAAAACAGACTTTCCATATATGAAATCAAGTAGTAAGAATGTTTTGTTACTGCTGTCACACCAGTTGTTTTCAACACAAGCCAACGTGACCTCCAATGCAAATGAAAGGGGAGACAAATTAAAGGCATCAGTACGGTCAACAGGGATGCTTATGTCAAGCCTTGTGCTTTCTGTAAAGGAGATCATGCGATGAAAGCATGCCAAGTAATGTCGAAGATTCTCCACAAGGAGAAAGTTGAGTTTCTAAAGAAACATGGACTCTGCTTTGCCTGCTTGGTTAGAGGACATATGAGTAAGACATGCGTGAAGCGTCTTACCTGTCATTTCTGCGAGAAGAAACATCCCACTGTCTTACATATTAAAAACTTTACTCCAGAGGGTACTGCAGGGAACATCAGAGTATCCATGACAGCCAAGAAAGATACAATCATCGAAAGCAACCCTGTCACCATTGCTATGGTGTCGACAGAACAGACAGGGGCTGAGTTCCAAGTGACGGGATATGAAATGGGATATAGAGTCTGACACATTCTTCTTCGTGATCACTCCGAAACAACCATCAGTTAGCCGCAGGAGTATCCTGTCTGTGCTGAACTCAGTTTATGATCCTCTTGGGTTTCTAGCGCCAGTCATGCTGACAGGGAAAGGAATACTTCAGGAACTGTACAAGCTAAACTGTGGATGGGATGAAGAAATTCCAACTGCTTTTGCAGAGAAATGGAAGGAGTGGCTGAAAGATCTTGACCTGATTTCCAATTTTAAAGTCAAGAGATGCTTTAAGCCACCAAATTTGAAGTCTCTGGTGCACAATTGCACCACTTCTGTGATGCTAGTGAGCGAGGTTACTGTACAGCTAGTTACCTGAAACTGACAAGCAGCAGCGGACAACCTCACACCGCTTTTGTGATGGGAAAAGCAAGAGTTGCACCTTTGAAGGTAGTGACAATCCCAAGGCTGAAGGTTGCAGCTGCTGTCCTTGCTTCTAGGATCGACAGAATGCTGAAGAAAGCGCTCAAGTTAATCCTCACAGACTGTCATTTGAACGGACAGTACCTCTGTTTTGCAATACATCCTGAATGACACCCAGAGATTTCAGACCTACGTGGCCAATCGAGTGTCTACTATTCGAGATCTGACACACAAATCTCAATGGCGCCACAAAGACTGCACTCAACCCTGCAGACAGTGCATCAAGAGGTATGAGAACTGAGACTTTCCTTAGAGAAGGTCATTGGCTGAAAGGTCCAGACTTCCTGATGCAACCTGAAACCAACTGGCCGATGCTTCCTGTTGTACCACATACTCTCCGACAGTGACCCAGAGATCAAGAAAGCGGCTGTGATTTTCGCTACAACTGCTCTACAGAATCAATGCCCTTTGAAATTCAAAGAAAGTCTGAGACATTTGAGCCTACAGAAGAAAGCAAGTCACTCTCTGGACACATCTTTTAAATCAGACCTTGTCGGACAAAAACTGTCTGTGGAGGATCTTGCAGAAGCTGAGAAATCGCTCATGTCCTACATCCAACAGCATTCCTTCCAAGACAAGGTGACTTCTTTACAAAAGGGTCGATCTGTGAAACAAACTAGACCCTATCCTCCAGAATGGAACCCTGAGAGTTGGAGGCAGACTGGTCTCCTCTGGCATTGCCAACTTACTCAAACATCCAGCCATTCTGCCCAATGACAACCACTTCTCAACACTACTCTTGAACCTCATCAAAGCCAACTCGGCTGCAAGAAAGATAACCCGTGATTGTGTACTCTGCAGGCGATGGCATGGTACTGCAATGACACAAAAGATGGCCGACCTACCTCTAATTCATGTCTATATACAGCAGGGGTGGCAAGGGTCGGAAGCGTTCTCTTATAAGGGCTGCACCGCCTGTAGGGATGGAGTGCTTCACTGCGTCTGTCCTCCCAAAGTCTTCCTCATGTGTGGAGAAAACTTGCTCCCACCTTTGCAGCAGCGCTGCTAACTGACCTTGCTCCTCCTGAGCCAGGTCGGGCCGATCAGCCAACATCAACACTTCGAACACTTGGTCTTTCTCCGCCTCGTCACAGACATCCACCACTCCATCAGCAACAGGCGTCAGGCTGACATCACAGGCTCCATGGAAGTCAGCTTCATCTACCTGAAACAGCCTACCCAGCTTCTGTTAGTGCCCTATGGAGGCAGGGAAATCATGCAAATTGCGGATGGGGAGTTGGCCTTGTCTGGGGGCTGCAACTTTCAGTTATAATGTAATTTTGCAACATACCTGCTAGAAGGGCTCGCATGTCTATATACACAGCAGGGGTGGCAAGGGTCGGAAGCATTCTCTTATAGGGGCTGCACCGCCTGTAGGGATGGAGTGCTTCACTGCGTCTGTCCTCCCAAAGTCTTCCTCATGTGTGGAGAAAACTTGCTCCCACCTTTGCAGCAGCGCTGCTAACTGACCTTGCTCCTCCTGAGCCAGGTCGGGCCGATCAGCCAACATCAACACTTCGAACACTTGGTCTTTCTCCGCCTCGTCACAGACATCCACCACTCCATCAGCACCAGGCGTCAGGCTGACATCACAGGCTCCATGGAAGTCAGCTTCATCTACCTGAAACAGCCTACCCAGCTTCTGTTAGTGCCCTATGGAGGCAGGGAAATCATGCAAATTGCGGATGGGGAGTTGGCCTTGTCTTACCACAGCTATTGTCCGCGCAGAGTGCTTCTACCAGCCCATGATAATCACGCCCCTGTGGCCCAGCTTTGGCACGGCCCCAGACTACCACTTCGCTTCTGGCTGGTACAGTGACTCCTCGGTGAAGGGCTGGCCAGATGTAGCCCAGGAAACCATCCCCCGAGGTCACCACAGTCCTGCGGCACACAGTGAAGGCTGACCTCCAGGTGTTCTGAAATCTTGGGTTCTGACAGGAGAAGGACACTGGGCCATTCGGGTTATTGAACACAGCATCCCAGCATGCTCACACCACATTCATGCCTATAATGGAGGGGGTTAGAGGAGAACTTGTCTTCTACAGTAAAAATCCCTTGCTGGTTTATTTTGTGGCCCTCAGTGACAAAGTCCATTGTGACATAGCCCAAACGGGGGATACGAAGACCATTGGCAGCTATCAATTTAATCATGGCTGGAAGTTCTTTAACCACATATTCAGGGAAGTGCTGCGTAAAAACACTGTCGTAGCAAGGTGGTCTGTGAGCCTGTGTCCAACAGTCCTGTCATTGCAACTCCACCCATCTCCACCTCAACATGTGGGCACTGTTCAATCAATGCTTCAGCTGGCTCTCTTAATCCCTCCTCCTGACCTAAGCCCACTGCCCGAGCCTCAGTAGTGGGGCAAGTTAGTTTAAAGGTGATGTTGGCTGGCTATGGTCCCTGCAGAAGTGAGCAATGTGACCTACTTGGCGGCAGCATCTGCAAATAGGCTTTACCATCTGCTGACCACAAGTTTGAAGGTGCAGGTACTCCACGCTGTCGTTCTGGCTCTTGCCGCTGTCTGAGAAGTTCTTGTGTCCAGTCTCTCAGCTCCGTCATGATTTCCTGTTTAAGCTCTGCTTTCCAATCTGCTTTTTGTGGGTGAGAATGAGGATTGTTCCCCCCCTCCCCCCCAAACAGCTGTGCATGTTACCTCTGGCCATTTGTGTCTACATCCATCCTCTTCTAGTAGCAAAGCCTCCTGTCGAAGGGCATCGAAAGTCCTATCTGGATGCTGTCAGGCATATCTTCTCAAGGTCTGGGTCAAAGGTCTGTCAGGGACCTTAATTAACAGTCTGTTAACCAAAATGCGTGCATTCAAATTAATCAACAACTGTCAATAAACGTGAGGTATAAAAAAAGACTCATTTAAAATAAAAAGAATGACAAAATACTCAACTTAAAAAGGTGGTCACTATGTGTGGCCACCACACACTCCTCCTACTCTGGATTCTCACTAAGGCAATGGGACGGGTAGTTTGCCATAGCATTCATCTTGCCTGGGATGTAATGGACCTCAAACTGATAGGGCTGCATGACTAGGTACCAGCGTGTTATGCGACCAATCTGCCATGCCAATGAATGACCTCAGCTGAGTTCTGGGCTGGGGCAAGGGGCAGGCTTGAATAGCCTCCACCTTCTGAACTGACTCCACTCCCAATGACATAGCCGAGGTACTCCACCTCTGCTCTGGCCAGCATACATTTGCCTGGGTTGATGGTTAGTCCTGCTTTTCCAAGACACTCAAAAACAGATTTGAGATGTTTCAAGTGTTCCTCCCAAGAATGACTAAACAACAACATCGTCCAAATAAGCAGAAGCAAAATGTGACAGGCCAAACAGTACCTTACCCATAAGCCTCTGGAAGGTAGCCGGTGCTCCATGTAACCCGAAAGGCATGACTGTAAAATGAAAGAGTCCCCATGGAGTCTGAAAGGCGGTCAGCTCACGAGACTGCTGTGTCAAAGGGACCTGCCAATAGCCTTTAGAGAGGCCAATAGTGGTGAGGTACTTGGCCTTGCCTAACCTCTGTATGCGGTCATCAACACGAGGAGTTGGATGAGTAAAACTTAGAGATTGTATTTAAATACCTAAAGTCCATACAAAATCTAATGGTGCCATCCTTTTTGGGTACAAGAACTATAGGGTTACACCACTCACTCTGGGAAGCCTCAATAATCCCCATGGACAACATCAGATTAATCTCTTAAGTGGCTCAAGCAGGCGTTCCGGGATTCGATATGCATACGTCAGATTGCCGCACCCTCTTTAAGTGTGATATGATGATGAATGACATCTGTGCGGCCTGGATCGGCTTGAAAGACATCAGGTGCACACAGAGCTCTCACCTGTGACTGCTGCACTTTAGATAAATGCCCATGGTCAGCTGCTGAGGGACCCGGCACTGGCAGATACTGCTCCTCCACCTCCTCATCCAATACATCTGATGAGGAGCACAGTCGACGCCTCCCCCGGCCAAGGGAGCTAATCCTTCAGCAGGTTCACATGCAGGGTCCGAGTATGAGGTAATTCAAAAATTTGGCTCTACCACCTATAAAATCTCTACCCCAGGTCATAGTCACCAAAGGGCCCTTGCCACTTGGCCAATAGCTTGCTCTCTTTAGTGGGCAACATCACCAGCACTTTCTGGCCAGGGTCAAAACCCCTCTCTCGAGCCGTTCAATCATACCAGGTCCTCTGTTGATGTTGAGCAGCTGCCATGTTTTCCCGGGCCAGAGCAGTCATTTTATCCAGCTTCTCTCTCATCTGAAGAACATATGAGACAACATTAACAGGCTCTTTGCTCCCCTTATCTCCCTCCCATATTTCTTTTAGCAGAGTTAAAGGGCCTCTGGCCTCATGACCAAAAGGAGTTCAAATGGCGAGAAGCCAGTCGAGGCTTGTGGAACTTCTCTATATGCAAACATGAGATAAGGGAGCCACTGGTCCCAGTCTGAGCCTGTGTCATTAACAAACTTACGGAGCATCTGCTTCAATGGCTGATTAAACCGCTCTGTGAGTCCGTCTGTCTGTGGGTGATAGGGTGTTGTCCTCAAACCTCTGATGCCCAGCAGCTGGTACACATCCTTCAGCAATCTGGACATGAAGTTAGAGCCCTGGTCAGTCAGTATCTCCTGGGGAAAACCAACCCTTGAAAAAAAACTGCACCAGGCACAATGCAATTGGTTTAGCTGTAACTGTTTTTAGTGGAAACACAGGGTATTTAGTGGCATAATCTGTTATGACCAGCATAAATCTGTTTCCTGCCTTGCTCTTCTCCACCGGGCCCACAATGTCCATTCCCAGGCATTCAAATGGTGTACCAATTATTGGCAGAGGTTGGGGGGGAGCTTTACTGGGGAACTTAGCTGATGTGTGTTGGCACTCTGGACAGCTCCTACAGAACTGTGCCACATCTTTCTGCAGGCCTGGCCAGTGAAAGTAACGCTGGATCCTCGCTGTGGTCTTATGCTTCCCTAAGTGGCCAGCCCAAGAAATTGAATGACCCAGAGTAAGGATTGTGTCTCTGGCTACTTTTGAAACCATCAGCTGTGTAACTGACCTGTAGCAGCGGTAAAGGATGCAATTCATTCAACATAGCCTCCAGTGTTAGATTTGTCACTTCTAACCCCACTGCTCCCTCTGGCTTCCTGCAGAAACCCAGCTAGGCTTGCATCCTGCTGCTGCAGCTGTCCTATATTCTCTGGGAGCTTAACACCTAGTGGTACGTCAGGGGCAACACAGGGCTCCACTACCGTGTGCCTGAACTTCTCCTGGCGCCTCTGCTGGCGAGATTTACTAAGTTTAATGAGGCCTGATTGAATTTCAGCATCATAGAAGGGTAGTGTATTTAAAGTTTGCACCATCTCACCTGATTGTTTTGCCTGGGCCCATGTCAAAGCTACATTACAGGGCTGCACTTGGTGGATCAAATCCAGAAGGACAGGCAGATCATGGCCAAGTACTACAGGAAATGGGAGATTATCTGTGACACCGACAGCAAATAAGTGTTTCCTTGTACTTTAACATACACACTTGCTGTAAGATATGGTTTTTCATCTCCGCAAACACAACAGATTGGAACCATCTCAGTAGTACAGATGACATGAGCAGGAACATACTGACGATGCACCAGAGTGTGTACTTCCTGTGTCAACGAGTGCTTTAATATCCTGCCCATTTATCTCGACTGAGGTCACTCTCAGGGGCTGTTGAGCTCTCATCTCAGGTTCACGTTTCTGTCTCGGTACATAGCACATCTTTGTCAGCTTTACTGAATTTTGTGGGCACCTTGGTTTTGTGTGGCCCTCTTGAGCACATAAGTAGCAGAAGAGGGGTTTAAAGTTCTTTGGGGTAACATTGAAAACTGGTTGATTCTCCTTTACAGGAGGCTTACCAACAGGCAGTGCTGCCCCTGAGGTGTACTGACCCAAGCCTGGTTTTGGGCTGTGCTTGGTTGGCTTCCAGGATCTGTAGGCCCAGGACTGGTTCTTTGGACGTGCTGTCACAAACATGTCAGCCAAGGAAGTGGCTTTAGCTGCAGTCTGATTCTGTTCCTTGATCCAAACCTGGAGCTCAGGAGACAACATTCTTAAATACTGCTCAAGAACAATAGTTTCACCAATTTCTTCACTTGTTTTGTTTTTTGGTTGCACTCACTTCAAAGTTCTTTCAGTCTTACATACAGTTCCTTTGGCGTTTCCTCAGGCTCCACCTGAAGAGCTCGAAACCTCTGTTGATAAGTTTCTGGGTTAATATCATATTTCTTGAGAATCACAGCCTTTACTTCCTCATAATCAAGGCTTTCATTGACATCCATATGCACTCCTGGCTTTACCTGTTAGGAGTGGAATCAGCTGAAAAGCCCACTCTGACCTTGGCCATTTACAAGCAACTGCTATTCTTTTAAAGGTGATAAGGAAATGTTCAATATCATCTGAATCAGTTAATTTTTTAAGTTTGGGTTCCCTAAAGAACCGAGGCTGACCTTGTGTGGCTCCAGTTTGCTGAACAGTTGCTGGAGGTGACCCAGTCTGAGCCTGTAGGTCAGTAGGATTTGCATCTACCTGAAGAGGTGTTAATGGAGCAGGTTGAGACCCAGAGGCAGTTCGTATCTGCACCTCTAGCTGGAGAAGACTAAACTGGTGTCATAAAACTTAAACCTTTCATCCTGCCGAGCCACCTCTTTGTTCCATTGGGCTTCCCGTTCTCTCTGCTGTCCCATGTATGCTTGCAGAATGCTCGCCAGATCTCCAATGGTCTCTTCTCCCTCATCCAATACCCCACCGGTAGCTCCCTGTTCATCTCCCTCATTGTCTGTCTGCTCCTCCATTTCCAGCTGCTGTTCTCGGCCACAACCTGCTCTGCATGCTCTCCCTCTCATCCCTTCGTCCTCCAAAAAAAAAAAAAAAATTACACCTGGTTCTCCACTGAATGATCCCACCATTGCCACCAAATGTCAGGGACCAAGCAGGAAAGGCTCAAGAACACAAGGTGTAAATGTCAAAAAGATGTTAATTTATTTACAAACTCCATTTAAAAGAAACAATATCAAAAAAGTATATTGGTACAAATACAGAAATTAGGAAAAATAACAACTCTAAATAAAAGGCCCTAATCACTTAAACTGAGGTCCACTTAAACAGCGACTTAACTCAACATACCTGACCTAACAAATGAGACAATAGGTGGGGGTTATATAGACTCTGGCTAGCCAACACAGACGATAGGGGGGAACAGACATAAACCATTACTTCCATAATGCAAACGAAACATAATATGAACAGAGACTACAAATGGAAACCTACACATACTCAATATAAAACACTCAAATCATGAAGTAATCTTAAAGCTCTTAAATCATCTCAAATTAAATAGATAAAGAAAAAGACAGCATCCCCTCTGGCACCTCCACCTCCTCCATTTCCTGCTCCGCTTCCATGAGAGGCCATCTTGGATGGCGCCGCCTCCTTTTCCAGAGCTGGGGAGAGCTGTATACAACAAGATACACAAGGTGAGTTTCAACTCAAACAAAGGAAATGTTAATTAACAGTCTGTTAACCAAAATGCGTGCACTCAAATTAATCAACAACTGTCAATAAACAACTGTCAATAAACAACTGTCAATAAACGTGATGTATAAAAAAAGACTCATCATTTAAAATAAAAAGAATGACAAAATACCACAAGGTCCTTCCGAGCAGAAACTGTTCTTTCAGGTGGTCGTGGGTGGGGGCTCCATCCGGGTTGAGTTGCTGCAGCCTGCAATGGAGCTCCCTTGACCTGAGAACATAAGATTGCACAGGTTCATCTGGCTTCAGCCGGCATCCATAATACTGTGCTCTGACACCGAGGCTCGCCTCAAATAAAGGCCATCAAGTGCTGCAAAGATTTTTGCAGTTGTGTTACGTTCCTCCTCTTCTAACACATTGATTTGCCTCTTAGCCTCTCCTGTTAATGCCCCCATTAAAACACCCACTCTCTGCTGTTCTGTCTGCCCAGCATATTGCCCCAGCCCTTGTAATTGTCCTTTCCAGTCTCCATATTTGAGTTCTGAATTTGGGCCCCCAAACTTTGGCACCCATGGTGCCCCTGGAAAAACAGGCATCATACTATCACTTTTAGCCGCTGTGAGAAGAAACCCCGCCTGCTCTTCAGCCACTGACGATGAAATTGCCAAATCAATCAAGAAATGGTTTTACTGGGCTGGAGACAGAGACGGCGGGAGGAAGAAGCGCAAGCCAGGACCCAGCCAGAACGCAGCTAGCACCCAGCCAGGAGCACATTGACATGCACTCACACACACACACACACACAGTTGGGTTAGAACCTTCACACTGTGACTTGTATTCTGTTTTTATGGAACAGTTGTTGCTATATGTTCTATATATCGGAGTTATCTCAAATACGTTCTTTGATGTGATTAAATTAAGTTTTTGACTTGCCTTGCCGTGTTTATACAGTTGTTATATTTAATATTATTGTTATTGTCTGTTTTTGGCCTGCATTCTCTTTGTGTACCTGGCCATACAACTAATAATAAAAAAGAACAAATGATTTAAATCTTCGTATTTGTTTTTCAAATACAGCAGTAAATAATTATGACATGGGGAGGGGAGGGGTGGGGGTGGCGGGGTGGTGGGTTTATTTAGCTTTGGCTGGGTTGTGGGGATTTGGAGCTCTTCTGGGACAATTATGGCTGTATTTTGGAAGGCCACAATTAGTTTTGGGTGAGTTTTGGCATCCTTTTGGTTTGATTTTGGCTTGCCTATTTTGGGCCATTTAGGGCCCGGAAGCCTGGCCATAATCTTGCCAAAATGACCAGCCAGATTTGGGCCAAAATGATGCCAAAAGGTTTTTGCTATCTGGGTACATCATTTTTAAAACTCAATTAAAAAAAATAAGAACACCAGATGAAAATAAAATAGAAAACAAAAAGGTTTCAACTCTGCTCAGGTGCCTGATCCTGCCAACAACGCCAGAAAGTCTGTGGCGAGGTTGGAAAAATCTATAGTTAAATTGAAAATGAATTCTTAAATGAGATGTATTAGTAAAAGGCTGACAACGCCACCTAGGTTAAAAGAGCCTAGGACTCCAATTTTAAAAAGGCAACACAGGTCTTATTTAAAATCAGGGTTGAGCAGAGTTAAAAACCACAAATCCAAATAAGTTAAATACAAGATTTATTATAATAAAAGTGATAAAATAAAATAAAAACCCCAGCCCAAAGTCTTTTCCTGCAGTCCAATCGTCCTTTGTACTGGTCTCACTCTAAAACCTGAAGGTGGCAGACTCCAGGCCTTGAAAGGTGACGATGGGCAAGCAGTCATTCGGGCAAATTAAAATTGTTCAACAATTAAAAAGGGAAATCCCTAAGACCTAAAATGCTAGTTAAAATCCTGATTAAAATGGTTTAAAATAGGCAGAAAGGGTACTTAGCTGCAAGAGGGGTGCATCGTGATTACACCCCTCTGCTTCTCCACTTTACTTCCCCTCAACTGACCTCCCTTCGCGTGCTGTCCACCCTCCGGTCCCGCGGTCCACCACTGGTTGTTTTGTTCCTGGGGAATAGCGTCCCGCTGTTCGCCCAGGCTGGAGTTGTGAGGCCAAACGGACACAGGCTGCTGCGTTTCAGGCGTGTGGTTGTTCTCCTGTGGTGATGGTCTCCTCACGCCGTCCGGCTCTTCGCTGGGGTCCCCTACCTTCTTCTGCTGCACGCTGCTTTCCTGCTGCTTAAAAGGAATCTATCCCCTGCGCGCTACCACCTGTGACTCGTTGCGCTGATTGCTGCCGCGAGAGTCCGTGTGCAGTTCAATGTCAGTTCGGAAATGAAATCTCTACATGCAATTCAACATAAACTCCAACTGAAATAATCAAAATACTGCAAACAAGGTAACATGCAACATTTCATAAACGTAACGAACACAGTAAAATAAACAAATGAACACAACATGCAAATCCTACAAACTGACCCCGTCACTACGTCTGGGTTGGCATCATAGACTGGTAGGCATACAAAAAAACTTCATCCCTATGGCACTCAACACAGTAGCAGTTGGTGACCAATCAACATTTCTTACTGCCATCCCCACCCCAATCAAGGCAGTCTAGAACCGGGCCTGGCCTTATGTAGACCTTGTCAAACATTTGACCTCGCAAACGTTGAGTTCCAGTCCAGTCAGGCTGTGTCTGCGTGCTGCTGCCCTCCGATCCACCAGGGGGAGACATACACCAAATCGACCGCCATCAATGTCATCACAACATCCGCTTCTGACTAGCCACTGGATACTTGTGTCATAACGGAGCAGTAGCAGGGCTGTTAGATATGGCAGTTTCAAGGTTACCGCATGCAGCGCTTTCTTTAAAACAGGTAATTGACGCTACACATTGTACAGTTAGAATAGTGGGAGGGCCATTATATATCAGTAAATGCAGAACTGGTTGACAAACTAATGTTCTAGCAACCTCTACGGTATCTTGATAGCAGTATTAGCTTAAGTCCAGAGACAGTCAGCGACAGTCTCCCTCCGTGGCTCACTACGATTTACAGTCAAGTAACTGGGTGTAAAATATGTTTTTTATATATCAGTAATGCGTTTACCTTTGCGTGTGTATCCGCTGTTTTACTGGAAGTTAAGCTAGGTCTGCGGGGGTTAGCTAAGTGCGTGTGGCTGTGTTCAGAGTTTTATGTGCAAGAAATAGCAACCTTACATAGTTAAGACCATTAACGTTAAAGAAACAAGACTATGCCTCAGCTAAAGTCATAACAGTAATTTAACGCATACCAAATGTTAAGACGTGTTTAATTTTCAAAACATTACGGATGTAGAATAACGAGCTGGCACATGATGTCAGGTGTTCAGGTCTGCTGACAGTGATAATGAAGGTGTACAGCTGTCGTTAACCAGAGTATCATCTACAGGTGGGCTGGAGATGGAGTTGATGGTAGTTGTAATTTTGAAACTTAAATTTCACACAACATGCAGTCAATGGATGCAGTGAAAGTGACTATTCTCTTCATAGTCGGGCTCTGTTGCAGCCATGATATCACTCAATGTCCGTAATCCAAGTTTTAGATCATTCATAAAGAAAATTAGCTTTCAGTTGTCCTGGTGAGTCTAAACTGGTGGTTCCTTCTCAGTTTTTACAGAGACAGAAGATTTTGGGGATTTACAGAAACATGCTGAGGACCATAAGGCAGGTACCAGACGAGACAGACAGGAAGTACCTTAAAGACTGGGCAAGAGATGAGTTCAAGAGGAATAAGAGTGCCACAGACCAGGTAACGAAATGGTAGGAATGTGGTTGTCTTTCCATAACAGAGCCTGGTCACCTAAAAAAGCCCTGCCAAGTCTGTTTGTAAGAGTGAAAACCTGGTGACACATTCAGGAGGATGTTGTTCAGGATATCTAAAAGTGTTAAATCAAACTTTGCTGTAGATGTTTTGAAGACAATTTGCTCCTCATCAGAAAAAAGCTTCGTTAGTCATGATGGTGATGATATAGTTTACTTTAATGTCTGGAAAGTCTCTAAAAAGGGAAGTTGATCACCTTGATTGTTACTACATTCTGAAAATGTCTGGAATTGTCATCATTCTGATAAATATTTATTGTTACAATCACAGTCCATTGTATTAAACAAGTTGATTATTGACCTTGGTAGTTTGAGCAAAAAATCTTAAATCAAGGTCCACTTACCATCTTTTTCTGAAGCTTTCAACTACATCTCATCACTAATCAAGACAATGATATGTAATGAGACTCTTTTTTTCCTCAAGCTAAATGTACGGACTTTTGTGATGGAATAGGTGAAGAGATATTGTATTTTTTACCCAGAATCCTCTGCTCCTTCCATTACCGCTGTTTCCCCTCTCATTGTTATTTTAGGATGCCATCCGTATGATGGTCACACAAGCTAACAACCATCTAGAGGAGCTGCAGAAGAGTCTGGCATTGGCCAGGAGTTAAATACTGTGAGCTGCTGTGGACTATGGATCAGCTCTCAACGAAGAGCACCACGTGATTGGTGGAGACTGTGTGAGGGCTGTCAGGGTCACCTCTGATCAGGGAGCACCAGTGTAAGTGGATAATACAGAATGTACTGAAACTCATCTCTGACTGGACACCTTTTCAACAATGGTTTGATGGAGCTGACCTGAAGACAGTGACGGAGATGTTGTTCCATGATCATGGACACTGATTTAACCTGTGAGGCGTTTTTTGGAGTTTAGCCCATCTGCTAAACTTGCACTGTATATTATATTGTATATATTAAAGAGGAATGAATGGAACTACAGACAGATGTTGACTGAGAATTTTTTAAATACAAAATTTTTTCTGGCATAATGATACAGAGTGCATTATTCATATCCACAGTTCTCCATGTTGAACTAATAAACATGTATGAGCAGACAATCACAACATCAAACATACAGCAGACGGTAATACTGCAACACAACTCTGAGCTTTCTTCATGTTCTAACAGAATTCATCAACGCTGTCCTTTACAGGTAGGCAAGATTGGCAGGGCACTGGCATTCAGAGACACAGGATTATAGATAGTCTACTGTTCAGGATCTGGCGTCAACCAGGACTGCAACCAATGGTTCATTTCATTCCTGATTTATCTGCTAATTGGTTTCTCCATAAATCGTTTGGTCTGTAAAACTTCAGAAAACATAAAAAAATATGTAAAACAAATTAAGCAAATCACACTGGAGAAGCTCCCATCAGATAAGAAAAAACAAAACAAAACATACCAAAACAATTTATAAAAATAGGTTTTTTTTATCATCATCTAATTAATGCAGCTCTAATGTTGACTGTAGTAGTGATGCTTGGCTGGTTTAGTTACAAATATGAAGAACAGACAGAAACATACAATTAACAAAGTCTGTGTTTTGATGTATGAAAAGTCAGTGTTGCATCCCCTCTTATTGCCCACTCCAGTGGATTGTAAACACTTAATGCCACTCATAAATTTACTAAGACGCTGACCTAATATACAGCTACTATCCACTGCAAACTGAACCACTGAGTGCCTATAGAGACAGGATATGGATGGCAGTATACACTTTAAAAGTGTTTAATTATCTAATAAAGTCTTCCCTTTTTGCAGTGAAAATAATGTTGTTTTTTGTTTTATTAATATTAACTGAAAGGAAGGGAGAAGAAAAGTAACTGCTCCTTTAGTCTCCAAGCAAGTAGGACACTGCTTATTAATTTTTAAAATGCAGTGATCATGATATGGAATCTGAACATGTTTAAGCAGGAGACAAATGAAAAGTGAAACAGACAAGTGAGTGAATGGGATACCAAAAAGTAAAGAAAAAATTCAAAACATCTCTGTTAGTCCAAATAAAATGAGTTGTTCATCATTTTTAGCCAAAATAAAGAAATATAATAAAATATTTTTAAAATTCCTTTGTTTCAATGCATATTTAGTTGATCACTTTTTCAAATGTATACACTAATTATAGTTGTTCACTGTGAAAGTCTGAAATGATTTTATGGGCATGCTCAAGCCTTCCTACAGATAATACCATGCAGCAAAATCAACTGATTCTTTCTTAAAGACAAAAACGAACCTTCAGTAGGGCTACATGCTGCATCAGTTTAGCTACATTCTCATAAATAAGCGGTAGGTTGTTCCTCAGTCACAGGGCTGATTCCAACATGCAAACATCAACTAAAAGCTTATTACACTGTAATTCCCTCCATCCACACAGCTTCACTGTGATCCAATGATACCACTGCACATCATTTATGCCTGCTAGTAAAGGTCCCATATTGTCAAGTTCATACTTTTATTTAGGATGTCTAAAAGAAAAAATGAACATGCTTTAATGTTCAAAACAAATAATTTCCCCCCAACTGTCCATGCCTCTATTCACCCTGTCTGAACACTCAGTTTTAGCGCCCGTCTCTTAAATGCCTTAAATGTGACTGTGTAGTTGTGACATCACAACCATACAGAAGTCCTGACGGCACGCGAAGGCACAGTTCATGAATGCGGGCTGTGTGTTTTTCTCCGTGGATTGAAAGTTTTGATACTTTCACAGTATTTATATAGCACTTAGACCTGCTTTATAATCACAACTTTCACAATATGGGACCTTTAAAGAAAGACAGTTACACTATTCTATCTCTGCACAAATCAGTGTTTAGAGTATGGTTGGGCTTATAATAAATGGATGTGTGTGTACACACTGCACATAGTGTTTGTTGATGTGATTAATGTGGTGTATCTCCTGTAAATGGCACATTAGATCAATCTGACACCTAGCTTTATATCTACTGGTTTATTTACAGCAGTGCATAAGAGCTGCCCTTATTACTATACAACTATCAGTCCATTGCTACAATGACAACCAACAGGGATTTGAATGTGAAAACATATGTAATGATACAGTGGATCCAATAATGAAAATAATGCCTTTACTTCTCTACTCTGGTAGCAGTTGTTATCCATGGCTGTTAAAGAGGGTCAAATCAGATCTCACATAGATTCAGTCTGTTTGTCTGTAGTCTGATGGTGACATATGAGCTGTGTGTTAGCAGTCGTCATGTCTGCTTGTCCTCAGCATGCGCAGCTCGTCCTCCAGGTAAGTGATCCTCTCAACCAGAGCAGCTCTGTCGGCCTGAGCCCTCTGATTGGCCTGCCAGCGAGCCTCCTGCACCTTCCTCTCATACCAACGCTCCATCTGCGTCGACACAGCCTCAAAGAAGTACTGAGTCACCTCCAGAGCGTGCATGTTGTCCCTCTCCTGAGCAAACGAGGGTTCACTTGGCTGCTCTCCAAACACCTCCAGAGTCCTGACCCCTGAGGCCCCTCTGGACTTAGTCCTGCCCTGGGAATGTTTCTTGCGGTGCTTCCCTCTGTCCCGCCCTCGCTCCCTGTCTTTGAGGCCAGCCTCAGTCCTGCTGCCGCAGCGGCGCTCTGTGGACGGAGACAGACTGCTGGCTCTGTAACTCCTGCCCCCGCTTGCCCCGACCTCCAACATGTCCACGTCCTGCAGGTCCTTGTTCTTCCTCTGGGTGTCAGCACAGATCACTGAGCGCTCCTTCGGCCGAACCACCTGGACTGATGACAGCAGGCTCTTTGCTGCAGGAGAGTTGACTTCTGTATTCTGAGCCTTATCCCCATCTGGTACATGATCAAAAGAAATCCAGTTACTACACACATACACAGTTCTAATTAGCCACCGTGCTAATTAGCAGTATAAGTCTGAATCATTAATAGCATACCACAGGCAGACTGAGCCAAATTTCACTGATGGCAGCAATATTATTCTTTCCAAGGGTCATAATAGAGAAATAGTGCATCTAAAATAATGCACTGTTAATCACATATGCCTACAGCTGCAGACTAAATCTTCTTCAAAAATAAATAAATTATCCTCAGGGCGTAGCGTAAAGTTTTGTTTTTCTGCTTAAGAAAGAAACAGGGCAGTGGTGCGGAGCAGCTTACTCTCGTGTCAGGACACAATGGGATGTAGTTAACTGCAAAGCACAGGCCAAAGTTAAATGCAAACACAAGGCCAAAAACACTCAAATTGCTATTTAAAAAAAATAAAACATGTAGAATCTGTTTACCAAGATATTTGCTTTGTCATTTGCCAACATTTGTCTAATTGCAGAAGAGTTTCATAAAAAATAGTTTTTAATTGACTTGTTTATAATTAGTGCAGGCACACAACATGTGTTGGTCAATTGTTATGTGCAAGTCCTTCTTTTGTTCTACATGACAATGTTTCAGGTAAAGGTCCAGAACAGGCATGAGGTGAGGTAAAACAAGGCCTCTATTTTAACAGATGAACCCAAGTTAGAGATTTATGGCAGTAACAGAAGGATTTCTGTAAGGAGCCACTGTGGTGGCTGGTAGCTGCATCCTGGGGGTGTCTGTGAGTGGTGGGGACTGAGATGTTAGTATGTGGCTTCTGTAAATGATGAATCTATGAATATAACACAGCATACAGTCTATTGTGACCGCTCCTAGTCAATGAATGACTGGTCAAATGTTGACAACAATAACCCAATTCACTGATAATGTGTGACGTGCCATCACAGTTGATCTATACATACGGGTGTGCTCATATACTCAAGACCTCATGATGAAGAACATTACAGGTCAAAAGAAAAATAATCCTCAAGACTAAGACACAAGTGTCTGGGTGTGTTTTTCATCTTTTTATAAACACTTGACCTATTTCAAATAAATTAGAAGACATGACACTAAACCACTAAATCATTTATTAAATATGGTGATATACCTGGAGAGCTTTCCACATGAACCACAAAGTAATGGTTAGCTGAGCCCCCCTCTGCCAAACTGGGCTCCCCTCGGCCTGAGTCCAGGAGGGCAGGGCTGTTTTGGAGCTCCAGGCACTGGGAGCTGTCTCCCTGGCCACAAGGTGGTGCAGTGAGGCTAGCTCCATCAGCTTCATCCAGGCCCTCGGCGACAGAGGAGGAGCGCTGCAGCTTGGTGCTGCTGGGGTCTCCTGCAAAGCGAAACTCCATGTTCTGCAGCTTGGACAGACACCAGCTCTTCAGCTCACTGACCAGAGACGCCTGCTTAAAGGGCACATACAACCACACACAAGAGTTTCTATGACTTTATGGCACATTTATTGAGAGGAGCAATTGCTGACAGAAGTGGCTCCTTTCTTGACGTTTTGTGAGTTTATTTTGTTCATTTATTGCCCTAAAAGCAACATCACCACTGTCTCCCAGCTATCAGATGACCACCTCATGAGGTACAAAGTTGTATTATGAGACAGGACGAGCCGGTAGCATGCTAACTTCAGTAGACATCTTTGCCGTAATGTCAGCACTGTTGATTGTTCACATTTAATAATGTTAGTTCATTTTTGATTGTTTTAAACTACAATAAATTAACAAACTTAACAAATGTTGCTCTTTTAGTCTCAGCAATGAGCATCAAAACTTTTTCATCTAAATATTTCTTCAGCTCTATAACACTAATTTTTACTTAGGGTTAGGGTTAGGGTTATCACACTAGGTGTGACAGAAAACACAACTTTTCCACACCACTGTAAAAATTAGGGAAGTGGGTCAGCACCAACACCTCAGTGGTGACATCTCTCATCAGCTACAGAGCGCGTGTGTCTCTGTACCAGTTGTCAGTGTTACCTGTCTCTTCTCTGCCTCCAGTCGCTCCTGCAGGGCCCGCTGGTCAATCCTCTGCAGACACTCTGTCCTCTCTGCTGATACTCTCTCCAACGTCATCTTATCAAGAGCTCGGATCTGATGGGAAAAGCACACACCCAGAAACATGTCAGCAGTTGTTGAGTTGTTCACTTCTACATTTCCTCTAGTTGTGTTGCATTTTTTATTCAACAGTGGTCTTCCAACTCTCTTGCGATGTATGTTTGTCCCTTTCCTGTTTGACCATGACATTAATAATAATAATAATACATTTTATTTGGAAGGCGCCTTTCTGGACACTCAAGGACACCGTACACAAATGAGATAAAAGAATACATCTAGAATAAACATCAATATCAATAAATGAAAAAATAAATAAAAAACACACAAAATAAGAACAATTCCAATAGATTCAAGGGATGGGACAGGGCCAGTGGCATCAGAGGGAATAGGCAGTTTTAAACAGGTGTGTTTTGAGTTGTGATTTGAAGTGGGGGAGTGATTCAATGTTTCTGAGTTGGGGTGGAAGTGAGTTCCAGAGGCGGGGGGCAGAGCGGCTGAATGCTCTGCTCCCCATGGTGGTGAGACGGGCGGAGGGGACAGACAGGTGTATGGGGGAGGAGGATCTGAGGGAGCGGGAGGGAGTGGGGACATGGAGGAGGTCTGACAGATATGGGGGGGCGAGGTTGTGAATGGCCTTGAATGTTACATTGTGCCCATGCACAGACTCAGCCTCATAAAGAAACAGAGGCTGTTCACTTTTGGTATCAACATCCGTCCTCAGTGACCAACTACAAGTGTACAGCCTTACGCCCATAAGTTCATTTGAGATTGGATCTCACTTCCCTGCTCTACTGTATAGGCAAATACATCACACATCACAAGTACATCACTGGGACAAACGGACACAATGTTTTTTGACACAAAGAAATAAGTATCTTCATGTTTAACATTTGCCAAATTAACAAGAAGGTCCAAACAGTTACACATTTGTTATAGACAGCATTGCACAAAGTTTATAGTTTCCCCACAACTCACAAAATTTAGTCACACTTTAAGGGAGTCTGGGGATTTTCTCCTGGGGCAACAAGGAAGTAACCTTTATAGGTAACTTTTTATGGGTTTTGTAAAATTTGACACGTTTACCTTTAATGTAGTGTAAATGGTGAAATCAGTGTAAACAGTGTGTTCAAACAGCTGCTTAATGTTGGCAGGTAAGTCGTACTTTAGTCATGGAAGCAGGCAGGCTGGTACAGCTGTGCCCAAACAAACTGACATCTTTTTAAAGGAAAGAAACAACTTAATGAATTGCATTTAAAGTCGATTTTACAAGAAGGCTTGAATTAATGTGAAATTGTTTTGCAAAGTTTGTTCATTTTGTCCTCACTTAACAACTCTTAAAATCACGCAATCTGTGAAGGGGTCTGGAGATATTGCGGTTACTAGCTCAATGGTTAGTTGAAACAGAACACCTCTGAATGTGGTCTGAGTGATCTGATCTCAAATGCCTCTTCTAGGCATGTCTGAGAGTCAGGCCAACATAAGTAGTGGACCAGTTGGAGGCAGTTAAGGCAGCACTGTTTTAGAATGGCAGGTTCAACTATAACATGTGGAATGTTTGATGAAATCTGTTCCAAACACTGAACTATTTCACTGCATGATAACGGCCGGGTCATACCAGCTCACAGTGCTGGTAGAGTAAACATCTTTCTGTCTGGCAGTCCCTCAGTCTAACTGCTGTTTAACTTCCCACGTTCTCTCTTGTGTCTGACTCTACACAGCTGCTTCTGTAGTGGTTATCTTCCTGTTTATTATGCATTCCTGCACTACTGCATGTAGGCAGCAGTGATGCTCAGAGTATATGCATCAGTGACTATCAGTGTGCTATCTGATAGAAGCTATTATCTAAAGCATCTGACAGTACTGTAATTACATGTATTATACACAGGGTGGCTCTAGAGGGAAATGCAAGCGAAGCTTCTTCACTGTTACAGCACTGTAAAGTTCCATACAGAGAATAGAGGCCCTTACCTCTGCTGTGCTGTATGTTTTCAGCTTCACAGGGCCATAATACACAAAGGCTTCTCAAACTGCGATGAGATGAGAGAACTGAGATTTCAACTCAACACTTTAGAACAGAACCCTACCAGTATAAAGGCGTTTTGCGACATGCACCGATATGGAAACTTTAGATTATAATGCAGAAAAAGCTTGCTTATTATTATAATTTATTCATATAAATTAAATATATAAATGCAAAAAATATGTGTATCTTGACCAATATATTGATATCAGAAAAATCTGTCGGGCTCACTTTCGAAGCCATTGAGATAAATTTTACAGCTACAACTTCATCTTTAACCGGAAAATATGTTGTTGTGTACAGGTGCTAGAACTAAAAGGTTTTTTACTGATTAAGTCAGTCAAAATTGATGCATTTAAAAAAAATATATATATTTATTTCATTTGTCAATAAATATAGAGTATTTAAATTTACATTTTAGGGCATTTAGCATCAGTACTATACAAATAATAAATATAGCTGGTCTAAATGCTGCAAGTGAGGGAGAATGTTGTATTTGTATTTGATTGACAAAAGTTCCAAAAGGATAATAAACAAAAGAAAACAAAACTAACTACATACGCATAGGAATTCGGATCTGGTTTGATCTGGGTTACACTTCACCAAATCTCTGCTTGAATGTGAGCAGGTTAAACCTAAACAATAAAAAAATAAACAAAGAGAGCTTTTCTGCTATGTTAGAAGTGTGTGTATGGTACCTGGTGTTTGTTCTTGCGGTCCAGCTGGCCCATCTTGCAGTTCATCAGGTCTTGGACAGTGTGAATTTCAGTCTTCATCTCTTCCTTGGTGGCCTCCAGCTGGTTCTCCAGTTTGTTGATGAGAGGTTCACATCGGCAGCCGTTCAGAGGAGCCTGCAACACCCCGCAACATCAACATGGCAGCACACACAGCAAACACATCCAACAAACTCCAAAATTACAGCTACCTCTATCCAAGTATTAAGTCTTTTCACAATCTTTCTGTTTTTTTGCCACAGAAAGGCTTTGTGCTGCTAAAATGAAATGAATGAAAAGGCACCGCACTAATGGTACCTTAGGTTCATGCAATATTTATTTTAAAATGTTTCTTTGTAGGACTGAAACATATGAGATTAGAGAATGGATATGTTTACAAATCTCTAACATCAGCTTCTAAGCTCATTTGTCATTGCAGACTGAACACTGTAGCACAAGGAGCATTCATGATTTAACATGCAAGGAACAGTTGTAAAACATGCAGCAACAGTTTTATTGGGCACATAGAGAGGGTCTTTTTAAAGGATCGGTTTAAATGAAAAATCAGTCATTGTCTACTCACACCCATGTTGACGGAACTGCTGGTAAACATTCGTAGTCAAAAAAAATGTTCTGGTCTTTTGAAATCAATTTTGGATCTCAGAGAGACCCAGACAAACTGTATGGAGCTATTTTATGTTTTTTGTTGTTTCATACATTTAAATCAAGTCTCCAGCTACTTCAGTTGATTAGCAGCATGCTGCAACTCTGTTTTGCTGTGAAGCTCTAGAAATGTTTTGTGGACTATGAAACTTCAGCTGACTTTCCATCAGCATGATATTTACCGTGCTGATGACCAGCAGCATCAATTACCTAATTTTTGGGTGAACAAGTTTCCCCTTGCAATAATAAAATCTAAGTTCCTTTAATAATTTAAATTTCAGTAATAGACCAGCCAATGAAAACCCTTGTGACAGCAATAAATAATAAAATATTAAATTTAAAGATTCAATTAGGGCTAGTTTGTTAAGAGCAACCACAACCAAGACTAAAGAGCAACAACGTCTGCATGAATTATAATTCTTCCTGTCCAGTCCAATGTGTTATGATTGAAGCAGCCATTTTTAAATATCTGTTCACAGCAAAAAATGGTCAAAGGAGTTTGAAAATTTTAAGAAATGACAATGGAGGCCTTTCTTAATTGAGTCTTTGCACTTTCAGTTGGGCTGGCAATATTTGGATTTTTTACTAGTGTTTCCTCACATACTGCCTACAGGAGACATGTCCAACAACTGCAAAACAGTGTTGTCTCTTCCACCAGTATTCAAGTTCAGTAGTTTAAAACACTCTTTTATTACTTTCCACACATGATCAAGCCCATCATATAAAGGCTGTCGCACAAAGCTCACCTGGCTTCACTGAGCCTAACAGGAGTGACCACTGGCAATAAAAAAAGGGCAGACACAAGCAGACCTGGTTGCCCAGAAAAGACAGGCTGTGTTGATACTGTGATGAAGGAGTTGTAGAGACAGGATTACACTTTTTTAACACAATGTCAAAATTGCACAAATATTAGGGAAGAATTCTTCCTATAATTAAAAAAAATAATAATAATCGTCGTAATCCAAAATTTGACAGACAGGGAGAATTTACCCCTCATTTTGAGGGGAAAGGCAGAATGTGCTGTGCCTGCTGCCAGGTATGTGACCTCATACCTGCCTGCTGCCAGGTATGTGACCACAACAAAAGAGAAAACCATTCAGAAAAAAAAGTGCCATATTCTTCTTACCACCACGACCTGCTTTTGTCATTTGTTCTTGTATTGTTGTTGTTATTTATAGCATTCATCATAGGTGTGATAGGCAAAGGACAAAAAAGCAGGAAAATATACGCCCGAGTCTATCACTGACGTTTAGCATTTACTCCTGATTACTGTTTGCATGCCGACGAGGCAGGGCGAGTAATGTTCTCCTCATTTCCATAGTTAACCGTTCCTGCTTCAGCTTCTAGACCGTGGTCGGGAAGCACAGCAGAGACTTTCCTGGGTCCTGAGGAGCTGCAGCATTTACTCAGAGACAAACAGAAACCTAATCTGTACATTTACTACAGCTACTAGACAACGTTACTGTTAATTTCTTCTCTTCTCCATCACCCACACCTGTCAGCTCTGAGCTCAGCCACCGTCTCTCTATCTCCGGCTTCACCACTCGCTACGCTCTTAATGGAGCCACGCTGCTCTTAAAACACCATGTTTCCATCCAAGCATGTTTATGCAGCATTTCTAACATTGGAGTAGAATTCCCTTGATTGTGGAATCTGACAATTATGCAAAATGATCGCGGTCAGCTCAAATAATCGCTATCAGGCGATTATGTAATAATTGTGACAGGCCTAGAGGCAGTATTTTCTAACCATATCGGGGGAGTTATTCTTATGCATTTTAGAATAATGTCACTTGCCAGGTCATGTGAGGGGTAGACTACATAATTTACTTGTCAAAACGAAAATAGGAACTCCACTATGTCTCTCTTTACATTTATTTTGTCCTGTTGTCGGCTTCAGCTAAGAAAGAAATAGTTCGCCCCACACGTCCAAAATTCTTAGAACACATCAGATAACCTTCCGCAACGATTGCAGGCTCTTTAGTGGAGCTCTGCTTTGAATGAAGTTCCATGTGACAAATGAATGGACTAGTACTTGCGGAGTGACACGAAGACATGAATCAGAGGTATGTTGATATATATGATATGTTTAATCGTACTTGTATCTACTTTGTGCCTGGGCCCCTCTTAATAAGCTTTTTAAGCTTCCTAGGGTGTCCCATTTCACATAAGATTATTACAGATTTAAAAGAGTATGTTGTACATGGTTTTAACTGACGGGAATAAAGAAATGATGATGATGATGATGATGAGAGGCACAAAAAACGTTGACAGCGGTGAGCGGTCATCATGACCCGTGCCTTTCAGTTCAGGTTAAATGAGCCAGCCTCTTCACAAATGAAGACCTGAGTTAAAAGCAAAGATAGCTGGTGAACACACTGTGTTGAAATTTAGGTCCCAGGTCTTTTTAGTGGCATTTTATTCAAATCAGTTGTGTCTTGGCTCATTTACATCTTCAGTGAAAACACACCACAAACTGAAAACACGTGATGACACAAAACTTTGGGGCCTGGGTGGTAATTTGCAGTAGGCCTTGTAGCAGTTGTTCAGTGATGGAGGAAAGTCGTCTATGTTGGAGGACTTGACATGAAGTTTACAGAGCACATACCTGAGCAACTACAAACATAATAATCTTTACTCTGGCTGAACATTTGTGCACTAACCTGCATGATTTTGCCATCTTTGCTGCGGTACAGTGTGTAGAGCTGATAGGCTTTATAGTTGTGTGGAGGGACGGATGCATGAAGGGCCCCTCCTCGCAGTCTGTCTTTCCTCTTGTGACAGGCTTCGCTCTGCCTGGTCTCTTTGCGGCGAAGGGGGTCAGACAGAGATGGCTGAAACATTAAAGCACCAGAGGTTAGTCATTATTCCATTTCATACATCTCAAACAGTAACTAACGAAGGGGGGAGTGCTACTAATTATCTTCCTCTGTCCAGAACCACTTCTGGCAACTGTTAGCTTCTCTATTCTTCAAAGAACATCGATATGGATTAGAGTGTGTTTTTTCAGATGGACCTACTTTTTCTTTCTGCTTCCTGTTCTTTCCCCGCCTGGTGTTTGACTCGGTCACCTGCTTGCAGGCAACTCGTTCACTGCTCTGGGTGTCATCTGCAGCAGATGCACTGTCCTGTATGGAACAGGGGAGGGAAATGTTTGGTAGAGCAGCTTCCTGGAAATGTTAAAGCACTAAGGACATTAAAAAATACTCTTTGATTAACCTCTTCAACCACAAAGCCACATAAGTCATTACACTCATGCTATGCAGCCAAACTTTGGTCAAACCCTTAAAGGAAAAGTTCACCCCCCGAACAAAATGCAGTCATTATTCCTCACACCCCTCACATTTCTGGTACTTCACAGTAAAACAGTGTTGCAGCATTCTTGTAAACAACTGAAGTAGAAGGGGACTTGTTTTAAAATGGAAAGTAGAGGATGAGAGTAGATGGAGTAGATAATGACTGAATTTTCATTTTTGGGTGAACTTCTAATTCTAATGCAGATCCAGAAGTTTTCAAATATACCCAATATGCCAAGCTGAATAAAAACATGGCGGCTTGGCTATGGAAATTTCTCTCAGTGTATATAAAATCAGACAGTGTGGAATAAGGGGATTTTTCAAATCTGTGTGTCAATTGAAGTGTTTTCTTTTTTTCCCACACATTTTCACTAAACAGTACCGCTGACGGTTGAATGAAGTCATGACTTGTCCCCAACAGAACAATAATCAAAGTAAATTCAAAGCTGTCAAATAATGGTTTGGGTTATTTGTCAAAAACAAACACCTCTGGCAAACATTAGTACTTCTTTCAGTCCATCTTCAGTGACTGGAAGTGAGTAAAAGAACAGTGAAGAAGCCTGAAGAGTTGAAATGAAGTTCAAGACAGACTATAGGAGAGCAGTTCAACTGCTTGCAGGGATCAGCACTCAAACAGCCACTCTGTTTCTTACTTATGCTTTTCATTACTTAAAATTGGATAAAATCTTTGAAATATCTTCTTTCTCAAAATGTCCCATATTGTAGAAAGTGAGATTTCCATGTCTTTTTGATTATACAGTTGTGGTCAAAAGTTTACATACACTTAAGAACATGTTCATCATGTCAGTCTTCAGTTCCAATGATTTCTACAGCTCTCATGTTTCTGTTATGAATGAGTGGAACACAAACTACTTTACTACTCACAAGAACATTCATGAAGTTTGTTTCAGTAGTGAATTTATTATAGGTCGTCTGACAATGTGACCAAATCTGCTGCATCTCACATATGTCCTCACCTTCATCTCATGCCAACGTTTAAAGCTCTTATATCCTTCTGTTTTCCCTATCTTTCCCTATGAACTGCCAACATAATAATAAAGTGGCTTTGACACAATGATCCAGTTTTTACCTTACAGGGTAGCATCTCATCTCTGGGCACTGACTGAGCTCTGCCCTCCGCCTTCAGCTTGTCTCTCCGCTTCCTCACACTCCTGCCACGCACAAAACTCTGAACCTGAACTCACACGCGAGGAAACAAAATGACTGTAATCACAAGTGACACCACCATGCATGCTCATTAAATAACATACTTTATTTATTGAGAAGAGCTACATATTGATGGAAATGCAATAAAGACCTCAATTTATTTAGTTATTTTCTACTTTTCACCCTAAGGACCAAGTATCAATCTAAGAGAAATCTTATAACCTCTATTCAGTTTGCAAAAACAAGGAATCAAAATGCTAGTCAGTTAAAACGGTGAAAATATAAGTGGTTCCGTAACATGATGAATAAAACAAAGAATAGATAATAGGAATTAAATGAATACTATACATGCCAGAAATGTCTTAACATGTTATATAAAGCTGTCTTGCAATAAGTAAGAGCAATACACTGCCAGCTCACAGAGTATGAGCACAAAAAACAAAACAAAAAACTTTTTTCATAGCTGCCTATACTGGTGAGACTGGTAGTTACTGGTTTTACCTGGGGAGCTTTGGTCAGTAGAAGAGCCACATCTGGGTTGTTGTGCTCTCTGGCCTGGTCGAGAGCTGTTTGACCTGCCTGCAGAAACACAAACACATACAGACAGTAAGGACAGTGACAACATGACTCAAACAGACAGGAATTACTGTACAGTTTATAGTGGTCAAGGCTTTTCAATAGCAGAGACATTTGGAACAGCCTTTATTCCAAATCAAAGTCAAGTCTTCAGTTTATTTCCAATGCAATAATTCCATCAATACAACAACACAGCCATGAAGCGTTCCTCTTTTAAAACACTAATTATTTCAAGTTGCTTCCACTTCCACTGCTGTTTTTTAAGCTGCTGTCAATTAACTTAACACTTCCTAAAGAGGTGTTTCACATCATCATATCATCACATATCTGAGCAACTCAATGGACTTACTTCCTCTCTTTCTGAATATTTTTTTAAAACTCTGCAGGAAATATTGAGTTTCACTTACAGTAGCTTAATACTGAGCCTGTAAGAAGTGGAAGCCACTGGACTCTGTTAAGGTTTTTTTTACACAGCCCTTACTGGCAACAGGCCTGTATTTATGTATTTTTATTTTATTTCACTACGATTTTTGTCAATTTATAGAAAAACTGACATGGGAATGATTGATGATGTAAGTAATATTGTGTGATGTCATTATCACGATGGGGAAGTTTAGACTGACAGATAGGTGGCCAAGAAAGATCTTCTGATTCACATCGATCAGAACAGTCAGGTTAACAAAAATGATCGTGCTATGCATCAACATAGAAGATTTCAGCTACCAATTGCTTCTCACAATGCGTAACGTTGCCTAATGCAGCTTTAAATAGACAGCAGGAGGCAGTGACAGTGTGCTGCTCCTCAAGAGGAGACTGGTAACAACAGAAATGTGTGCTCACTTGAAGAGAAAGAAAAGTGGAGAGTGAGTGCACAAACATTTCCTCTGAGCATTAATGATGTAGAATAAGACTGCAGGCACCCACATTGTTGCAGATGCGGCTGTCTGCACCCGCCTCCAGCAGCAGACGTACTGTCTTCTTATGATTCAGAGCAGCTGCCACGTGTAGCGGTGTGTCCCCAACCTGCAGATATATACACACACACAGGACAAGAGATATGGGTGTGAGGGGGGAGCCTTGATTTATTTAAAACCTCAAGACGCTTGGATCAACATTTACAAAACCAGATGCTCTGATGCAGAGTAACAAACATGTTCTGACATCATGTTTGTCACTCTTAAATTACATGTTTTAGCTGTATAATATAAAATTCACAATGACAGACTAGATCTAACATGGATGTGTCACATTTACAAGTAAAATTCTGGACAGAAAAATTGTGTGTCAAATAAAGCAGACAACAGAGCTTCCTTCTCCCTCAGGTCATTTTGGCAAATTAACTCAAAAATACACCAGCCACTTTCATGAGCCAGTTACAAATTCTGTAATCAGTGGCAAAAATGTTCCAATCAATACGCCAGTAGTCCCAGACAGGATTCTTCCGTATTAAGCTGGTGACAAACAATCATTTTTTTGTTCAGTCAATAACTCACCAGGTTTTTCTCTGACACGGAGCAAAAGGCTCCCAGCAGGATGCGAATCATAGCCACATGGTTATAGCGGGCTGCCACATGCAGACACGTATCCCCGGCCTGTAAAACAATTAAGGGATTAACAATTTTACAAGAATGTTATATTAAAAAAAGGAGGTATTCAATTACATTCAAAATATGTGTCCCAGAAGAAAGGAGCATAAATTAATTATAGTACTTTAATCAAAGTATACATTTAATTGTCATTATGTAACACAAGATTGTACATCAACTTTTCTGTTGTGTTTCCAACTTCACATACACACACAAACAAACTATACAGACTAATTATTAACTATATTACATGCTTGATTCTGTATATTTTTTAATTTTGGACATTTAATAAATAAATAATCAATTTACAAAACTTAAAAAAACTTAACCAGCACCAGAAATGCTTGTTAGTGTCAGCCCTGAATAATTTAAGATTATTTCATCAATACTTTAACACTAAAAGTCATCCAAATTTATTTCTATTACATCTATTTTAACTTAACTACAGTCCATATAGAGTCCATTTTCTTCCAGTTATTGACGTGTGTGTAACACTGCACCTCCTGCCACACCTGAATGAAATATTGAAGGCTCCGCATATGAGTGAAGCATTCAACAATCTGCTTAGTCAGTCTGCTGCTCAGACCCAACACCAACAGCTTCCTGCTGTATTTGTGTTGTGCTGAGTAACGACAGTTTTCCCGTGAGGTTGCCAATTACGTTTGAAGTGCAAATGTACCATGCAGTGTTTCATAATTAAGTGACTACAGTGCAACATCCTGGATTTCAAAGCTGCTGGATAAGAGAAAGCAAGTAATGTGAAGAAGTGAGGAAGACGTGAAGATTCAAGTTGTTTTCAAAGAGAATTTTACATGAAGAAACAGCAAATGTGAGACGAAACAGAAAGAAAAGGTAATGAAAAATACAGTGGGTTAAGTATGAAAATCAATATGTTCATTGGATGAATGTGACATCAAACTTCAAGGGTAAATCGTACCTTTACTCGAAAACATCCAACTGATTCTTTTCACAAGAACTGGATCCCATTAAAGTAATGATATCATTAAAGGAGTGAGACTGCTAAAAGTTTTTGAGAACTGGATATCTAAAGCTGCAGTGATTGATATTTTGTCCATTAAGAGGCAGTGCAACAAGCCATTAACACAACATCTGGCATTTACAGTTACCAATACTACTTTTAGATCTATTCTGGTAGCCACCAACTCCTGAGAAAAATACCTGGCTCTGCTAAATGTTGATTAAAGTCACCCTGTCTTTTGAATTCATTGCAACCAACATGAATTTGAGACACTGTACCCACGATCACACAGTTTCTTTTAACACAGAAAAAAGAGCAGACCAGCACACTCATGCTCTTGCAACAAGAAACTCACAGGAAATGCTCTGTTCTGATTTGTCAGATTTAGCAGGGCTGAGCAGGCACCGTCCATACGTTTTTGCAACCATGGCAGTGATTACAGGGCTGACTGCAAAGTTGTGAAATCACAGCCAAACAGAAGTCCTGACAGCTCGTTTAAAGGCATGGTGCGTGCATTTCCCTGTGGATTGAGCATTTTGATACTTCATAGTATTTATATAGTACCTAGGACCTGTTTGAGAATCAAAAAGACATGAAAATCTTAGTTTCTACAATATGGGCTCTTTAAACGTGCTGTCTGTTAGACCGAGAGGTGAAAGAGGCCTTGTGTGACTTACATGGTTCTTGCTGTCGGGCCTGGAGCCTCCCAGGAGCAGAACCTTGGAGCTCTGAGCATGACCATTCTGACATGCAAGGTGGAGTGCTGTGTTTCCTGCCTGGAAACAAGAGGACCAGAATCTGATTCATCATATGTTGGTATTTAATATTTTTTCCATCAAACATACCATCAACCAGATTAGGGTTGGGCCGATGGCTCACAGCCATCGACTACAAATCCTTGACCATCATAACCCTGATTTAAAAGGCTCCCCACCAGAGCACAATTAAGAGGCATGTCCCCTCAGAGTTGCCATGTTGTTTGTGATATGTGGGGAGAGGAAATGGAAAGAAGTATGTTGCTGCTCAGCGCACTAACATTACATCTCCATTACCCATTTATTACTTTCTTATTACACCGGTTCAGTTAAGCGAACACAAGACACTTGGTTAAATTTGTGGCAGCAGTGTTTCTTTCCTGCGGGCCACTGTTTCTCTCAGTCATGCCGTTTTTACACACAGTTTTCTTAGCTTAGCTACCTTGGTTAGTTGGCCAACATTGTTTTATACATATGAGACTGAACACAGCTTAGTTATGAACATGTGTGGAGAAGAGAATGCTTTTAAACCTGGCACAGGGATGTATGTCGGTGTTAACAGGAGATAGTTTCCTCTGCAGGATGAGACAGTTGGAGATTCATGTCAGAGCAACGGTGGGAAACAGCGGCTGCTACAGTGGTGAGCTAACACACAACTGCTGCCTCACGACAACACTGAGAGGACACGCTGCCTCAAATTCATAAACAACGATGTCATCATCCATCACGATGTTTCACTGTAGATATCATCATATGTCAATTCAGCAGACATCGCCCAACCCTAAGACAGACTTAAGGATGCTTACAAACATTGTTCATCAGTGGATGGGATTCATTAGACATTAGACTGATATTGAATACTGGCTATAGTTTAAAGGCTTGTGTTAACACTGCATAACCAGAGCTGTGTAGTAAATTGCGAGGATTGGACAAATCAGCAGGCAGCAGAGCCCAAGCTTTGTGTTATATCTGATTATTTTCTACATGTTATATTTTCCATAATTACTCATTTATGGTCATGTTATTTATGAGATAGCCTCTTAATATTTCCCTCAAAGTGCACCAGATTGATGCATTTAACTTTAAAATGTGCAAAATGTTCTTTCAGAGGAGCAGGCCCCAGGATCCCCCTGGAGGGTCTGAGGTCCACCCACCATAGTATACATTCAGATCAAATCTGGCTGTGCGGGGAAACGCTGCAGGCTTGTGTGCGGTGTGGATGTGTGACGTGATGGGAACCCTGCTGATCAGTTTGCCGAAAGGAGATGCTGCTATGTTGTTATGCTTCTAGCATGCAGGTCCTACTAGTGATTGTTTGTCCTCGTTGACGAATTCAAAATAACAGTAAAAAACCAGGATGTGAGGCAGATCATCACTGTGTGTTTTAAACTTGCACAAGACCAAACCGAGTGATCACAAGTGAAACAGAGCTACACAGAGAAATGTTCGTTGTGTTCCTTCTGTAGCATTTATCCATGCTAAATAACATGCCCTTAACTGACCCGTTTTACTCTGCCTCTGATCTGCCGTCATACCTCTGCTAGAGTGGGTTAAGTATGCCAGTCCTACAGTGATCATCTCCACAGATCTGTTTAAACTGTTGCACAATGTCAAAATGAGTGAAACACATGACACATTACATTACAATCCACTGTGGCTTCAGTCATTCATGCTGCCAGTCTGATGCTAGCTTATGTGATTGGCCACCGCAACTTGACGCCGGGCTGCATTTCTCCAAAAGTTGAGTCTGCTTCAACTTTTTCACTATAACCAGGTGCGTACGTTTGCAGAACCACCTGCCGCCCACACCGCCGCAGCCAACATGGACTACCCTCATTAAAATGCGTTGTCGTGAAACCTCATGAAATCCTGTGGGAAACACTGCTGATGACACATTTATTTCCCTTTATTTGACAAGATGTTTTTTTTATTTTTATCAACATAATAGGCAGCCTTACTGAGCGCGAGTTAATTTAGACCATAAAGAAAGATTGTTTTTTTTTATTGCTTTTGAATTCAACTTTTGGAATAGGAAGAAGGTGCCAATCACCTTGTTTTTGGCATGAACGTTGGCTCCAGCCTTCACCAACAGTTTGACGGACTGGCAGAAGCCGTGCCAGGACACCTCATGGAGAGCTGTGTTGCCATCCTGACAGGACAAAAGACAAAAAGCCACATTTACGACAGCCCGACTGATGCACTTGACTTTATGTGAACACAAAACAAGTGTCAGAGATACCTCCATTTATGAAGAGTTCCTTTGTCATACTAGATTTAGGAAACACACGAAGAATTACAGTGATACTTTGATGAGATTCCATCATTACAACAGAGTCAAGTCACACTAAACACCCACTCTGCTGTTCTAAGTTTATCTCAGCTAGCTGTTTAGTCACTGTCAAAGGTTTCACATAAAAGCATACCAGAAAAGAGAGGAAACATGCCCTTTGAGCATCAACAGCATATCAAAACAGAAGCAAATCAGAAAACTGGAAGGCATTTCCATAAAGACTTAATATGCTTTTCACTCCCGGAAAATCAGAAAAAGGCCCGTTTGTCAGAAAACATGTCTGATGAACAGTTTTCAGTGTGCCAACATAACCTCTAATGTTACAGCAGAAAGTGATGCCTTCCTCTTCCTCATCAGTGGGGTTATCAGTGCCTACGTTTATTTATTATTTTACTTTAATACTTACGATTCCTATTTTTTACTATATTGTGGCACTGGCAATACATAATCCTGTTTATACAGTGTATAGGTACATAGTAAATTTTGATAAAAGGCTAAATCTGAGCATTAATATTTATTGTTATTTTTATATAATTTGATTATTAAAAATAATAAGGAAGGAAAATTGATTAGGATTGTAGAGGTACATTGACAGCAGTCCTACTTACAACAGGTTCTTGGGATGCAGTGTGAAGTGAAAAAGTGATTCATTCATAATGAGCCAACTGTAAAGGGGTTCTGGGGAAAAGGGCTCTATTAAACCATGCAGGGCACTGGCTGGATTATTTTTGTATAGCCACTGGTACACCGTTAAACATTAACTACTAAAACTTCTGTGCAGACCAGCTGTGCAGGATTGTGGAGTACCTCTTCAACATGAGCCTGAAGCTGGGAAAAGTGCCAATGCTGTGGAAAACCTCCTGCGTGGTTTGGGTGAGGGGTGGTACCAGCACCAACCCCTCACCCAAAGGACTTCAACAGCCACAGACCAGTTGCTCTCACTTCACACCTGATGAAGACCCTGGAGCGGCTGGTCCTGGTCCATCTCCGCCCTCTGGTGGGTCCTTTTATGGACCCACTCCAGTTTGCCTACCAGCCTGGCATCGGAGTGGACGATGCCATCATCTTCCTCCTGGACAGATCACTGTCTCACCTGGAAAAGCCTGGAAGCACTGTGAGGATCATGTTCTTTGATTTCTCCAGTGCTTTCAACACCATACAGCCTGTACTTCTGGGGGACAAGCTGGAGCTCACGGGGGTGGACCAACACCTCACGTCCTGGATCCTCGACGACCTCACCAACCGGCCACAGTATGTGAGGACTCGGGACTGTGTGTCGGACTGCAGTACGGGGGCCCCACAGGGAACAGTCTTGGCCCCTTTCCTGTTGACCCTGTACACTGCAGACTTCTCCCATTAATCACCCCACCACCATCTACAAAAGTCCTGACGACTCTGCTATTGTCGGCCTCATCAGGGACGGGGATGACAGAGCCTACAGAGACCTTATTCATGACTTCATAGACTGGTGCCGGCGGAACCACCTCCAGCTCAAAGCCGGGAAGACCAAAGAGCTGGTGGTGGATTTCTGCAGGCACAGACAACCCTGCACACAGGTGAACATCCAGGGAACGGACATTGAGATGGTGACAAGAAAGGTCAGAGCAGACTCCATCTGCTGAGGAAGCTCAGGTCCTTTGGAGTGCAGGGGGCACTCCTGAGGACTTTCTATGACTCTGTGGTGGCATCAGCCATTTTCTATGGAGTAGTCTGCTGGAGCAGCAGCATCTCGGCAGCAGATAGGAAGAGATTTGATAAACTTATCAAGAAGGCCAGCTGCATCCTGGGATGCCTTCTTGACCCAGTGCAGGTGGTGGGAGAGAGCAGGATGATGGACAAGCTGTCATCGCTGCTGGTGAAGGAGTCCCACCCCCGGCAGGTCACTATCACCGCACTGGGCAGCTCCTTCAGCGATAGGCTGATACACCCCAAGCGTGTGAAGGAGAGGTATCGCAGGTCCTTCCTTCCTGCTGCTGTCAGACTCTACAACCAGCACTGATCCCAGTAGACCTGACTGTGCACTGTGCAATACAAACTCTATACATAACTCATTTCTCATTTTGGTTTGCACTAACTGGACAATTTTCATACCCATATTTATTATTTATTAATAACAATACACTGCCACACTGTTTATAATTACACTGTTTATATTTGTACATAGTATGTATATACAAGTCTATTTCTATTTCTTACCTTTTTTATTTTATTGTTTATTTTTTACTATTATTATTGTTTATTGTAACATTACTGTCCTTTGGCTGCTGTGATGCACAAATTTCCCTGTTTGCGGGGCTAATAAAGGAATTCTGATTCTGGAAATACACTATTATGAATACACTATATTTCAGCACATCATCTAAAGAGTTTTGACATAAAATAAGAGTGTGCATGGCTATAATCCCTGTAGGTCATCTCACTGTGACTCTAAACACACTCCTCTAAAGCTAAGCAGATTAAAGGCACACTGCTTTCTCTCTGATTATCAGATGCTTTAACGCAGTCATTATGATGGCTTTGAAATTCCCCGTTCCTCAGAATGACTGTGATAGAGGTGCCATTAGCCTCTGTGTGTGTTCTATGTTTGTGTGTGTTTCTGATGTTTGATCTGCACCTTGTCTTGTCTGTCCAGTGCACATCCTTCCTGGATGAGAGCACTGATGACATCACTGTTTCCCACCACGGCAGCCCTGTGTAATGCCGTCTGCTCCCCCTGCCAATGACACAAACACACATCACTGACTACCAATATGCAACACTCAAGTAACAGGATAAGAAAACCAGCATCCATCCATAAAAATGTATTTCATCATGTGAAAATCTTGGAGCTCCAATTTGTTATTTCATTGTATTATTAATTTACAATGTATTTGCTGGGTCAGTTTCATGCCATGAAGATTCATAAATCTTTGTGAAAACTATTACTTTCCAAAGCAATCAACTTTCCTGAAAATAAGTTGTTGAAAGGTTAAAATAGAGATACAAGATTTTCATACATCACAGGTGACACAGTCTCTTGAAGGAATAGATTGGTTTTGGGGGACTTATGTTTTATTCCTACTTACTTTGAGTGGAATAAACACATGGATGGATTACTTTTGTATGTCGCTGCATATATTACTGAATTTAAATGGGATCAATAGTAGACCCGCTCAAAAGAAATACACCCTTAAACCTTTTGACAGATCAATAGCTGATGTACATGAAGTCTCAATTTAGAGTTAAAGGTAAAGTTGGACATTTTGGCAAATATAATTATTTGCTTGCTCACTCTTTCTGAGAGTTAGATGAGAAGATGGAGACCAGTTGTCAGTTTCCAAATTTAGTGCAACTTTTGGCAGAATTTCCAGCACATCATTCATATTAATGTGTGTTTCCATCCACTACTGTTTTGTCAATACAACAAGTCGGTTCATCGAGATACAGATTCTCCAGTAGGTGCTGTTAAATCACTGCAGAAGAAGACACAATGAGATGACAGGATGAAAAGGACGCCAGCCATTTTTGGTCTGTTTTTTGAACTGAAGCTCCAGTGGATGTTCACTGGTCCCATATTATGCTCATTTTCTACTAGAAGATTTTTACTTCCAAAAACACGTTACTTTTCTCATACTGTCCATTGCTGCAGCACATCGATTCAGCCTGTCTGAATGCTCCATTTTAGCTTCTGTCTCTTTAAAACCCTCCAACTTAAAAGTCCAGTCTGCTCTTATTGGTCAGCTCTCACATTTCTCAGCAAGCTGATCGTGTTTCGACACCAGCTTTGCCGACTACATGACTGTATAGTTGTGACATCTCAACCTTATGGAAGTCCTCACGGCTAGTTTGAAAGCACAGTTTCTGAATACGGGCCATGTGCATTGAGCATTTCGATACTTTCACAGTTTTTCTATAGTACATAGACCTGCTTTATAATCAGAAAGAAATGGAAATCTCGCTTTCTACAATATGGGTCCTTAGGGCACATGCATATATTTCCTCGCTAGGTCTGTTTGCTTTTGCACCACATAACTACTTTCTTTTGCCATATTTTGACTTTTTTTATTTCCACACATTTAAAATGTGCATAAACAGGTGGATGGAAACACACTTCATCTCATGTTTGAATGTTAATACCCGATCTGGAGTCAGGATGGGGTTAGACTGGAAGCAGGGGGAAACACTTAGCCTGGCTCTGTCCAAAGATTTAAAAAATATGCCAACAATCACCTCTAAAGCTCATTGATCGTATCACATACCATCACTAGGTGATTTGTTCATCTTTAACAGGGGGGATGAACCCGGTTCATTTTATTCACATGCGACTAGTGCATTGACTGTTTTGGTTCTTCTGATTACAGAGCCATTATTTAGGCCACATAGATTTTAACACACACAAACCTCAGTCAGATAAAGGACCAATGAGTCAGGCAGAAGAGACAAACATATTCAACTAAACAACCCCTCTGCCCCTGCATTCTCTCTCATACTAGGGAACAGAGAGGGGGGATGGCAGGTAAAAAAAAAGAAAGGGGGATGCATTTTGGTCATTTTCCTATGGAGAAAGATGGCATCCCACATCATCTACTTCAAATCTTCAAATCACCTTCTCCATATCAGTTTTTAAATTCATACACAAACTGAAAAGTAAAATTAGACTTTGTGGTTTATCAACCAGGAAGTTATGTGCTAATTTCTGAGCAAATGAAAGCCAGGTGCAGTGAATGTGCACAGCATCATAGAGTCTGGTCTCCAGTGTGAGGTTGCCAGGTTTGTACCATTGTGCCCGTACACAGACCACAACCAAAGCTTGTGCTCACCAACCAAAACTGGTAATCTAAGCTATAGCTTGAGACACTGTACAGATGTGCAGGGCAGATAGATACACAGTTGTTCATCAAGAAATCGTTTCAGCATGTAACATTTCTGTTTGTGTACAACTTAAACAAATGAGATACAATATGTTAATCAGAGAGCTTTAGCAGTGTTGGTAAGCTTTTTTTTTTTTTACTTTAGACAGAGAGACAGAAACCCTGAGTGTTACACAAGATGTGTTTTCCTACCACTTAGCAGAGTAGCTACTTCATCCCATAAGCATCAGTGTGCTAAATGAAGCTCATCATTCATATATTCTAAATAGTAAAAAATCCCCCAAAAACAAACTACCCCTTTCAGTGTTGACCGTTTTGTAAGCTCCTTTTTAATAAGCACACTATGTATCTCCAAGCTCAACAGAGTTATTACTGAACCAAGCAGTAATGATGTTAATTGTCCCAATGTAGCAGTTATACAAACCACAGCAAGGTAAACTCAAATAGCTCCATTAGCTGTTTAGAGTCCACAGTGGTTTGTATAACCACATGAAAGCAGTAAGCGTAGAGTCCCAGGAAAAAGGTTCAGCTCATATTCATGCTCAGCCATAAATGGAGTTGATGAACACAGAGCAGATTAGTGGCGAGTGACACTTGGCAGGTTAGGTTTGACATGAGAGCACAGGAAGAAAGAGCAATGATTACCACGAGGGATGGAGGAGAGAGAAGTGGGAGGAGAGGAGGAGAGGGTCATTGAAAGCCAGATAAGAACTGAACCGAGCACAGCAGCAGCGGTGGAGGAGTGGACTTTGTTGAGGGAAAGAAGGACGGGGGGGCAGATTTCTGCTGGCTCAGTAGGAGCAGGTTTGGCTAACCTCCTTCACTCTCCCTGATCCTCCAGGCTCTTTCCGAGCCATCCTCCACTGTCTTCTCCCCTCCTCATCCTCCTCCTGCTTCAGTCTGCACCTCCTGCTCCCTTCACTTCTGGAGGATGTATTGCAGCCTGTAGTAGAGCTCACTGACCACAGAGAGTGAATTTGGCAACGCCAGAGATCTGTATTATCGCTATCTGTGGGAAAGGGGGACTTGCATCCTGAGGGCGAACCCACAAGGGGACAGTCCAAAGAGTCCCATTCAAGGCCACTGGAGGACATTAGACTACAGGAATCTTTGTGTTAAAGGAAAATGATGTAGGTCTAAAAAAAAAAACCAACAGAATTGAGAGCAAAAAAATAAGCAATCCACTGGTTACCAGCAATCAGGACTGCAGGGCAAGAGCTGGACGTGGATGCACTTGAAATATGGCTGACACAGCTGACAGACAGATGAATTTACTCACATCGTCTTGGATGTCCAGGTCACAGCCAGCTTTGAGCAGGATACGGACAACCTCAATGTGGCCTTTGTAGGCAGCCAAGTGCAGGGGACTCCTGCCATACTGTGGACACAAAGCACACATAACATAAGCACACAAACCTCTTGAAGAAGCAGAGAAAGTTGAATAAAGAAACCCACCACTGCTGTCCCATAAACAGAATCACAGCCCGCTGAGTCAGATACCACTGCAGCATGAGTTACAGCCATCATGGCTGGTGGCATGACTGAAGACATCTGCTCCAGAATACAATCCATCTCAGTAATAAGTCAACTGAAAACAAACAAATCCTTAATCCATGGTTTAAGAGAGTAGTGCACAATGCGCACAGCTGTTCATGTTAGCTGAGCAGAGGATCTACTCTGCATCCTGCCAATATAAGGCTGTGGGCGGGCCCTGAAGCAGAAGAGGTTACTTAACTTGTTAAAAAATGGAATTTAAAATATGTGAAAACCTAAATTATTATTTTCTTACAAATAAATTGTTTCTATAAAAGCTGTTGTCAGCAATGTCTGTTGAATACGTTTGTCAAAACTATTGATACTTTAATTCTTTTTCAATACCATGTTTATATATTTAAATTTATATATTAAAATGATACGTTATATACTTTCTACAGTATCGATAGTAATCAAGTAATAAAAATACAAACATCCTCAATCAGATATTCAACCCAAGGCTGCACAGATATTAACATAACACATATGTTGGACAGCCGACACTGGACAACCAGCAGGTGTTGAACTCTGCCAAGGTTGCCCTTTGTCTCTGAGCCTGTTCGTGACAATTATGGACAGGATCTCAAAAAAGTCTAAGGCCATGGTCCTCTACGGGAAAACAGTGGATTGCCACCTATTTGCAGCTTGTAAATTTAAAAGTTTTACACGGAATATTTCCTATATTGTGTGCCTTTTTTTTCTTCTTTTGGCTCTTGTATTGAAAGAGATACTGAGGTACTTATTTTTTATAGTAGTACTCTATATTCTAAGTTTTTTGATTCTGGTATTGTCCTTACTGAGGACTATATCCAAAGTAGATATAGAAAGGCATGTTGCTGTTAAATTCATGACATTTTTTTAATGCTAAGCGCCACAAATAAAATTCAACTCATACTTAGGTGGATGCAGAAACCCTAAAGACAGACACCTCCAAACCAGAACCTGTATGTATAAGTCTTTAAAGAAATTAGACCTTTGAAGACATCAGCCTGGGTTCTGTGAAATTATAATGGACATTTTTTACTATTTTCTTGCAGTTTACAGTCAAGGCAATTCATCAATTAGTCAAAAAAATAATTCGATAATGAAAATTATCTTTAGTGTCAGCTCTAATCCATTCTACTCAAAATGCCTTCCCTCATGCACTCAATCAACCAATAAGAGGCTTCCAAATGGTTTGTGCCATGACTGCATCACATCAATCACCACAGCTTCATGCACACCATTTTTAATCCCTCTAAATGACAACCCATTAGAAATCTATAAGCAGCAATGATAACATTATCAGTTATGAACTTTAAAAATGTTTTAAATTTTAAAAATATAAAAATCCTAAAGAGAGAAATTTAAGCAATAACTATCTGTTAAGTTACAACAGTGTTTGTCTGTGACACAGGGGTCACCCTACAAAAAGTTTATACTGCAAAGTTTATATATTTGAAATTAGAGTAATTTGTCATCTCTATGTCTTCCTATTCATTGTGGCTCTGTCATTCTAACAAAACACTATTTTATTCTATAGGCCAGACTTAGTGATTAGTGTGTGTTTGTCTTTTAGGAAAAATGCCCAAGAGCTTCCTCCGAGCAATGTTAGCAGTCCTAGAAGGGTTTCTAGTTACCACTTTTAATGACATCATTAGGAGTGTAACTACTGTTTTGAGCACACTGTAATCTACAAGTTATCAAAAGATGAGATATGACAGGATACATTTTAGATGAAAACCCTGAATGGGCTAATAAAACAATTTTACATGGGGAGATGCCACTAGAATTAACTAATGAAATATAATTCTGTACCTTATGTTAACAGACGCTAACGTCCCAGTTGGGATGCAGCGATGCTCTGTACTTAACCAGGGAGGGTACGATGACATAAGGAAAGTCAACAGAGGGGAATTCCTTCATACAGAAGCCAGGACACATTAGAATTCCCTGGGAGGATTAGGTTAAAAGCTGTCAGCACCCCCAGACTTCCTGAACATTACATTCAACATAATGAGCTGCATGAAGAAGAATGACAGAGCAGGATGTCAGCATTCAAACTTCAAACACAAGATTCAGGTAATCTCTGATAATCTTTAATTATACTGAGTAAATACAGTTTAATTACAGATCCAGTGTGTATTCCCACACAACAGCACAAGCCACATTACATCCCAGGTATTGTCTCTGCGTTTGCAGGTTTGCGCTTTGTTTGGGTGCAGCTCGGTTCAGCTCTGCATTTAATGTGGTCCTCCGATTGAGTTACACTGGGCCTGGCTTGGAAGGAAGCCACCAGCCAAGCTCAGGTAAACAGCAGGCCTCAGGCCTGCAGGAAGCCTCTGCTGTCTCCACACTGACAGGAGGTCTGTTTGTGGCTGTATGCATTTTCAATGGCAGACAAGTTACAAGAAATTCCAGCACAGAGAGTCATTCAGTTTTCATTCCATAGTTGATCCACCAGAGAGCAGTGAAAATGTATTTTTCAACTGTTTAGAAGGCTTCTACCAGATATAACTTATACTGGTATGCTCCTCTTCAGATGCCGATAAAAGTCCATGCACCTCACCCCACAACTTTTATCAGCTGTTGTAGGTGCAGAGGATGCTTGTTGAGATTGATAGTTGATTGTTAAGTGTCATTTCCAGGTTGTCAAATACTGACACTGGGAATGACATTCACAATCAACTTCCCATTTCCAGAATAACTTACTGCAGCTTTAACAATGAGGGCAAGCAACTAATATAAAAGCATCCAAGTTAAATTTTAGTTTTAGTGAAATAAAGGTCAACACAATAACATCAGCAAACTTGCTGTAAATTGTTCCAACATAAAACATGTTCATTACCTCCATCATGGAGTTAAACATTTCGGTTTGTGTGACTAGGTGGCAGGATGTAGCATGGGCTAAGGAAGAATCCATTACATTTTGGAGAAGATTTGAATCATGTCACAAATTATTGTGTCATGTTTTTAGTCCGCCGGTAAAACCAATGAAGAAGAATCGGAGGAGTATTTAACACTGTTGGCTTAACCGGAACTTCCTCTGCAAAGACGACAGCTGGCCTCATCGTCTAGATATTAAACATATTACGAATACGTTTGCACAAATTTGTCCAAAATCAGCCCTGTCTGCCTCAAAATGATCCGTCATGCTCTGTTGTATTTCTTACATATTATAAACATATTATACATATTATTAAATGTACATTAAGCTTTGATGAAAGGTTTGGTTTTGTGCATCTCACCTGCTTTTTCCACTTTCTCGTCTAGATCAATCTCATCTATCTCCCTACTTTTTCTTTCCGGCTTTCTTTTCTATCCATCTGTTGTCTCACTTTCAATCCATCATAATAGCCTTTCAAAAACTATTCCTACATTCCTTTTCTTGAGCAGAGGAATGCTTCATATGAAGCTCTGCCCCATTTTTTCCTGGATTTAGCTTGCATAATGGCACCTTGTCAAAATAGCCAAATACTGCTGGTCAAAACAAAATCATCAGAGGGAGTAGCAGCACATGTAATATTGTTTTAAGCTGTTACAATATGATGACATGTGTTCATTGTTGCCATGGAAAATTGGTTTGCAGTGCCAGGACAGAAAACACAAAGCACATGATACAGAACAAACACACTACAGTATAAAGCATGCACACAGGAATAGTGCTCAGCATTGGCTTTGTATGCCGTCTCTTTTCATTTCAGGTATCTGCCACAGAATAACAAAATAATATCATTAAAGCAAAGATTTAATACTGTGCCTGCAACAATTGCGTCTTTACATAAAAAGTTAAACTCATTTCCTGAAACCAGGAAACATGCAGCATAATAGACCTGTTGTTACATTGTCTGTGGACACAAACAATGAAGAGAAACACCAAAGATAAACAGTGTGGAGATCTACAAGCTTGACCTGTGTGTGGTTTGATAACCTTACTCTCCTCAGAATAAAAACACTTTTCTTTCACACAGACAGTCGACTTCAAGTCAAGTTTCAATACTCTGTGACATTATTTACGTTTGACTGCCATATGAGTAAAGTGGTGACTAGCCTATCATTACCTCTCCACATCCAACATCCAGGCCACTGTTCTAGATAAGCAGTGGCCCAAACTGGCACAATGGGGTGTTACATCACATCCTGTGTATTGGTAAATGACCTTTGAACCGAGCTGTGTTTCCAGGAGATGTGAGAGCTGGGATGAAAGAATAAAGCAAGGCCTCAGGGGACTTTGGTGCCGGGTCTGACTGTCACTGTGTGTGTGTGTGTGTGTGTGTGTGTGTGTGTGTGTATCCTGTGCTCCATCTGGCCAAGCAGCAGCTCAGCTGTGATACTGTTAAACATTTGGGTGCATACAGCAAACTGCCAACTTCTGAACATCTAAACTGAGTCAATCAAAATTACATTCACTCTCAGCTAAAAAATTTATTTATATTTGGTATTTTGATATTTAGGAACTGAGAATGAACCAATACAGTCCAAGGACCTTAGGTACAGTCATTTTGATAGCAAATCCAAGCTGTCATAATTCTGACATTAAAGGAGCTGTGTGGAACATCTGTGTTGTGCTGGAAGTCGGTCGTTCGTTTATGTTAACAGGCTCCATTTCTAAAGTAACAATAGCTACTACAGAGAGAGGCACTGAGACGAGGCACTCGAGAACATGGATAAAGTAACATCGTTTGGACTGTCCTAAAAAATCCAACCCAAGTCCTTCACAAAGAGTCCAGCAGCATTAAACAACTTAAACAAATCATCAACCAAGGCCAAGACAGGGAAGGTCTCATGCTTCATGTGATGTTACAATCCACTCACATATGGCCAATAAAAAAGCGATTAATACATGTAAATTGCTACAAAATGTTACATAGAGCCCCTGTAAGGAGGAGAGCATGGAGGGTCCTTTAAAGTATTTGAGGTTTTTAAAATTTTCTTCTGGTGTCTCACTGAAACCAAGGAAAAATTGATATGATGCGATTAAATCAGGCAGGCTAATATATGAGCTGATATTATTTTATTACAGATATATCAGTATCAATATATTTCGCTAAGTAATACTGATAAGTGACAAGAAACGGCAATATAGAAATGCCAAGTCTGTTTGAGGTAATTTAGAAAAAGTGACAAGTTGATATTTACACTGTAAAACCTGGAGATCTCAAAATGATTTGAAAAGATGTTCTTTACATGGTTGACGCACGGTCGAGCTCATGTACCCACTTCAGATGGGGTGTGCACTAATAATGCTTTTAGCTTTGCAGCTACAGTGAAGATTTGGGCTTAAAAAAAGTTTTCAATAATGTCTTTTCGAATCAATTAGAAATCTATTCAGCTTCTGGACACTTGGATTGCCTGACGAGCTGTATGGAACCATTTAAAGTTTTTTTTCCCGGTTGTTTATTTTACGTTTTAAATCAAGTCTCCAGCTACTTCAGTTGTTTAGCAGAATGCTACACTGTTTTGCTGCGAATCTCCAAAAATGTTTTGTGGATTACACAGCTTTGTAGGGAGCAAGGGGGGTGAGTATATATAATGACTGAATTTTCACTTTTGCGTAATCTTTTCCTTAAAAGAGCTTAAAGGTAAACCTTACATTGAGTAAAGTGGACTTTCTACCCCTCTACATCTTTGTACTCTGCCTTAATTTCAATCTCAAATACACACAGTAGAGAGACTATCGCATTGACAATTTCTATCCTGACCACATTGTGCCATGATGTCACACATATACACACACACACACACACAGACTTACAAGGTAAAAACAGTATCAGCTGACGCTGTCACAGCTGGTAAAAATGTCAAACAATACCACGCCCAGTATCACTGCAAAAGATTTTTTGTACTGACACGGATTTGCTTTCTTATATAAAATTAAGCTGCATGGCGAGCCTACTTTTAGAAAATGAAGCACGAAAAATAATGAATTTTAACTGAGAGAAATAAAAGCCTGCTAATTAAAGTAAGAATCTCTTCAACTCTCAGATCACACAGTGTTATTAAGAGGAGGTGTCTTAGCATATCCATGTATGACACCCACACAAGCACGCTTCACCAAAATGATGAGAGCACTGAGACAGCCTGGAGCAACTACAGTAGAGGGCGAGTGAATACATTGGCAGTAAATTATTCGCCTGACTGAATCTCGAGCTGCTGGAATTATTTGCATTAGCATAGTTTTGAAACATTATGGGGTTGTGTGTGTTTGTGTATAAGCGGATCCAGTGCTGCTAACCCTTACATGGGCTTTGTTTTGTGTCTAATTGATTTAAGAGATGCAGGTCAGCCCACAGAATCAGTGTTATGTTACCCAAATTAATTTACCTTACAATGACTGAACAGATCTGATATCTGGTCGGAAAGTCGGACCACCTCAGCCACCTTTAAAAACATAGACTAAGGCTACAAACACTAGACCACATCCAGGAGTCACACAACTTAGTGACACAATGGGAGTAAAATGACACCCAAGGATGCAGACACTACAATACAGGCCACCAACAGGAGAAATAAAGCTTAGGAGCTGATTTGAGCCAACCAGTTGGTTCTGAGCCTGCATTCACCATGAGCAACAAGATCCGATCAACAAGTCACCAGAGCCCACCAAGAAACAATAAATCATGAGCTTGATCAGTTCTGAATTTATGTTAAAACCACACACAGGCCTATTATTGGTCTGCTTTACTTTAAATACACCCAGTCCCATTGGAAAAGAAAAGAGACAAAATAACCAGATTGAGACTGCTGAAAAACGTGGGTCTCTGTTTGTTTGGTTCAAGTTTAATTGACTGATTTCACAAATCTAAATTAATTATACCAAACAGGTAAACACAGAGTTTGTTTGAACCAAACCACACAGGTTAGGTCTTAAAAACACATTTAGTTTTATCAAAAATTGTTGATTGGTGTAATTTGTAAGAAATAACCAGAATTCGAAGGTACCTCCAAAACTAACATTGCTACTTACTGCAGCTCTTTGCTGTGGAGCTAAGTGGTCCTATTACCTGACAGGAGTCTGCCCACACTGCAACTTTCAATGACGGAGGGACTCATTGCTCTCAAACAGGCTCAGCTGCCTCACAGTGAACACAGCTGGACACTAGGCTGGGACTCAACACAGCCTCTGAGACTGACAGATGCCAGTTTAAAAACAGGTTGAAAAATGTTGCGTTTACTTCACACAAGAGCAGCCATTTTCCTCCTGTTGCCTTGGGAACGTTATGAAGTGACGTCATCGGAAACCTGAGAACTTAATTATTCCCAGCACTTTCTGTGATGTAGTATGCTTGCTTATCATAGGAAGTCATTAGAAATGACTCTTTACATTAAGGTAGTAGCCTAGTGAGCCTAGTAACAGAGTGTTGGGGGAATCACTTTTTTTTCTTATTCATCAAACCGCAGTTTTTGCAAGTTCCTGCAATTTTTGCAAATTCCCGCAATTTCATCGCATAAAATTGCATAAATATCCTGCATATTCCATCGCATTTTTTAAGAAAACATGCCGAATAATCAAGGATTTTTGCCTGCAACAATCACAAAAAAACTCCACATTTCTGTAAGGACTGAGTATGGAGGTGATTTACAGCGGCTGACATGGCAGGGGACAGGAGAGGCATGACATGGCAGAGGAAAGAGAGTGGAGCAGAGGTTCAATGACTTGTAGAGCCGAAATATTTTCACATCTGGTGATTGTGGAAAGACAAACCAAAATGGTGTTGGTGAGTATTATTTCATTTATGTTGAGTTTGAATGATGATTCAATGAAGATATCAATACCCGATACCTTGTCAGGGACCAAATTAGAGCTGAAACAATTAGTCTATTAATCAATATGTCAATTAACAGAAATTAATCTGCACTCATATTGATAAATGACTGAATTTCTAAGTCATTTTTCAAGCAAAAGTGTCTGCAACCATGCTAGCGGCTCTGTGAGGCTCTGCTTAGAAGTAGCAGTGCTAAATGCTAATGGTAACAGGTACAATACCTACTATGTTCAACTTACTTTTGCATGTTAGCATGCTAACATTTAGCATCACAAGTACTGCTGAGGCTGATGAGAATGTCATTAGTTTCGATAGTATTTATTGCAATTTATTTATAATTTATTATGGGACGAATTGAAACTTTTACTTGAAGATGGAAAGTCAGGAAAGGGTAGGTTCAGGATCATCCGACCAATTGACACTGCCATCTCAAGAGTCACGTGTCTGGCATGCAAAATGCCAAACATTTACTGTCTGTAGCTTCTCTCATGGGAGTATTTGATGCTTTTCCTGGATATAACTATACATTGAGTATCTTTGGTCTTTTGACTGTTGGTCAGACAAAACAAGAAAATGGCAGACAGGTTCAACTGACTGGCACTGCCATTCCTGGGCCCCATTGGTAAGGGGGTTAAATTACAAACAAAACAAATTTACAGAACTATCCACCAGCATCATCTGATTATCACACTCAGGACCATTCACTCACCTTGGTGACAGCTACTTTTGCGCCCTTGTTGATAAGCTGGACCACATTGTCAGCTTGTCCCTTGTGTGAAGCTATGAGGAGGCGCTCGGAGAGTGCGAGGACCTCAGCCGCATCCTGCTGGCTCATGAAGCAGGGCTAATGATGCTGCTGTCACGGTCAGACACGGCGCTCCAGATAGTGGGGAAGGCAGCTGTGGCAATGATCTCAGATGCCTTCTAACTCATGGTGAGCTCGGCAGCAGATAGAGGCGTGAATCAGGAGCTGGAAAGGCTGCCAGTGTGGCTGTTTCTTCTGTTGCTACAAACTCCACAAACTAGCAGGATTCCTCCCCTTCATTCTCTCAGCTGCTGGGAAGAGAACAGGAAACACATTGAGTGAAAACAAGCCTGCATGTGCTCCCCTCATTGTAGGCTGGCAAACAGGAAAACAGGGAGGAATGAGTAGAGTGGACTGACATCTCTACTGTCCAGGTTGTTAAATTCATGTACAGTCCTCGTGGGATCATGTGAGCTGTACTGAAATAATCCGCACGGAGAGCCAAAAAGAGGGGTCAACTTTGGTGCCTTTGAGTGCCTGCTGTACTGTAAAGCAAGCCCTTCACTCACAATAAGACATAAAAAATAAATCACAAAAACAGTCATTACCACCTCAAACAGCACAGACACACCTCTGTGGTTTGAGGAGTTCCTCTGGGACACACTTCTGTGGTTTTGGTCTAACCACAGGGAAGGTAGAGTGACTAAAAGGAAACAGGCTGCTGTGTTCAAGTGTCTTGTCTGATTTCTCATCATAATTAAAAAAAACACTGACAGACAGAAATCGGGACATCTCAGACTCCACAAGCTCACTGAAACGCATTCTTGCCTACTTAGTCATTTCACGAGTCTCCCAAACAGATCCTGTTATCTTCCAGTGTGCTTCAACGTACTGTAGATGACTGCTGACATTATCTCTACCCTTCAGAGAATGGCACTGAGCCAGGGTTGTGAAAATGTGTTAAAACATCTTGGCTGTCAAGGGAAAAAATCAGCTTTTTCTTTTCCTCGATGTAGATTTTAAGTTTCTGTGAGACTATTCTATCTCAAAGTCTTTCTACAATATTCTGATCTAGAGATGAAATAAGCTGGCACTTTTTCCATTTCCACTGTCTCTGATTAAGTCTCAATATATTAATGATGACAGTTTTAACAAGCAGATGAAAACGTCTGTCAAGTGAGTATCATAAATATTTTCGGTCTGGCTTCTTTTATGTGGAATTATTTTTATTGCCAGTTATCAATCCAGAGGCATAAAATGAAATGAGGTTATAATTTGAGTGAATACAGACGCTCCAAGCATGTCCGGACTTGAGACTAAATAGCGATTGAACAGCCTCTATTACATGTTATCTGTGCTGTAAGAACTCCCAATTACATGGGCATGAGCATTGTTTTTTATCCTTTTATAAACTTGGTATTTTGGTAGGAAATTATATTTTATAATCTATGAGGTGTTTATTGGCTGTTAAACTGGAAGTGTAGACAGGATAATCCATGCACACTAAGTTTTACGCAAGCAAACACCACACACTACAGCAGACTAGAGTACACACAAAGGGAGTAACTTAAAGATTATTGAGTTTGAGGCTGAGCTTTCCACACAGTGTCTCTGTTCTTTGAGGAACTGAATACACAACAAAACAACCAATCTGTCCCGCAGCCACACATCAAAAGGTCTGTGGATAAGACTTCAACACGTTTCATCAAGTATTTTTAATACAGCTCCTAAAAGAAAAGCAGAAACTCCCTTAGACTTTTTCATGTTAAATTTTGTAAACACACTGTATCACAGCCAATGGAATTTAGTATATGCTATCTTTTATAATGGGCCTTATTTTCTTACTGAATTTAAAATCACTTTTTAGACATTTCCTTTGATATTGTTTTTTTAGTGTAATAGAAATGTTAATTACATTCACTGAAATTTAATGTGGTAAAACAACATTTTGTAGAAATGAATGTTAAGGATTAGCAGGAGGGAGAGGAAACAAGTGGCTGCAGAGTTTCACTGCCATAAGGCCTTACATCACAGCCACAGCAGGTGTCTTCTCTCTTCCACAGTCAGTCAAAGTTCTCAAAGTCTTGTGTTCATCCAATTGTTGGAATTAATTAACTGCATTAATGTTGGTGTATGATGCCAGGGTCAGATTATTGAAGAGATCCCTGCAGGTGCCTTTGATTTCCTCTGTGAACCTCAGTTGGGCTGCATGACTGTCTCTTAACCAGTTGTTCACAAATGTTTCTTTGGAAGCTGACAAAAAATCATGGCCAACTCCTAATGCCAAAATTGCTTACATTTTTATCATTCATAACAAAACTGGTAACAAAAGGAGCGTAGTTGAACTTAACGATCAAGAACATGAGCTGCGTGTTTATTTTCATCCATGTTTCTCATTAGTCAAGTCAAGTTTTTTTTTCTGATGAGCAATATCAGTTTCTTTCTGATCTGTCATCTCTTGTTTTTTATTGTGTCCAAATGAATCTGGTTCAGAGATGTTTGTCACAGCAGACATTTTGAGTTCTCATAGAGGCACAGCTGCAACTATTAATAATAGCAATTTCTCAGCTCCAGAAATTATTGTGGTGCAAATAAGCACTTAATAATGATGCAATTATTGTGATGCAAGTTCTGTGTTTGACAAGTACAAGTTTCCAAAATTTGCAAAAAGTCGATGTTTCTGTGTGTGTACAGTGTAGTTTCTGTCACATTTTCCACCCTGGTCATATGTGCCTTCTCTGCAGGGTCTCTGCAGCCACTCAGAAATCCCAATACCAATCACATAGACATGGTTCATTCATAATTCTAGGTATCATTAATCCAACCCTGAAAACATTAACCTGTGTGGTTCACCCCATTTGTCTAGACAGGGGTGATTTTTTTAAAATAAGATATACTAGATATAATTATTAAACTGGCAAAAGACAACTTTTTTGCTTTAACTTATCATTCTGAAGTAGATACTGATTGCACAGTGTAATGGCTGCTGAAAAATAACACTATCTGTGTATGGACTGCTTCCATATAAGTATATTTTTCACTATGCTACTGGTCTACTTGGTCTACTGGATTTTTCTGAAAAAAAAAAAAAAAGAACAAAAAAACAAACAAACAAAAAAAAAGGTTGAATTACAGCACAAGGGAGCGCATCTGCCATTAAGCCACCAAAACAAGAAGAGGCATTGTTTTCCCCGGTTGCTGTCCCCAGGTAACGGTGGAACAACTGGAATAACTGTGGAAACTCTCCACTGCAAAAGAAAAAAGAACCCTGCTGATGGACGAGGCAAAAAGGTAAAGAGGGAGAGTGACAGAAACCGAGGTAAAACCAGAGTGAACTGACGGGCACTGTCTCGATGGAGAGCACTCTGGTGTTGTTTCAAAGTCTATTCGCTCGCAGATATGTTTCCCCTTACCACTGGAACTTGAGACAGTTCAAAACTGGCATTCTTTCTACTAGATCAGTAAGTAACAAAACCTGCCTACTTTTTAATGAAACCGGTTGTTTCACTCTGCCTTTTCATAGCACTGAGATTGGGGTTTCTAGGTCAAATTGGGATTCTTGTGGATGTTTTTTGCTTTGGACAGTAGCCATGCTGCTAGCGTTAGGCAAGTTGCTGTCTTTAAGACAGCGGGACCAACATTAATACCATAGGGAAACGCTAGGAAGGGGAGTTGGGGATTTAATAAGTTGTCTGTTTCCCCTTTAATATAATAGTTTTAAAAACAATGTAATATTATTTATCTAATATTTGGATTTTTTAAACTGCCCTCCCAACAAGAATATAACTGTGATGATGATGGTTCCCTAACCTTAAGTATTCATTTTAACCCACACCACAATCTTACCCAAACCCTAAACAACTTGTTTTTGTGGCTAAACCTAACTCAACCTCAACAATAGTGTTACCATATCATACAACAGATTTATTTTTCAACAGTGGTTTGGACAACACAGGCAATCAATGTTACTGAGAGGGGTGTCTGATCGGGAGACGCTTCTATACAGTATGTCCTAAAATTATATTCTGTTGCTTAATTTGAAGAAGCTGTTGCTATTTTTTGATGCCTTTAACAAACACCATTTCCCCACGAAACTGTTGTGGGAAAAAGTCACCAGCTTGACAGACGGAGGCTGTGAGAATGGATAGTGAGAGCTGAGGGGCGTGGATGTCTTTAGACGGATGATATTATGGGATATCACAATGAAACAGTTGACGTATGATATTGCTGTACAGGAAACGTTTCATGGAAGCCGGCAATAGCATCAGGGATTGCCTCCCTACAACTAAAGTTTGTACCTTAATATTATGAACAAACTAGAAAAAAATCAACAGAATTTTCTGGAATGATGCTAACACTATAAAGCAGTAGGTACGCACTTTGTAATCATTTGTTTCCACAGGGGCATCACAAAGCCATAGGTACAAAGTGGTAACCTGAGATGAACACAGGATGTGAGAGACAGTGAAAACAGCATTTCCAACTCAACACAGATTGTACTGCTCCACTGTGCAGAGGAAGAGGCATGTTCCATCTGATCCCTAGAGTCTAATCTGTGATGACAGTCCTTCTAATGACTGTGTGTTTCATCACTGGAAACACAGCAGAGAATGAGATAACATGGTACAGATGACATCAACAAGACTGATTCACAGTGCCACAGGCAAACATGGCTAAATCCAGAAAAAGAAATGGATCATTTCCAAGTCATTAGTCCTTAATCTCAACACAACCATAAAACATGGTTTTGTGCAAATTAATTTCTACACTGGACAACGTTTAACGTCTGATGATTTAATACATGCAACCTTTTCTTGTGCACAAGTCTGAATAACAAAGTTACCCAAAATGAAATAAAGAACACATCTGTTATCAGAAGACATGACAACATTTAAATGAAACTAACTTCATCGACCCTGGAGCTGTAAAATAAAAAATCTTTGCGTGGCAGGGATGATAATTAGATTTTATGGAATTTTATATTTCAATGCTTACACAAAAGACTAAGGCTCAATCCCATTTCCAATTGTTACCCCTACTCCTTATTTTCGAGTTCCCCCTGGCCCCTCAGAACAGTTATAAGGGGTAGTAGTTGAAATCTCCCCTCTGAAATGGACAACCCTTAAGGACACTCATACATTAGATACAAGACACAACCGGACAGTTCCAATATGCCGTCATCAACTGTGGCAATTTATCTTGTGATACTGTGGCAGTACTGATATTACTACAATGCCTTTTGCCATTTATCTGATGAAGATAGAAAAGCATGCACGCTCGCATTTCGTTCACAATGTTATGCTATCAATTAAGTCATGAAATAAGAAAGAACATTGCTTGATAAATTGGCCACTAGTGGCGCTTTATAGGCTATCATTAGCCTATTAACCCATGCTCCTACCCTGCCAGTCTGTACTGTTATTACAGGAGCGGTACCAAGTGTAGGTGGGAAATACAACATTAAAACATGTCAAAAATGCAGGATTGTCATACACAAATCAGCAATAACAATGTAACGTTAGCTAGATAGCCAGTTAATTTGTTTTGCTTGTTATTAAGAAAAGGAAAACATTGAAACAAGTTCTCATAATGCTCAGTTTGAAGTGTGCCTCTGAAAAACCTCTGTTTGGAGGGCCATGTAGTCCTAAAACTTCACCCTACCCCTCTATCCCAACAAGAATCAGTGTAGTTCCCCATACTGGTAGCATTGTTTGGCTTACTGACTGGCCAATGGTATCAGGACGGAGGTTTTTTTTACAGTAAGCTTACTCAATACAAGGCCAGATGAACTTAAGGCAAAAATGGTGTGGAGCCTACAGCGATTCCACAGGTATCAGCCCTTACAGACAATGGAATACATCAGAACCCACTCCAAAATTACTATTCTGTGATGGAAGCCAGTGCACTGATAGAATCATGCAATCTGCAGGATGAAATGCAAGAATGACCCGAGGTGAGTATTCGACAAATGTCCTTGAAACATTTCCAAAAATTTTAAATCAGACCACACAAATACGAATGCCAAAGAATGCATGAAAAACCTCAACCTCAGAGGTCAATTCACTTGAGCTGAAAGGGGTGCTAATTCACTATGGTAACATTTGAATGACTCCCTCCTGCCAGCTGAAAACTGAATAAGATTAAGCGAAGGGGGGAATTCTCTTCCTGACTACATTCCAGTTGATTCTCCAGAAGATCCTGTTCACTCAGAGACCCATGCACACAAAGCAGGCCCGGCAGTCACAGCGAGGCTCTTCACACGCAGCTAGGCAACAGGGCTTTTGTGCAAACTTTTGGAACTCAGGACTCAGTTCAAAAACAAGAAATGCCAAGCCCTTGCTTTTCACATGGCTCAGGGAGGCGGCCCAGGAGAATACTTATTAACTTGGTCCCTCCTGAAAAACAGCCGGCTTCTCATGCAGACACACCGCTCCATATCTGTGTTGTTTCTACTAGGAAAAAAGGGTGCATCAACAGGGGACATGGAAAGTATTTTCCTGATATAGTTTTGAAACAATATTACAGGGAAATTACCAAGAAAAGAGGAAAATAAAGTAGCATGTTACTACCCCAGAGGTTGCATGAACATTTTTATACATGTTCTTAATTTCCTCTGATTTAATCCCTCTGTCTTGTTATCTGTGTGTGTGTGTGTGTGTGTGTGTGTGTGTGTGTGTGTGTGTGTGTGTGTGTGTGTGTGTGTGTGTGTGTGTGTGTGTGTGATTGGCTGCAGGTGTGTTTGACTGAGTGAACGGTGACGTGTGTGTGTAGGTTGTCTAAGGGAGCTGATTGGTTCCAGCCTCCAAGCCAGAAGTTTAAAGGCCGGCTCCCTTCCAGATCCTATGGACCTTCCTCTTTTTGTGTCCAGCCAGACTGCTTTGTGTTTAAATGTGTTTTTAAATAAAACCTTTAAAACACTTCGCTGCTGGTGGTGCTTGGGAGATGCTCGTAACATAGCAGTTGAGCTATATGTATGTAACTGTATACTGGAAGGTCCAAATTGGCCCATTAGTACTTTTCTCCCTCTGATAATACACCTGTTGCATGCCACAAGATAATATTACAATGATATTAGGATTTGTATTGTACATATTAGACATATGACTAAAGCTTCTTTACCGGGATATAAAGATATCTAGGCAGATGGCCGCCCACCATTGAGTCAGGTTCTGGTCAAGGTTTCTGCCTGTTAAAAGGCAGTTTTTTCTTGCCACTGTCACCAAGTGCTTGCTCATTGGGCTAAATGTTGGGTCCCTGCTCAATTGGGCATGAGATGACATTTGTTGTGAATTAGCCCTATACAAATAAAGATTAATTGACATCTACCACTAATGGTAACAATGGCAAACTGCTGTTAAATCATTTCTGCCAGTTGCAGCTAAGATACATGATATGTATCATCTAAATTGATCCTATTGACAGCTCTCAGGCTGTGCTTTGCCTTTTGAGTTACTGTTACATTTGCTGCTCACATTAAAACAGAGAGACAGAACCAGCTGCTGCTCGGCTCTGAATGATGTGATGTTCCGGCTATCTAGCTAGAACATACTGAGCTGGACCTTTATGTGTGCACTGTGCAGTCAGATAACGCTAGATTGTTTATGGACAGACTACCCACTCTGTTGGTGCTTTGAACAGTAAAATGACACAATAATCACTAACTTTTAAACTTCAAATAATTACAGAGGATTATAGAAGACAACAGTTTGTGATTAATGTTTATCAGCAACAGCCACCATTTTAATTTTGTATTATGCCGACTCATTGACTATAAGTGTAAAACTAGGAAGCGTGAAAAACAAAGGCTATTCATTGTCACAATTGCTTGCTTTGGCTCAGAGTATGTATTCATATGTCATTTCTTTGGCCTATTTTCTGGAAATTCAGTTTCACCTTGAATTATATTTGGGTGTTAACTTGTAATGTACATGTAATGTAGCTAAATTCAAGATGAATTGACACTGGAATCCAGATTAAAGCCTGAAAGGAACGCAGGTGTTTTACAGAATTTCTATATAAGGGGGACCAGGTGACCTGTCCACACCCAGGGCCTTCATGTCTTTTTAATCACCCTTCCCTGGAGGTAGAACTCTGGGTCAGTCTGAGGTCAACAGCCTGGTGGCTCAAGTCTGACCTCACTGGAATTCTTCCAGAGTCATATTGTTGTGTATTTCTGTGTCTCTTTTCAAATCTGGCATTGCTTTATTCATTGTTGATGAAAATCTAGTAGATCTTTTTTTAAAAAATGTAATTCATTAAAATGGGTAGTGACATAGAGATGCCTTGACTAAACTTTTTTGAATCTTTTTTTGCTTTGGCATCAAAAGAGGTATTTATTTTGTTTATGTCATCTCATATCAACGTCAAATAGTGTATACAGTATAGTGTGCATGTAAGCCTCTTCTTTATCTTAGACAATGGCTTGTTGCATGGGGTTAAGTTGCCAGGAAAACAGGCGCAAAACCTCCTCATGTTTAGGTCAAAGCATCTTCTCTGACAGCTGACATGTTGAATCTTGCTGTTCAGCCTGCTGGAGGTGTGATGAGCTTGATACAGAGAAACAGCTGTGATGGGAGGTACCCACTTGACCTCAGTGACATACCTGCTCTGATGTTCCTGATTCATTCCCGATCACGTGCAAACAGCAAATGCTTCACGAAAATAAACCAAAGATTCCCAGAAGCCAACTTGTGACCTCAAACACCAGAATGACCAATATAGGTCACAAAAGGCTAAAAAAAATGTTTTTTAAATGCTTATGCTAAAAAAATTGACAATACAAAATAAATAGAATAATAGAAAAAATATATGTGCATTATGAGTGTTTCAATTAGATGTCATGTCATGTCTTTGTCTTATCCACAACTCAGTCTCAGTTGCTGTTATAGCTGACCACTAACTCAAATTGTTCCCAGAGGACTAATTTAAAGGACCCAGACAGCTCTCAAGCTACAGCATTTGCACTCGCCATAGTGTGACTGACTGACCAATCAGCTTGTATGCTCAGCACATATTCCTTACTGCTTATGACTAGAAGTTTCCAGGCAGAACTCATGTTTGGTTCCGCATTACGGGCATCAATCTAGATACCATACATACAATCACTCATGCAGTAATTGTATGGCATAAAACAAACCATTACAGCTCTACTACTACTACTACTGTTAACCTACTGTTAACAATATGACAAATTATGTAACATGAACTGACACAGCAACACAGACAGACTCTGTGGTGAGATGAAGTTTCACTAATTTTCAACAGTAAGTGTGCCAACTAAATCAGATTACCACAACACTGTGACAGCCCTGAATTACACCTTCCAAAACAGTGTTTCCCCGATGACTCCTGCTGAGTCAGTGACACACATGATAGATGTTCTTCTATATGCTCACAATGCAGTGCTAAAAGTCAGTCTCACTTGGTGGCTGTTAGCACCGTCACCATGACTGATACGTGAGAAGTCAACTGTGCATCATTTAAGAACCTGAACAGCAGTTGTCATCCAAAGTATGCCAGGAATGTAACTGCTAGTGCCCGCCTGTCAACATATCCAACAGAAGCTATTTCAAACAGACCAGCAAGGGTTTTAATCAAGTTTTATTGGGTGTGAGGATTTTAGATCTGATGAACAGGAAAGTGATGTGACCTATTCACTGACCCCAGAAATAACTTGCAAAGTGCACCTACATTCTTTAACCTCCATGTTAGGAGAGGAATGCAGTCTTGCTATTTATCCATTAAATTTTCTTCCAAAAAAAAACAAAAAAACAAAGGCTTGTGATAACAGGTTTTGGATTACAGTCTACAAATGATTAGCTCAGTGGGGGGGTGAGGAAATTAGTGTACTCTACCTCCCACTTTGACAGGTTACTAGCAAAAAATTCAAGTTCCTATTCTGTATTAAAAAGCTAGCTAGTGACTTTTGGGGACAGACCCTTGACTTCCTAATGTGACGGAGGAGCCTCTCAATTACATTATGCAGAAATAGTTTTTAAGGAGCAGAAAAACAACCCAAATTAGGCTTTCAGACTAAATACTCCCAGAAACAGAAACGTAAACATTTCCCTCATGATCATTAAATGCTCTCAGACAACCAGCAATTAAAAATCCATAAGAGGTCAAAGCCTACAGATCCAGTTTGATAAAAATCTAACATCCACGCAGTGTGTGAATCCATTCTGAGTATGGAAACATTAAAAACCAAGCCTTTATTACCTTTGTGAAATGAAGCAGAGCATGAATGCACTAAAATTAACCTCAGTGCTCTGAGCTACAACACTGCTGCTGTACATTCCCTCTTATGTGGGTCATCTTTTCCTTCTGTTTGCATGAGCACTCACATCCTCATAAAGAATTGTTACTATACAGTCCCATGGTGCTTTGCATGAGCTTTGAACACAGATAAAAATGTTGGGTTTTTTTCTACAAAAATGTCTTAAATAGAAGTTACTTGGAGGGAATTCTAGTTCTATGAGTAGTGTTTAGCCTGCTCAGGTGTTTCAATTTACCCTGGCAATGTGAGGTTTTGCTGCTTTTGGATCATTTACATCTTCTTGCATGTAATATTTTTGAGTTGGTCTAACAAGACAAGTGACTTCTGGGGAATTCTTACCATTCACCATTTTATACAATAAAAAACAAAAACTTCAAATGCCTTTTTTTGGAAGCCCAAGTCGCAAATATATACAGTTTATTAAAGTGACAGTCTTACCGTGTTTTCACACCAAATGCAAGTTTTTACTGCTTGTTTTAATTCACATTACTGGCAGTACTGTTTATTCGCCCCAAACAGCCAGATTACTTATCTGTACATTAGCTGTAAGCTAGCGAGCAACGGCATGCACCAAGGGTGGGTGTCGGTGCGTGTGTGTGTTTGAATTCAGTTGAGCCTCCTAATGAACTCAACTTTAATGACACCTTTAATAATGATTGTAAAGATAACAGACTCATCGCTCTTTGAACACAAACATGTATCCCTAGCTCCCTGGTTGTCACCAGCATGATGAAAATCACAACTTAATTAGGAAATATTTTTTAATTCAAATAATAGAGGACTTATATATAAATATTTTGGAGATATGTTCCTATTGTTATGGTCGTTTCTCAAAAACTGGACACTGGAAATGTTCCTTGCATGTAGGAAACATACAAGGGGTGAATTTGAAAGAGATGATTAGACTACAGTCAGCCAGACAATTTTTAACAAAACTGCTCTGTTTTAATCTACAGACTACATTTTTTTAAGCCATGTGGATGCCAATCTCTTTATGCTATTTGTCTATATAAATAGAACTGACAAACAAATCATATTTTCAGTATGTTCTTTTTAAGCTCAGCATAGCTTCACTTAAACCAAGACTGATTTTAAGGTGCTTGATAAATAGAGGACCTGGGCAAAATAACTAAAAATAATAATAAAACAAATCAGACTTGTTTTTTGTGCATATCCATACTTGACATGGAGTAACATTCTGGTTTGGAGTATTCATGGTGTTGTCTCTCATTACATCATTAAAAACAAAACTACTGCATCAGACTGCAGAGAGACCAACAACACAGTAACAGATATAAACAGCAGTTTTCCCTCGACTGCTCTTAACAGTGCAGATATTTCCCATCAAACTGCAGATGTGAGGGATCAGTGACATCACTATATGATGTGTGCATGGGACTCACCCCCTCCCTCAACCTCCAGATATCACTCAAAACTCAGCCATCTGTCTTTCCTGCTACAGTTAGTGACAGGGAGCCAAAACCAGATTAAAACAATACTTTGACCCGCTCAATAATCCCAAGATCTGTTTCAGTGCTAGCTTGCTCACTGCAGCAGGGGGGCAGAGAGATTCAGTACTAAATGAAGCATTTATGGTGGAATAAATGGGCCATAAATACAAGAGAAAGCAGGACAAATATTTACATATGTGTTATCAGTTTAATCACTGTATTGCAATTAGTGCATTTTGTGCAAAGACATTGGAGGCTGACATAATGTACGGTTAGCTAATCCTGAGCTCACTGCTGAAAATAGACCTTCAGTCAACCATGTGACAGCTGAGCCAGATGTGATAAATAAATAGTAGAGAGTTCAACCTCAACATAAGACGAAAAATAACGACATGTAATGCCTCTTAATCCAACTATAAGGGCGTTTTAATGAATGAAAAAAAAAAGGTTAATAGAATCAAAATTTTGCAATTTTTGCAAAAAGAAAAAGATGTTAGCTAACCAGTTACAATTAAAACAAGAATTTAAATGCCACGGGTATCCAAGAAATAGTCATGAAACTTACATCCAGATTTTGTTAGAGTAGCTTTCTAGTTCTTTTCTCTTATCACTTTTTGTTTTTTACAATCAAATGACATTTAACTGCTGTAAAATTGGCCTTCTCAAAGAAGAAAGCTTCCAGGAGAACTCAGACCACAGTTCAAATCTCATGGTCAGGGTAATGGTGTGCGGTGTCTCAAGGACAGTGGTGTTTAGGTACTTACTGTGCACAATGAGAACATCTTATCAAAAGAACAGTACAATACCAGCTTGAAGACAGACAGAGCTAAGCCCCTATGGTTTCTGTGTTTTGTAGTGAGCAATACAAGGGTAGTTCTTCGTGTCATTTATTTGCTGTGCTTCTCTCCTTCTGCAGAAAACTGTTTAAGATTTTATTTATGCCAAATGCTATGCCTAACAGAAAGCGACAGCCCTATCTTCGTAGGGTGTCACGATTTCGATTTTAATCGAGAACGATCGAAATTAATTCACAATTAAAAATTCGAATTAAAAAATAGAATCGTCGATGCTGCCACGCCCCCACGTCACGTCCAGTCGGCTTGCCAAGGGGAAAAAACACACACGTGTTGAAGTGCTGCGAGTCAACCTCCTCTAACTTAGCTACTAGCTAATCCAGTAGCTATTAGCTACAGCCAGTCAAACGATAGCATGGTGTTACACCATTCCTGTTCAGCTCCCAGACCGTGGTCGGGAAGCACAGGGGAGATGATTTCCTCCAGGGCCGAAGTTTATGTTTACCTTCGGGGTGAACCCCCTTTCACGTGTTAAGCTGGTCGGGAAATAATACCAGGGAGCTTTGCTGTATCTTGAGGAGCCGTCGCCTTTATTCACGGCCAAACTGCAGCCTATATTGTACACTTTATTGCTGTCGCTACTACTGCTACTCCTTTCGCTTCTCCTTCCTCCCCCATTCATTCACTGTCCACACGTACGCACACTCCCTCACTCTCACTCTCACTCGCACACTCACACCTTACGCACCTTGTACATGTTCAACTGTTCGGAAATAGTTTGTTAAGACACTTAATTGTTCAGAGAAGACTATGGACATGGCTGTTTTATTTTTTTGTTTGTTTTGTTGTGAACTTGAATGTCATCTTCTGTGAAGAAGACTGCAGTTACAAAAGAGAAACTAGATAGCGGGTTATTTTGTTTAAGTTTCCAATTGACTGAAGATAGTTATTATAGTTATTGTTACATTATGTTGTTAATAAATGTTTTAAATTTGACAATGTAGTGTGGTACATTGCGAACAAAGGTCAGATATTATATTGCATAAAAGTGTAGTCTAAAAATGGCATAGCAACCTGTGCTTTAAAAAAAATAAATGTAAAAATCGAGAATCGAATCGAATCGTGACCTTAGAATCGAAAATTGAATCGAATCGAGGATTTGGAGAATCGTGACACCCCTAGTAGCCACACTGCAAAATTCTATAATAACTAAACTCCAAACTACAAATCTCTTGTTATTACTCAAAACTATAAAGTAACTTAAAACCAGGCTGAAAAGCAGTGCTAAAAAGCCCTCTCTGATTGGAAGTCTGCTGATCACACGACAGCATCACTGACGAGTGTGGTCAGAAGGGTGCTCCATTGCAACAGTGGTCGAGCTCAAAAACACGTCCAACCCCTAGCTCAATTTGGCACTGCGTACTTGAACTGATTGCTCTGTGTGGCACCACAAACAAAACACCTTAGTACATAGTGTACATACAGCATCGTTGACAATACATACCGATGAAGAGGTTTGGACATCGCCCATCGTTGATGGCCGACAATCACTGACCACTGAGCTCTCAACCATCATAACATTGTGATTTACCATGCTTGAGGAAATCTACTTTTCTGCTATGGTACAGCCTTCCTGAAACTGTCAAAAATTGAACTTTGCCAATAACTCCAGCCACCCCCACCCACTACACAACTTGTAGCAGCTGAATCCATGTGAAAATCTCTACAAATGGTCAATTGATTAAGTTGCTTTAAAGTGGAAACAGACAACTTCTGATCCACTAGCATTTACAAGTAGTATTATTGTCACACTGCTGTGGAAAAAACAACTGGATCACTTCCAAAGTTCAACTACCAACAACATATGGCAAAATGAGAGTTTATTCATTCATTTAGTCTCTAATGGAGACGTGACCACAGTAGAAATGAAGCCAGGTTGCAGCCTGAGTGCATCACCCATCATCCTTCATTTTCACACAAAACTTACAAACGTACATTGCAGTGACCTGATAATTGTTCTGATCCCTCGGCCATGTTCCACAATCCAAGCTTTCAGTTGATGTGCCAAATATAATATGTATATACATAATAATATAATATACTTTAGTTACTCACTGCTTTTGGTCTTGGCTTTTATGCTCAGATGTTAGTATAAGTATCTGAGCATCACTTCACGCAATCCACACATGGTTTTTGAAATAGTACAATCTACAAGACACGCTTGGATGAGTAGGGTTGTTTTGCAATATGACAGGATTAGAGGATGCAGCTGTACAACAAAGAAGAAGACCCTTGCCAGTCTGGTAGTTATAATCACCTCCTGGGCCCTGCTTCATTGTCCAGGAGCACTGAGCAGTAAAGGCCCCTTGTGCTCCTCCAAAAGATGTCTCTACCCTTTTACTGGTGTCTCACAATGAGTTCACCACCCGTGGGCAAGCAAATGCATTACCACTACACCACACCCCCCATTTTTCTGGTGTACTACAATTTTGCTTTTACTTTTATAGTTCTGGCAATCATTCCTATCGATATATGATTACCAATAGGAATGACTGTCAAAATAATAACAATGTTGTATTTGAATGGTCTTTTGAGGCCTCCAGAAGTAAATTTGTCGTGTATTACATTATAAAAATTTAAAATGTCCGTAAAAAAGACTAAAAAGTAACAATTTTGTGCTGCATGTGTTTTTTTCTGTCCAAAAATGCATTTGCCCCTTTAAGGAGGGTCTTAAATCCTAGGTTGGGTGTCACCAGTTTAAATCATCTGGATTAATTGATTGTCTGACTGCCGATTTTCTAGATCCCCTCTTTAGTGTTCAACACCGGAGCCCACCAGGGCTGTAAGATTAGCCCCCTCCTGTTCACCCTGTTACCCATGATTGCAATCCCAGACATCAAGAGAACTCTATTGTATGGTATGCTGATGACACCACCATCATTGGTCGCATTACAAACAATGATGACAGTTCATATCGGGAGGAAATCATCAATCTTTCAGAGTGGTGCACAGGGAACAATCTACTGCTTAACATCAAGGAAAACCAAGGAGCTGATTGTTGATTTCAGAAAAAAAGGAGGCAAAGATTCTGCAACGTCAGAGTGAACCAATCATGGTCATCACACACCACCCTTTTTATGTGAAACACAGAAAAGGCTCTACTTCTTAGGGAAACTTAAGAGGCTAAATCCCCTAGCCAAGTTATTGTCAACTTTTACAGAGGAGCAACAGAAAGCATCCTAAGTGGAAACATCACAAACTGGCATGGTTCGTGCACAGCCCAGGACAGGAAGGCTCGCCGGTTGGTTAAAACCGCCCAGAACATCACTGGTACCATCTACAGAGCATCAGTGATCTCACACACCACCTGCACCAACCACCCTGCTGCCATCTGAGAAAATGCAGGAGTATCCGTTGCCATACCACCAGACTGCAGAACAGCTTCATTTCCTCAGGCTGTGAGGCTCCTCAACTAATCCTCAACACTCCACAATGAATAGTTTATTTGTCTGACTTGATTATTACTTATTAATTAGTCTGTATGTATGTGTGTGTGTGTGTGTGTGTGTGTGTGTGCCAGTGTGTGTGTAGCTTGGCTAATTGCAACAGAAATGTCATTATACAATCTTATGTTACATCACGACAAATTAATCTTGAATCTTCAATTAACAATTAAAAAATAATGGACACCCAAACATAATTGATGTCTCTGTTTGTCTCCCACATACGGAAAAACGCATTTACCTACTACACATTTGCAAATGTAAACACACATACTGTATATGAACATCCAAAAATTAGAACAAGGAGGAGGAGGTGTAGCTGCTCATGCTGCCGCATCTCCAGCTGGAGAGTGTCAGCTGTGGGGCAGAGCATCCAGCAAACCCCCCTCCACACTCCCTATCCCACTACTCCCCTCTGAACACACACATATAAAGAGCAGGCACTATCCCACTGCACTAGCCTTTTGTCTCTTTTCACATTGCTCCTGAAAAAAAGCGACCGTACACCAATATTTCCCTCATGTCTTTAATCCTCTGCACTGGGAGATCTTAATGACAGCAGATGCAGTGTCTGAGAAAGAGTGAGGGGCTATGCATCATCGTAGAGTTCATTGTTTCAAGCTACCAATAAAAGGGTTAAGTGGGATTTAGAGCCCCTGCAAGGCAAAAGACTACAGAAAGCTCCTTTTCTAATGCCACAGAGCTATTCACTTGAACCTTCAGTGCCTCAATAGGAAGAAATGCAATGACAAACAGTGAGCCAATCCCAGGGTCTGTCCTATAAAACTGCCCCCTGACGCTGAGTTTAAAGCTGTAATGTGTAAATGTGAATCCTAAGTGATATTATCTCTTCATAACACAACATTAATATCATAGATTTAATAATAGTGGTGAAAAAACTCTGTAAAAACTAACATTTGACTAACATGGAAATAAGCTGATCTCATCTGTACTTGTGCTTTAGAACAAACACTCACAATAGGCACAATCTCACCAAATCTAATAACAGACAAATCTAATAACAGACAAATCTAATAATCAGCTCTCATACAGTGTCATGTTTCAATAGCCTGTAAAATGCCCCCCTTGCCCAGTGGCCCATTAAGGCTCATTACATGCCCATTATACACCTGGTGAACTCTGACCTCGTCAGCACTGTGCTGCGCTAATCAGCACCCTGGGGACATGAGCAGACGGACAGACGGGTGAGACTTTTCATGCTCTAACTATGTGGGTGCATTCATAGATTTCATATGGAGCACACCATGGCTAGAAAAAAGGCAACATGTCGGCGCTGTACTCAGATGGACAGCCTCTATCTCCAAATAAATGTCCACTTTTTAGAAACTAAGGGAAAGAAGCATTTTTTTGCATCATCCAGAGTTTTTGAAGACTTTCATGAATATAAACTGAAGTAAAATAGACCCAGGAATCAGGAAAATGGATGAATCATCAGTTTAACTTAATCTCACATGAATTCAATAGCTTTTTGACACCGGGACCACAATGCTGTGATGTCACACTGCTGTGTCTTTTGCTGTGGTAGGGAGTACTGTTGTTATTTTAACCTGTTTTGTCCAGTTTGTTACAAAAATAGGCTTTAATAAGCACTGTTTATAAAATGAACGGCTCAGTAACTATGTGTCTGCAGCAAAGTTATTGCATGTATACTTTCAGATTGTAGAATAATTGAATTTTTTTCATGTTTAAAGCATGTTACTTGTGCATATTGAAAGGATCACACCAAAAACACTGCTATTACAATAAACATTAATACTGCAATATAAAATGACATATGCCATGACATTGAATTTCATCGCTAGCCCCTTGAATGCCAAAAATTTAATGGCGTGGTCCACCTGATACTTTAGAACTTTTACTTCAGGTTGCTGTCTGTTTTTCTGAGGGCACGGAAGCCTAACAAACAAATCCCATTCAAATAAATACACTCCATGCAGGGTCGCGGTGTGGCCAAACAAAACCTTTCTTGAGCTTAACAGCCAAACTATGTTGAACATATCCTTTAATAATTAAGGATCCTACATATTAAAAGAACACTTTTAAATCACAAAAAAAAATTAACACCATAAACTGTTATTTATATTACATTTATTTTTTAATTCTTTGATAATTGTTTTTCACTAGTAACATCTGGCAGGCCAACTCCAAACTAACAGCAGGCCAACTTTGGCCCACGTCAGCCCTCTGTGAACAGCCCTGATGCTACCAGCTCACAACAACCACCTCCTTGGTGTAAGTTGCTGTATTGTGCCGAGGTATTATCATTATAACACATTACTGACTGGCCTTTAATAATAAGCTCATATCTTGAACTGTTAAGTAGCCTCAATTTGAACCCTTGTAGATTTAAATATTTAGGTTAAGCCTTAGGATAAATTCCGTGCAGCAAAGAAGATTAAGCCTTCTTTTTTTTCACATATTCTTGGTATTTTTTTCTAAGGCTGGAGCCTAATTTGCATCAGATACAGCCCAGGCTACTTTGTATCCAGTGTTCTAATTAATTTTAATTGCTTAATTTAGTCTTCTTCTCAGACATATCTTACATTGGCCAGACCAAAAGCCTTTAACGGTTTTGAAGAATATTATCCTGTAATCACTGTGTGACTATAGTGAGAACATTAAGGGAACATCTTGGCCAGCAGTGGTGAGCCGCAGGACAGTAGTGTTTGTTAAGAGGCATTTCAACTTACATCTGAACTACATAACAGCTAAATGAAGGAAATATAATGTGTACACCAAACACACTGGGGATTAGGGCTTTCTAATCATGAAGAAATTCGCGGTTTGAAAGCAGTAGGCTACCTATCGTTAAAAGTTAAATAAAGTCACTATAAAGGTACAATTTAGCCTCACGAGTTATCATCCTGTTGTAGGAACGTTACACTACCGTGAAATGGAGCTGGGGAGTTCAGAGGCTCTTCAGAAACACTGGTTTCGTGACAATAATAACAAATACATTTAGCCTATGATAGTGTTTTAATGTAAGAAAACAGGCTAACATGGAGCTACAAGTTACATAAAAGTCGCTGTGGGCGCTAACTAGCTGACGTTATCTGAATATTGCAGTGATTTGTTTCGAAGTCGGAGCCTCGTAATTCAAGTCAGCAGAGTCCCAGCGCGGAGCTCGTCATGTCCAGTGTGCGCAGTGTGAAAATAGCCATGAAACCGAACATGAATGATGAATAATGAATAAAGAGACTAACCTCGAAGAGAAACTGTCTCACGAAGTGTCCACTCGGACAGAGAGGTCGTTCGCTAGTCCAACAGTCCCGTGAAGTGCACGCTGTCAGAGGAAACTACAGTGAGATCACTCGGTAGCTTCTGTCGTCGCTCCGCGCCGCCGCCGCCGCCTCCTCCTCCCTCTCTGTCTGATTTGCATGTGAACAGAGCCGCTGACAAACTGTGTCAGGACGGAGACATGAGAGGGGGAAGACTCGCTCCAGCTACAGTCCAACTTTCTCCTCAAATGAAATGAATTCCGGGCCTGACCCTTGGCTGCAGAGCCACACTGAGGCCCTCCTTTTGCTTCAAATACGTCTAGTTATTTTCAGTGGTCTACAAGCATTGTGACCTAGTTAACCAGCCATTAGACAGGTGCTATGGAGTGAACTGCCATAAAAATGGTACAAGTGAACAAGTAAACAAATGAAGTGTAGTTCAAATTTGATTACAACAACTCAGATTGGGGCTTTACCATTGATTTCATATTGCACTTCCATGATAATAGGAAAGCTGCCAGAGGCAGATTTTAAAGGAGCACTATGTAGTTTTGGAGAAGAAATTCCAACTCACAATTTTAATATCTACACTATTAATTCGGTAATACTACAAACTCAGAATTTTTTTTTTGCTCATTACTGAATAAACAAGCTGTTGTCAGGGGAAAATAAGGTCCCAGAACCCTGTTTGAAGCTAGAAAGGTGGCAGGGTCCGTCACATATAAACAAAGTAAAACAGCATGACATTGTGTTTTCCTTTTAGATCAGTTTGTTTAAGCATGAAAAAAATCAGTCTATAAAAATCTTCTGATTTAAATCTCTTTCCCCAAACTACATAGTGCACCTTTAAAATTAATAGTCAAAAGAGTTTGAGGTATCCTGACTTTAAATCTGGGTCAAGTTAAACAAAAAACATATTAGATCCCACATTTGGGATTTGAGTTGTTCGGTCATGCATAGGCTACCACATAAAACATTTTTAGAGAGTGCTGCAGGATTGAGTCCTAAAATCTGGAAAGGTACATGTAGCATTTTTTCACATCCAGTGCCCTTGTCTCAAAGTCTGGGTTTTTTTGAATTGGTTTTTAGTTGGATGCCTGAAGTGTTTAAGATTTTCACTTTTTGTTCTATGACATAATATAAGTCAGTAAATACCACACTTGTGAATTATAAAGGATTTATGCATCTTAAAAAAGGTGGTTGCTAACAAGCAGCTAAATGAGGCTACAGAGGTTGTTACAGGCATTCAACATCATTACGCCAAACACAGAAAATCATCTACTGACTAGCCTGCCATTTATAGTTGCAAATTATTCAAACTGAAACTTTCCCATTTGTAATTTATCAATATGTGTATAAGTGTATATAATATAGTTTAGTAGGCAGCTAAGTGGTGGTGACATTAAAGTCATGTGACCACAATGTTGTTCGTTTATAGCCTAAAGTTAGCTTCTTTTTTTTTTAGCATTTACACCTTAAAAATCATTAGTGATGTTCACTTGTGAAGTTTATCTTGCTGAGCAAAATGCAAATATCATAAACTTGTGTTTGCCACAGACCGTATTTTCTGCAATAATCCAAAATCCAATGTAAAAATCACATAGGCTTTTGGAAAGGGAACCAGGGCAATGCTAACTTTCAAGTTAGCCTACAAAAATACACCATTCCAGCAACACTCTATTATCAAAGTATGGCTGACTATTTTTGCAGTTAACATTGAAAAGCAAGGTATTTAAGATCTTTCTACAAGAAAAATTGTATGATATGTGTGTCAACAAATGAAAATCAAAATGCAACTTTGGAAGGTCACTGCCAGTTAAGTTTAACAAAGGGATAGCAAAAGGTCCTTCCACAAAATGTTATACTAATCTTCCTTTTCCCTTTTTGTTCTGTATCTAACTCATGCCCATTTCCAATTCATTAGAACACAAATTGCTACTTATGAGTTACTTTTTCAGTTCACACTACATAAAAGGAGTTTGTTGTATGAAATGTGGACACCGCTCATATCTTTAAAACTCTATGCTTTTGGTACATAACACATACTTTCCATTAGAAATGTATAGTCTCCCTGCCAAAGCTCAGATAACCCATGATGACCCATGACATCATCAGGGTTATTTTCTCAGACTTGTTAAAAGCTACTCCAGTATAACCAGCTGAGGAGTACTCATCATGACCAGCAAACAGATCTTCATGTGTTAAACCTTAAATGGTTGCTTCTTTTTTTGTAATTGTATTTTCTGAGCTTCTCATCAACCTGTTTTTTAAAGACAGATTTTTTTTTTGTTTGGATGTTTTTAAATGGCCAAAGAATTCTATGTCCAAGAAAGGCAATACGTAACATGTACTATGTAAGAATTGTCCACCTGTTGCCTTCACATACTACAAGCATATAGGGTCAGCATATCACCACTACCGTAACCTAGTTAGCTCAGTTAGCCATGTAGCTAGCGGTCCTGTTAACTGACTCGAGTATACCTGCACTGTGAGCTCACTGCACTAGCACAGGATCCTTGGATTGCTCACATTCTGTTGAGAATTTTCATTAATTTTCAAATGTTTAAAATTAAAATTCTTACATGTTGCACCTTTAAATGAACTTGCTTGGTGACCTCTTGAACCGCAGCAAATCTGAGGCCATGGGCATCCAGGAAGTAAAGGGAGTTCAAAGCATATATGGGTTTGTACAATTCCATTGCAAAGAGCTCAGCACAATCAGAATAAATAACATTATGACCTTCTCCAGGTACTTCTGAATTAAACACACAAAGGGAAAGTGTGGTCGAACAAAACCTTGATTGGATTTCAAGCCCAATAACAAAATTGTTGTGTATTGAGTGTTGTACTGAAGCTATGCATTGATACTATTTGGTTCATTTTCATGCAAAAAAGTGCAAGTAAAGTTTTTCCAGTCAATCCTCATGAGTGCTGAAAAGCCTCAGGCATTTAGACTGTGATGGGATCCAAGATAATGAAAACCCTTGAGGTTTAGCTGCTCCTTAGAGCAGGGAATAGGGCTCTGAAATGTACATAGAATAGTTGACTCAGCCAATAACACTCCCCATTCCAATGTGTATCCGAGCTGGAGGATGTGAAAAAAATGACAGATATCAACAAATTGCTTTAGGGTGACCTCTATATGCCTGAGGTAGGCAACATTGGTGTCACTTTCACATCATGCCACAACATACAGCTTCCTCTTACAGATGCGTTAATTTGTCTGTCAATCATGAATTCCATGGGTAGATTCTCTGAGATATTGTTAGACATGGTATTCCTTAATTTGAGGATGGTTACATTCAAGCATGTCTGTGTTCTGTGACTCTGTCTCACCCTCTCTGCATCTACAGCACCAGCCCCCGAGCCATGGAGACCAGCATTGGGCCCCTTCTTGGGGAGGAAGGGTGTGTCTGCAGCAGCCTGGATATTTCACTCCTCTGCTCTTTGTGCACTTCTTCATCTGCTGTCAGCCTAAGACAATATTTCCAAAGAATGGAACTAGATATTGGAGAAGCATGGACTGTATGCAGTGAATCTGTCAGTTCATGATTCTGACACAACAGACAAACTTTCTTCGTATATAGAAACAGCATTGTCTCATCGAGTGAGTCAGAGGAATGGATCTCATCCAAATTGTGTTTTACTAACCTAAGGGCTTTATCTGATCTATCCACAATGCAAAGAGCTACGGCTTCATACACATAAGGTGCTTACCAGTGTTGATTTCATAGCAGACCGGAGGATAAGTACATGGGTGTGGGGTTGTGAGGATAGGTGAAGATTCATACTTTGTTATTAGGAAAGCTGCTGTACAAATTTTGTCAGGTTTACAGTATATCCATCTTTAATTTTTATTAACATAGTGTAATTTTGAAAGACCTGTGGAGTGTGGAATGTGCCATCATCATGGACTTTTACACAGTTTAATTGTAATTATATGATAATTTGATTCATTTTTAAAAGCCATTATGAATTGAATTAAAGCTAGGTTTTGTAAGTTATTCTGGAAGCATTTTTGTTACATTTGTATACAATCTCTTAACATCTTGACAGCAATCAATAAATACACTGCTCAAATATCTAAAACTAAAAAAAAGATTCAGAAAATCGAGTGTCTGTGGCTGGTGAAGGCCTCTAATAAGCCTGTTCAATTTTCATGCATTGCTGAAATGTATTGTTAAAGCTATTAGCTAGCTAGCCACACAAGAATGTCAGAGAAAGTGCAGACAAAATTTCCCAAAACTAAAATGCTACTGTAGCTTGACAGTATTAAGTACCATAAAATATCCATACTTGTTATTTACATTCATAATGATAATATTAGGTGTTCTCTTATATGTGAGTGAGACCTAAGGTAGTTGCATATGGTTAGCGATGACAACAATGCATCCCTGCTGTCCCGAGGTCAAAAATAAGTTCTAACAGCTTTAAAGTTCACTGATTAATACATTGCTCAATATACACAGACCTTTGTACAAATTTCATTTAAATTGCTTATATGACTACAAATAAAAGCAATAATGAATTAGAAAATGTGAATGTTAAAGCAGGAGACAAATACACAGATAAATGTAATAATGAAAGGTAAAACTTAAACCCCATTTTATATTCAATTTTTTTTTTTTTTTTTTTAGCTTTCCAGATGTTAAATCTCAGCATTCCTGTTAAGTTTGGGGGAATCCGTCATGGAAATCTTTATTAGCGTTGACTGATCCTAAGAGTTGGGTAAAACATGGGTAAACATAATGGATGTGCTAATGCTGAGACAGTGGTATACATTAAACACACTGTAAGGTCCTTTTCCAGATAATGGTACAGTTGTGAAAGTCATTTTGGTTTGAAACACACAATCACAGCAGAAGGATGTAGCAAAAAACAAAGCACCGCAAATGCAATTTGAGGAGGAGGAGGAGTTTGTGTTCAGGGCTGGAGTGTCTGTGTGATTCACTCCCACAGATTTTAGAGCAAAGACCGCTGAAACTTGATCAGTGTAATCTTCTGACCTGGAGCTCCGGCATAAAGCCAGGAGTGATTTGTTAGGTGATGTCAGCGACTTTAGCTCAGTCACACTTAAGGTAAATGTGCTTTTCTTGCCCACTTCACTGGCTCTGACCTTTGATGTTCAGCAGAGACCTCAACAAAAGCACTAAAGACATTTTCATTTCCCCCCTCTCAGATTCCCGAGCAGGAATCAGATTCCAGAGCAGGAATCTAACCCTACATGACAGCATAACCTTCTGCTTTGACTCTTGAGTTTTGCCAGAGGAAACTATTGCCATTGAGAGTGCATAACGTCAACCTCATTGGAATGCTTTACATGGTGCTATCTATAGTGTTGGTCAATAACTAAAGCTTGAAACGTGAGGAGCCACGTCACCATTGTATATGAGCAGGTTTCTCCCAAAATAATACCAAAAACAAGGTTGATGTTAGCCTCTATGCAAATGGTCTTGGCTTTTGCATTCTCTGAAGGACAAGAGCTGTGTGTTAAAGCAGCAGCTCACCCAAAAATACAAATTCAGTCATTATCAACTCACCTTAATGCCGATGGTAAGTCTGGTGAAGTTTCGTAGTCCACAAAACATTTCTGGAGCTTGACAGCAAAACAGCGTTATAGCATTCACATAAACATAAACTGAAGTAGATGGGAATTTGTTTTAAAACATAAAAAAACAGCATAAAAAAAATAAGAAAATATAAAATGGCTCCATATGGAAGGTCTGGCATAATATAAGTCTCCAGGAGCCCAAGTTGATTTAAAAAGATGTTATTAACACTACTTTTTAAGCTGACTTGGATTATGTTATCAAGTCCAAAAAGCCTATTCACTCTGCTTTTAGCTGTGTTTTTATCTCCACCAGCCCCTGCTTAATGCTCACTCGCTAGTTGCCAACTACTGCTGTTTGGTGGGCAGGGAGTTGTAGGTTTATCAGTGCAGTTTAGAAACAGTTCTAAAAACAGCTGCCTGCTGCTGCTGCTTGAAACAGCTAATGAGAGCAGAGTTTGTTAGCCGGACAATGAAATGCTCTGTAGAGTTGACAGGAACTAAAGAGTTTTTAATAATTCTCTGTGGGTTCATCACTGCAAGTGACACCTTTCACATCAGGCATAACCATTAGTTATATGAAAACATAGCTTTTTGCAGCTTTATAAAATAAAAACATTTCTGGTTAGTACATCATGAGAGTGAGTGAGTAACCTATGAAAGTTTTGAAAGATCGAGATACACTGCTAATTCTAATCTTAAGGAGGAAAACAGCTGAAATGGTTATAAATCTAATTCCAGGGTGACATTTGTTGGTTGGTGTCTGCAGGGCCCTATTTGCCCCCTTAGTCTGTCCCTGCCTGGGGCCAGCTATGCCTGCATAAGAGGCCCCATAAATCTGACAAAGCTGTTTTATCTCTTTGAGCAGCAACATTTTAAGACATTGAGGTCAGGGGGAATCAAGACAGCAGATTTTCTAAACAAGCCTGTTTTGTTTGTTGTGGTGATGGTGTGCAAATCATGAAATACTGAAACTAAATGTTGTTGTTTTTTTTAATGGATTAATATTTCTGTTGGAATCATGAGAAACGCATGGCTTAGAAAATTCACAAAGTTGGCAATTACCTGGCTATCTCAGACTGCACAATGGTGTCAACTGGACTATGTTGGTAACAGGCAGAGCCTATAAAAAAGTATTCTGCACAGTCCTGCACATCTGGATGCTTCAATTTAACTCCATTCTTCTTTGCAAAACTGCTCAGGCTCTGTCAGGCTGCATGGAGATCGGGCATAAACAGCTCTTTTCAAGTCCAGCCACAAATTCTCTATTGGATTGAGGTCTGGGCTTTGATTCGGCCACTCCAGAACATTCATTTTGTTGTCTTGAAACCATTTCTGTGGAGCTTTTGCTGTTTGCTTTGGGTCATTGTCTTGCTGGAAAATATATCTTCTCCCAAGTCGTAGTGCTCTTGCAGACTGAATCAGGTTGTCCTCCCTCAAGTTGTCTTCCCTATATTTTGCTGCATTCATTTTACCCCTCTACCTTTACAAGCCTTCCAGGGCCTGCTGCTGAGAAGCATCCCCACAGCATGATGCTGCCACCACCATGCTTCACGGTGGGGATGATGTGTTTGTGGTGATGTGCAGTGTTTGATGTTCACCAAACAACATAGTGTCTAGTCTGATGGCCAAAAAGCTCCATTTTGGTCTCATCAGACCAAAGAACCTTCTTCCAGTTGACCTCGGAGTCTCCCACATGCCTTTAGTTGAGATTTAATGAGCTTTCTTCAACAGTGGCTTTCTGTTGTTCACTGTCCCATAAAGCTTTGACTGGTGAAGAACCCAGGCAACAGTTGTATACAGAGTCTCTCCCAGCTCAGCTGTTGTTGATGTTTTTTTTTCTAAATTTTTTGTCAAAAAAGCCAAATTATATTGACCATGTTTCCATTTATAAAAGCAATAAAAGGGGAAAACAATTAAGGGGTGTGAATTCTTTTTATAGGCACTGTAGTGCCATTGTGTGGTGAACTGAGTGAATAACACCATGAAATATTTTTGATGATATTCTCGTGTTGCCTTATCTGTTGTAGCATTTTATGAAGGACTGTCAGACAGGGATTCACCTTATACTCCACCAGTTTAAAGTTAATTCACTTAAACAAGTTACTAAGTATGTAGGAATGTATGTGAATGTGTAGTCATATTGGTTCAATCTACAGAAGTTAAAAAAGTATTTATTTTGGAACAAATGGTCAGATTTTGTAAATATTCACCCATTTCTAATTATCTTGAATACTATGCAACAGGATTGTTACATGATACAACTGTCTTTCCGTTCTGACTAGACATCTGTCTCAGCATTATGACAAAGATGACTTTAAAAAATATGATTCATTGATAAAGATGATCTATTCAACCGAATATAAAGCAGTTCAAATTAGCCCACCATGACAGTCTACAATATTAAAATACTGTTTGCGTAACAGCGCAACCTTTTACAATATTTCAATTCAACTTTAGGTGAAAACGTTGAATAAACCTTTGGGTGAAACCCAATGAAATCACAGTGATTTAATGTAACTAAGTACTTCTGTACAATTTTGAGGTACTTGTACTTAACTTGAGGGTATGCATTTTCTGCTACTTTATACTTCACTATACTTCCATTTCATTTATTTAATATCTTCAGTTACTAGTTACTTTGCAGGTTGCTATATCAGAGCCTAAAGTAGCACATTTTTTAAATAAATTTATCAGGAATCAGATAAAAACAAACACTGATTCTGATAAATTAGAATAAAGCACCAATCTGACCCGATCCGATAATAGGCCGGGGAATAATTGGTAGACCCATAGTATTCACACATGTAAAAGTATGTATAATTTACTTTGACTCATAATTGTGACAGTAAGTATATTTATTGCTAGAAAATTACTTTTTAAGTACATTTAATGAGATGCTTTAACACTTTTACTCAAGTACTATTCGTTTGAGCAACTTCCACGTTTAGAAAAGTAATATTTTAACATTCTCACATTATTTTTTCACTCAAAAAGTTCAAACCTGATAAAATGCTCAGCAAGCAAAACTAATGCTACAATGATAAGTAAAATATTATATAACATGTCATGGAGGCACTTTAGCCCATATGAATATTGTGACACCTGCAGTGGATTCAGTATTTGAGTAGCTTAAATCACAGAACACTGTTTCACGTTCCATACAGTCCATTTTATTGAGTTCAATCTCAAAGTTTAAAATAAAAGTCAAATTCTGTCTCTCTTCATTTAGTCTCTCATTCAGTCATCAGCGTCTTTGTCTTGAGCATCTTGATTCTGCACATGAAGGCTAGATGCTGAGAGCTTCTTCAGTGTGTGTGTGTGTGTGTGTGTGTGTGTGTGTGGAGCGTCACAACCTTGCTGCCACAGAGGAAGCACTTAGTGAAATCTTCATCTGCACAGGCGGGTTTGGGACACTCCTCATCATCTGGACTGGTGCTGTCGTCTTCTTCTGGTGTTGGCTCTGGAAACACTTTTGGTGTAGAGGTCTGTTCAGTGAACTGCTGTGGCGCTGAAGCTTCCGGGGATGATTGGTTGGTTGATGTCCTGATATTGAAAAAAAACACAAAACGTCAGGAATATTTTATATATTATTAGATATCATCAACATGCAGTATGTAATGTTATCTTTAGCTCATCACAACGTTATGCCACTGTAGCTACTTATGTTAATATATAATTACTTTGTTGACTCAAACACCACATGCTCTCCATCTTGTCCTGTCCTCGGTTGTCCTTCTGATCTGGTTGGAAGGGAGGATTTCTTCTCCATCATCATGGAAACCCTTGATGGACTGCTTGAACACTGAGTCTCGGTCTCCCACGTTGTCTTCTCTCTCTGGTGGGTCAATGCTGCTCCAGGAGCCAAGACAGTTACCCTGTGTTACCACAACTAAACCTCAGGCCAGGGTGGCCAGTGGAGGAGCCAGTTCAGATATTTCAGTCAGTTACCTCAACTTGCTCCGATAAACACTAAGTATCACGGTTTGGGTTTATGTTAAAGGTTTATCCTCATGTGTCATGTTCTACTGCCCACTCTTTGTTGGTTTGTCTGTTCTGTCTGTCCTACATCTTGCCTGTTTTCATCCTTCATCTCCTGTGTCTGTTCCCAGTCTGTGTGTGTTCCACCTGCTCCTGATTTGTTCCACATGAAGTAATAGTGTTCTCTGTTTTTCTATAACTTCAGATCTTCAGTTTTCTTGGATTCGTCCTGTAGCCTTTGTGTTGCCTACCTTTTTGTCTCTTGCTTTTTGGACCTTGGACTTTGGTTACCAGCATTAAAGCTCGCTTTTTATTTCTTTACTGCCTGCCTCTGTGTGTGTGTCTCGTGTTTTGGCCCAGTTTTACATTTTTGCAGTGTCACCTCACTCCTCTTATGTCACCAACTGACAGCTCACAGCTTGATGTTAGTTTCAAATTGTTTGGGTGAACATCAAGACAGATAAATGAATTCCCTCTGTCATGGTTTGGATTAATAATCCAAACCATGACAAGTTAAAAGAGCACCGCCAGACTCAGAAGTCAGCCTTTAAGTTTAAAAGAGCCCCGCCAGATACAAAGGATATTAAACAAAGCCACTGAATACAGATGGGCCCTGGTGCATGACACTACAAAGGTTGCTGCCAGTCCTGCCAGACGCAAAGGCCATTGGATTAATAATCCAAAGTGTTTGGTTATTTCCTGTTTTATTTTGTAGTTTATATCCTCATGTGTCATATTTCACTTTCCACTTCCTCTCTTTGTCTGTTGTCCCATCCTTTTTGCTGCTCAGCTGTGTTCCATTAGTTAATCACTCCTGTGTATTTAAGCTTGTGATTTCCCTTCAATCTTTGTTGGTTTGTCTGCTTTCATCCTGTTTTCCTCCTGTTTTCCTCCTGTGCCTCCTGTGCCTGTTCCCCAGTCCTTGTGTGTTCCATGTTCCTGATTTGTTCCCTGTGGTTTTCTGGTTTGTTCTCAGTTTTTGTATTTCGTTTTAGTTTTTTCCTTTATTTTCCTTTGCCTGTCTTTTGTTGCTTGTTTTTGGATTTTAGACTTTGGTTACCAGCATTAAAGCTTGTTTTTTGTTCTTTTACCTACCTACTACTGTGTTATAGAATAGGATTTATTTAAATTATATTGGATATGATATTAGTATGCCAATAATAGAATAGAATTGTATTATATTTAGGGCATTGGATGACTATCTGCAGCCTCTCTAATCTGCTAGACACACCAGAAACACAAGCCCTCATGGCTACAAAGTGTGAATCTAGCCACCAGATACAGATAGACCCTGTTGCACGTCACTACCTGGGGCATCATCAGATGCAGAGGTCAGCCTTCAAGGTTACAGAAGCCCCGCCAGATGCAAAGGATATGAAACAAAGCCACGGAATACAGATGGGCCCTGGTACATGACACCACAGCGGTCGCTGCCAGTCCTACCAGACACAAAAGCGAGCCCTCAAGGCTACAAAGAAATGACGATCCTAGTCTGAGTCGCTGCTTTCATACCAGGATGGATTCTTCATCTCCCAGTATCTCTCTCAACTCCTGTTTGTCCTCTTTGGTTCCTTAACAGGAAGCTCCTCCTCGTCGCTCTCCCACCTGCTCGGCTTTGTGGAGGAGTTAAGGCTGGACGTTGATGGGGCTCTACGGAGCTGTCCTCATCTCCTCATAGAGGTCTGATGCGGTCTTCATGACTATCATCCTCATCATCACCCTCATGACCATCATCCCTATTGTCATCATCATCAAAATCAAACAAACAAAATGGTGTCCTGATCAGAATCCTCGCTGATCCAGTCAGGAGATGAAGTAATTGATTTCATCATTGTCCTCTTCATCTCTCTCATTCCAAAGCTCTTCCTTATCTTCACAGGTTCATCACTGTTAGAGGAGTGAATTTCCATAACTTCATCGTCCTCATCATCAGAGGAGATATAGATCAGGAGAGCGTTACCTTCCTCATCATTGTCTATGATCAGGCCCAGGCCCAGGATGCTCTACTACGTGGGAGGCACCTGCAGGGAAAAAGTTGAAGCATGAGAAAACTTCCAATACAATCCCATCCCCTTAAAAATAGTGAGAAGAGAACAGACAAAACACACATGTAAATATCTCTCTTGGGAAATAAGCAGTAACCTTCTCATTTTTACAGATAACAGTGTTCACGCAAGACCACATCACTTATATTATAGGGTTTTGCAAAGAAAACACAAACGCCTGACACATGCCTTTTCTTTGGATACCGATTCAGATCCCAACACATGATCCAACACGAGATCACAGAGCACAGAGACTTGCAGCATGCAGCATCACAACTTTGTTAGAACATGTTGATTTTCAGAAATTCTATGAGCAGAAACATGATGGGTCAATCACGAACAAGACAAACCACATTAATTAAAGAGAAAAACAAGATGACATCACACACCTACATGTACGATTAATATGACCAAACAACATAAAGAGGCATTACAAAGAAAAAATAAAAGACTGAACACTGAGCAGATGTTTTTTCACTGTTTTCTTTATCTCTACTTTTACTCAAGTTTTTTGAGTTTTCTTATTACAACACCTTGAGAACAGTGGATGAACTTTTGGTTGAAATCCGATATAAACATGTATAATATATTCACCACCCAATTTTTCAGTTCACTCAATTTAATTTATTCTCTGCAACATGTGCAATTATATGACTCTTGTTGCAGTAATTCCTCACCTGTGCAATTATACTGTATACTTATACGGTATACTGTAACTTTTACACTGTAAATTATTGTCAATTATTACTTATTTCAATATTACTCAATATCAGCTTCTCTGTAGTTACAGTGTAGTATGAGCCACATAGCTTATATTTCTATTTCAAGTAGTATTTCTATGTTTATAAGTAGGTGTCACATATCATAGTTTAATGCACATATTTTACACTTTATGTTGTACTTTATTTGATATACTTTTGTTTTTACACACATTATTTTTTTGCATAATTTCTCTACACTGTGACATTTAGAAGGGGCAGCTGTAACAAAAACCCAATTTCCCACTCAGGGATCAATAAAGTATTTCTAACTCTGATTCTGAATTGGGATTCTTATTTATTCATTTATTTATTTACTTAATTTGATTACATTTTTTTTTTGTTTATTTGTTTTTATTTTATTTTTTACATGTGATGCTACTCTGAATCAAGTAAAGGCTCTTGATACTTTGTCCACTTCATGTGGGAGTTTTCAGCTCCAAATGTAAGAAAGTTGAATCCTGGAATGATTCGGATTTTATAGCCTAATTGCATCCAACTGTGAAAACATGGACTCATCATTGACAGATGTTTAACTCTGACACATCTGCCATACATGTTGGTGAGCTGTAGATAAATGCATCCCACTTCACAAACTGTCCGTGCAGTGGTGATGGAACATGGAAAACTGTGAAAAATGCAATGAGCATCCTTGCTGCAAGATTTTCTATAAAGGCTCCTTTTACAACTTTAAATCTATTCAATCTTAAAAAAATGTTTGTCTTGGAGCTTTATGTATCCAGGAAATGTTGGATGAACACATTTGCCAAAGGGCACTCTTGGTATCAAATGTGAGGTGAGCAGTGACTGACTCATGGACTTCTGCGCAGAATCATTAGGATCCAAAACTGGTATCATCTCAGTGGTCACAAAACTATGTTATCTAGTTGCTGCTTCCATTATTTTTTGGAGAAAACAATTGGAAAATAAAACTCATTTGAGATGGACTTGACATTCTGAATAATTTGGCAGTGCCTACAGAAGTATTTCCACTGATTGATTCACTGATGTTTGTTTTTATTGCATCACTCTGCTGCATCTTCTCCTCACCAGTGAATTCAGCACATGCAGCAGTAAATGATTGGATGGGTGATGCAGAATGACAGCTTTTTTCCCATTATGCTTTGTCTGTCACACATGAACGCACGCTCAAGCGCAGGCTGTCTGCATAATGTTACAGAAATGTTTTTCTGCCGTCAACCATGGCATTTCACTTTGAAATACACTCTCTTTTCTCACTGACACTACAGTTCTCTTTGTACATTTTTAAATCATTCAGTGGAAAGTCGAGGAAATGCTGTTTAGGGAAAAATAAAGGAATGACAAAAGTGTAGGACAGGAAAGTTTTATCTGGTTGTATAGATTATGTATATGATTCATCACGTTTGATGAAGATATTGATAATACGTTGTAATAACACGTTATTTTAAACAGACCGTTTACATCTACAGTTCAATCTGCTGATGAAGGTCATGAGATATAGTCAGACAGTCCAGAAAAAGAAAGCAACTATTGAAATTGTTTTGCCAAATGCCTAAAATGCCAACTGCAACTTGTAAATGAGAAGATTAAGATGTAAACATCAGAGATCAGGTGACATCTGTTCTGAGTTGTTCTACTGACAGTGAATTAGTGGTTGACTCTACAAACTCACAGAATTTAAATGGCAGTTCTTGAATATTTAGATTATCATTGCTCATTTGGATTCTTATTATTTACTGATCGGTTGGTTTATTTTATTATTTGCATGTGATTTGAAATGCTTTGGTAACACAAATCTGTATTGTCCTGCTAATAAAACTACTTTGACTTTTAATTGGAATCTGAATATGGGATTCCAGCTGTGAATCTAAAAATGTGTCCGGACTTCAGTTATATCACCATGTCCTTAAAAGACATAATCATAATCATTTTTCTGCAAGAGGGTTCTTCAAATTTACAATATTATAGACATCATATGCACATTTAATGGTGGACAGTTATTGTACATGGTGTTTAAGATATAACCCAGCTTTCACTGGAGGATGTAAGTACCTCAGCAAAACCAGCAGATGCCAGCAGAATGCCACACAGCACATCACATGCTTCAAGGCATCAGAGAGAGTAAGGTTGGGTCTTTTGCAATGTCGCTCATCTGACCTATCAACGAACTTCCTGTTCACTGTAGCCATCAGATTCATCATCATCAGTGGATAGTGTTCTCAACTGTCATCACGTGACCTACTGTGCAGTAAGAATGGAATGATAACAGGTGGTGTTTTTTTGGGTGGTAATGTGACGCCTACAAATGTGTATGGTCACAAATTTTGAAATTATTATATTTTATGTGTTGTTTGTATGAAAGAGATGAGCCAACTTTATGAGTTTTCTGAGAAGAGTGTCAGAGAGTAGGTTGCTAATTCCACCACAAGAGGGAGTATCCCGTGTGTGAGCACTTGTGGTACGCTGCGTCAGACTGACTTCCTCAGACAGCTACCAGCCTGCCATGGAGAACGCACGAATGACTTCTGTCTCTTCTTTTCCTGTGAAAACAGGTCAGTAAAGTGTGTTACACGACCACAACTCAGGTATAAGGACTGTTAAACACCTGTTGAATGTATAAGTGAAGTTTTAGACGTAGAACTCGTGATGTAAGTAGTGAGAAGCGTAAAAGAAAAGTAGTTTCGCTTTTCTCATAGAAAACAACAACACAAAATGGCGGTCCGACGAAGTTTTCGCTAGCTTTGCTATGGCTCCTGGGCATTTATTAGGGCCCGAGCAGTGAAACTGCGAGGACCCTATTGTAATTGTAATGATTATTATTATTATTATTATTTTCCTTTGTCCGTCATGATCGCATTTTTCACTGCCTGAACATACCCCAAAAGTCACCAAACTTGGAATATAGATCAGACCTGGCGAAAAATTTTAGAATCTGTTGTCGTTGTGAATGTCCACCACTAGGTGGCGCTACAATCAAGGAAAGTGTGTTTTGCCTAATAACTCCCACATACTTTGTCATACATTCAAAAACCTTATGTCCTCGCATTCAGTAAATCTTGCTGAATCTCCTGATATAGGCCACGGCCATTTTTGCCTGGCTTTTTTTTCGCTAGCTCGCGAAATGTCGCAAACCTACTTTTTCGAACTCCTCCCGGGCAATTTCACCAATTTGCACAAAACTTTGCACACAGCATCTGTGGATTCTCCTGACAAAAAGTTATCAAAAGAATTTTGATATTTTAAAAAATACTCAAGTTATTAAATAACTACTTCCTGCAGATTTCGTTCCAAACAGGAAGTGTTGCATATCTCCACATTGGTTTGTCCGAATGACGTGAAACTCAGGACACTACTTCCACATGAGCCCCTAAGGCTCTGTGCAAATTTATTGCCGATGACCACTAGGTGGCGCTCTTTAAATTCAAGTATTTTATATCTCCACATCGGTTGGTTAGATTAACACAAATTTTGGTACACTCATTGCCAATGACCTCCTGAGGACAACTGACAAAGGTGTTACCGATCTGACACTAGGTGGCGCTCTGGTGGCAGTTTCATTTTCTATTTGGCACTGTGCCCACACCATAACACTTATGGATATGAAATTGACAGGGGTGGTATAGACCGGCCCCTGTAACTCACACACCAAAAATGACCAGCAGGGGGCGCTATCATCAACACAAACCGTTTTTGCCTAATAACTCCCACATAATATGGCGCACATTGTTAAACCTTATATCTACATGTTCCCTGAATTGAGCTGGACTGTGTGATGTATGCCACGCCCACTTTCTCGCCAGAACTCAATTTGCAAATTCGCCAAATGTTGCAAACCTACTTTTTCCAACTCCTCCCAGGCAATTTCACCAATTTGCACAAAACTTTGCACACAGCATCTGTAGACCCTTCGGACAAAAAGTTATTAAAAGAATTTTGATATGCCAAAGAACACTCAAGTTATTAAATAACAACTTCATGTGGATTCGGGTCAAAACAGGAAGTGTTGCATATCTCCACATTGGTGTGTACAAATGACGTGAAACTCAGGATACAACTTCCCCATGAGCCCCTAAGGCTCTGTGCAAAATCTTGGCCGATGACCACTAGTTGGCGCTATTTAAATTGAAGTATTTCATATCTTGACACTGGTTAGTCGGATTAACACAAAACTTGGTACACTCATTGCCAAGGGCCTCCTGAGGACAGCTGACGAAGGTGTTACCGATCTGACACTAGGTGGCGCTCTGGTGGCAGTTTCATTTTATAAGTGGCACTGTGCCCACACCATAACACTTATGGATATGAAACTGATTGGGGTGGTATAGACTGGCATCTGTAACTCACACACCAAAAATCACCAGCAGGTGGCGCTATTATCAACACAAAACCGTTTTTGGCTATCAGTTAAGACATGCGCGCACAATAACGGGGCAATGGGTCCGGGTAAGGAGCACGCCCCGACAGCAGCACGCCCCGACCCGCGTGGACTGCGAGGGCCCGTTCATCGCTGCTTGCAGCTTTAATTTTCATTTTCTTTTGTGAGTGACTGTATATTTGAAGTGTAATATGAGTTCTGTGAAGGTGAATTTATGTGTTTTTGAGTGAATGTTCATGGTAATTACTGAGTCAGGTTAAAAGAGTATACCTACACCTTGCTATTATTGTGTTTATGTGTGTAGATGTGTTCATACGGGCAGTAGTGTAGTAGAGTCTATAAAAAGGGACATTCCAAGTAAAACATGATTCTTTTGGTTAAAAACAGTGGAAAAGTAACTGAGTACACAAATATCTTTTGTTTCATCCCGTGTTGGGAATGTGATTGAGTTTATTGATTTGTGGAATATGTTTAGTTAACGAAATAAGTCAGTGAAGAACTGAGAATGTAAAGAAAAAAATAGTAATATGCTGTTGAATAAAAGACAGCTACCAGCCTGCCATGGAGAACGCACGAATGACTTCTGTCTCTTCTTTTCCTGTGAAAACAGGGCAAATTATCTTCTGAGACCAGGTGACTCATTGTGAGGCCTGTAACAGAATTTTGGAGGCACCGCTGGGATCAGCGTCATATGCGAGGCGATGCTGATCCACTAACCCACGAACCCAAGGCAGACATCACAGGACCGGCGTGTTGGAGCGGCAGGTGTATGACTGAGGCAGCCACGGGACCACAGAGTGCGAGGGGATCCGCAGCTGGAGGAGTGCAGCACTGCTTGCTCAAGGTTACAGTACTGTGAAACACTGCTAACGAAAAGAACACAACATGGAGGACGTTGAAAGAAAAGGACTAGTATGGAAGATAAAGAAAAGCCTTCACACATTGACAGCAGATGAACTCTATGAAGTGGTGAAAATCCTCACACCAGTACTTGATCTGGATCCTGTAAGTGCAGTTAAGGGCAACGAGGAGAGTTGTGTTGACTACATATGTACTTACCTGAACTGTAAAACACTGCTTGATCTAGAGGACATGGGACTTTCCCATTTGTTGTGTTTAAGAGATGCGATTGCTGACCTCACTGCTAGGCGAGTTACTGAAGTTAGCCCACCTGTAGAATCAGAGAATGAGGTTGTTACACTGACATCATCACCTTTACTCAGCACAGAAGCTCAGCAGAGTAACATAGAAAGTAATTCAGCTGATACACTTACTAGTGAATCTGCAAATCCACAATCAGCAGAGTATGGTGTATTAATGGCTAACTATGAAGCTTTGGGTAAAAAGTTAACTGAGTTTAAAGCAACATCAGTTCAACATTCACCTACCTACACTACCAGGCAACTGCCACACTGTAGGGTAGAAAGCAGAGCCACTAGCCACCCTACGACAGATTCAGCACACAGTAAACCTGATAGCATGGTTTCCCTAAGAGACCTGTCATTCCTACAGCGCAGGGAATTCAAAGTTCATGGGGGTCAGGTCGGGGACAGTACATCAGACATCAGCTATCATGGACTGTGTAAGCAGATCGACGAGGGACTGATGGCGAAGTACACAGAGAGTGAAATCATCCAAGGTGTCCTCCGCATCATCAAACCAGGACAATTTAAAGACATGCTGATTAACAAGGACGACTTAACCCTCAGTGAGCTCAGAAGTTTTGTGCGGTCACACCTGAGTGAAAAGAGTGGAAGTGAGTTATTTCAGGAGTTAATGAGCACGAAACAACATGAACAAGAGAGTCCCCAACAGTTTCTATATCGGATGATAGGACTGAAACAAAAAGTCATGTTCGCTTCCAGACAAGATAACATGGACATTGAGTATGAGCCACGCACAGTTCAGAATGTGTTTCTGCGTACGATTCATCAGGGTCTCCTCCCCAAGTACAGTGACATTCGTAATGAACTCAAGCCCCTCCTCTCTGACTGTGCTGTATCGGATGAAGCGCTGATACGACAGGTAAATAAAGTGTCCAGCGAAGAGAGTGAGCGACAGCGACGACTGGGATTTAATCCCCGCCAAAAGGTAACACATGCTCACACTGCTCAGATTGAGACTGATCAGGACACTGAAAAAACAACAGACTCTAAAACAAAGAACAAAAATAAAGTGATAGAGGAACTGAGTGAAAAGGTTGACGCTCTGACCAAAGTAGTGGAAGCTCTCACAGCCACAAAGACTGCAGAACAATCCTGTCCGTGTGCCCACACTCAAACAAAGCCCAGACCGACAGCGAAGAAATATGGTTGCCCTACGTGTATTGAAAAAGGTACAGACTCATGTAATCACTGTTTTATCTGTGGTGATGCAGGGCACCGGGCAGCAGGATGTCTTAAGAGGTGGAAAGCAAAGAGCCCAGGTCAGCCCTTCGCTGATGTCCACACCCTAAGCAGCAACAACCGCCCATCCATCATAAAGGCAGAGCCGCAACCAGGACAAAAGACTCAGGTACAAACCAACTACGTCAGTCCCTCAGTCACGAGCCAAGAGACTGAAGCCCATGAAAGAGTGGCTCAGCTAGTGGGAAGGAAATGCAACATCAAATGCTACATCAACAACTACGCAATGGACTGTCTACTAGACACTGGTGCCCAAGTGAGTATCCTCGACCGCCAGTGGGTAAAGACTTACCTTCCTGACCACAAGCTGCGTCCACTGGCTGAACTGATGGGACAAAAGACTCTCAGTGTGCTCGCTGTCAATGGTGAGCCCTTGCCATACGATGGTTGGATGGGAGTGATGGTGAGTCTCCCAAACAACAGTGACCCAAACTTAGTGATACAAGTTCCCTTCCTGGTGAGTAACATGCCCTTAGACCGCCCCCTGATTGGCTTCAATGTAGTCGAGCAACTGATTCTGGGAACAAAAGACGGTGCTGATCTAATGCCCACGCTCGTGAGCCTCATCCGTGGTGCCATGAACCTGCAAGATGATAAAGCCACTACATTAGTCAACTTCATCCAGACAAAACTCACCAGTGATAGTGATGTGAATCAGAGTGTGCTTAAAGTGGGACTATATGATGTAGTTATTCCAGCTGGTCAGGTTAAGCTTGTTAAGTGTAAAGTACCATCCGCATTTGACACATCAAAGTCACTCGTGCTCTTTGAACCCAGTGAGAATAACCCCCAGTTGCAACAGCTTGATGTTGGTGACAGCCTAATCGAGATTTGTCATGAAAAAACCCCTTATGTCAAAGTCCCCATAGGCAACCACACAAAACATGATGTAACTCTGTTCAGTAGAACTGTGCTAGGGAGCATTGAGTCAGTAGTTAAAATAGTGCAGACCGATGAGTTAGGCCCAGCTACACCAAGTGTTACTCAGGTAGCTAATGCTGATGAACCCCCCCAAACTCAACAAGACAGGAGTAGTGAGAGGGTTAGTGTGGTGGAAAAATGGGACCCACCAGTTGACATGAGCCACCTAAGTGAGAACCAGCAGGAGATTGTGAAGGAGATGTTACGAGAGGAGTCAGGAGCATTCGCACGAGACGACAATGATATGGGGTGTATAACAAGCTTGGAGATGTCCATCACACTCAACGACAACACTCCCATTCAGAAATCATATGCCTCCATCCCAAAGCCCCTTTATAGGGAGGTAAAGGAGTATATTGAGGATCTTCTGGCAAAAGGGTGGATTGTGAAATCTAAATCCCCTTACTCAGCACCTGTCGTCTGTGTGCGTAAAAAAGACGGAACGCTCAGACTCTGTATCGATTACCGTCTCCTTAACCAGCGCACTGTTCCAGATCGCCACCCCTTACCGAGAATACAAGACCTCACAGACACTTTGGGTGGGTACAGTTGGTTTTCCATTTTAGATCAAGGGAAGGCGTATCACCAGGGGTTCATAGCCGAGGGATCGCGTCACCTCACTGCGTTCATTACCCCTTGGGGTCTGTATGAGTGGGTACGCATACCTTTTGGTTTGACCAACGCACCCGCTGCGTTTCAACGTAGCATGGAAGAGATGCTTGCCCCCCTTCGTGATGAGTGTTGTATCCCATATTTGGACGACATCCTGTGTTATGCCCGCACATTTGAGGAGCATGTGGAGCGGCTGAGAAAGGTTTTGAGAGCTCTACAAGGTCACGGGGTCAAGCTCAGGCCCACAAAATGCGACCTGTTTAGACGAGAGGTCAGATATGTAGGTCGTTTGGTCTCAGCTGAGGGTGTGCGCATTGATCCTAAGGACTTGGAGGCAGTGTACGCTTTGAAGAAGGAAAAACCTGCTACTGTTGGAGATGTGAGGAGGATTGTTGGATTTTTGAGCTACTATCGTTCATATATTCAAGATTTTTCCAGACTGGCAAATCCCATCTATGAACTTTTGCAGCCAAAGAGAAACCAAGAGCAGTCTCAGGGGAGGTGTGGGGGACAGAAGGGTAAGGGTACACAGCTGCCGTCCAGGACCCCAGTCCAGTGGACTGAGACCCACCAAGAAACACTGTGTAAGCTTATTGATATGCTGGCTAACCCTCCTGTTCTCGCATATCCAGATTTCGAGTTGCCGTTCGTGCTCCACACGGATGCTTCTGATAAAGGGCTGGGAGCCGTCCTTTACCAGAGCCAGGGTGGTAAACTCCGAGTGATTGGATACGGCTCGAGGACCCTCACACCGGCTGAAAAGAATTACAGACTCCACTCGGGAAAATTGGAGTTCCTTGCCCTTAAGTGGGCCGTCTGCGAGAAATTTAGGGACTATTTGTTCTATGCGCCTCATTTTACCATCTTCACCGACAATAACCCTTTAACGTATGTTATGCGAACTGCTAAATTAAATGCTGTTGGGTTCCGGTGGGTGGGAGAACTGTCTGACTTTAGATTTGACATACGCTACAGACCCGGCAAATCAAATGTCGATGCAGACACACTGTCGAGAATTCCACTTGACATTAATGCTTTTGTTTCTGAGTGTACAGAAGAGCTGCCTAGAGAGACAGTCACTGCCGCATGGGAAGGCTGCAAGGCAGGCAAGGAGGGAGACGTCGCCTGGGTTGCTGCACTGGCTCTTTCACAAGGTGACCAAGCTGAGCCAAGCAGCCGAGAACCTCTGCAACCTATTGACCTCACTGAACTGCAAAGGAGCCAGAGGACAGACCCAGTGATAGGTGAGATCCTAAAAATGAAAGACTCAAACCAAACTCTCACACAAGACATGAAACGGAACGTGACAGGCATTGTCAGGAAAATGATGCATGAATGGAACAGACTTCACGTTGAGGATGGAATACTGTATCGTAAAACAACAGAGAGACGCCAGCTAGTTTTGCCTGCTAGTTTTAAACCACTGGTCCTCAAACACTTACATGACGCCATGGGACATGTCGGGGCTGAAAGGGTCCTCAGTTTGGCAAGGCAAAGATTTTATTGGCCATACATGAGGCGTGAGATCGAAGCTTATGTCACCAGACAATGCCCATGTATCAAACAAAAGAAACCAGTGACTCAAATAAGAGCCCCAATGTCCAGCATCAGCACAAGCTCACCCATGGAGCTAGTTTCCATTGATTTTCTGCATTTAGAGCCTAGCAAGGGGGGCTACCAATACATTTTAGTAGTTGTAGACCACTTTACTAGATACGCTCAGGCCTACCCGACCCGCAATAAAGCTGGTAAAACCGCAGCAGAAAAGATTTTCAGTGACTATATCCCCAGATTCGGCTATCCCTCAAAACTCCACCATGATCAGGGGCGCGAGTTTGAAAATGAGCTCTTTCGAACTCTGCAACAAATGAGTGGGGTGGGACATTCACGCACAACCCCTTATCACCCCCAGGGCAACCCGGCCGAGCGGTTTAACCGCACTGTGTTGCAAATGTTGCGGACCCTGGGTGAGAAGGAAAAGGAAAGATGGAAAGAGTATCTTCCCCAGATTGTTCATGCTTATAATAGCACACGCCATGAAGCAACCGGGTACTCACCTTTCTTTTTGCTTTTTGGTCGACACCCGCGTTTACCCATAGACCTGTTATTTAGACTGACCACAGACAAGGAGCCTCAGACAACAAGGAGCTACGCTGAGAAGTGGGCAGAGCGTATGACAGAGGCATATCGGATAGCTTCAGAGAACAGCAAAAACTCAAGTGCACGTGGAAAAAAGTACTATGATAAACACACAAGAGGAGTGGTGCTGCAACCTGGAGACCGGGTGTTAGTGCGAAATCTGAGCGAAAGAGGTGGTCCTGGAAAACTGAGGGCATATTGGGAGAATGCTGTGTATGTCGTGACAGAACAAATCAGAGACAGTCCAGTCTACAAGGTGGTCTCAGAGAAGGATAGGAACAAGTCAAGAGTCCTGCATCGTAACTTGTTACACCTCGTCAATGACTTACCTGTCGATCTGCCTGTAACAAAAGAGAAAGTGAAAACATCAGTAACCAGGAGGAACAGTAAAAAGCCTGTTGAACGAGAAAAAGAACAGCGACAGAGCAGTGAAACAAGTTCTGATGATGATGATTCAACTTATTATGAACTAAGATACAACCTGAGAACTGGAAACAGAGAAAGTGTCATACCTACCTGTGAACCAACTTGTGTTTCAAAGAGGAATCCAGCTCCTGTTGAATCCAGTCAAACAGTCAGCTTTGGAAAATCTGTAAAAGAGAGAGGATTAACACATGCAGAGAAAACACCTGTAAAATCAACAAGAGAACAAAGAGAAACCGAACAAGAACAATGTGATGAACAAAATGTTGATCCTGACAATAGTGTCGAAGAGGAGGAAAATGTGAGTGATGTAGAGTCGGAGGTCATTCAGGAACCTGGTACGGAGAGTGAAAGTGAAACTGTGCAGCCTGTTCCAGAGGAGACCGCTGCTGGACCCGGCCTGGCCCCTCAATCAGATGAGCAGACGTTCAGAAGGTCCACTAGAGATAGACGACCAGCCGCACTCTTTACCTATAACAGCCTAGGTCAGCCCTCACTTCAGGCACAACCATCAGTCAGTAGTGCAGAAGTTTATGAGACACCACACATGACATTTTGGGGCATGCAGCCATATCCCCCAACACCTTACACTGTTCAGATGGCACATTGTATTCCGGTACCTTACCTGTCACCGCCATATAATGCTTATTCAGGATTTTATAACATGCCTATCTACACTTATTGAGAGGTTGTTAAAGAGCAACACTTTAAGTTTTGATTATAAGAAGTGATATTTTGTAAATGAGTTAAATGGTAAAATAGGTAAAATGTCAGGAGCCATTTTATTTTTTTGTTGGGGAGTATGTGACGCCTACAAATGTGTATGGTCACAAATTTTGAAATTATTATATTTTATGTGTTGTTTGTATGAAAGAGATGAGCCAACTTTATGAGTTTTCTGAGAAGAGTGTCAGAGAGTAGGTTGCTAATTCCACCACAAGAGGGAGTATCCCGTGTGTGAGCACTTGTGGTACGCTGCGTCAGACTGACTTCCTCAGACAGCTACCAGCCTGCCATGGAGAACGCACGAATGACTTCTGTCTCTTCTTTTCCTGTGAAAACAGGTCAGTAAAGTGTGTTACACGACCACAACTCAGGTATAAGGACTGTTAAACACCTGTTGAATGTATAAGTGAAGTTTTAGACGTAGAAATCGTGATGTAAGTAGTGAGAAGCGTAAAAGAAAAGTAGTTTCGCTTTTCTCATAGAAAACAACAACACAAAATGGCGGTCCGACGAAGTTTTCGCTAGCTTTGCTATGGCTCCTGGGCATTTATTTTCATTTTCTTTTGTGAGTGACTGTATATTTGAAGTGTAATATGAGTTCTGTGAAGGTGAATTTATGTGTTTTTGAGTGAATGTTCATGGTAATTACTGAGTCAGGTTAAAAGAGTATACCTACACCTTGCTATTATTGTGTTTATGTGTGTAGATGTGTTCATACGGGCAGTAGTGTAGTAGAGTCTATAAAAAGGGACATTCCAAGTAAAACATGATTCTTTTGGTTAAAAACAGTGGAAAAGTAACTGAGTACACAAATATCTTTTGTTTCATCCCGTGTTGGGAATGTGATTGAGTTTATTGATTTGTGGAATATGTTTAGTTAACGAAATAAGTCAGTGAAGAACTGAGAATGTAAAGAAAAAAATAGTAATATGCTGTTGAATAAAAGACAGCTACCAGCCTGCCATGGAGAACGCACGAATGACTTCTGTCTCTTCTTTTCCTGTGAAAACAGGGCAAATTATCTTCTGAGACCAGGTGACTCATTGTGAGGCCTGTAACAGTAACTACCGTCTCTGTTCAGAGATGGCTTTCTCATGTCAGATGTGAATGTTCCCCTTGTGGTTCCTCCGGTCGTACACTGACACCTGGTTGATGACCTCAGCGCTTTCACTTGATGTGTAACTGTCAAGATCTTTTCGCCAGCTACAATGATTTCACCTGTGCTGTGCTGCTCAGTGGCATAATGGTTAGCACATACAGTATGTGGCAACACACCTTGCGAGAACTGCAGGTTTGGCTGTTTTACTCCTGACTGGTCTGCAATGCAATGCAAGGCAAGTTATTTCTGCATTTCCAGCAATGGGCATTTCAGCTGTCAGCATTTACACTGCATTTTCTGCAGGAAATGCATTTTCTAGTTACATATTACTATTTGTAAATATGACCCCGTGAATATGGAGCACCTAGGAGCAGTCAGTAGAAGTGAGATGACCTTAACCTTTTCTATTGTTTATGGGTTAGGAGTTTAGGTTAGAGCTTTGTTATTTATTCATGTTAAACCCGGTAAGTGTAGGGCTAATTAGTAAACTTGGGGTTATTGCTCTGAGCATTGCTTATCTCTCATGTTTAATAGAACTAGTACTCTGACTTATTGTGCAGAAGAGTGGGAAGTCATTCAGCAGAATATGTCTTATTTTCCTTGGACTGAGACATAACATGAGGTTGTAGGAAAACACCAAAAAGGTGATATCAGAGGGCAGAACTAGGCCGAGGTGCTACCAGCAAGGCACACTGCTAGAAACTGCCACCAAGCTTTGCGCTCAACGGTCAAAGCACCTTTCAAAGCTCAACCAATAAGATAACAGCTGTATGTGATTTAGCCAAAGGTGATACATGCAAGCAGGGAAAGTAGCTCCCTGAGCTCTATAACACAACATTAAAACATAAAAAGATTGCCAGACAGACATGTTGTTCCATAGAAATTCTGATTTAATTACTATGGGTTTTGATTGATTATAAATCAACATGGAAACAACACATTGACTATATCAGGGAACATACATGTAGGCATTGTTACATTTAATTAAAATTCAACCCAGGCTGTGTATGAGTTTTTCTCAATACAGCAGAGCAAATATTATCTGTATTATATGAGTGTTGTTTGTAAGTTCACCGTACAAAAAGCTAACAAAGGGATTAAAAGGAAATGTATGTCTTCTGTTGGTGTTCAGATATGGAACAAAGCAAATATTTATTTAAAAACAGGTACTTCACTTTTTGTTCTTATAAAGAATGGTTTACAAAGTATAGAGGCAAAGCATGAATGATTTTTTTGTTTCGTTTTCATATTTCTGGACAGTAGCTTAAATTGATAGGAATGTAGAATAGACACAGATTAGAATTTGGCTTCTGCCTAAACCTGTTCAGTCATGACTTTAAGTGCCAATATACAACATTCTGCCTCATGTCAGGAAACAACTATTTGCTGTGTAAAGATATAGTGGAGTAAAGACGTCCTGAGCAGAGTGACATCACACTCGCTCTCTCTGTGCTGTTATCGAGCATCTCTAGTATAGACACAGCGAGCAGCACTGCCAAATTGAAGTCCAAGTTTTACCACAGAATTGGGCTACTTTTGAAGTGTTCAAGGTTAGGTAGACCTTTTTTCATGCGGTTCTGACTCTGGTGTTTGTCCCCAAAAGCAGCATAAGTCAGAACACACACAAACACACACATTCGACATGCCTTCACTGCCTGCCTCTTGTTCCTGACTCTTTATTCCGTTATCTCCTGTGTTGAGGGGATGCTTCCTCTGTGCTTTGCATTACCTGCTGCTGCTGAGAAGGACGGAGGCAGAGAGGGCTGGGCACATGGGGGTGGAGGCAGAGGGTGGTGTGGTTGTTTTGGTGTAACATGCTGGTGCTGAACTGTGACCACTAATGGTGCTCCATTTGGCATTTGGGACCTTTAATACAAAGACTGTTATACTGTTTAAAAAACTGCTACTACTATTTGCTTTTGCAGAAGAAGAATGTAAGAAACGATGGAATGATGTTGGTTTCACCTCGTGCTTGTGTTGAGTAAAGACAAGAACAATGTTTTATCATCTGAAGGTGGATTAAGATACAACTGAAAGCACTGGGAAAAGCTAGTAATTAGACCATAAAGCAAAACTGTAACTTTTAAAGTGATTCTGGAGAAAGATTGTGGAGTCATTTCACCAAGTCATCAAAATACTGGGCGCTTTGGGTTTGCATCGGACCCGAGCCACAAAAGTGTCAGTATTTGATAAGCATGCCATGAAGCTTAACAATTAACTATCTTTCTTTTTTGTAATTCAAATTTTTATTGAAATGTTCAAATTTCAAGACAAAACACAAAACAAAACAACAAAACAAAATTAAAGCTGCAAGCAGCGATGAACGGGCCCTCGCAGTCCACGCGGGTCGGGGCGTGCTGCTGTCGGGGCGTGCTCCTTACCCGGACCCATTGCCCCGTTATTGTGCGCGCATGTCTTAACTGATAGCCAAAAACGGTTTTGTGTTGATAATAGCGCCACCTGCTGGTGATTTTTGGTGTGTGAGTTACAGATGCCAGTCTATACCACCCCAATCAGTTTCATATCCATAAGTGTTATGGTGTGGGCACAGTGCCACTTATAAAATGAAACTGCCACCAGAGCGCCACCTAGTGTCAGATCGGTAACACCTTCGTCAGCTGTCCTCAGGAGGCCCTTGGCAATGAGTGTACCAAGTTTTGTGTTAATCCGACTAACCAGTGTCAAGATATGAAATACTTCAATTTAAATAGCGCCAACTAGTGGTCATCGGCCAAGATTTTGCACAGAGCCTTAGGGGCTCATGGGGAAGTTGTATCCTGAGTTTCACGTCATTTGTACACACCAATGTGGAGATATGCAACACTTCCTGTTTTGACCCGAATCCACATGAAGTTGTTATTTAATAACTTGAGTGTTCTTTGGCATATCAAAATTCTTTTAATAACTTTTTGTCCGAAGGGTCTACAGATGCTGTGTGCAAAGTTTTGTGCAAATTGGTGAAATTGCCTGGGAGGAGTTGGAAAAAGTAGGTTTGCAACATTTGGCGAATTTGCAAATTGAGTTCTGGCGAGAAAGTGGGCGTGGCATACATCACACAGTCCAGCTCAATTCAGGGAACATGTAGATATAAGGTTTAACAATGTGCGCCATATTATGTGGGAGTTATTAGGCAAAAACGGTTTGTGTTGATGATAGCGCCCCCTGCTGGTCATTTTTGGTGTGTGAGTTACAGGGGCCGGTCTATACCACCCCTGTCAATTTCATATCCATAAGTGTTATGGTGTGGGCACAGTGCCAAATAGAAAATGAAACTGCCACCAGAGCGCCACCTAGTGTCAGATCGGTAACACCTTTGTCAGTTGTCCTCAGGAGGTCATTGGCAATGAGTGTACCAAAATTTGTGTTAATCTAACCAACCGATGTGGAGATATAAAATACTTGAATTTAAAGAGCGCCACCTAGTGGTCATCGGCAATAAATTTGCACAGAGCCTTAGGGGCTCATGTGGAAGTAGTGTCCTGAGTTTCACGTCATTCGGACAAACCAATGTGGAGATATGCAACACTTCCTGTTTGGAACGAAATCTGCAGGAAGTAGTTATTTAATAACTTGAGTATTTTTTAAAATATCAAAATTCTTTTGATAACTTTTTGTCAGGAGAATCCACAGATGCTGTGTGCAAAGTTTTGTGCAAATTGGTGAAATTGCCCGGGAGGAGTTCGAAAAAGTAGGTTTGCGACATTTCGCGAGCTAGCGAAAAAAAAGCCAGGCAAAAATGGCCGTGGCCTATATCAGGAGATTCAGCAAGATTTACTGAATGCGAGGACATAAGGTTTTTGAATGTATGACAAAGTATGTGGGAGTTATTAGGCAAAACACACTTTCCTTGATTGTAGCGCCACCTAGTGGTGGACATTCACAACGACAACAGATTCTAAAATTTTTCGCCAGGTCTGATCTATATTCCAAGTTTGGTGACTTTTGGGGTATGTTCAGGCAGTGAAAAATGCGATCATGACGGACAAAGGAAAATAATAATAATAATTAAAGCTGCAAGCAGCGATGAACGGGCCCTCGCAGTCCACGCGGGTCGGGGCGTGCTGCTGTCGGGGCGTGCTCCTTACCCGGACCCATTGCCCCGTAATTGTGCGCGCATGTCTTAACTGATAGCCAAAAACGGTTTTGTGTTGATAATAGCGCCACCTGCTGGTGATTTTTGGTGTGTGAGTTACAGATGCCAGTCTATACCACCCCAATCAGTTTCATATCCATAAGTGTTATGGTGTGGGCACAGTGCCACTTATAAAATGAAACTGCCACCAGAGCGCCACCTAGTGTCAGATCGGTAACACCTTCGTCAGCTGTCCTCAGGAGGCCCTTGGCAATGAGTGTACCAAGTTTTGTGTTAATCCGACTAACCAGTGTCAAGATATGAAATACTTCAATTTAAATAGCGCCAACTAGTGGTCATCGGCCAAGATTTTGCACAGAGCCTTAGGGGCTCATGGGGAAGTTGTATCCTGAGTTTCACGTCATTTGTACACACCAATGTGGAGATATGCAACACTTCCTGTTTTGACCCGAATCCACATGAAGTTGTTATTTAATAACTTGAGTGTTCTTTGGCATATCAAAATTCTTTTAATAACTTTTTGTCCGAAGGGTCTACAGATGCTGTGTGCAAAGTTTTGTGCAAATTGGTGAAATTGCCTGGGAGGAGTTGGAAAAAGTAGGTTTGCAACATTTGGCGAATTTGCAAATTGAGTTCTGGCGAGAAAGTGGGCGTGGCATACATCACACAGTCCAGCTCAATTCAGGGAACATGTAGATATAAGGTTTAACAATGTGCGCCATATTATGTGGGAGTTATTAGGCAAAAACGGTTTGTGTTGATGATAGCGCCCCCTGCTGGTCATTTTTGGTGTGTGAGTTACAGGGGCCGGTCTATACCACCCCTGTCAATTTCATATCCATAAGTGTTATGGTGTGGGCACAGTGCCAAATAGAAAATGAAACTGCCACCAGAGCGCCACCTAGTGTCAGATCGGTAACACCTTTGTCAGTTGTCCTCAGGAGGTCATTGGCAATGAGTGTACCAAAATTTGTGTTAATCTAACCAACCGATGTGGAGATATAAAATACTTGAATTTAAAGAGCGCCACCTAGTGGTCATCGGCAATAAATTTGCACAGAGCCTTAGGGGCTCATGTGGAAGTAGTGTCCTGAGTTTCACGTCATTCGGACAAACCAATGTGGAGATATGCAACACTTCCTGTTTGGAACGAAATCTGCAGGAAGTAGTTATTTAATAACTTGAGTATTTTTTAAAATATCAAAATTCTTTTGATAACTTTTTGTCAGGAGAATCCACAGATGCTGTGTGCAAAGTTTTGTGCAAATTGGTGAAATTGCCCGGGAGGAGTTCGAAAAAGTAGGTTTGCGACATTTCGCGAGCTAGCGAAAAAAAAGCCAGGCAAAAATGGCCGTGGCCTATATCAGGAGATTCAGCAAGATTTACTGAATGCGAGGACATAAGGTTTTTGAATGTATGACAAAGTATGTGGGAGTTATTAGGCAAAACACACTTTCCTTGATTGTAGCGCCACCTAGTGGTGGACATTCACAACGACAACAGATTCTAAAATTTTTCGCCAGGTCTGATCTATATTCCAAGTTTGGTGACTTTTGGGGTATGTTCAGGCAGTGAAAAATGCGATCATGACGGACAAAGGAAAATAATAATAATAATTAAAGCTGCAAGCAGCGATGAACGGGCCCTCGCAGTCCACGCGGGTCGGGGCGTGCTGCTGTCGGGGCGTGCTCCTTACCCGGACCCATTGCCCCGTTATTGTGCGCGCATGTCTTAACTGATAGCCAAAAACGGTTTTGTGTTGATAATAGCGCCACCTGCTGGTGATTTTTGGTGTGTGAGTTACAGATGCCAGTCTATACCACCCCAATCAGTTTCATATCCATAAGTGTTATGGTGTGGGCACAGTGCCACTTATAAAATGAAACTGCCACCAGAGCGCCACCTAGTGTCAGATCGGTAACACCTTCGTCAGCTGTCCTCAGGAGGCCCTTGGCAATGAGTGTACCAAGTTTTGTGTTAATCCGACTAACCAGTGTCAAGATATGAAATACTTCAATTTAAATAGCGCCAACTAGTGGTCATCGGCCAAGATTTTGCACAGAGCCTTAGGGGCTCATGGGGAAGTTGTATCCTGAGTTTCACGTCATTTGTACACACCAATGTGGAGATATGCAACACTTCCTGTTTTGACCCGAATCCACATGAAGTTGTTATTTAATAACTTGAGTGTTCTTTGGCATATCAAAATTCTTTTAATAACTTTTTGTCCGAAGGGTCTACAGATGCTGTGTGCAAAGTTTTGTGCAAATTGGTGAAATTGCCTGGGAGGAGTTGGAAAAAGTAGGTTTGCAACATTTGGCGAATTTGCAAATTGAGTTCTGGCGAGAAAGTGGGCGTGGCATACATCACACAGTCCAGCTCAATTCAGGGAACATGTAGATATAAGGTTTAACAATGTGCGCCATATTATGTGGGAGTTATTAGGCAAAAACGGTTTGTGTTGATGATAGCGCCCCCTGCTGGTCATTTTTGGTGTGTGAGTTACAGGGGCCGGTCTATACCACCCCTGTCAATTTCATATCCATAAGTGTTATGGTGTGGGCACAGTGCCAAATAGAAAATGAAACTGCCACCAGAGCGCCACCTAGTGTCAGATCGGTAACACCTTTGTCAGTTGTCCTCAGGAGGTCATTGGCAATGAGTGTACCAAAATTTGTGTTAATCTAACCAACCGATGTGGAGATATAAAATACTTGAATTTAAAGAGCGCCACCTAGTGGTCATCGGCAATAAATTTGCACAGAGCCTTAGGGGCTCATGTGGAAGTAGTGTCCTGAGTTTCACGTCATTCGGACAAACCAATGTGGAGATATGCAACACTTCCTGTTTGGAACGAAATCTGCAGGAAGTAGTTATTTAATAACTTGAGTATTTTTTAAAATATCAAAATTCTTTTGATAACTTTTTGTCAGGAGAATCCACAGATGCTGTGTGCAAAGTTTTGTGCAAATTGGTGAAATTGCCCGGGAGGAGTTCGAAAAAGTAGGTTTGCGACATTTCGCGAGCTAGCGAAAAAAAAGCCAGGCAAAAATGGCCGTGGCCTATATCAGGAGATTCAGCAAGATTTACTGAATGCGAGGACATAAGGTTTTTGAATGTATGACAAAGTATGTGGGAGTTATTAGGCAAAACACACTTTCCTTGATTGTAGCGCCACCTAGTGGTGGACATTCACAACGACAACAGATTCTAAAATTTTTCGCCAGGTCTGATCTATATTCCAAGTTTGGTGACTTTTGGGGTATGTTCAGGCAGTGAAAAATGCGATCATGACGGACAAAGGAAAATAATAATAATAATAATAATCATTACAATTACAATAGGGTCCTCGCAGTTTCACTGCTCGGGCCCTAATAATAATCATTACAATTACAATAGGGTCCTCGCAGTTTCACTGCTCGGGCCCTAATAATAATCATTACAATTACAATAGGGTCCTCGCAGTTTCACTGCTCGGGCCCTAATGAACAAGAGATCGATGGCACATGACATCCACAAACCCCCCAACCCCCTCCAATCATGGCTCAGACATCACAAGACATGGCATATGAAAAACAAATGACAAAACACCCAAATAAAAACAAAAATACAGACAAGCATGAAAATACAAAAAAAGAAAAATGTTTCAGTCACTGAGGGATCTCAGTCCTTCCTGAGTTCAAACCAGGGTCTTCCTCAGTTTTTATGTGTGTCCAAAAGCAGTCCCAGGAGGTGGTCCCATCCTCCAGTTTACCTATTAATCTGTTGAGCATGGACTCATAAGATGCAGTCTTGACCATTGCGTCCACCCACTCTTTCATATTAGGACGTTTAACTGTTTTCCAATGTCTCAAAATGATTCTCGATGCAGTGATCAGACCGACCATAATAACAGAAAAGGTACCTTTTAAAATGTTAGTGTTTGGGATTTGTCCCCTAATAAACATAATTCAGGGGTCAGAGGTATCGCTGAACCGAGCCAGCCACTCAAAACCTCTACAACTTTAACCCAAAACGGTATCACCAGGGCACACTCCCACATACAGTGTAGAAAAGTTCCCACCTGTTTTACATTTCCAACACAGATTGTCATTCATCAGTTTCATCCTGTGAGGCCTCGTTGGAGTGTGGTAATATCGATGTATAATCTTATACTGTGTAAACTTTCCTCTTGCCTCTCTCACATATTTTCCACACTCTGACATAATCTCCAACCGTTTCTCTTGTGTAAAACCTATTCTCAAGTCCCTCTGCCACAACAGTTTCACATTAGATGATTCCCCACATATGCCACATGAATGCCACTGATTCCAACAGACAGGCGTTTTTCCAATACAGATGGCAGGATTGTTCCACAAGGATGCATACGTTTGTACATATTGTGATAACTTATTTACTTGATGTATTTTGGTCCATACTTCCCCAGATTGAACAAGAATTGGTTTTGTTGTTTTGACTCATTGAGACAGTCTCTCAATCGGATTAAAAGGTGAACACAAATTTTTCTCAATATTCATCTAGTCTACTGTGTCTCCTGTCTCTTCACAATATTTGGCTAATTTGGACATTTCAAATGCTAAATAGTACAATCTTGGATCTACTAACCCCATTCCCCCCCTTTTTTTCCTTCCCAAAGAAAATGTTTAACTATATTGTCATACCTCTTAAAAATGTTGGGCGGTATAGTGATTGGCAGCATCATAACCACATAACTGAGGGGACATTAACATTAACCTTTCCCCACAGTGTAAGTCTGATCTTTTCCCACTTCTCTACATTAGTTTTAATTTAATTTTTAAATTTTTAACACTGGGTTAAAATTCAGTTGGGGCAGTTCATCCAGAGTCTAATTCCTAAATACTTCATACCTTTAGGGACCCATTTAAATTAAAATTTTTCCACCATGTGTGAATAGCATGATGTGGATAGAGGCATAACCTCAGACTTATTCCAATTAATTGTGTAGCCTGAAAACTTAGAATATAATTGAATGGTGTCCATCAGATGTGGTAATGAGGTAAGTGAGTCAGTCACCACAGCCAAAATATCGTCTGCATAAAGCAATAGTTTGTGTTCCTGTCCTCCGACCTCAACTCCCTTAATGTTGTTATTCATCCTAATACTGACAAGTCCAAGAAAATTATAAACAGTAAGGGACTCAGAGAACAGCCTTGACGGGTCCCTCTGGAGAGGCTAAAAAAATGGTGATATTATCCCATTATATATCACTGCAGCTTTTGGCTCCTATATAATATCTTAACCCACCTGGAGCATGGACTGAACCCAAGATGCGTCAGGGTGGAGAAGAGGAATCCCCACTCCACCCTATCAAAGGCCTTTTCAGCATCTAAGGAAATTGCAGCTATTGGCGCATCTTTGGACTGGCTCAACCACATTAAATGTAACAATTTTCTCATGCTATCTGTAGAGGATCTATTTTTCATAAAACCCGCCTGGTTAGGATGTATAATGTTGGGCAGGACTTGTTGTAAGCGTAGGGCCAGCACCTTTGTTAATATTTTACAATCCAGATTGAGCAGGCTGATAGGTCTAAAATTAGATGGATCTGTTATATCCCTATCCTTCTTAGGAATTAAAGATATTAAGGCTTCTTTAAAAGTAGGTGGCACCTGACCTTTCCGCAGGGAAACCGTCATAACCCAGTGATTTCCCGGTTTTTCATTAATGAGACTGCCTTCCTTATTTCACCCTTAGTTATTGGAGACTCTAGTTTTGCTGCATTGTCAGAGAGTAATTTAGGCATGTCAGTGTTAGAGAAGAACATTTCTTGCTTTTTTTGATCAATACTGCTAAGTGCTGTCGATGTATAGAGTTTCTCATAGAATTGTTGAAATACCTTATTTATATCTTTAACTGAGGTAACTAGGGTATCCCCCTGTTTAATGGCTGGGATGGTATTCGAAAAGTCCTTCTGTTTTACTTGTCTGGCTAATATTTTCCCAGTTTTCTCCCCACCCTCGTAAAAGTTAGTTTTTAATCTAAACAGAGCATATGCTACTTTTTTATTATAAATTTCGTGCAGCTGGAATTTCAGCTTACAAAGTTCCTGATATTGTGACTCTGAATAATGCTCAGATAATTGATTTTCCTTTAATTTAATTTCCTTCTCCAATTCTTTGATTTTGTTAAAGCTGTCTCTTTTCTTTTGAGAAGCATATGCGATCAACTTCCCCCTTTTATAGGCTTTAGATGCTTCCCAAACAGTTTTAATTTCCTCTGTGCTTCCAATATTTATTTCAAAAAAAGATTTTAAATCCTCACCCAGCGATGTCTTGGAAGGTTTGTCCTGTAGTAATGATGTGTTCATTCTTTTACTAGTCTGATGAAGGCATATTAATGACAAAACTACTGAGCAAGAAAATGAACTAAACCAAGTTTTTATCAGTATGAAAGTCTATGTACATTTGAGAGCATGAAGGGATATTTTAATACACAAAGAACAAGTTTTCAGTGCAAGTGAGGACAGAATCCTGATCATAGCCAAAGTTCTGAGGCCACAGGAGGAATTGTCTCACTAGATTTGAGCAGCAGTTGGGCTTGATTTGCTTACTGTTTTCAAAGCTGCTCGTTCTCAGTTCTAGCAGTTTGTATCCCTCACATACAAGCTCCAGCTGAAAGCTGAGTAAACTCTTGGACTCTACCTATAACTGAAGTGCCATTCTGCTGGGAAGTCACATCAGGCTACTTCCCAGTGTGCTCCATCAGCTTATCTAAAGGACTGTGTATAAGATGTGACCCAAACAGCTGGATATGTGTGTCTTTTTGAAGTATGCTAACCAGAAGCTGTTTCTAAGCCTCCTCCCATGTCCCCTTTGGACTTAACACATCTGTATTTTCAGATTGACCACAGCTTAAAGGAGTAGTTCAGGCTTTAGGGAAATGTGCTTCTTTGCTTCCTCTCTGAGGGTCAGTGAATCACAGATATAAAACATTATTTTCAGGTTGTTTCACAGCAGTTACATTATAAAGTACATATTATCACACTACTGTTGTCATGATACTAATATTTCTAACTATAAAAATATTGACATATGAAAAAAAAAATAAAAAAATGGACACATCATTGAGGGCATACAAGTTTTGATTTTAGATTATAACAGGGGAAATGGGAGGGTTGGTTGGTAAAGTGCCTAGTAACTCAAAATACGTAGAATAGCTGGTCCACCTAAAGTGAGTCTGGATTGAACTTGTCTCTAACTCTGTGCCTCTGTCTCAGCGTGAGTGTGAGAGTGAGAAAGTGCAGCTGGTACCTGTGTACAAAAACCACGCCCACACCTCTGCACACCCCTCCAGAATTTGTGTGAATGCAGCCTGAGTACAGGTTTAATCCTGTCTACTTTATGTCTCTCTGCTCTGATTGTGTGTGCAGCTTGCTCCATGGCATCCAAGGTTGATGCCCAGAAATGTCCAGAACACCGCAGAATAATACGAAAATACAGGCAGAGGGAAGGGTCTCTGCAGATATGGACACCACCACACAATTCTTGTGGATCATAACTTAAGTGATGATTGAGAGGGATTATTTATGGACCAGTATATACATTGTTTTTAAGGAAAATCCTGCATACCTTTAAGTAAGCAGAGTCAGGATATGTTGCAGACTAGAAGCAGGGAGAAACAACCAGCATGGCTCTGTCCAAGGTTAAAAAATCAGCACCTATTGAGCTCACTAACTAAACATGTTTTATCTCACTTATTTCATCCTGAGTACGAAAACCAATGGACAACTTGCGATTTGGGGGAACTCCTAGCTTGAACAGTATCCGTCTACTCAGTATATCTGTGCAGCATCTCTGGCTAAAGCGCAGGTTGCCAGACACGGTCAGTGAGCACAGGTTTTGGTTCCAGAACAGGTACAAAAACACCAAACTGTCCCCTCAGCTCTACAGAGCTTTTTATCTTCTGTCAGCTCATTGTTTTGGTTTCACTACCCGCAACTTTTTTCAACATAAATTTTTTCAAGAAAATCCACGATGTGAACTGGCAAAAGTTCTGGATTTCGAGTGAGTTGGCATGGAATGACCCTTAGCAATACAAGGAAACAGATTTGGGTGTCCTTGGTTCTCGTTTTTCTCCAGGTTCTAAAATCTAAAGTAAATGCTGTAAATCTTCAGTTGTTACTGTAGTTCTCCAAATTCATGTAAATTCATTTAGTTTTCCATGTGGTATGAAATCCATTTTAAAGACTTGAACTTTGCTTCAGCTCGTTTTATTTCTGTCAGGTCACCCTCTCAACTTTAAGTTGATTTGGCCGTCCTCACCCTGATCATTTTATCTAACTCTCCACATCACGGCAGCCAATTAGGCCTTTCAATTCACAAGCAGCTACACAGACAGATTCTGGAGAACCAGTTACAAACAGTTCATATGAGTGAGGGACTCCTGGCCTTGAGACTGGCTGTTACACTGTGTGTGAGTGTGAATAAACAGATAGAGAGAGTTCAGTATTCATTTAAGACCCTTAGGAACAGGAGTTATCCTGCTGTTGATGAGCATGAAACCACTTCCGGTCATCAAAGAAAGCAAAGAAATCAAAGAAGATGTTTATTATTGTTAAATACAAATATAAATACATATGAATATGATTCAAAACATTTTATGAGATGCAATAGAATAGGGTAGGATAGGATTTATTATTATTAAATATAATATAAATATAAATATATATAAATAATTTTTTATGGGATGGGATGGGATGGGTGAGGGGTCGAGGGTAGGAGGGTTGAAGGTACAGGGAAGGGGAAGACGGTAGCTGGTGAGGGTAGGCTGGGGTGGAGGGTTTAGGGTAGAAGAGTTGTGGGTACAGAGTAGGGAAGGGTAGGACGGGAGAGGGTGAGGTAGGTAGGTGGTAGGAAGCAGGTTGGAGTTTTTGGGGGGGAGTCCAACCAGCGGCAGGTTCCTCCTTGCTACTGAACATTTCAGTAATTCCTTCCTCTCGCTCCCCCTCTTTGTATGTTTTATTTCTCTCTCTCCACTCTTACCCTCCTCCTTAATCTCCTCCTCGTCATTGTCCATCTTTTCGCTCTCTTCCTCCCTTTTCTTCTCAATCTCCTCCTCCTCTTTCATTTCCCTCCTCCTGGACCGTTAGTTTGGTGAGTTCCTGGGGAAAAAGGATAGAACAGTATATTTTTTTTACTTTACATAAAAAAAGCTGATTCTGAAGCAGACCAAAACAAGTTGTTAGAATCCAACTGGAGATTATTGTTAAGTAAAGTGATGATCTGAGGCAGCGTACCTGCAGCTGGGAGGAGGTGGAGATATGGCTGTCTTCTGGAGCATCACACCTGCTCCCCTTGAGCTCTTGCTCTGTCTGAGCCAACTGGTCCAGGGTGTCCACATGGTCTTTCGTTATGGACATTCTTTTCCTGATGGCCTTCTTGAGGAGTTGTTCTTTGTGGTCCCGCTTCTTGTTGAGGTGGTTCACCTACACCTGCCTGCTAGTCAACACCTGCTCCTGCTCTTGCAGTTTGGTGTTGAGCTCCTGAAAAGAGAAAAACAGTCATTTTTTTACTTAACAAAAAAAGGCTGATTCTGAAGCAGTCCAACACAAGATGTTAGAATCCAACATGAGATTATTGTGAAGTAAAGTGATGATCTGAGGCAGCGTACCTGCAGCTGGGTGGAGGTGGATTGGAGGCGAGGCTCTCCTCCAGTGCATCACACCTGCTCTTCCACTGTCTTCAATCCTGCTGAGCTGGATGTCATACAGAGACAGTTGGTGCAGGGTCTGGACGTGAGCTTTGGTTTTGGCCTGTTGTTTCTTTATTTCTCATTCGAGAAGACCAGTTTTGTCCTTCAGCTCCTCTTGGAGGTGGCTCACCTCCACCTGCCAGCTAGTCACTACCTGCTCCTGCTGGACATAGGTGGCGGTTTTGGCCCTTTCCAGACTTTTATCCTTGTCGTTCAGCTCTTTCTGGAGTTGGCTGACGTTGACCCGGCTGTTTTTCAGGTGACCATTCTCAATCATCAAAGATTTGTTCTGATCTTTGAGAGACTTAATCTTTTTGATGGCTGAGTACAGGGCCTCTCTGAGTTCCTTCACTACTGGCCATTTCAAGTTGTGAGTTGCAAATTTCCAGAACCCAATGAAAAACAGACTCAATAGGTGTCAGACAGATAAAAACCTTGAAGTCAACACTGTTCAAATATACACTGAAACGTGTTTTTTTTTAATCAGCACTTTCTTGACCAGCTGCATCATTAACAACAAAAACAACATGAAAACAAGACTCATTCCTCAGTGAGTCCCCCAGTTTAGGGCTACCAGGCTACCAGGCTTTTTCCAAAGTGAGGCCCTCTGCTTCCTCTAAGATAGATGACACGCACACTGCCGCCTGATTGGTTTAAATGTTGCCTCACGCTCTGCTGCTGCATCTCTGTCTAGTTACAGCCATGATGGATGGTTCCCGGGTTACTGTAGCATGTGTTAGGGCCGGACTCTGCAAGACTTGATGCATGGATACAGTCTGTACAGGTGTGTGTGTGTGTGTGTGTGTGTGTTCTCTATGATAGGTAAGTCCCCTCGCGGCAATTTCTTTAAAATAATTAAAAGATCACATTTGAAGGAATATTGTGGTAAAGGACCTTAAAAGAAGCTTTTCTATTCTATTTTGTTTTTTCAAAACGACCAGAAACAGAGGTCCCCTGTTAGATAGTGGAGAAATTTAGTGCCCTGTTAGCAATATTGAAGTGTATCTGTGTATATGTGTGTGTGTGTGTGTGTGTGTATCATATTAGCAGTGTAGATGAGAGCTCTCTATTGGCAAGCTGACACATCTCTGATGTGGTATATTTATCCTCCGCATCACATTCTTGCTAAACACAGCAATCTGTGCTCATTAATGGTCCTAATTATTTACTGTATATAACTACTATATACTATATAATATAGTATATATATATATATATATATATATATATGTATAATTAAATATTACTATATAATATTCTGCCTGAGTTCCCCTATTAATGAGGGTTTAGATCAGAGCATTAAATAATAGCTGTTACCTCTTTAATCCAGATTTTTTAAATGTCTTTTGAGCAAAATTTATAGGGAAAAAACCCCAAAACAGACCAAAAACCCGTGATCTGGGTCATGTTCAGTTCAAATCAGATCCTTTTCCTTCCCCTTCAAATCCGACCAAACTACCCAGAGCCATGGGCTTTGCACCCACAGGGATTTGTAAAACTATTTTTATCATGTTTCCTTTTTTGCTTTTCAAAAGAAATTTGTGTAAATATTTATTAATTCATCCCAGACACAACATATCCCAAGCCACTGCACAGACGTCCTTTGAGGACAATAAGTCCTCATGGATCTGCCAGTGGGTATAAACCATAGCCAGACATATTAGAGCATGAGTCAGTGTATTACCTTAAAGCAGCAGATGCATTAATAAACAACACGGATGAGTGTGTGGATCAGTTGCCTTACTGCAGCACTGTGTTTTTAAGTAGTGGTAGCATAGGCAAATCTGACGTGATTTGTTTATTTGGGGATTAGATGTGCCCGGAGTACTCTCTGAAATCTGGATTAAAGACGGATGTGCGTCACCCAGGAAGATTCTGTCTGATACATTATTCTTGGAAGTTATGGCTGTTTTCAGTAAAGCTGCATCTCAGCCTTTGCTGTTGAAAACAGAGTAGAGGAGCTTGACAGCATTGTGGTCTAAAATCCTCAAATTCTGTAGACTTGTGGTCAGATATGTTAAATCTTCAAAGCTGTAAATAAGGACTAGTTGAAATGTCTGGAAGAAAGACTTTATTTATGAAATTTGCTCTGAAAGCATTACATTCTGAACATTTTCTGAAGATGAAGGTAGAAGTGATGTTGGTTTGGAAGCTGACGGATCTGCAAGCATATGTCTTTCCTGTTTTGTTTTTTGCATGGAGAAACCATCTGACAGTTGTGAGAGTTTCATTCCAAAATGTTATGCACCATTTAAAAAACAATCAACACAAATCACATGTAGTTTTGGCAAATATATGCTGCCATGAAGCTAAGTCCATTATCAGTGACTGAAAAGACTGAAGCAGACTGAGACCTTGGGTTTAAAAGAGTTTGACATTTTCCAAAATCCATTTTTTTACCTTCTTGTGGTGATTGAGATGATAAGATCAATACCACTGACATATTATATCTTTGCATTGAGTGTGGAGCTAGAGCCAAGAGATGGTTAGCCTAGCTTGACATAAAGACTGGAAACTGGGGGATACAGCTAGCTTAGCCTGGTTCCAGACCCCTGAACCACCGGGTCATATACAGTAGGACTGGTGACGAGTGCACATGTGATCCATACAGCTGCACAGGTTGTTGTAAGTTCAATGACATCAGCAGGTTGGATATGTCACTCCCTTTTGATTAGTTTGGGTAAAACTAATTAAAGAAAAAGTTCAAACAAATTTTGAAAATTGAGTCATTACCTACTTGTCCACATGCTGCTGGAAAGTCGGGTGAAAATAAAATATGAAATGGCTCCATACAGTTTGTCCGGTGTAATCCAATTCCCTAGAAGCTCTGAGATCCCAAATTGATTTGAAAAGACGTTATTTAGACCCTCAACACACGTCAGGCTCATGCACCCACTTCTTGTGTGCTAACACTTTGAGCTTAGCAGATACAGTGAAGACTTCGGTGTAGAAAAGGGTGTAATAATTAATCAATTTGTGATCTCAGTGCTTCCAGAGACTTAAATTACGCCAGACAAGCTGTATGGAGACATTTATTGTCTTGTTTTTTTTTCAGTTTTTTTTTTTTACCTTTTAAAATAAGTCTCCATCTACTTCAAGAGAATGCTGCAACGCTGTTTCACTGTGAAGCTCCAGAAATGTTTTGTGGACTATGAAATTACACTCGACTTCCCATCGGCATCGAGGTGAATAGATGATGACTGTATTTTCATTTTTGGGTGAACAGCAAGTAATGAGTAAACAAACAAGATAAAACATAGTAACTAATAAGCTTCACATGTGTTGTTGCCATATTTTTGCACTTTGTACAGAGCTAAACTAGCTGTTTTCCTCCTGCTTCCAGTTGTAACACTCAGTTACTCACTAATCACCTTCTAATGTGCACAGACATGAAATTGATATTTCTCACCTAACTCTAAGCAAGAAGGTGAATAAGCTCATTTCCCAAAATGACAAACTATTGTTTTAAAAAGTAGATAGTTTTGAAGGTAGAGTCTGCTTTTGAAGTAGGCTACTGACTTATAAACTAGAATTGTGTAATGAAACTGCAGCACTTGTGATGGGTAATCACAGCCCGGTCAGTCTAGATATAGTTTCTACTTTACTATTTGCTCACATGATTAAATGCTAAAGTGGATGTTATACTGCTAAAACCCCAATATAAATATGCAGTCACTCATGGTACTCATACAAACAAATGAAAAAGACAAAAACACAGCCATTAAATCATGTTGGTGTATAAAAAATGTTCACTTAAGGCGGTTCAAGTTGGTTACATCACTGGTAAAGCTTTCCACGTTTTTAAGTCCTTTCTAGGAAATATACAACTAAAGATACAGTATCACACATCTGCAGCATGCATCAAGCAGTTCTGTACAAGCCCTGTTCGTGCATCTTTGCCAACTTAAGGTATAATGGCACATGGATCTATTGCTGCACTAAAAATAAATCATTAATACTGTAAATATTAAATAAAAGAAATCCAGTGAATGAACAAGCCTGTAAATACATAAATAGACAAAGACTTTGCTCAACATCTGTGGTGTGCAGTGTTAAACCCCTTAATGTAAGAAGATCCTGTTTAGTCCTGGCTTGATGGGTTGCTTCAGTCTGGTTAATGCCAATAGTAGTCCATGAGTAATACAGGGCACCAGTATTTACTGTCACTTTAATTGAAATGTTGTCACTGGAGTCAGAGTGCTGTTAAAGGAAGAAAGCCTGGTATTTAGCTCACTTACTGCCTCATTAGCCATCTGCTCTGTATCATTCAGTTGTGACTCAGTTAGCTCCAAAGGTTATAGAGGCAGCAGCAGCCAAATTATACACTCTTATTATTTTTGACAGTCTGATCATGAAGATAGAGAGCTTCAGAGAGGAGAGGGTTATTTAGGGCAGTCGCGGCGAGGGCTGGTTGCACAATAGCTGACTGTGGCTCAGATCTAACAGTCCAACTTCAGACAGACATAAGTTCTCAGACACACGAGAACGCTGTGGTTGGAAACAGATGCAGAGAGTGTTGAGGTAAAAAGAGATGATATTTTTTTAAGTCTGTGAAATATTCTACAGATATAGACATCGTGAAAGGTGTAATGTTGCTGATATGATGTCAACATGTCAACAGATCATTTTCACTGTCACACAGCGTGCGTTACACAGAAAACACAGGCGACATGCCGCTGATAAGACGAACGGCTGCGGCTGTATACTGTATAAGAACTGCTTTCAAGAATCTTCTTAGATATTGGGTATGATTATATGGTGATATAACATAAGTGTAGTCTTTTCCTGGTTTTAAAGGCTGTATTACACTAAAGAGAAGTCATTTTCTGAACAGACTCGTTCTAACACTTTGCTTTGTGACACATAGTCACCTAGTCATTATAGCCACATTACTGATGATTATCCAAGAACTCATTGTGTTAATATGTTGTGAATGTACCAATAGTCAGTCCTACAATATTGTTGCAATATCAATATCGAGGTGTTTGGTAAAATTTCAATTTGGTAAAATTTCAATTTCAAAGATTTCAAAATATCAAGATATACATTGTGTGTATCCTGATATGGCCTAAAAATATTGCAATGTATTCTAAGGCTGCATCGCCCAGCTTTAAACTGCTATAACCTGTTAATATGGGCCCCTAAATGAAAAGCAAGAGATTTGGTGAACCACACGGTGCTTAGGTAGCCCTGAGCAATGTGGAAGCTCTAACAGTCATTATTTTCCATAATAACCATGCTCAGATCCAAATGACAGAGACTCAAAATAAGAAATAATCTGGTGAACAAAGTGGTGCGTTTAGAAGCTGAAGATCTGGATATTTTTTTTCAGGAGCTAGCGCAGAAAAGAAGAGGGTTGAGAGGAGAGTAAAACATTTGACCAGAAACTGAATGCTAATGTTGCTTTGTGTGTCCTGGATGTGAAACAACTAAATGCTAACTTGTTAGCCAAAACTTACTTTAAAAGGTAACCAGATGTCCAACGTTTGTGTTTTCAAGCTTGTAGTGAAGGTTGTTCGAGTACTGCTGATTAACACCCGCAGCTCATTGACAGCTTTTTCCCACAGTTGAAGAAAGAGCTACTTAGTTACTTGCAGGTGGGATTAAGAATGGGAACATCATTTGCCTACAAAGTTACCTACTGGATACATACATGAATCCATGTTGTCAGTCAGCTTGATAGTATATTTCTACTTGTGGTGACAAAGTTACAGGAACACTAGGCTCTACTTTCTGATAAAGCCCCCCCCCCCCCCCAAAAAAAAACAGTGATGAGTGTAGCAGAGAAAATGTTTAAATGGAAAGACGAGGGGACATACAAAATGGCGCTTATGCTAAAGTTAACACAAAAATGATACCAAAATAAGAGGCAAACAAACAAGAGGTTGGCACAACAAAAGGGTTGGGGTGGCCATAGTTGTAGGCAGAGTTGCAGTCATCAATGATACCATTTCCATAGCCTTAGGGCATTGTGGCTATATTTTTAGGCTTAAAATAAGTTAGTTATTAATTAGTTTTATTTTTGCACAAATGGCATTAGAATAGTCTAAAAGCAAAACTTGTGCAACCAGCCCGGTGTTGCAGTTTGATTGGGGTCAATATGAGCTTGTGGTATGATTATGTCAAGGAGGAGAATCTGTATAGGTGGTCCAGTCCAGCGTTGGCGTGTGAGTCAAAGTTGGAGATATTCACACCCAGAAGCCTCTGATTGTCATCCTGCCAAACTCATCGCTCCACCTGAACATGCTACATGGAAACAACTTCATTGGTCAGAGGTTTTGCAGTTTATCTTTCACTGCTTCAGTTCAAGCTAAAACGCACACGCTCAGCAGTACACACACCAGTAGATCAGGTTAAACAGGATGTAGGCGCCAGGGAAGATCATGCGAGAGTAGGTGTCAATAGCGTGAGTGTTCTGGATTATCCGGAAGCCACGAATGCCCTTTTTCTTGGTCCCTGTGGGCTCGTTGTCCAGGGAGAGATGCACCACCATTCGCTCCTGTTTTTCCGATGCATCCTCAGCCGCCATGGAGGCCCTGGTGTACCCTGCCAGGCTGTTGGCATCTGCCTCGCTGTAAGTACCGTCCAGCATCATGGTCCTGGTGTGGGACATGCCACAGGTGCAGGGGAGTGTCTGGGACTGAAAGAAAAGGACGGAAAGGAATCAAGATTGAATACAAAGCACCATTTGGAGACTTGTGCCATTCCTGAAAAAGTTTCTGTACCTGTTCCCTGGCTTTTTCTCTCAGCTTGCGGTCTTTCCCATCCCTCACTGTCGTCAGGTAGTTGACTGCTGCATATTCAAGCACAGACAGGAAGACAAAGACGAAACTGACCCAGAGGTAAATGTCCACAGCTTTGATGTAGGAGACCCTGGGCATGGAGGCGTTGACTCCAGTGATGATGGTGGACATGGTGAGCACTGTGGTTATACCTGAAGCACAGAGAACATACAATCTTGTTTTAACATAGCCAGCACAGCTTTAGCAAGAAAGATTGTTGGAACATATTTAGAGGATTGATATCTATTTCATCTCCATCTGTCCAGTGTAGAGATTGCTCTGGAACTTGTACGACAAAGACCAGAAAGTGGAGTCACTTTGCTTGTTGTAAAGTGAAAAGTTCTGGTTTAGTGAGCGTTTCCCAGAAGGGCAATGTCTCTTAAGAGTATCTGTGAACATTTCCATTCAGGAGAGCACAGTGATAGCAGACAGAGACTATTGTCTCTATCTCTGTTAAACCAATAGTTATGCCCCATAGGCTTCTCACTGTATCTTTAGCTGCATTTTTCTACTCTTCTCAGGCTACTGTTGGTCTATAAATTTCTACCAGAATAAATAAAGTTGATGATATTAGTAGTGCAGCAAAACTCCATATTAGCAGTAAGTCCTCATGAAGCAGCCAGTGGGTATGAACCATAGCCAGACATAACAGCATGAGTCAGTGTATTACCTTCAGGTAATTCCTTATTTTAAGTTGTTCCTGTGAGTTCTGTGAGGCAAAGGTTTCATTTGAGTGGCCATGCCTGCCTCTCTCACTAAATATATGGGGCAGCACGTCACTATAGTAACAGACAACTGCAGCTCATTCCTAGCTCTTCTTGGCTGTAGCTAGCTATCATTAACTAGCTAATTAGCTTATGGCTCAGTTAATCGTGGAACCAGTGGTCCACAGGATTGTCTATACATTGTTAACAAGTGTTGTGCATCAACTGCAACTGTGACTTATTCCTTACAAAACCAGAAATGATTGTGGAAACACAAACCAAGACTGTTCTGGTGAGCTTTATTTTGTTTATGTCGAGTTTGAGCCAAGTATGTTTCATGATGAGATAACAAGGAAATTAAGTTTGTCTTAGTTCGATTAAACAGAGAAACATGAATTCAGAAGGTTCTCAATTGTATTTTTCTGTTAAGTAAGAAAATAGATGTAGGTGATTGTTCTTTCTTGACCTTTTGTGAGTTTATTTAGTTCCTTTATTACACTAAATCTAATAGAGATTTGTGAAACATAGCAAATTGGCTGCTGGCATACACTTTCAGCTGAAACTATCAGTCTGTAGAGGTCTTTGACATAACTGTTGTTTCTTCACACTCTGCTGATAGCGTGTGTTAATTTTTTTCATGTTTTACACTAAAATTACATATTGACCCTTTAAATAAATAGTTTGTAAGTTAAGGAAATACTGACTTTTTTTCTTTTATTGGCTTTCTTTCGTTATGAAGATCAAATCAAATCTCATGTTTGTGTTAAACTACAGATATGGAGTTAGGATGTGGTCTCATCTCATCTCTATGAATCTCAAACTTCGAACTTTAAAACCTTTTTAGGAAGACTGTTGTACAGACTGTGATCCAGACACAATTAACTCTTGTAAACTCTGCATATGTTAAAGAAAAAATAAAACCTCAATTGTCAAGTTACATCATTGAGAAAACAATCAAAGGAGTTTCCCAGACAAACAACAGGGAATTCTGTCTGGCTGATTATTGGTCGTCTGAACATGCTGCTGCACTCACCCACTCACTGAACACAGTCCAGGGAGACACATGACAGCACTCTGTTCAAGAGAGAGGAGCTACGGTCTGGCCAAAAAGTCATAAGATTTGTCACTAGGCTGTTAAAAAAGGTTGCTAAATCTGCCTTGAATGTCAACAAAAATAGCAAGAAGGGTGTCTGTGGATGCTTTTTATGTACTATTAGTCAGAGCCAGGCAAGCCGTTGCCTCCTGCTTTATGCTAAGCTAGGCTAACCATTTCCTGACTGCACCTTGTGAACCTTTCAGGTTTCTGTGGATACAGTTTAAATTTGAACAGGAAGGGTGGTCATCGTGTTGCATATCTTCTTACCTAATGAGACTCTGGCAGGAACGGCCCTGCGGTCAATCCAGAAGGACACCCAGGACAGCATGACCATGAGAGTGGCAGGGAAGTAGGTCTGCAGCAGGAAGAAGAAGATGTGACGCCGCAGAGTGAAGTTGATGTACAGACGGTTGTACCAGCCTGGAGACAGGGAAGACATAAAATACAGCATTGTGTTTGTGATTATCTTGTGTGTCACAGGTAAAACAAAGGTGTACTGTGCCAAAATGCCATGATAAACACAGAGCCATGGTGAAATTAACAACTAATCTTCACAGGGATGATAGAAATCTTGAGGGGCATATAAACCACACAAACTAATGAACAAACAAAACACCAGCTGATTAGAAAAGAGATAATTGCTTTGGAGGCAAATTCTATGACAGCAGAGCACAGTGAGGTAGGGAATGGCAATATGAGGGAAATATATGAAATATATTATAGTAGCTCAGTGATGGGTTTTTCACATCAGTGTTGTAGCTCCTGCATTACAAAAGGGAAAAGCTTTTCTCAGGATACAGTGCTAATCTGCACTGGTAGAGTAAATTCAGATTGGGAAAAGGCAAACAATTATTTTATTGTCACTCAGGCAGCAGAGGCACCATGCACACTGGTGGAAGGAGAAACAGACTAAATGGGCAGAGGTGTCAGTTGGCATGGATTTCAAACCCTTGATGTTTTTAAAACTACTTGAGCTCATTCAACCTGGTGGTCCTCACACAGACAAAGAAAAGTGACAACATTTCACCCATACTCAGGTGGAGTCCCAGGTAATAGAGTACAATGTCTGTTCTGCTTTATATTAAGGTCCTTGTAATAGGTGTTAGTTCATAGTTAGATAATAATATAATGATGAATAATATAATACATAATATAGGCTTTATTAATCACAATAGGGCATTCTTCTCACTTTAGCTCATAGTTAACTGCTAATAAATGCACAATAAAGAATGTATTCATCTTGATAAAGCAACAAAACAGCTCAGTAAAGGAACAACGACATAAAAGGTAAGTTAGGTTAGGTAGTTGCACTCAATAAATGTGTTTGTAATGCTATCTTAAACAATTATAAGAAAGGTTTTAACTAACGTTCTTAAGCATCTATAAACTGTTAACAGGTCTCTTATAAGTGCTCATACATTTTTCATAATCAAACAATGAACATGTTTATTATGCCATTATAAAACATATATAATGTTATTAATATAATAAGCATCTCATAGGGACCAAATTACCTATTAATTAACACTCAAGGGAACAAGATCAACGACCTTAATATAAAGCATTAGCAAAATGTCTCAAGACTGAGACTGGATGTGAGAAGTACATCCCTGCTTCCAGTGGTTCATTCATCTGAGTTTAAAGAACTCCGAGAAATTCAGAACCTAAGGACATCTGTGACCATTGTTTAACCACATGAAGCCTCTGCTAACTGTCCAAACTAAACAACAAAATGCCGCACAGAAGACTTGTTCCAGCTAAACATTTATAGTTATTGGTATCCACACTGTTATCTCGAAATGCTGTCTTTTTAATGCATCTCTCTCTTTTTCATTCGTTTTCATTTCTTCTCATGCATTATGTGAAGCACTTGGGATTGCTTTTGTATATAAAATATGTAATATAAATTAACTTTTCTTTCTTGTCTTACTTTGTTGTTTTTTGGCTTAATTTACTGATGTTCAACTTTGACAATGCGACCACTTCTGACTCTGCAATATAAGGCCTGGAGAATGACACAGCAGGCCTCAGGGCAAGAAGTGAATGAAGGGTCCCTTCAGATTCCCCAAGTGTTCTCCAACTTGCAGACATATTGATTAAACATGAAGTTATGTGATAGATAATGCTCCAATGTAGTGTCCATTATGATCAATTAATAGACAAAGTAGAGGCCAGAACGGTAACCTCTGCAGAGCCCATTAACTTCTCATTATGGACACCTTGCTGGGCATTACCCCACTTATACCATGGTCACTTGCCAAAGAAAAAAAAGTAGACCAATAATTTGTATTTTCATGTGGTTTGTAATCAAAACCTTTTCACAAGCCATACCTTTGTATCCCTGGCAACACCTGAGGGGTCTGACACATTCCTGGAACATTTATTACAATCACATAAGGTTAGTATGCAATGGAAATGTTGTTCAGTACTCCAGTAAAGAGGATGAACCCTATATACGATATGACAATGAGAGATAAACTAGTCCTCTCAGTTCATAGAACCATTGGCTCAGCTATTAGCCAGAAAGCTAACGATACACTAGCCAGAATCAAAGTCAATAACTTTGTGTACAGTTGACAAACAGTAAATACAATTTGGACAGCATGTTTAATAACAAGACTAATCATCCATGTCATTGACCCCAAGATTTTCACAAACAAATGCTGGTCAGCGTGGACCGTCGACTGGTGCCTGACGTAGCGAGTTGAATAGTGAATGAGATGTGAGAGGAATGCTTGTGTTCAGAGGGGCGGTGTAAGTTGCTTCTTGCAGTTTGTGTGTTACAGGCACCATCCTGTGGTGTTCAGAGGATGATGCTCTGAAGGACGTCACTCAGTTCTGTAAATAAGATATTTAGATTTATTTTTTAATTTAATTAAATTCATTTCTATCTTGAACAGAGAGCATCCTTGGAACTGCCTAAGTAGTTCCATTGTTTGCTCATTATATTCCAAATTAATTGACACCCTGCAGCCATTTAGAATTGAGTATTTACCCAGACCATGCTATATTAAAAAATATACACCACGTAAGCATAATGACAACTGAGATATTTATGGTACTGAAGAAGATTTTGACACAGGGCCCATCGACATTATAGGGCCTCAAGATTAGGCCGCAATGCGCGAGTCACATTAAGGTTCATTAAGTTTCAGTTTGATCATTTAATCTAAATACTCCATACTAGTTGCAACACAGTGAACCTGAGGCCTTTGGAGTTTGTTCTGCCAGTCTACCTGTGCTGCTGTAGAAAGCCAGTCTGGAGGTAGTGTGAAACTTCTGGATGAGGAACTGAGACAGAGAAATCCTGTCATCGGTGCTCAGGGACTCATCACCGCTTTTCCAATACAGCATCAGGTCTTCATCTGTGTAAGCATCTGAAGGAAAGAAAGCATGCATGTAAGTTGTACTAGCTTCAGAATCAGCTGCAGCAAATACAAATAAAGTCGCTTATAAAGGCTGGAAAAAAACCCAAACTGTATAAAGGGATCTTCTGTATACAGTGTTGTAAAAAGTCCCCAAAAGTCATACTTAGGTAAAAGTAAAGATATTAAATATTAAATGTACTAAAGTATCAAAAGCTATTTTCTGGCAGTAAGTGTACTGAAGTATCAGTAAAAGTAAAATTATACATATATTTACACGTGCATATATATGTGTACACATGCATATATTATATTATGGTTCAACAAATAATCAATATTCAGCATTTTTTTCTACATAATTGCTTATTAATTCATTGATGTGCTAATTTAGCTCTGATCTAGCATGCAATCTGCAAAGTAACTAGTAACTAAAGTAATCAGTAAAATGTAGTGCAGTAAAAGTACAATACATGCTTAAATGTAGTGAACCTCAAAATTGTACTTAAGTACAGTACTGGAGTAAATATACTAAGTTACATTCCATCACTGACTATATGTCTATGTTTACATGCCTATTCACACCACCACTCTTTGGCTCTTACTTTTTCTTTAAACACAAGTTTCATTCATTCAGTCATCCCAACCATTTAGAGTCATGACAGGTTTTTGAGTGGTGTTATGTTACTGAAGAAACTTGACACTTCCTGCAGACCTTTAAAATCTAAAGCCTAATGTGAATTACTGTACAGCAGGTGTCAGACATTGATGGTAGAAAAACTGCAAGATTGATTAATATGTAAAAAAAAAAAAAAACTGTGAGCGACAAGAGTTTCTGAAGTAGTAGTAAAAGAAAATATAATGATGTGAAAATACTGACGTAAAACATGATGCAATTAAGGTCTATCTGACATCGCCTTGTTGGTGTTTTTTGGCCAATCATATTGGAACACATTGTTATACTGTTCAGGTAATATTTTTAGACTGAGTTAACATATTATTTTCCGTTTTGCTTTCGTTTTTCAGTTTTCAGATGTCACAGTTCGACAACCTAAAATACTGTTAGGTTTAGACAACAGAAATCATTTGTTATGCTAAGCAGCAAAAATACTTTGGTGAGATTTAGGCTACAAAAATATTGTTAGGTTTAGGCATCAGAAATTCTTGGTTAGGTTTAGGGAACAAAAATACAGTAAGGTTTTTGTAACAAATATACTTAGGTTTCAGAAAAATTGGTTTGGGTTGAAATACACCCCTTTGAACATTAACCATGTGTGGGCAACTTGCGTGCGTATTTGTCCGGCTTTATTCCCCGAGCTGCAAAGCTATGAGATTACAAAAATGCCATTGGTCAGTCGCACTTATGGTCCTGGAGCAACAAACTACCAAAGGGATATCATTATGTGCATGTAATTAAAAACCACTGTTATTCTACTACTTCTTGATAAGTAACAGTATATGATAATTAAACAGCAATAAATAATTCACTGTTTTTGGTCAGTGTGGTGCTGATTGAAGCAAAATGCTGCCAAATGCTTTGGGCCTTTAATAATTAGTAGCACATTACAATATTTCTAGTGTCCTCTTAGCAATAGAGTGGAGGGTGAGGGCATATGAATACTTACAGCTCTCCAGTTCCAGCGTGCATGTCTGAGAATCCAAAGGGAAACGACTGAAATCCATGTTGCATGCAGCTGTAACTGTAACCCTGGTGAATTAAAGCAGAGAGTTAGCAGCTCTTTACTGCTGCATCAAGGCACCAAGTGTAATTTAGGTGGGCAAAATCCGCAAAGTGCAGATGTGGGGGGAGCTTCCTGTCCTCACCTCAGGCTATACAGGACATGACCATCAGGGAAGACCCGCAGCATGATGTTGTCAGTGGTGGTGTCATGGATGAAAGACCTCTTAGAGTGGACAAAGAACACATCGGGCACCCAGATTTTCTTCACCAGGCGCCCGTCAAAGGTCATGCTCTTGTTGGTGGCGCTCGGGAAGGCCAGCCTCTCGTCCTTCCAGTAGTGCCTCAGATACAGGGTCATGGTGAAGTCCTGAGGGAGCGGGGGGAGGGGTGACAGAAACAGCCTCTGGATTAGGTCTCACTACGAGGACTCTACTTGCTTGCTGCCTCTACTTTATTGAATTCCTCCGGGATTACACTGCTGAGGCTGATGTCTGATGGATTATATGGAATGTTTATGACTAAACATACATGGTCAAGGGAAGTGTTGGACATATGTTAACTTAGTGCAGTCCAAAGCTTCCATTGGTCCTAGATTACTCTTGTCCTCGCGCCTCCTTGCTCCTGTTGCTATGCAGGCAGGATGGAGCTGCGTCTGCACTACTCCCTCCTGCCACAGGAGATCATCCTCTATCCCATTCTCCTTATGGCATTACATAAGACCAGATCAGTTTGGAATAATGGCTCCAGCAACACACGGTACTCTTGGCACCCACCATAAAAGTACCTTTGATGTTGTGTAAGATGAGTTCAGGGGCATTGCTGAATCTCTCCAATGAATATTAACTGTAATGTATTGAACATGTACTGATGAGAGATGCTTTCAAGTACTCTGATCTGAAGTCTTTATCTTTGAATGTATATAACTGCCAGTATATACAGTAAGGTGATTATAATGGCCCTGAAAGCTGGATCTCTTCAAGCGAGATTATGTCATTTTTGAAAGAATAAATGAAATGTTGGATTTGTCAGCAACAAAACGCCTCTTTGCTCAGGTCCCTGCTCATTGCACTCAGGGGTTTTTGCTGCTGCAGCCTCACTTGGTTCTGATGTTAGCTAATCTTAGCACACTTAGCACACACACTCACTTCTGAGTTGTCTATCTTGATGACTCTCCTCTACTTGTGCTACATTTTAGCATTACCAGTACCTCGTAATTGCTACAAAAATTAAGTTGAATTCAAAAGCAATTAAATATTAATCTCAAATTAACTACATATCAGATAAATATTGTCTAACTTAATATAAATCGTCAGGTCACTGACTTTATGACTGTTGATGAAGGTTCTCAGTCATCTAGGTCATGGTCATTCTAAGTGCTGAATCGTAGGCAACTGGGCGTGTTTCACTTCGTTGAAGACATTTCACCTCTCATCCAAGAGTTCTGAAGAACAAGTCCAGTTGCCTACGATATAGCATGTAGGACTTTAGGACTCTTCTTTTCTTGGGGTACTGTTAGGCTACACTTAAGCATCTATTTTTATGCCATAATTGCCACAAAATAGTTGAATTTATTCGCAAAAAATGTAAAACACTTTAGTCTGCTATCAGTATGATGGCTAATGTTAACAAACCTGAGTCACTGCTATGACTTCATAACTCTTCTCTAGTCCGACTTGTCTTACTGTTATATTACATTTTAGCCATCGTTATTATCCCATAATTTCCACGATATAAAAAGTTTAATTTATTAGCAAAATGGCATAACACTTTAGTCTGCTGTCAGAATGATGGCTAATGTTGACAAACGTTACACATTGCTGTGTAAATGACAAATACTGAGTCAATGCTATGACTTCATTATTATCCCATTTGCTACAAAATAAACTTGAAGTCATTGGCATAAATTCATTAATAATGACATTACTGAGTCAGTGCTGTGACTTTGTGACTCTTCTCTCCTGGTGCTACTGTTATACTTTATTTTAGCATTCATTATTATTCTATAACTGCTACAAAATAAAGAGTTGAATTTATTATGAAAAATGACCATCAGTATGAGGGTTATTGTTAGCAAACCTTAGACAGCTATTGCTGTGTAAATGAAATTTCTGAGTCAGTGCTATGAATTTATGATATATTATATTATATTTTAGTTACACAGGCTTACTTTCAATTACTGTAAGGTGTTTTTCGTCTTTTCATCAACTCCTTGTTGAAACCAAGTGCGAATGTATCCTGCTAACAAGCCCTGTGTGTGTTTTCAAAGCCTGATATATTTTATTTCCACTCAGCCAAAGAGATTGTTGTCCACCTTTAACCTTTTACTTTGACTCAATCCCACACTTTTAGTGTAGCTGAAAATAGTCTCCATAAATGGTTGTAGCAGAAAATTCTGGACCCAGTGTTCCCCTTTTATTACTAGAGTACTGTAAACCAAAGCCATTGTGAGTTGTTTTTAGAGATTTATGTATTCAGTAGGAATCAGTGGGCTTAGGGAGTTCACAGGCAGGGTAGGGAAGTGAGAAAGTACTAAGATATGGACAAGCACATTGTTGTTGTTGTTGTTGTTGTTGTTCAGATATTGTGACAGTGAGAAAATGATAAAACAATGTTTCCTTTAAAACCTTGTGTTTACTAAACCTGCCAACTTCTGTATGAAACAGTAATAGATCATTTGCTGTGAAACTGTTCTGAAACCTGCAGCTCTGTGATATGACATAATGTCATTAAGAGCAGCCGTCGTCTGGAATCATTAATTTTTTTCCTCTTTCTGTTCCAAAACAATTAAATACACAACTCTGGGATCCAAATTAAATGTAATCCTTGGTCGTCCTTGCAAAAAGGCGCTTACACAACATCAGGACGCCAGTTTTTGAACCAATTTATGGTTCCAGAACAGAAGGTTGATTTAATTACATTACTCAACATGCATTCAGTCTGACTTTGAGCAAAATAAACAATTCCTACCACTGAGCTTTCATAATCTGATTCAGATTATCCAACTGAAAACAACAGCTAAATGACTAAAATGTATAGTCGTTTCAAAGTACAGAATCCTTCTCATGCCAGTCGCACAACACAGAAATCTGACAAAGGACAGCTGATCACTTTAGACTGTATTCAGGCTCTGATCTGCTGTGTCCAATCAAAAACGTTGAATTGGGAAGACAGTGTTCCCACAGTCTTGGTCACAGTGGTGCTCATGTGTCCATTTTCATTCTGTTAATGTTCCTGCCTAATTAGTTTCTTTGTCTGACGAGAGCTTCCTCCCCATGTGTTAAGGTAGTGTGAGTTCATTTGTTAAAGTCAGCAACTTCCACAGATGAAAACTGAATCTGTCACACATTCTCTGCCGTCATTTGCCACCAGTAACATTATCCACCGGGACAGTAGCATTAATAATGACATTATATTTCTACTTCTTCAATAATGTCATTACTTTCAGTTTGCTTTCAAACCTGACTGAATATTAAGTAAGAGAGACAGAATGATCCCAGTAATCCTCCATTTTCACACTCACACAGAATCTATTCTAATGAGTTTTTTTCAGTATCTGCAGCAGTTTTGTTTTTTTTTAAGTCAGACTACAGCTTCTACATTATTTTTAATAATTCAAGCCACTTACCATGTCTACTTCTGATATGCTGTCCAAGCTTTCCACCTGAACATCCACGCCAACTGGGACAGCTGGGCCTGCAGATAAATATCAAACAGATTAGAGTTGCATTTGTATATTTCACAGAGAAACAACTGTACTGTACATATTATTTCAGGTCTATATGTCACATCTGGAACCAAGACTTAAAGAAGAGGAAAGTCCAGAGTACAGTACTGTATGTCCTATTATATGCAAAGATGCATGACATGCTAATGTGGTAACTGGACATATATTTTATATAAACAGTTTCACAAATTAGAACCACATAGATCCAAAGAGATAGCATATCACTGGAGCAACTGACAACTGCTGCTCTTTGCTTGCTATCCTTGGCTTACGACCGTCAGGTAATAAGCTAGTATGAAGGTGATTTACAGCAGCTCTGACCAGGACAATGACTCCGGGGATGAGAAGACACGGCAGGCGGGGACAAGAGAGGTATGAAGCAGCAGAGGAGCGAGAGGTGAAAACTGCTGCAGAGCCAGAACATTTTTTACATCTTACTCAGTGATTTGAGGATTTATTTCAACCAAACCAGAGGAGATTTTTGAATGGCAAACCAATTTTATTAATCATTTTATTAATGAGTTATCAAGGCAGTTAAACTCATCTTAGTTTTGAAAGGGAGAAACCTGAATTCAGATGGTGTATAGTTGTATTTTGTGAACTGTAGTGAGCTGACAAATCTCTCAGCTGAAATGACAGCGGATATCAGATTATCACCTCTTCAGTACAACCTGGTAATAGGAGACCAGATGGACTGGAGCTAGCTGGTTAGCGTGCTAACTTCAGTACATAGATGCCTTTGACATAGTGTCAACACTGTTTCTTCACATTGATAATGTTAGTTCATTTTTTAAATGTTTTAGACTAAAATTCTTGCCATATGTTATGAATTGCTCATTTAAAAGGCTTTTATCATATCTTATACTGTTATCTTTCTCTGATGAAGAATATTAACCTGGAAAAAAAATACACAACGGTATCCTTCAATAAAAATGTGACAGCTCTATGTCACTTCTGACGCAGTCTCAGTTACGGTCTGTATTGCTGTCACACACAGTCCTAAAATAACAAGATGGGGCATCCTGCTAAGCTAAGAGGAATAATTCTTATTCATTTCGGGTGGAGTTTATACCAAACAGAAACCAATATTCTCTCCTTGTGAAAATGTTTTTTAGCTGACTGATTTAGGATTATATCTAAGGCCAGTTTTCCAGTTATATAGAGGAGTATCCTCATAGCAAAACAAATTCACATACCCTTCTCTCATTTGTGTATTAAAGTCACATTGACTGCTGTAGTATTGTTAATCTGAGCAGTAGTAAGGGTGCCAGCCTTACATAACCAGTGGCATGGCAAATCTGCTACCTGGAAGGGAGGATATTAACTCATGCCCAGTTCCAGCTGTCAGCAGTGTCCTCCCTACTCTTACTCACTCCATATGCCACGTATCACGTGCCAGACTCAGCAATGCCTGAGCCCTTGCTGACATGTTGCCTCCGTGGATGCAACACCAGACACCTGCTGAGAAAAAGCTTGGACCGGCGGTGCTTTTGGTGCTGGATTGGTCTGTAATTTTACTCTGTCTCAACTTTCTCTGCAGCTGGGTCACAGGAGGCCACAGCCAGAATAGAGCAACCATCCAGAGGAGGTAAATAGCTGCGTATCTTCCCTAAATTACAGGGTATGACAGCCTGTGTTCTGTGCTTCAACGTTCAGAATGTTGCCTCCAGATTGAGGTTGAAAAAGTGAGGTTTGTGTGTGATCAATGACAGTGACAATCAGGCACAGATGAAATGTCCTGTGTGTGGTTTTGCCAGAAGATTTCCTTTTGCTATTTTGAGCTGACAGCATCAGCGAATTATTCTACGTCACTGATTATCAGATGAGACCCATGAATGCAACATGGCGATGCTCCACTTCATAATTCCTATTGGCCCTTGTAGCCATCAGAAGCACTTCCGTGTGGGCTGTTTTTAAGTGGGGCATGAAGCAAGAGGGAGCCAGCCAGTGTTCTCTCCCTGACCTTACAGTCCCACAGACATGAACACCACAACGCTGTTTATCAAAATCACAGAGGAGCAGACATTATAAGTCAAAGTTAAAATGCAAAACGCAAAGCCTGTTGGGCACACACAGCCTGCAGAACAGGCACACTGAGAGCTCCAATAAAGCCCAAAGGTTTAATTTTGTACCTCATCCTACTCTTTAAAATGGAATTATCCTCAGAGTGAAAACAAAAGCACATAATCCATGTGCATTCACAACCTGACAGAAAAGCAAATATTTCATTAGCTATATGTGGGGATTTAACCAGCTACTGAATTTTTTATCAGGTAGATTATTTGAGTCACTGTTTATATGGACTTTCAATTCTCCCTGTGGATGAAATTTCATAATACCTCTAATTAAGAAAGTTAAACTTGTGGACTACATAAAGATCATTAATCTAATAACCACAGGATGTCAGTGTGGGGGGAGAGACTTTTATTTTGATGTGTACCAGCAGATGTTCAGCCATAATAAAGTCTAAACCCTGAAATGAGGCAGTAGGGGAATATTTCACTTGTGGAGGCAGTTTCCTGAGTTTTTGCAGGTACTTTTTAAGATGTGTGAGCTCTCCCTTCTGTGTTTACTGCTCTAAGCTAATCAAAAGGAACTTTGTGTTTCTGAGCAGGCATAAAAGAGAAGTTAGAAATACACCCCCCTCTGAGCAGGGCTGCATTAAACGATTAGGGATGAGGCAAACATGAGTTGCAGGCTCCCCCCTTCCACCCATTTCTTTACATTGCATGTGCACCCAGTCTTCTCAGTATGTACAGTGCACACGGCAGACTACACATGGCAGCATCATTATAACCACAAACAGTGCTCACAGCTTTTGTTAATTAATAAGTGGTCATTTGTATATAATATAATATAAATGTATACAAGAATGTGTTCACTGTACCTGCAACTGAATCAATAAAGCTCTTAAAATGATTTTCTCTTATGTAGTTGAAAAATATTGTTATTATCTGCCTTGTGAGGATTTAAGAGTTATATCTGAATCCTTTTTTATTCCATTGACACTTGGTTTTCCACTGCATTGGACATGCACATAAGTCCTTCAAAATAAGATATATATAGAAAAAGTTATTGGCATGATTTTTTACTTGTTTTGGAGTAAAAACGAGGCTAGGTTTGAGATTTTGGTGTGAAGTTTATCATATTTTTTGACACTGTGATTCACAGGCACCTTTATTGTCAGACGAATTTGGACTTATTCAAATCCATTTGCACACAGTGAACCTGGGGCCTTTCAGGACCCCTTCAAATCTGAGACACCGGAGCGTTTGCTTGCTTTGCCCAATTATTCTGCCTTGCATCCAAGATAAGAAAAAAAAGCACATAACCCTTAGTATTTAGTCATACAGATACTGTAGTTCTGATTTTACAGTATGTGTCCACACCAATACAATGCAGGAGAATGAATTTTGCTGCAGAAAAATGCACTGGGCAAAATGGGACAGCAACTGTTGTCATCTTTACAGAAACCTGTCTCCTCCACAACATCCTAGATCAAGCTGTTGCACTTGATAGCCATGGGCAGGTAGCCTAGCTACCTGCCCATGGTGGCCCGAACGTTTGAAAGCAGAGATAAATACATTTTACTATTGTTATATGCGCTAGTATTAGACTATTCGTGTGTACTGGGGAAGCTAAATTATCCAGCTCACTGTGTTTTACTTATCGTGTGTGTATATATATATATATATATATATATATATATATATATATATATATATATATATATATATATATATATATATATATATGTACACACACACACATATATATAGATATATATATATGTGTCGATTAGTCGACTAATCCTTGGTCGGGGGCAGCCCTAAAAATGTCACATTTCTCCCTCACCCTCTCTGTCATCATGATCAGCTATCCGTGGGTGTTTACTCCTTAGTTTAACCAACCAGATTATGCCACAATCTCCTTAAACCAATGATATCATTGCTGCCAAACATTAAATCTGTTCTCCTCTCTGCTGCTGTCAGCTGTCATTTCAGAGTGAATCACCTCACCCTCCTTTACTCCAGTCACCTCCAGCGCCCCAGGTGTGAGCTCAACAGAAGCCTGCGCCTCTTCATGTTCATCCAGATCTCAGTCATTCTCTTTAAACAATTACTACCACCAGTGTCTAGAGCCCATCAGGGGGTATCTTATACCACACACAGCTCCATGACCCCCTTAAAGAGCTCATACTATGCTCATTTTCAGTTTCATACTTTTATTTAGGTTTCTAGTAGAAAATGTTTACATGCTTTAGGGTTAGGGTTAGGGTTAGGGGTTAGGGTTAGGGTTATTCATTGCCACCGTGACCACGTGACACCACCCCCAGTTCCTCCATCCCGAATTTCCCCCATTCTCATCTGGTCACCCTAGCTGGGAGTATGAATTCAACAAGTGGCCAAGTCTTACATATTGCACCTTTAAAGAAAAAAAAAATTGAACATGCACATTATTGAGCATGAGAGCTGTTGGTAGGTCTATTTCTACTGGCGGTTCCTATTTTGTTCCATGCAGACTAGCTTTAAGAGAGCATTCCTTCAGACAGAGAGGGATTGACGCCACTGTTTCTAATATAAACTGAATGGCAGCTTAGATGAACGTGTCTGCCACTCATGAATGTGCAGTTGTTGCTGCCATTGTTTTTTTGTTTTTGCTTTTTCAGGTATAGCTTATTTGACTAAACAAGACACATCATTCTACTCTTTCAACTTGCTGTTGCAGCTTGCAACAAAAACACCAAGGAAAGCAACACAGGTATAATTTACTGATATCTGGGTTCCCTGAATTATAAGGTTCAGCTTACAAGGTACATTTATTTATCAATTCTACAACACAGGGATGTACAACCAAATGCAAGCTGTGGTCCCTTTCTACTACAAACAAAACAAAAAGACAGTTATTTATATATCTAAATAATATCTAAATAAATAATGAATGAATAAATAAACAGCAGCTGTTCACCAGAAGTGCTCAATCAGATCAATGAGGAGAAACTGAAGTGGAGCAACATCAGCTTCAAAGACAATACAAAACCTTTATGATACTAGTATGCAAAACTTGCTAATTACATATGTGTTCCTATTGTGTCATATTGCTAATTTTTTCTTTTATTTTAAACTACGACCTGCTCTATTTAGCAGCATAATGACATAATAGTAGGTGGAAAGTAGCGGCCTGTATAAATTATGGCACAGGCTGTTAGTAGGATCAGAGTGAGCTGCAAGCCTCCGCAGTAGCAATTCAAAATACACAACATGAATGTCGCCTACTGGCACTTGCTGTCTGAGATAAATGAGAGTTAGTGGAATTGGACCACAAGCCTCAAACAACAAACACGTCTCCTGCTGAGGTGACGTGAGGTGTCTGATTCTTGTGTTACTTTTGAGATTAAACCATTGAAAATGTTTATTCATGACAAGATAAAACTAAGTACAGAAGACTCATAAAATTGTGTGAACTGACTTATCAATGTCCGTTACTCAGCAACAGCTATACAGCTAACATTAACCCTCATAAGCTGCTGATCATATCAGACCAAGTAAGGTTTTAGAAACCAAATCTGTCTTTAATTGTATCTTTAATTGCTTATTAATTCAGCTTCACTTGTGAGAGAAAAATATTTCTTCACAGAGAGGTGGTGGTGTTCATGTCATTGATGCTCTGTGCTCAAATGCAGTCATGGTTGATGGACAGGGCTTACCTGATGTTGAACCTTTAATAATGATGCTGACCATATTATCATCACCATTTGTTTCTGTTGTTTAAATAAAAAAAAAAGCACTTCAGAATTATTTCCTGGTCGTATACACATTTATGTTTATAGCCTAAATAACTGCAAATATGCAAATATGTTTGTGTAGTATGAAGGAGTTACAAACTTTGTGTTGTATAATGACAAACAAATGTTGAACCTTGAGCTTGCACAATCTGGCTTCAGTGGCTGCTGGATACAGAAACCTGTCCATCATCCTCTTCGCACACAGCACAACTTGCCAACCATGAGAACTTGGGAGATTTTGGAGACCAAAGCAGCGGCCTGAGTGGCCTGGATAAAGTGCCAAAGGCGGAGCCCCATTCATTTCTATGAAATTGCTCAGTGGCGCTCGGAGCAAAAATTTTGACTTTGACTTTAAAAATTACCCAGATCTTCCTTATTGTGCGGCCCATAGAGCCCGCACACGAGAGACTTCAGGTTTAGCTCTTCTGGACTTTCAAAATGTATTCGAACAGAATGGCTCAAATTCTGAAAGTGAAACTCGTCACATCATTGGGGCTTAAAAAAAAAAAAAACGTATCCACCGTTTTATAGCCGCTTCTTTCACAATGTAAGCTTATGGGAAAAAGTCCATTTAGGCCAGTGTGCATCATGTGATATTGTAATTACATGGTTTGGAGACTTTGTCAAATTGGCTTCAAAGCCTGGCACTGTTCCTTTGGTCTTCGTCCTGCCCCTGAAAAAGAGTTTCAGAGGCTTTATTTCCTGAATACTTGTGAATCTTAAAAAAAATGATAATATAAAAAAATAGTTTGCACATCTAGTTCATGAGCCAGGTGTGTAGGAGAGGGATGTGTAGACCAGACGCTGCAAGCAAACTCTGGCACACTGTCCAATTTGCAAAAATACATTAATTTGTGATGTTTCGGTAGTAGACCTTCATCAGGCAATTACTAAGTTAAAAAGAGAAGTCATCTTAAATAGGTAGTGGCTGCAAGCCTGAAACAAATCATATTCCCCACACGCAATATTTAAAGATAAATAACAATCATAAATGTCCTTTATGTTTGAAGTAAACGTCTCATATAACAAAAATAAAACAAAATACATGTATTTTTGCAAGTTAGAAAGTATGTAGGAGTTCGTCTGCAAAAAATAAAAATGACAAAAAGACACTGCAACGACATTTTTATCTTCAATACTTTTAGTTTTACTTTAAATCTCTGGCAAGAATGCACAGTACGTCTCCCCACTGACATGAACTTGCGCAGTTCTCTGGCAAAAAGTAATATTAATCAGTTTAACATTACTCAGCATTGCTGACTCTGCTCTAACCTGGTTCACATCATACCTGACAAATCGCACCTTTCAGGTCACGTGGAATGGCTCCTTGTCCAAACCCTGATTTCTGGTAAGTGGTGTCCCTCAAGGCTCAGTACTAGGACCGCTTCTGTTTTCACTACACACTAGATCACTAGGCTCTGCAATCACATCACATGGATTCTCTTACCGCTGTTATGCAGACAACGCCCAACTGTTCCTCTCTTTTCCCCCATCCTCCAATACCTACGTGGCAACACGCATCTCGGAATGTCTGGCAGACATCTCCGCTTGGACAACTGCGCATCACCTCAACCTCAACCTCAGTAAAACTGAACTCCTCTTCATCCCGGGGAAAGACTGCCCTCTTGTGGACCTGTCAGTCTCTGTCGAGGACCTCACAGTATTGCATTCATCGACTGCGAGGAACCAGGGTGTAATCCTCGATGACAGACTATCCTGCACCCCAACATCACCGCGGTGGTCCGATCCTGCACATTTGCCCTCTAAAACATCTGCAGGATCCGGTCTTTCCTCACAAAGGACGCAACGCAACCCCTGCCCTACATACAGTTTGTTTGTGAGCCTCTTGTGCAACCCCCTCGATCAAAAGAAAAATCGATGCAACAGATAGTGGCAGAACACGTCCCAGATTTTTGAAAAGTGCACGTCCCTCTCCAGTGAGAAACAGGAATTATGTCTGAATTTGCTTGAGTATTTCTTTCTTTTCTTCATTTCTCCTCCTGTCTCTCACACACTGAGGAGGACGCGGCGCAACAATACAGCAGACACGATGTCCAGCCAGAAAAGGGTTGTAAGAATTAAAAGAGGGAAGCGATGTGAAAATTTGTCTTGAATTGGAAGAAATACAGGAGGATTGTGACCCCTGGAAGAAAGAAAATGGGATTCTCCTGGTTGGCAAGTGCCTGAAACATAAATTCATCTTGTAGATTTCTCACAAAAAGCTTTTACAGAAAGTATCTCAGATTACAGCTGCACTTTCTTTTGTTCATTTACTCAGTCATGCTTTCACACATTGAATTATTCTTGTATAATTTCTACAGATGTGTATAGAACAGAGGGAAAAAAATCACCCTATCCATTCTCCCTAATAATGTTGGTCTGCTCCTCTCTTCATGGATTAGCAGTTGTAAATCCACTGTTGGTTCACCCTGGCTAGATTAGACAGGCTAGAAAGAAAATCCAAGTGAAATGATGCATTAGGTGGAGGGTTCTTCAGAATCCCATGGGTGAAATGAGGAGAAAACACGCTGTGGCTTTAATGCAAATGTGACTAATGCATGACAGGTCTATCCAGCCCATCAGATGTTAAACCCGAGGCAGACAGGGAGGAGGAGCTCCATAAATACATGTGCCCAGGAAATCACAACTTGATGTGATGACAAATATTCCATCCACATCCAAACAAACAAACAAACAAACAAACAAACAAACAAATGTCTTGTTCCCTTCAGCTTCCTGTATATGTCTGATTTGTCAGGCTACAGTAGGGGAGCGCCCAATGGGAACAGTGCAGGTGCTCTAATTAGGCTAACAGAAGCCTTATCAACATCCACAGCTCCACCTGCAGGCTATTGATAATACAAACCTCACCCACTGTTGCTCTCTGAGGCACAACCAGAAGAATCTTAACCAAATAATTAACATTTTTCTATTGGACATCTTTGTTCTTTGGGATCACAACAAAGCAGTTTAATGTGTACATGAGGACAATAACCTGCTCCACAGTCAGGATTTGTCTGTTTGTGACTGAAGAATTTTCTCCATCCACACACTGACATCCCCATTGGCACGTAGCAGCGTTGTTCTCCATATCGTTCCCCCGGCCAACGGGAAGCTGCCGTGTAAGAGGCTTTCATTAGTAACACTGCCGTCGCTCCTTTTGAAGCCAGGAGGAACCACAGCAGCTGCTACTGCACACACACTTCTTCCTCAGCCAAATGAACGCACGGCAGACTCACAGGCAGCAGCGGGGCACTTACACAACGTCAGCTTTTGATGATGTTTGAATAAGAAGACGGAATTCTTCTGCTGCTGCTGCTGCTGCTGCTGCAGAAGCTGCCTGCAAACAAAAGCTGACAAATGCAAGACAAAAAGTGATCCTCAGTGGGATCCACACTCCCATCTGTGGCTGCAACTGTAGTCCCAAAGGAGCATGAAATTCACTGTGGGACGTTTCATTTGGCTCACCACCTCCTCCTGTGCTTTAACTGGGCCCGTTTATGCTAAATGCCAGAGAACGGAACTGTTTAGTTCAACAAATAAGCTTCTTATTTTTAATTGCCTCCCCAAATCCCAGCAGCGGTGCCATTGTCCTGACATTCAAGGTGCAAAGCAAGGACACACACAACACCGTTGTGTTGCTTTGGCCCAGCACATGACTGATCAGTGTCAGCGCTGGAGGATACAAACAATCAGAGGTGACAAAGAATGGCCTCGGAGGTTTTTCTACACCTCTGCTCACCTCTGTGTCACAATGTATTTACAGTGTAATAGAGCCTGCTGAGGATTTCTCTGCTTCTTTATTCTTTGGCTTGGGGCTGCAAGCGCCACATGTTGACCTTTTCTGTCCTCTTTAGGTTTGGCAGGCCCGTGGAAGAGAAGACAGGTGGGAAGAATAAACCTGCTTCTGCGTTCCCAGTCAGTCTGGTACCACATTCACTACACACTCAGGTTCAACACAGGGTGAACCTCATTTAATCCTATTAGCATGACATCACTCACAAAACAGACTTCTTCAGAGACACAACAGAGCTTACCTGCAAAGGCGGGCCTCATGGTGAAGTCATGCTCGTCTATGCGCAGGAGGTGGGTGGTTTTCACCTTCCGAGTTTTGGTTCCATCCGAAACCTTCTTCGACAGAGGACTGGAGACAGGCAAGCAGACAGAGAGGAGAGGTTTAGTGCCAATAGAGTTTAGTCTTAAATGAAAGGATGAGGCTGCTGTTATTCTGTTTTTAGTGCCGCCAACGATGTGCTAATCTGTTTCTTAATACTTTCTGACTTCTTCACTCGATTGCCAGAAAGGAACATTGACAGTGGATGATTTAAAACCATAAATGTATTATAGACCTGGAGAAAACTTTCCTTGAGCTGAGAAAAGTGATTTAAAAAATCTGTGGGAGAAACACTGCTGCATGAATATGTTAGTGCACAAATGCGGCATAACCAGGAAGTAAACCTGGAAGCTAGAAACATTTTTTGGTGTAAGCGCCAGGCGAGCAATTATCATTGGACTGAAAAGGTGCCATCCTTGCCACTATCTAGTTCTATATAAATCAATGTTTAAAACCCTGGTTGACATCTGGCAACACTTTATAATAATCATCGTCAACAAATGGTAAATTTATAGTTAATTAAACTTTAGTCAATAGTTATTTCACTGTTAACTTCCACCGTTAAGGACAGCGTCAATCATTTCAGCCAGTGCTCTACCAACCATTTAATTGTAGCAGATGAGGCAGTCAGGTGATGTTGTTATAGAGTGACAATCCATAACCTTAACTACATGTTTATTGTCCTGAAACAAAGCAATTTCTTTACATTCCAGCACATCCTGCTAATCTACCCTGACTGTATGCTGCGTTTGCTGTGGCCATCAAATAATGCAGCACAGCCTGCACAGTAAAGCAAACTGACACTGTGTTTTTTGACACTGGATGTACAACCTTGTGTTGTAGAGTGATATTGTGGTAGTGGTAGTTTTACTTTATTAATATTTACAATATTAATGAGGTAATAATGCAAACTCAAAAATATTATTTTTTTCCATAAATTAATGAACAAGCTGTTCTCAGAGGAAAATAACGTCCCAGAACACTGTTTGAAGCTAGAAAGGTGGCAGGGTCCGCCACATATAAACCAAGTAAAACAGTATAAATTGTGTTGTCCTTTAAGGTCAGTTTTTTATTCAGTTTGTTCAGGCAGAAGTAAATCAGTTAATGAAGATCTTTCTCTGCTGATTGAAATTTGAGTGCATCTTTAAATTAACATTAAACCTTGAAATCATGAGCTGTGGATTTAATCAATATGAACGTACTTCTAAGGGTAATCGGCTGGACTTGTCTTCCCCTGTCTGCGGCTGACAGGTTCCTACTGAGGATGGAAGTCTTTAAAAGCACCTCACAAATATACAGCGTCGTTTAAAAAAGGGCTCAGTCATTTCGGAAAACAGCTGGTCATTGTAGTTTTTATCAAATGTTGCTCAAACAGACGAACGTAGTGTAATGGTGTGTGTGGGATTGATTCAAAGTAAACTACAGCGTGTTCATGGTAATGAAGGAACATGTCACCCAGTGCAACAGTGTGGCTCGGTGATGTGTTTTTATAGTTTTTGGACAACAATGGAGCTCTATGGCACAGAGAGGGACGATCTATCAGGCTTTGATACAAACACAGTGCATGTCAGGTGTCATTTACACCGGGGACATCTTCCCACCACTTTGTAAAAATGCTTTAACTCTGCAACAAAATCAAACACCAGGAAATGTCCGACCAAATACCTCGATATCTACGTATATTGTGACAATACTGTAGGGATGACTGCACTTTTGACAAAATATGAACACAATGGGTTTTTGATCAATACATGTCAGTAATGTGGATATAATGACTGTGGGTAAAGTGGGTAAAGGCAAGTATTAGAACAAGTAGAACAGTCTGGTGGGTTCAGAAAATAACATCACCTTTAGCCTTTTAAAAGCAGGAAAAGACAACACTTATGTCATCATGATATAACCATATCCAAAACCTAAGACCAAACATAGTCTCATATCATGATAACAACATAATATCAATATAAAGCCCAGCCCTGGTTGATTTAGAGACAAAAAGATTACTTGAGAAAATACAGGCATACTTTGCTGAGCCCTTATTTTTTTAAAAAAGGAATAAATCACAGCTGGCAAATAACTGAAATCCAAGTTTTGCTGGTAGTATAAAGCATGCATGTTATATGTGAAGATAAGTGAAGCTGCTGCTGCTAAGGAATGTTTGATCCTGTTTGAAAATGACAGGAGTGTGACAGTCAGGGGGAAATACAAGCTCAACAACTGGCTTAAGGAGAATATCCTTTCTCAACTTCCTCCACTCTTCAGTCTCTCTGTTCTGTGCTCTACTGTTAGCCTCAAAGAAGCTGTATTCACTTGACACCACATCCAACACAGGCTACCGTCTCTCTGGGGACGGATTTTCTCTTTGCTGGTGTAAACACACGCACAAGTTTTTACGCGCAGCTGAACGACAGAGAATCTCTGTCGGTTTGGTTCCGACGAATAGACCCTCCACATGAACAGCGTGAATGTTTAAGACTGGAAATTGTTTGGAACAGCGTTTAGCCATGCGCACACTGCATGCACATGTTGACATTCTGGGTGTTCTTGGGAATGATGTCAGGGAAAAATCTGCAAAGCCTCTCTTCCAACATCTGAAGCGTCCCTGTACTCTTTTGGTGTCAAACTGATGGAAGTGTGTGTGAACTGGTCTGCTGCACAGGGTTGTGCGTAAATGTGTGATGTTAGAAAACCAAGGGATTTTCCCTTATCTCCTGCTGGATATGAAGGTTTCTGGAGTCCCCATCAAATTCGAACCCAAATCAACAGAAAGAATGCTTTTTCAGTACTTACGTGCCCGGCTTGTGCGTCTCCGCCGGCGCGGACCACCGCTTTTTCCTACTTTTGTGTTTCCTGCACTCCCCGATCGGGATCAAGCAGAGCAGTAAAAGCAGAAACCTAACGTAACCCGGCATGGTGAGTTTAAAAGTCCCGCAGCGAGTCGATCAGTGACGCCTTCGCTCCGCGTGCAGGACGCTCTGTGCACGGTACCATCTTCCTGTCAGAGGCAAAGGAAGAGAAAGCAGGGACTGTGGCTGTGTGCGCCGGAGAGAGACGGGATGGTGAAATCTGATAAGCGCTCTGATTGGTCTTCAGACTCCGGAGAGGCTTTTTGTGGCTCAGGCGCGCGCAGCATCAGCACCACATGCAGCGCGCTGTAAAAAAAACAAAAAACAAAAAAACAAAAACCGAGACAGAAACAGAAACACGTCCCTCCTGACGAGCCGTTTAAAGCAGAGACACCGCTGAGAGAAGGCACTGTGTCCTCTGAGACAGAATAAAAGTGGGTAGGCTACATGGTGTCACATATTCCTGCTGCCGCTCGGCTTTGTTTCCACAGACAGGCGACAAAATGTTGAGATAGAAGACTTCTTTGATAAAGGTCTCAGCTGATCTGATATTACAGCCCAGTATCCAGGATAACATGTTGGCAGTCAATGTGTCTAAAACCCACTGATATGTTGAAATGTGTAGGTGTCATATACTAACAGTATTGAGATGTCCACACCATATCATGTTCATATTTCATGTTTATTACCTGACTTTCATGTCAGAAGGTGGAGGGGATGGTGGCGGAGCTGCAGGAGAACAGGCAGCCAAGCCAGTGACCACAGTTCGATTCTGTGTTTCAACATATAAAGGTGTGAAACCACAAACCACAATTTGTAAAGGTGACACCACTGGATATTTTTAAGGAGACCTTGTCTGTCTGTCTGTCCACGTCTGTGTGGCGACAAAAATGGACATTTTTGATGGGAAGTCGGTCCATCTCCAGCCTTGTTTGTGGCGACCTAAACAGGTATTTTAAGTCAAAACATGGTCTTTTCCTAACGTTCACCAAGTGGTTTTGTACCTTAACCTAACCCACCCATAAGCACAGTATTGTGACAAAAGAGAAAATGATTGGCTCTCGGGTTGGATAATATTATTGGGGAAAATTGAAATTATTTCATCTGAGTTCCAAATTTCCCTTGTTTGTGTAAGGTTTAAACATTCATGGTTTGTTGCTGTATTTTTTACAGTGTAGGATGGTGTAAGGGCATCCTCTTAAACTGACGTAAGAGTTGGGTGTCCACATCTGTTTCCCACTCTGGGCTTCTTGTCACTCTAGCCGCCTGCAGTCTGGATGGAAAAGTTTTTAGGGATGTGAAATTGTATTAAAAACCAGTGGAATTACAATATCTCACCAGATTGGGCAGCATTACTAATATCCTCCTAAGACTCAGTTTAGATTAATATTTTTATGCGGATTCCTACAAAAAAAAAAAGTCAAATCCACTTTCCTCTGTGTAGTGTCAGAACAAAGTCTGCCGGCAGCTGCTGACTGCACCACTTCACTTGAGTGCACACAGTGTAGGAGGGAAGGTTTGTCCTTGACGCTTTTTAAAAGATGTGGCCTTCCAGTTGAGTTCTGACTGGTTCCTTCCTGACCTCTGCCCTCCATCATACAGTCAGAAATTACAGTGCCTGTGGTGTTAGCTCTGTCTCCTCACATGAGCTCTCAATTTTAGGCTTTGTGGATGCTGAGGAACATTTTGTTCCCACTCGACAAACAGATTAAAAAGTCTTATGCAGTCAAAACAATGTTTGCTACACAACTATACTATACTAAGTATTCAGTGATTGAAGATTTTCAGTAAGAAGTAAATATTCCCCTCTCTTTAGAAAGGTGTGAATAAGGTTCGGATGTTTTCAGGCTGGCTCACCAAATCGTGAAATGATAGATACGTTTTTTTAATTTTATGCCTCTCAAGGCTGATCATTTTATCTCAATTTACTGTTACAGACCCAAAATATGATGTAAAAAATGCAGAAACTGCATTCTCCCTGGTTTCAGAGAATCTTAAGCGAATGCTTCAGCTTCTCTTTTCTGTTTGACCTTAAGATGTGGTTAATATATAGATTAATATATGTAGATATGTAGTATAAAGGATGCTAAAAAGAGGCTGAATGAGCCCAGAGCTGTCTGTCAGGGCAACAAGTCTCAAATATAGTCAAGACAACCTTGAATCAAGTCTCAAGTAACTTGAAGTCCAGGTCCAAGTGACAGGTTGTTGTTTTTTTTACATCGCTGAGACCAATACATTTAATGCACAGGCCTAACACTTCATTACAAGCACTGCATATTTCGATACAAGGCCTCCCTGTTGCTGTCTTATTGTCTAAGATTGTACCAGGTGAAAACCTGAGACTTGAGTGTATCTTGACTGCTCAAAGACTCGATACTCAGCCCAATTTGAGACTTAAAGCAAAAGCAAAACTGAAAACTCAGTCATTATCTACTCACCCCCATGTTGATGGAAAGTCAGGTAGAGTTTGGTAATGCAGCCTTTTAAAAATAATTAATAATAATAATAATAACAATAATAATAATAACAACAACAACATAATAAATAACATAACATTGAACATTGAGCCTATAGAAAGGTAGTTTCAACATATCCCTGGTTTGCAGAAACATACATTGTAAGCATTTATCCTGGCAGTTCAGGATTATTTAAAGGTAACAGCAATGCTTCATATTCCCTGTGGATGAAGGTTCAATAAAACATTACAACACCTGACACATGGAAAACACAATCTTTTGTTTAAGCCATTTATTTTCTGTTTATATCCCAGTATACCAGCCTTGGGCACAATAACTGCAGAGACAGACATGGAAAGATTCTGAGAGTATGAATATTCATAAAGAATCTCTGCTGCCTTCAAGTAATACCTGGACATAATATGCAGGTAGTAGATGTTGCTCAAATCAAAGTAAAACTACAAAGACAGATTTGTTCCCCAGGTAGAACAGGTACACTGCTACGGCTACCTCAGAGCTATTTGTATTCTGCCAAGTTGCTGTACATGTCAAAAAGCCGTCAGCTACGATGTGCAAAGAGTGAATTTAAATTGCTTCCCAGTTCCTCTAAGTCTCATCAGAGTGATAAACCCCTACTCAAAGTATATCAAAGAGGGCAAACGTTAGACAGTGTTTGGGTCTATTTATACAAGCAGGGGAAAAAAATCACTGTTTGCATACAGCTTCAATGAATGCAAGCCAAACAAGAGATTAATGCACAGGGACGTGGTGTGAATGCATGAAACAGCAGGGGAGACAGAGAGAGAGGCAGTGAGGGGCGAATGATACACATGAATGGGATTACAGTGTCTATGGAAAAATGACTTCCCGATTCAAATACACACAAATAAAATGTGTTGTAGGTGTGAAGGCAGAATCAGAATCCAATGAGTCCTACTTGTGTTGAAAGGAGACAGATGGTTGGCTGGACCTGCAGGTAGACTGTTTACTGAAGTCATGTTTAGTGGTGGAAATAATCCCCAAAACGATCTGACCAGCAAACGTTGCTGCGTCAATAACAGTTCAAAGCACTGTGCCCTCATGCTGTACCTCAGTGAACATCTATTCACTTGATGCTGGATCAGTCAACTCGTTCCCCTTACAGGACTGCTAGGAATCATTACGCTATAGACTCGATTTTAGTGGAAGCACATCGACCAGTGCGAGCTGCCTCACCTTCAGATTCTCTTGCGAGTTTAATTCAAATGAGGCAACACAAAGCAGGTAGCTGGTATTTTGGTGGAAATCTAGCCCAGCCTCCAGAATAAAATGTCTGGAGTTGAAGTTTCTGCAAACCATTGATACGTTCACATCTGAACATGTCAAAAGTGTCATATATCATTCACACTACATGTTTATAACTTGACTTTCATACTGGGGTGGAGGTGGAGTCCCAGGCAAGTAGGCTGCCAAGCCAGGGACTGCAGTTCAAGCCTGCATTTCAAAATTTGTAAGCACGACTACACTGGATATTGGAGACCTTGGGACAAGTTTTAACTGTGTTTGTGGCAACAAAAAACAGACAATATCTGAGGAGAAGTCGGGACCTCTCCAGGCAGGTTTTTGTGCCTAACCTCAACCAGACCATAAGCACATAATGTTAAACATAAAATATAAAATTAAACATCAAGAAACTTAAAGTTGCAACATAAAGAGATGTCAAGTTCTAACATGTCGGTGGTTTACAGAAATGTTTACTACATTGCAAAAATGTCTTCTGGTGATTGGGTTGTGGACCTGCCTGCAGGGGATGGGGAGCAACTACAGAGGTCTGGTCAGACCATTTCTTTCTAATGACACACAACAGATTTTTCTGATTTTCAAACTTGGCGTCTTCCATTCCAATTGTTCCTGACTCAAGTGACATCGCTTGAGGACATTTATCAGACCTCACGTGTTACATATAAGCAGTAGGGCTCCTCTGGCGCTGTAAACAGACTTTGATGTGTAAAAGCATTTCCCCTTTAATGTGTGACTGAGGGAGGTGCTGTTGTGAGGATGCTGTCACGCTCATTCAAGTGGCTGTCATTTTAAAATGATATTCATTTTATTCAGTCTCTAAAAGAGGTGAGAGGAAGGCCAAGTAACGAGCAAAATTTGGATGCAGCATATTTTTGTTTGATTCCCAGGTACAGTGGGGTCAGTGTCAGAAATAGTGACCCATCTTCTTCTTTGCTTCTGATGACTATTGGCAGGTATTTGGGTGTTGTCAGTTTAGATAAGAAATAACTGTGTCAGAAACTGTGACCATGAGGCACATTTTTGACTGCTCACTAGTATAAATTGTGATAACTTCCATGCAACTGCACACCTGCAATCACACATTATGATGGTCACACAGCATTGTGTAACACACAAATATTGGTAAATTAGTATGAATGATTCATACAAGCTGCTTTGTATTGTAAAGCTTCTCCTTCAGTTTATTAAATCCCTGCAGCCGCTCAAGGGAGCAGGACACGTACTGTATATTGATAAATCTGCAGCCTGTAATTTGAAAGGCATAGCCAAACACACCTCTACACACATACGATTGGTCAAATATCAGCCAGAATGCTGCCTGTTTAGGGACAGCACTTTGCCAGTGCTCATCAATCCTGTGCATCACTGCCATCATCCAACCTTTTCAACATTTCATGTTCTATTATGGTAATGCACAACGTTGCTATATCACATCAATTACAATATGATGTGACCATTTACAATTCAGTTCGACTTCAGTTCAGTAGAATTAACTACTGAAACTGCCAAAATCAGAAATGAAGGAATAAATAAATGGCTTGATGGGGAAATAAATACAGATGCAAATTAAAGAAGAAATATCAGTTTTAATGTTTCTGTGATGAATGAGTGGAACACAAACTACTTTGTCACAAAAACATTCATGAAGTTTGGTTCAGTAATGAATTTATTATAGGTCTTCTGACAATGTGACCAAATCTGCTGGATATACATATCTGTATACTGTATAATATACATACAGTAAATTGAACCATCACATCAGCGATCATATAAAGTTGTATCAATAAAATTTTCTTTGTAGCAGGGCCTCTAAACTTCTTCTGCGTGATTCTGATTGATAACAGCTGATGATTGTTTTTTGAGAGATGATGGGATGAGAGAGAGGGGGGACGACATGCAGCAAATGGCCACAGGTCGAAGCAGCACCTGAAAGCTCGAGTGAAGTTTGCTGCTGATCACATGGACAAAGAAAAAACCTTCTGGAGGAAAACTCTCACAATGAGCAGCAATATGTTGGGAGGAGAGAAGGTGAGGCCTTTAACCCCAACAACACCACACCTACTGTCCAGCATGGTGCTGGTAGTATTATGCTGTGGGGCGGCTCTGCTGCCAGTGGATCTGCTGCTCTAAAGAAAGTAAATGGAATTAAAGCTGCAAGCAGCGATGAACGGGCCCTCGCAGTCCACGCGGGTCGGGGCGTGCTGCTGTCGGGGCGTGCTCCTTACCCGGACCCATTGCCCCGTTATTGTGCGCGCATGTCTTAACTGATAGCCAAAAACGGTTTTGTGTTGATAATAGCGCCACCTGCTGGTGATTTTTGGTGTGTGAGTTACAGATGCCAGTCTATACCACCCCAATCAGTTTCATATCCATAAGTGTTATGGTGTGGGCACAGTGCCACTTATAAAATGAAACTGCCACCAGAGCGCCACCTAGTGTCAGATCGGTAACACCTTCGTCAGCTGTCCTCAGGAGGCCCTTGGCAATGAGTGTACCAAGTTTTGTGTTAATCCGACTAACCAGTGTCAAGATATGAAATACTTCAATTTAAATAGCGCCAACTAGTGGTCATCGGCCAAGATTTTGCACAGAGCCTTAGGGGCTCATGGGGAAGTTGTATCCTGAGTTTCACGTCATTTGTACACACCAATGTGGAGATATGCAACACTTCCTGTTTTGACCCGAATCCACATGAAGTTGTTATTTAATAACTTGAGTGTTCTTTGGCATATCAAAATTCTTTTAATAACTTTTTGTCCGAAGGGTCTACAGATGCTGTGTGCAAAGTTTTGTGCAAATTGGTGAAATTGCCTGGGAGGAGTTGGAAAAAGTAGGTTTGCAACATTTGGCGAATTTGCAAATTGAGTTCTGGCGAGAAAGTGGGCGTGGCATACATCACACAGTCCAGCTCAATTCAGGGAACATGTAGATATAAGGTTTAACAATGTGCGCCATATTATGTGGGAGTTATTAGGCAAAAACGGTTTGTGTTGATGATAGCGCCCCCTGCTGGTCATTTTTGGTGTGTGAGTTACAGGGGCCGGTCTATACCACCCCTGTCAATTTCATATCCATAAGTGTTATGGTGTGGGCACAGTGCCAAATAGAAAATGAAACTGCCACCAGAGCGCCACCTAGTGTCAGATCGGTAACACCTTTGTCAGTTGTCCTCAGGAGGTCATTGGCAATGAGTGTACCAAAATTTGTGTTAATCTAACCAACCGATGTGGAGATATAAAATACTTGAATTTAAAGAGCGCCACCTAGTGGTCATCGGCAATAAATTTGCACAGAGCCTTAGGGGCTCATGTGGAAGTAGTGTCCTGAGTTTCACGTCATTCGGACAAACCAATGTGGAGATATGCAACACTTCCTGTTTGGAACGAAATCTGCAGGAAGTAGTTATTTAATAACTTGAGTATTTTTTAAAATATAAAAATTCTTTTGATAACTTTTTGTCAGGAGAATCCACAGATGCTGTGTGCAAAGTTTTGTGCAAATTGGTGAAATTGCCCGGGAGGAGTTCGAAAAAGTAGGTTTGCGACATTTCGCGAGCTAGCGAAAAAAAAGCCAGGCAAAAATGGCCGTGGCCTATATCAGGAGATTCAGCAAGATTTACTGAATGCGAGGACATAAGGTTTTTGAATGTATGACAAAGTATGTGGGAGTTATTAGGCAAAACACACTTTCCTTGATTGTAGCGCCACCTAGTGGTGGACATTCACAACGACAACAGATTCTAAAATTTTTCGCCAGGTCTGATCTATATTCCAAGTTTGGTGACTTTTGGGGTATGTTCAGGCAGTGAAAAATGCGATCATGACGGACAAAGGAAAATAATAATAATAATAATAATCATTACAATTACAATAGGGTCCTCGCAGTTTCACTGCTCGGGCCCTAATAATGAAGAAGGAGGATTATCTCCAAATTCTTCAGGAAAACCTAAAATCATCAGCAGAAGATTAGATTGGCTCTTGGGTGCAGTTGGGTGTTGTAACAGGACAATGATCCAAACACACATCAGAAGTGGTAAAGGACCGGAACAATCAGGCTAGAACTGAGGTTTTGGAATGGACTTCACAAAGTCCTGACTTGAACCCCATCAGAACATGTGTCTGTGGCAGGAAGACAACAAATTTAGTTGAACTTCACTGATTCTGTTAAGAGGAGTGATTAAAAATTCAGCCAGAGGACGCCCAGATGTTTTGGCCACATTTCCAGAAGACCTATTTTAATTTCATTACTAAACCAAACATGAATGTTTTTGTGACAAAGTAGTTTGTGTTGGACTCATTCATCACAGAAAACTGAGACTTGTTCATTGGAACTCAAGACACAAACCATGATGTACATGTTCTTTACAATGTGTATGTAAACGTTTGACTGAGACTGTATGTTCAATATTGTTTTGGTGGATTTTTGGCATATTTATTTAACTATTGAGCCATTTATTTCATTTATTTCTGATTTGGGCAATTTCAGTCCTCCATACATACCAACGACATCTATATGAACCAAATAGCTTCAGCAACTGAAGACACCCACACAGCGGCTGCTGCACATGCACCATTAAAATAGAACCCTGTATTGTGTGACTGGCCTGACCTAACAGGAAGTTTAAAGCACAAAAAATTGAGGTCATTAAAGCAGGGACACACTGTGCAGATACTTCCAAAATTAAATAATTACTTTGAGACAAAAATCCCACATAAACGTTGACATATTATATTACAGTTTTAATTAAATAATGAGAACAAGCGGCGGCCCTAGGATAGACAACAATTATGTGAAAAGGGGACAAGTGGTGCGTGTGGTGCTGAACTGATTACAAACACAATAAAGCTTCCCGTTTTTAAAAATGCATGACACTCTGGAGAGTAAAATTCACATTGATTAAAAGACACCCTGGAGGTGTGGTGGTGTGTGGAGCGCCTCCTCCGGAATGAAAGTTCCCCCTCAGTGAAGACTGAACCCTCTGCTGCCGAGCAGGGCGGGCAGAAAGTCAGCGCCATACTCTGTCTCGGCTCTGGTTCCACTTTAGCGGGTCGTAGTTCTGTTAGGGTGGTAGCAGGAGGGGCTGAGTCGAGGGTAAGAGGGGGGACAGCCTCATATGTCACAGCTCGTAATCAAACTTGTATTCTTGAGCCAGGTAGATCCTGCGGAAGATAAGTGCAGCCAGAGCCAGAGTGAGCACCACAATGAGGACTGCAGACCCTGCGTGGCTTTCATCCTGAGGTTGGCGAGCAGCTGGGGCGAAGGCTGGCCTGCTGGCTGGATCTCTACCCTCTCTCTGGCCCTGCTGGCTGTGCTGCTGGGCACGACGCTGCCGGGGGCTGAGAGGGCGACCAGTGCTGGGGGCTGCAGGGGCCCGGGGTTCCTCTACCCCTGTGGCTGGAGAAGCTTCTGCCTGTGGAGGAGAATATAAGAGGATCAGTGAGACAAAACGAGGCATTAAGAGGTGAAACAATTAATGCTTATGCTTCATGTCCACTGGATCCGGCTGCATTGCATTTGGGTTGTGCTTCAGCTCCATCAGCATCAGTTTTCCAGCACACGCATTCATAATATAGTTTAGAGTTGTTTTGCCGACACATTTTGGGTTTGTTTCTCCCTGCAATTACTCATGTCAACAGTTGTGTATCCATTGGGGTGGGTCAAAAAATGGATTAACATAAGAATTGAGATTATTATTGCACCGATTAAGAATCGATTCACAAATGTCAAAAATCGATTTAAAATGTTAATTAACAGTGTGATGTTGACGAAACGAAAAAGGCGGAAATGAACTGCGAAGTTAGTGCAGTGCCCAGACAATTTACACGCTAAAGTTAATTGTCCATCTTAAAAAAAGGCAGCGGTTGGGAGCATTTCTCTTGGTTAATGAATGATTAATTACCCTTGCGAGATGAAGATGAAGTAGGCCATAGTATATTTGTGAATAATCTGAAAAAAGAAAAGTGGAGCAGCAATCCTCAGTAACAAACGTCACCAGCTGACCAACACACACCGCAGCATTAAACAACTTAGTTCAATTTTGTGGTGAAGAAAATAACTCAGTGCTCAGTCTGTTTTTACCTCAGAAACTGTGCGTCTGCTCAGCGTCTTGTACAACGATGGACCCCCGGTTCAGCAGAGAGGCTGCTCTCACTGCTGGACTTATAACGTAATAACACACTAGAGCACACCCCCTTAATTTGTTATCCACATACATACATACATGCTTTCAATGTAATTAATTAATGAATGCTCTTAAAATGAAAAAGAAAAATGAAAAGGCTGCAGATTATGGGGAGTTTTTCCTTATTCCAATCGAGGAATAGTGTAAGTCTGTCTAAGGACAGAGAATGTCATTCACTGTACAGATTGTACACTGAAGCACACTGAGGGGAGTGATTATAATTTTGAGCTGTATAATTAAAATTAATTTGATTTAGATCTTTTATCACAATTTCCAGTTGTGTTTCATATTGTATTTCAGCAGATTAAGGACAGAACAGAACAGAAAATTAATTGGCAATAGTTCTGATGACATCGTGTAAGTCATTTTCAAGCATAATAGCAAAAATGATCTGGTTTAAGTTTCTTAGACTGGAATTGCAATAAAGTGAACTAAACTTGAACCGTTGGTCAGACAACACATGACATCTGGGAACTTGTGATAAGAGTTTTCCACTATTTTCTGATATTAATTAATGTCAGAACATACCTGTAATTAAAATAATTAGTAGAATATGTAAATCATAAGTTGCAGCAAAGGGTGTCTGATTTGAATTCTAAATTGAAACATGATCTAAATGAGCTTTCATTTTTTAATTATCAAAATCAAAAGCAGGATCGTTGATTCTCACAGTATTTTTTCTTCCTCTGCACCCTTGCCCACTTGAGCACATCTGACGTGTGTGTGTGCTGCTCCACAGGTGGGTTTTTCAGGCAAGGGAACTCAAGCTATTGTTGTAAAATACCTTCCACCAGCTCTGTTTATGTGTATAACAGCTTGTTCCCAAATGACTAGTGAAATATTATCCCACTTTAAATAAATTGTATAAAATTACGATATGGCCTCATTGTATTAAACTTAAAATAATATTCTTTTACATCATTTTATAGTAGAATTTAAAAATGTAAAGGACATATCAAGATTCAAAAGTCTTAACAACAAAAAAAATCAAATCATGCCTTTGGAGAACCTTGTCACCCTTAGTTGCAGACCTATTTCCATTAAATGGACACTCACATACACTACATACTAACAAACATACAGTGTCTGCAAAAGTAGTGTAGACATACTGAAAAATGAACCCTGCAGGCAAATCCATTTCCTTTTATGCATCAATGTGTGATTCATGAGCTTCCTGGGTCAGCAAATTAAAACCTACTCCCAGTATAAATCCTTAGTGTTAGAATTAGTTGAAGATCAAATTTATGATGCTCCTGTTCATTTAAAGTGACCAGTGCTGATAGAATGAGTCATCTCTGGAGGACAGAAGGCTGTGAGGGGGATGACTAGAAAACATACATTCACCGAATAAGAAAATTGGCTGGAGGGAGTCGGCATGGACTGGGGAGGCAGTAAACAGTACACAGTGATCTAACATCCCTCTGTGTATGGTGAACAGCAGCAAGCCAGTGTGGGATACCGTTGGCCAGCCTGCCTCATTCTGGAAGAGTTTTAAGTCCTCTCCCTCCAACTTCAGCGGCAGATGGTGAGGACTATTTTTGACGTGGCCCTCCTCAGTTTATCCAAACTCAGAAACACTAATCTAAGTTGACCCTCCTCTCTGCTCCTTCAGACTCTGTCGCTGTGGTTCTGTGGGTAGCAGCTGGCGCCAAAATCAATCCTCTTAGGCAACAAAGCTCATCCATATCATCTGAACTGGCGAAAAGAAGCTGTGGAACCATAGGCTTCAAGCTACCATTACACATCCACTATGATGTTAAGAGAGAGCACTGATGTGTAGCTGCTTGATTTCACACACTGACTCAGTGCAACCAATACAGCTGGCATGGTGCTGCTATACAATCATGCCTGATCATTTCCTTCCATACACATTCAAAATGATTGTGGAGCTCAGTGGGATGTCAGTAGGTGATGAAGCGTGCTCCCCAATTAAAAAGGAACAATGTGAAAGATGGTTAATTGACTGCATAGAGACAGCATAATCTCCACTGTGGAGCTTTAGAACACCCACTGCTCTGTCCAATAGTTTGGAGCTTAAATGGATTGAAAAACAATATGACGAACATGAGGAGGAGGAATCAGCAAAGCCTAAATAATCCTAAGTGTTAGCTGTTTTGCATGTCAGTGAATGAGATTTATAGTTTAGTGGTATACAAGTATTCAGTGATGTAAAACATCACAATTAGATTTTAGGGTCTGTCCTTTAGAGTCACTGATCTTCACCTCTCAGTCTTGTTTGTGGTGTTTGTGCCTTTAGGAGACATTTTCATGCAAATTTCGGACAAATAATATGGTTTGCTGAGCGGCTAATTGTATTAACAGATCAAAGCGGAGGAACAGATGCATGTGTTTTGGATTAATGAGCGACCCTGTGAGTGTTAACTGGTAGACAAGATGGCGACGGCCACTACCATCCTCTGTGAGCTATATTTGGCTCGACAGAAACCTATGGGTGACATCACGGTGGCTCTGTCCACTAATTTTAGAGTCAATGGCAGAGATCATTCCTCAACGACTACAAAGAAATGGATATATGCAATGTCATGTCATATTCTCACCAAAGCTTTCAGTCAGTTTTCCAAAACATTTCAGGCATCGCTCACACTTAAATTGACGTAGTTTACCTTTAAGGTGTACAAGGACAAACAATAAAGGTTGCAGACACTTTGATGGGAAAAGTAAGGCTGTTGTTGACGTGGGAAGAGAAAGCAAAAGCAGCAGCTCTGACTGCACTGACAGCTGCTTTCTTGTTTTTTTGTATATCAGGGATGAGAGTCAGATCACACATATATGATGTTGGGTACCACAGTAAATGGATATCCATCTTCCACAAGCAGCCAAAACCTGTCCATTAAGGCGTGAGCTCAGTAGTGTTGAGTCGGATTTGAGTTTTGTTTGTGAGCTCATATTCAGTCAGTGTGTCAGACTGTAGTCAGTGCTGAGATCTATCATTTTTGTGATCTGTGTTTACCACCTCAAATCTTTCCTCGTTGCTCTAAACGTCACCATTTTTCTGACTGCTGAGCTCCTGAAAAACTCCCCAGACGGAAATCAGGTTGTGTTGCCATGACAACTGGCAATCATAAGATGCCATGGCATTAGCTGCAGCATAACTACACATTTAATACAGTTATTTTGATATTTATTATCTTTTATATCTGTTTTGATATGCTTGAAAATGTCACATACTGTAAATGTTATCAATGTAAATATAACACTTATTTAATGGTAAAGTAAAGGCGACCGACTAAAGGTGACCGACTACCTGTTCACTGTGATAAATTTTCATTTCACACTGAAATGAACTGAGAGCAATGACTGGGTGACAGATAGAAAAGCCATCCGCACACAGAATATTTGTAAAATGGTTGCCCTTGATGTTACATTTGTAGTTAACAGGCTAAAACATGCAAAGCTGTGAATGGTCTGTGTAAGCCCAAAGTGGCAGTTAAACACCTACCTGTTCAGCCTGGGGACTGTCAGCGGCTTCCTGGCCTGCAGACATGGAGGTGTCTACCTGGTTGAGTGTGGAAGGCTCGCTCTCTGCACCTCCGCTCTCACTTGCCTGTCTGGATATACTGGACTCTGCCTGCATTCACACACAGGGAACTGCAGTTATCTACACTGTGCCTTGGCTCTCATTTTAGTGCTGCACAATATGACTTCAAATATATATTATTATAAACCGTCACATTTAAGAATCACTGCAGAGGGGGGAGTTACCTGTACTATAATAGCTCAGATGGTATCAGTATAATGTTTCCACAGCACTAAATCCATCAGTACAACACAGTCATGTCATACTCTCACTTGCTTCTATTTAAATGCAGTTTTTCGATCAAACTTAAGGAACTCTCACTGAAAATCCACATTTCCTGTGAAAGGCCTTTAATGTGAAACATTTGTGCAGGAAGTGGCAATGTATCATGGACAGTAGCTCAACAACAATCAAAAAACAGAGTAATCAATGCGGCGGAATTAAATAGAGAATGAAAGTAATATATGTCCATCATTCAGAATATCTATTTAGCATTCAATATTTATTATATTCTGTATAAGCATTTTCAGAACAACTTTGAAGCTGAAAGTTTTAGCCAACATGCACGAGAAGTCCTTTGAGGAAATAAAAAATGGAAATGTGAAAATCTACACTTCAATTAGACAAACTCCTACTGATAAAGATTGTGTGATATAATCAAAATCCCCACATTAGCGGGATGGGGGCAGAATATTTTCACATTTCACTTTGTGAATTGAGGATCTATTTTGACCAAACCGGAGGTTGTGGAAAGACAAACCGAGACTGTTTTGGTGAGTTTTATTTTGTTTATGTCCAGTTTGAATGACGTATGTTTTACTATGAGTTAAAGAGGCAATTAAGCTCAATCAACGAGTTCAGAGTACAGTTTTTTTCTTTTATTTTTCTCTTCTGTAAGGAAAATAAGTGTAAAAATGTCTTTTCTTGACATTTTGTGAGTTAATTTTGTTAACCTTTCAGACTAAGAAGTGAACTTGTCCCAGCTAAAACTAACGAAAGTACTGAACTATCACTTTCTCCGGTACAAACTGGCAATATGAGACAGGATGGGCCAGGGCTAGCAGGTTAGCACGCTAACTTCAGTAAACATCTCTGCAACACAGTAAAAAGCTGTCTTTGACATAATGTCAACGCTGTTGTTTTCGCACACTTTGTTGAAAATGTTAGCTAAACGCTTTAAACAAAAAATTTCTGGCAGTATCTTACAAGTTACCCCTTGAAATACACTGCTCAAAAAAATTAAGGGAACACTTAATCGTCACCGTATAACACCAAGTCAGTTAAAGTTCAGGGATATCAATCTGTCCATTGAGGAAGCACAATTGATTGTAAATCAGTTTCACCTGCTTTGGTGCAAATGAAAGTGACAACAGGTGCAATGGAGAGGCAAAAGCAAGACCACCCCCAAAAAGGGAATGGTTTTGCATGTGGTGGCCAAGAAACACTTGCTCTCTCCTGATCCTTCCTGACTGATTCTTCTCTAGTTTGGTGGTCTGCTAGTGTCCTTGTCACTACTGGTAGCATAAGGCAGTACCTGCAGCCCAATCAGGTTGCACAAGTAGACCAGCTCATCCCAGGTGGCACATCCATATGTGCAGTCCCATGACGGTTTGTTGTGGCTGCCAGCACAACCTCAAGAGCATGGAGGAGATACCAGGGCACCGGCCATTACACATGGAGAGCTGGACAGGGCTGTAGACGGTCATCAACCCAGGAGCAGGACCAGTATCAGCTCCTTTGTGCGAGGAGGAACACGAGGGGCACTGCCAGAGCCCTACAAAAGGACCTCCAACAGGCTACTGGTGTGCATGTTTCTGACCAAACTGTCAGAAACAGACTCCATGTAGGTGGCATGTGGGCCCGACGTCCTCTAGTTGGACCTGTGCTCACAGCTCAGCACCATGCAGTAAATTGGCGCTGGTGAGAGAACATAAGAATTGGCAGGTCCGCCGTTGGCACCCTGTTCTCTTCACAGATGAGAGCAGGTTCACACTGAGCACATGTGACAGGCGTGAAAGAGTCTGGAGACGCCGTGGTGAACATTATGCTGCCTGTGACATCATCCAGCATGACTGGTTTGGCAGTGGGGCAGTGATGGTCTGGGGAGGTATATCCTTGGAGAGTCGCACAGACCTCCATGTCGGGTCCAATGGTACCCTGACTGCTGTTAGGTACCGGGAAGAAATCCTCAGAGTGATTGTCAGAACTTATGCTGGTGCAGTGGGCCCTGGCTTCCTCCTGGTGCAGGACAATGCCCAGCCTCATGTGCATCCGATGCCACCAAGTACCGCCACAGACTGACGAGTTCACTGATGCCCTTATTCAGGTCTGGGAGGAGATCCCCCAGGACACCATCCGCCGATTAATTAGAAGCACTTGTTGGATCAGCCAATTTTTTACTTTGATTTTCAGTGTGAGTTGATGTTTTTGGTTTCCATTGAACGTTGACGTCATTTGTTCTCAACAAATTATACAATTTACATCAGTAAATATTTTCAACTAGAATAATTTGTTCATCAAGATCTGATGTGTGATTGAAGTGTTCCCTTAATTTTTTTGAGCAGTGTATATTAAAATATACTGATAAAATGGGAAATCTTTTTCAGAAAATGGCCTTAGATACTATTTGGGAGTTTCGTATTCTGACTTAAAACACAGTATTTATAAAATCTATTGAAAAATGTGATATGAGTACATTTCAATGATTAAGAGATTCATAATGGTTTATTGCCCAGCACTGACATATCACAGCAAAGAGCAAATCAGCATTTTCTTTGCACAGAGAGAGGGAAATAACAGTAGTCATTTTTCATTAGCTTGTGCTGTCCACAGCTTTTCTGTTCTTGGGGTTAAATGACTGAACTGTGAATCAAAAGTGACTCATATAACAGCCAGTGTTTGTACCTTGAAGTTGATTTGCTGGGCCAGTTCTTTAGCCTTGTGGTCCTCTGCGCTGGGGTTGCTGTTGGCGGTCAGAGCCAGGAGGGCAGAGCGCATGGAGCAGCCACATGTCTCACAGCAGAAGTCCTGGGACCTGCCAGAGAACAGACAGTACATGGTGAGGTCATCCTGCCGCAAAAGGAATTCTCATTCCAAAACTTTAAAAGACCTTAATTTCTTAAAAAGTCACTTTTGACAGTATCAGGCCATTTGATGAATAACCAGGTCCCTCTGCTCCATGAATAAAACCTGCTTCACAATGAGTACAATGACAGCTCAGTAACTAAATAAATGACTGTTAATTATGAACAGAACCCAACATTAATGTTCCAGCACACTTCTGTACGTCAGGTTTACTTGCCAAGTTAACTGAAAAATTAACCTGCCAGAATTTTTAGTTGTAAATGTCAGCTTGTACAATAATTACTTTTTTCACGGACAGGTCCTGCTACTTGTATGCAAATTTATGGTGGCTCATGCTTTTAATTCTTAATGAAGTGCAATTAAATTTTTCAATACAAGATATTTTCCACTACATCCATAGAACGGATTGAGACTGATGCAATGCAGCAGCTGCAACACTTTATCTAAAACAACCTGTCACAAATACATGCTTAAAGGAAAATTCTGGTATTTTTCAACCTGGATCTCACTCTCATAATGTACTCATTCTGTCTTTGGTTCATGCCACCTTTTCTCTCGTCACTTCCGTTGTAAAAAATTGGAAAAACAGCATATACAGCGGGGTCCAAAACTCTGAGACCACATTGAAAATCTTTAATACTTTCACAAAACCTAGAATTAATCAGAAATTTGAGAATGCAAAAAGTAAGTGAAAGTGTCACAAGTCAAATTAATATTCTAAGCAAAGGGGGGCTTTCTAAGCATCAGATCTTGGCTCAACTCGAGATTTCTCAGGGGGCAGTGCAAAGAACTCGCTAAGAGGCTTTACAGAGACTGGGTTAGTTGTGTCCAAAGCATGATCAGGCAAACCCAAAGTGACCACACCATCAGAAGATCAATACATCACACTTAGTTCCCTGAGAGACAGAAAAACTACATGAATCATTCAAATCCATATTAGTCCATATTACCCAATTCTAAGTGAGTTAGCATGAAGTAGAAACCTCATCAACAATGACCAGTTTGGGTGATCATTTTTCTTTTTTTTGTATCATCCTCCAAATAAGTTGGAAAACCTGGATTCCTAGAACCAGTTGGATCATCTGACTGCTCATGTGTCTTGCTCCATTTCTGTTTAGAGATGTTGCTGTGATTGTTAATACTTTTCCATCCGTCTCTGTTCAAGCAGTGCATCATTCAGTCGGCACTGAGTTTGGAAAAGAGACTGGAGTAAAAGTTATTTAAAAAGTAACAATTGTTACATTGTCAGTGGCTTCCGCTGATCCATGCCCCCTGCCTGATTGGTACTATGCATGTACCTCACAACACAGTTGAGAAAGAAGGCGAAGAAAGCGATCCATCATCAGTTTGGAAAAAAGTTCTTATTCAGAATGTTATTAACCCTTTTTTGGAATAAGTTTCATTTCTTTTGGATGTAGTCTGATGAGGTGTACGATCTGCTACTTTCTACTGCACCCTGTTTTTCCAACAAGTTAGTGATGACGAGTGTGACACACAATAAAAAAAAATAAAACAGAAAAGGCAAATTCATCTTCTGGCAATGAAAAAGAAAAGAATTGCTTTTTTCAGCGTGTTTACCAGTGTTTACAAAACCTACAAATACACACAAATGTTGGTGTAAAAATTTGCATTAGTCAAACATTCCCATTCTTAATTCCGTTTACAGCATAAAGCTTTGATTTCTTGATGGTATCTCCAACTGGCAGAAATTATGTGAACAACTTCAGATCTAAATCTGAAATCTATCCATTAATCTGAGTCCAAATTACCAAACAAACATTAGCCATTAAAATCAAGTCCTAGTTGTCAAACAGACCCTTCGAGAAATTACAACTGCCAGCACATCACTGTGGCAGCATAAAAATGAACAATCACAGAGAAATGTTGTAGAGCAGTCCACCAGGCAGCCAACCAATAGTGTGTTTGATGCAGAGCCACAGTTTAGATTTGTTGGCTGATGGTCAGAGAGTGTGCTGTGGTCAACACTAACAAAGAAAGAGAAACAGGACAAAGAACTCCACTTCTCAGGCATTTAAATGCTACAATTCAAAAACTTAGCAGTCTGTGCTGAGGGTGGCTCATTGATTTATCTGCCAAAAAAACGTATTGTCACCAGGTGTTTGGCCAGTGGTAATTTGGCATCGTGATTAAGAAGCTATAACGATTTTTTGATTGAACTGCCCATACTTTTCAGGACTGTGAATGAATTCTACAAACAAAGTGGCAGAAAACCCAACTTCAAAAGCTGCATGCATCTGTGCAGTGTTTTTGGCATTGGCTGGCTGTTTGTGCTGCTGGCTGCCTCACACTGTATCCTCAGCTGACAAATTTGTTTTTTGCTTCCACCACCTGTGGCACATTCACATCCCTGCTAAGGGCTCAGACTGTTGCGTGCACCTTTACGCCTTCATGTCAGTCATGACAGTAGGGTTCAGTGAATATTGCCCAGAGAAGGATCAACACAGCTGCTTAGTGCAGTGATGTGGAAAAAACACAAAAATGCAACACATAAAAGAGATTTCTGTGAATTTGTCTTAGAGAAGCTAATCATCCCTTGCAAGCAGCTAATGGGCTGATGTTACAGCTGTGAAGAGGAGGGTAAATCATGCACTGAGGAACAACACAGTATCACTAAGGAGCTCCTCAGGCTAAAGGTGACATGGATGAATTTGGATACATTATGGTACTAAATGATCCAAATCAGTGTATTCCTCTGCAGCCAAATTTAAATTGGATTCTATTCAAGTGAGGTTAAGATGTAGCTGGGGAAGACGCTGGGCATCAGACATTTTGTATGGCACAGCAATCGCCTCCAGTCATCATGTCACTGGACTATGACAGCTTAAACAGAGTCTATGTGTCCAAAAGCGGATGCCATGCAAATAGGCTCTGTGGTTGGTTGATGATTGCTTACATGAATGACTGTTTGAACCCTTTAGGCATAAGTGCTGATCATCAAAAACACATCTGAGCTTAAAGAGAAATGCCAAAACTGGAGATTTGGTTTGTGAAATCTCAGATGCACACTGAGTGGACAGCAACATGTTTGAGACGTTGTGTCAATCAACACTCAGAAGTGTTGTTCCTGGGCATGTCTGATGACTTTTGGAACTTTCTGAAACAGACAATCCCACAATCATGTTCTCCCTCTCTTTTTGCAGTCTTCATTACATCTGTCTTGTGTTGTGTGTACTTCCTAGTTTAACAGTGTGAATACTGTCAAGAAGAGAGTGTCAAAATGTACGCGCTGGTGTAGGAGTCAAAATAACAATAATATGCAAAAAACAGAGTTCAAGGAATGAGACTGGGGAGCCAGTAGGACACAACCAGAGGAGGTTTATAATGTGCTTTTTGCCCAGCTGTGGAGAGAGGCAATTTGGGGCATTTTTGCCTTTGGGCATGGAAGTACACCCCTCCTTCATTTCATTGAAACAACTCCGTTGGCTTAGTGGGGATGCTTACACTACATCTTGCAGCTCCCATACTCAATTGATCACAGCCAATAAAGGGAAAGAAATTGACTTCCCGTTCTAAGTAACTGAAAGATGCTAATGATGCATATTATTAAAAAAATGTATGGCATTTCTGATGACATGTTAACTTTCCTCTTACCTTCTTCATTTTTATCACAATAATATACTGACCTTCTTAAGTTAAAACAGGGAGATCTGTAGAAGTGAAGATTGAAAAGTTAGCTCTTCTTCTTCAGCTTCAAGATAAATCCAGTGTGGACTGACTAACAGTGGCTAACATTAACTTTTGTGGAGCTCCAGTTTTGGACAAACAGTCTTGGCTCATTGATAAATCAGTGAAGCCCTCGTTGTCTTAGTTACTATAGTGCCACCATTGAGTTTGAATTAACATGAACAGAACTTATTTATATACAGTATGTGCACTCCTTGTGGTATGCCTCTGAGGATTTGGAGCAAAATGTATGATGTCACTGAACAGATAACGGATACATATTCTGCAAGGCTTGTCACTAATTACTAGCAATGAAAACAGTATATAATATTGTTTAATTGAAATTAATTCAAACTATCCTTACTGGTTCAAATGAATAGTTTATTTGACAATAAATACCTGAATTTGACAAATGTGATCCAGAAAAGAATTGAAAGGCCCCTTCCCTCAGAGGCTGATCATTTTCAAAGCTGTATTGTCTTGATTTTACTTAGTGTTTACGCAAATAACACGATTCATTGTTAAGCCGCGCAACGTGACCATCAGTTAGGCCACTTTTTCCTTACATTGTTGAGTTACCTTTAACAACTAATATCTCACAATATATGCCATAACAGCTGGTCTCCTGTATATGAAATGTGCACTCAGGTGTCAGGGAAGAATGACATTTTTCATATTCTTTTCTGAGGGACCTCAACAGGGCCTCAGTATGTTTGTCCTGTCACATCTCAAGCTGGTCAACTTCTTTGGCTCTTTACTTGTCAGTCAAACTCTACAGATTCTGAAAATATTGATCAGGAACATGTTCCTGCTGTGCAGAGACTGACAGCTCTTGGAATCACCAGGGGCACAGAAACAGAAAATGAAAAACCAAAGTGCTGCCTCAGCCTTAGACCGAGTTGGAAATAAGAAGAAAAAGGTTTTCCATCAAGGAGATAAGCAGCAGTGTATTTATAGCAAAGTGTGTCTTCCTATCTATCTCATCTCCATGTGCTAATGAAACAGCCCGCTGATCAAGACCCTCGTTTCATCTGCTAATAGAGGAGCGACTTCAGCTACATCCTCTCCTGCTCTGGCTTTGTACCGTTTTCTCAGAAGGAAATGCGGTGTGAAATGAAGAGCAGCATGCCCATTCGTGCTCCCTCTGGAGACCAGGTACTTTGGTGATAATGAATTTGTCATCTTGCAATACCAAGATTGGCTTAGGCATGCTCCTTTCCCTTTGTGACTTGGTAGTTATTAGTGCGAGGCAACCGAGGTTCAGCGCTGATTACATCACATGCTTGTATGAAGTTTGCCATGTTAACGCCATCTAACCAGCATTAGGCATGTAATGTTGGCAGTGATCATATCCCTTACCTGTGTGTTTGCTGTGCATCTATACGATACACACTGTTCAACACCACTCCCCACACTCACCTCATTATCATTCTCTATCCATAGTGCATACACAACACATGCTCTGCAGAGTAAACTCTGGACAGATTTTAATCTACCACATCTTACTTTTTGGCGAGGGCCCTCCTCTCTTCTCGGGTATAATCAAGAGATCCTATTGCTCCCTCTCCTTTTGTTGGCATGAATCCAATAATAGCTATTAGGGCGGTTCGGACTGGAAGAGAAACAAACAAGAGGAGAACAAACAAAGAGGAGAGGGGAAAAATTAAAAACATTGCATGTTTAACATTGCTGGGTAAATCAGAGAAGGTTAAATTACATGACAGGCTGCACATGTTGTCATGCTCAGTACCCATGTTACATAAGTGGGAATGATGCTTTGTTTTCTGAGCGTAAGCCTGGATTTACCCTGGCCTCCGTGAGGACATCCACCATGCGTCTGTACTCACACATACTCCAGCTGGCACAAGCCACGTTTTACAATATGGTTAGGGTCAGGGGTGTGTTTGTGTCTATGTTATGACGGGCTGTGGTTTGTCTGTGCTCCAGTCTATCCAATATACAGAATAAAGCATTTGGAAGCCCATTATATCTGACTGTCTTTAAAAGATAAGCCCATTTTAAAGGTTGTCCACATTGAATTCAATTACAATAACAATCAAACATTGATACTGACAACACACATGCACACTGTTTTGGGTTTGAGTGTTGAGACCCACTTATACATATCATCATTTTTTGGCCAATCATTTTGCATGTTGTTTGATAGCATAACACTGAAAACACATATACCTGTACATAAACAGGGACATTTCCTCTACTGAAATGGCATTTACACAGGTTGGGCCGTTAACAAGTGATGTCCCACATGGCAACAGCTACAAGCAATGTTTAGTAAAAGCAACCGTTGACTACACTACTGTTTACACCTGCCAGCAGTCAAGACTCTCTAGTAATCTATTGAGTCCATCAAAACTACACTCAGGGAGTTGTTTTTCCTTTTTTTGGGCATTAGATTTCTTGCATTTTAGGTTATTTCAAATGTGCTTTATCTTAAAACCTTGATCCTGGTTTTCATCATTTTTAGGTGTGACAATTACATGGAGCTGGTTATTCAGCTTCCTGTATGTATGGATGTAATGGGGTCTATCTGGTATTGCCATGTTGGTGTTGTTCCTAGAACATCATAATGTTTTCCCAGGACCATTGTTGCGACTGACTAATCACGCTGTTATGATATCATTGCTTTGCGATTCATGTTGGTGTTGTTCCCAGAATAAATGTTGGAAATTCAAGTTTTTTATGCAAACCATGGACATGTGGAAAATTAACGTTTCTTTGCGTTGCAACTTTACGTTTCATGAGGTTCAATTTCCAATTTTGTGGTGTGACAACACTGTGCTTAGGTTAGGATTAGGAAAACATCCAGTTAAGTTAAAACATCTGTTTACACACACATATATATACATACACAAACACACACACATATATATATATACACATATATATACATATATATACACATACATACATACATATACATATATATATATGTGTGTGTGTGTGTGTGTATATATATATATACATACATACATACATATACATATATATATGTGTGTGTGTGTGTGTGTGTGTGTGTATATATATATATATACACACACACACACACACACACACACACACACACACACATATATATATATACATATAGCAAAAGTTTTAGGCAGGTGTGAAAAAATGCTGTAAACTAAGAATGCTTCCAAAAATATAAATAATTGTTTATTTTTATCAATTTACAAAATGCAAAGTGAGCGAACAAAAGAAAAATCGAAATCAATATTTGGTGTTACTACCCTTTGCCTTCAAAACAGCATCAATTCTTATAGGTACACTTGCACAAAGTCAGGGATTTTGTGGGATTATAGTCAGGTGTATGATCAACAAGTTATACCAAACAGGTGCTAGTAATCATCAATTTCACATGTAGGTTGAAACACAGTCATTAACTGAAACAGAAACAGCTGTGTAGGAGGCTTAAAACTGGGTGAGGAACAGCCAAACTCTGCTACCAAGGTGAGGTTGTGGAAGACAGTTTCATGTCACAGGTCATACACCATGGCAAGACTGAGCACAGCAACAAGACACGAGGTAGTTATATATACACACACACACATATATATATATATATATATATATATATATATATACACACACACACACATATATATATATACACACACACACACACATATATATATATATATATATATATATATATATATATATATATATATATATATATATATATATATATATATATATATTTATATTTATATACACATATATACTTTGTTTGTCTGTTTGTCTTTGAATGCCAAAGTGGACATAATAAGGCAGCATTTTGATTGAATTATGGAGCATATACGCTCATTCTTTTTCATTACAAAATAATAAACAACACATACCGAATGGCATGACAATATATGTTAATGTAACAAAAAAAACTCATTATGGACCGGACATTCAAATACTGCAAAAAAAATGCAACCCTTGTTTTTAACTACAAACTACAAACAGACCAGGCCGGTCAAAAAAGCTTTTACTGATCCACACTTGACTGTATTAAATATGTAGTCGTAGCATATAGGCTGAAGCAGCAGCACAGTAGGAAGCATAACCCTGGAATCATTACAGCTGGCCTGCCTGTGACGGAACTCAGTGCAATTATCCAACCAGACCTCCTGCACTCATTCAAAACAGGATGAGACACAACTTGTACACAACACTTTAAGAACCCAGCAGGGGAAGTCAAATCCCTAAGGCATGGCCAGCCATGTGACATGCAGTACGTTGATAAAAAGAGCTTTAGAGCAAACCTGTCTCTGATATAATTCTGTTATTGATTTTTGACACACCGTCTCCCACTGAGTTCCCCTTGATTAAAGTCCATGCTGAGATGTAACACGTAATTAATTTGCAGTGACCGACTCTAAAGATACATGATAAATTTAAGAAAAAAATAGGACCCCAAACACACAAGTGAAATAATCATCAGAAATACCACATGATTTGTATTGGTTTGGTCGTGGCATTTTTTCAAATACACATTTTTTTACATATCACCTGAATTTTATGATTTGAGTGGGTCCATGTTGTACAAAAGATATATACTGCCTTGTGAGAGGGAAGGCATTAAAGTTTCCATGATGTTTTTATCACATGTATCTTGCACGAACAGCAGATAAACTTAATTGACTCATCAACAGGATTGGTTAGTATTTCTTAGTTAGTTTCTTGGTTAATTAATGTACTATGTTCTCACACACAGAGTCCAGATCGTATTGTGATTGAGATCCTGACCCACCATGCATCCTTGAAAATGACAAAGTTACCTTTTTTGTTCTAAATTACATAATTACATAATCGCCATCAGTAAACAGAGGACCCTGTCTGGCTCTCTCATTCACGGGGAGGGATGCTGTTTTGGGGGAAAGTTCACTGAAGGTCAGGAGGGCTGACAGTCACGGTGATTTTTTTCTTTACAAATTGCCAGAGACAGTAACTACAACAACACAATAGTGGAAGGAGATAAAGACATGGTGAGTTAAAGTTTTTTGCTCTGAATCGCGTCACATAATCAACGACAGTCAACTGCAGGAGCTGCCTGGCTCTGCTGCTGGGGACAGACGCGGTTTTTCGGGCAGAAATGTGTCAAAGAGTCGGTAGGAAGACAGGATGACAGACACTTTCCAGTGTATAACTGCTGTATTTTTTTTCCTCATACACGTTGCCAAAGACACTACCAGTTATCACATTACTGTTGTTTGGTCCTGTAGCGTTGCTTTGTGGGTTGAAGTGTGGGTCAGACTGTGAACGCCATCAGACCGACACATCCGTGTTCCGCACTGCCGGCTCTTCCATTCACACAGCCTCTGCTGCGGCTCTGATACTACCTCCGGAGGTGGGTCAGAGCCGGAGTGAAACTGTCCCCCCTCTCTACATCTGTAACTTTCACACAGACAGTGAGGCGGAGTATCAGCACATGATTACCACATTAAAAGGGCAGTGTGAATGGGGCTATTGTTTAATAGCAATGCGCCAGGTCCTGGAGCATGCCGGCTCTTACAGGGAATGGGCGACGTCGACACACGGATTGGTTTAATTTACCTTACGCCCAAACCACAGAGTCTAAATACAACCTCTTTGGCCAGATTATCCGATGTTTAACTAGATCATGGGAGTTTGACACGCCCTAATCGCACAATGCACTTTAGGCCAAGTGCCATAGACTGTTTAAATAAGGCTCTACATTTTCATTTTTGGGTGAACTTATCCTGTAAGTTAATATCACTGTAATTCAACATTTCCTGCACAGATGATTCAAAAGGAAAGCCTGTTTGCAACTCAAAGGGCATCATTTCAACAGTGTCACTGTCATTTTATTTCGTCATTCAAGATTTCTCTTTAGAATGCAATAAGTAAAATAACTGTTCATGTACCGACACATAAGCACGGAACATCAAATGTTTTCCATACTTGTGCTGTAAACGTCTGCAATGGATCCAATTTTCCAGCTCTACAAATGAGATTAATTATTGATACTTTTCCAGACTCTCCACACTGAAATAGAGCAATGACCTATAGGTTGAGAAACAACTACCTTGAGAATGAGCTACATGTAGAGAACTTGGCACTACTTGGGATACTCACTGCTCCAAGAGGGTTGCCAGGTTTCTGGATGGTGGCCAGAGATGCTCAGGCAGATCTTCTTCCCTACTTCGAATCTTCCATTTGGCTAGGAGGAGAGGCAGTAATATAAGGTAAAAGGAGGATAAGTGGGTTGTGATTCATTAATAAAACATACACTGCCAAAAGTTTTACCAAGCAGACTGACATGGAAGTTTTAAACAGTTGAGAGTGTTGATTGTTTTTCAAACAATAAATGCAAACTGAAAAAGAAACATTATAAAGAAAAAAGAGAAAAAGTAGCTGGACACAATCAAAAAGTGTATGTCACTACAAATCAGAGAACTCTGGCTTTCATCAGCCTGTCATTAGTGCAGGTGTCATACAGCTGTCTGAATATAATAAGACAGTCTCATATTCCCACAAAACCAGTACAATTCCCTCCGACAGTGTGATGACAGCCCAGGCTTTGATCTGACAACTGTCACTTCGTGTGCTGCAACCAGAAATGGCTGAGGGTTAAATGACATGCCGTCCATTTTCTACTCTTTGATCATCTGATTTGACATCTTCCTGTTCCGCTTCAGCGGCAGAATAATCGGATGCGATTGAGACGTGGCCTTTGTCAGTGTCTTACTGTGAGGAGAATAATGCTTGGGGGCTTCATGGGGTATTCTGGGGGGAGCACGATTCTGCCGTGGTAAACCCCGCCATCGAAATCGGAATCTGGGGGCCCGCGTACGGAGAAGTGCCATTCAAAGAGGTTATCCTGCAGAAAGAAAGACATGTCACATTGAGCACATGTTATATACAGATATGTTCATCAGGATGGACACAACTGTGTGACAACACTGACAATGACGTGTCCTGTGAAGCGTTACCACACAGCTGTTGTGCTGATGTTGAGCATTTTTTTTAATTGAGAAGTTTCCGATTAATAAAGAAATTCAATTTCTATAAAAACATTGCTATGTATTGTAAATTATTAATCTGCATCTTTAACATTCAGGCTGTTTTTGCTTGGTTTTCCTTTCATTTTTTTACAGCCTTTTGAAGGTATATCATCAATCTGTGTGGAGGATTCGCTTTACCGCCCCCTAAAATTCACTCTCAGCTCCTTGTTTTCTGTCAAGCTTTTACTGCCTCAAACATATTTTTTAGTACCAATGAATACCACGGCCTCACTGTAGAGGAGCTTGATGGTTTCTTTAATAGCTCTTGCAGGAATATTTTAGATTCTGTAGCTCCTGTCAGATATAAAAAGTCAAAATCTTCCTCTCTGTCACAGTGCCTCCCTTACTTCTCTCGATGAGCTGATGTTGTAATACCAGTGTGTAATCAATTCTAATTTTATATTCACAGCTGATCTCTAAACAGGGGTTCAATCCCAGAATTCTCTGTAAACTATGTGATTGGTCTCCTACTAAGCCAGTTGGTTGAATCATCCCAAGGTAACAAAGAACTTACTCAGGTGCATTACTGAAACATTACTCAATTACAAGTAAAACTACTGGTATTAAAATAATACTTGAGTAAAAGTACAAAGTTTTCTTCTCAAACGCTACTCAGAATATTAGTTACTTTTTAACCATTGATGTTTAATGCATTATCAATAGCAGGCATTTAACCAAAGGGGTTTCTGTTTCTCCAAATCTTCAGTCTAATTTACTCCAAACTAACCCTGCTCTGTTCTGCTCAGTGGTTGTGGTCCCCTCTCCAAACATGGGCCTGCTGTGGAGTTTTTTTGTCTGTATGTCAGCGTTTTCATTGGCCCATTTGTGATCTGATTGTCTTATGGGCAACAAAAGTGCAAATGAAAGCTTTGGATATTAATTAAAATTGTACTCAGTACTCTATTATTATTTTAAAATTAACTAAGTAGTAGTAACTAAGTAGAAGAAGATTTCAGAACCAAATTGTCTCCACTTGTGATGTCACTGGGTCCTGGTGTAGACCTTAACATAACTGCATGTCACTGCAAGCAAACAAAAGCTCATATTCAGTGATTTTTTTTTTTCCAATTCTGTCATTATTCAATTATCATTCCTATAACATGGGTTCGGGAACATCAGTCCCCAATATGCTTTGTTGTAATGTCAGTGACCTGAATTGTGTTTTTATAGCCAATACTTCTAAATTTGGGTAAATCTAACTATGTATGTACAGACACAATCAATGCATCCTGGGGTCACTGCAAAAAGTAAATTACACTGTTTCCAGCTGTATGTGTGTGATCGGGGTTTCACATAATTATTGATTAGTAGACTAGTCAACTCTCAAAACTACTAGCCAACACTGTGTATTGTTGTGACATAATGCATCATAGAAAGCTATTCAGAGCTTAAATTGGTGTTAGATTAGTTTGAACAATCATTTTGTATGTTATGCCATGTTAAATAAACAATATTTAAGTTATTTGATGAAGGAAAACTCCTGTTATCTCTGCAAGAATGCCGTCATGCTGTTACGCTGTCTAACAGTATCTCCAGTTCAGATAAGAGGCTGTAAGACCCTGACAATTACAGTGCAATAAAGTACAAAATGTTGGTCTGTAAACCGTGATGGATGTTTACCATGACTGTTGAGGAAATCATTGTACCCTTCTCATTCTTTCTCTCTTCCAAATGAGTCTGACTTGAGGGCTTTTATTTTGAGATGTCACCATGTTCCCACATCTTTTGACTTTGGTGAATACAAAGTTATTATCAGTAACAGAAATTGGACAAAACTACAAACCTTCAGTAGAAAAATAAGAAAAAAGTTGTATGAAATCAGAATGTGCCTACTTCTTGTATTGACTGTACATCTTTACCTTAAGGTGTGTTAATGTGGTACACATACTGGCACTATGAAGGAACTTACTTCCAGTGGCTGGGCGTGGTAGTGCTCTGTAGGATCTCTCAGTTCAGCAGCCTCTTTCATCAGTCTTTTTACCGCTGGTTATTCAAAGGAAACAAAGAGAAACAACTGAGGTCAGCACATACAGGTTAAAAATCATTCTCAGTATTTGAAGCAGTCCACCACCATGCCTTGTGTGTGTGAAACCCTACAATTCCAATGCAGGACTTTCACAGGCCGCTATTTCTGATTTCCAGATGCAGAGAGCTGTGAATGTACTGCTCCCTCGGGTTACAGGATGTTAACACAGACAGACAGATGAGAAGAGCATGCAGACGGACTGGGCTTCATGTACTGGCAGTGCACAAGTCTCTGCTAAAAATCACACTGGCTGTCACACTCTTCAGACAGCTTGGGTAATAACATTGAAACAGAAATGCTCCAAATGTGCAATCTCAAAGTCTTGTTTTGAAACCACCTTTGGCACTTCTGTTTCTTCACAAGACACTATGGAGTCGTACAATCTCCTGCTAAGCCTTTGGTGTGTGGACTGACATACTGCATGATTACAAAATGAGGCTGATGCAACAGATTTTAACACTTGAGAGGCAGAACTGAGGGTATGCTACATATAGATAGCCAAGTTATCAAGAGATTTTTGCATGGAGATATTAATAATTGTTCCCAATTTTCCTTGTTTTATATAGATATTTCATCATATTTTATTCATGTTTATTCCCCAGCTTTCTTTTTTGCTCCTGTTTTAATTTGCTGTTGATGCAAACTCAACACACCTGTTTGCATCTAACTGGGTGAATTAACAGTTTATTTTAGACCTAACCAAAGTTGTTGATTGTTGGGACAGACAAACCAAGACAATTTTGGAGAGTTTTATTTGTTTCTGTTGAAGTGTGTAAGTTCATATTAGTTTGCTAAAAGAGAAAAACTTGAATTCAGAAAGTGTACTTTTGCATTCTTCTGTTTTGATTAGTAAAATAAGTGTAAGAGTATTTCATTTCTTGGCATTTTGTGAATTTATTTTGTTTTTTATTCAACTAAAAATGTAGCAAACTCCCAGCAACACAGGGGTGGGGGACACCTGCATAAATACATTGGCAATTGCTGGTTGTTGCGGTGAGGGGTGGCAGTGGCTGGTTGGAAAATGTTTGCATATTGCCCAACAGATTAGTCTAAGTCTATTAGTCCTCCCAAATGTGTTTTATCAGGCCTTTGTTAGCATCCAGCTTTTATCTTTGTGCAATTTACTACTATTTACTACAAATTACTCTTCTAGGGCCACACGAAAAGAAAAACAATGAGGATAAACAATATGACCATTGGGAGATGATTCACGATCAGTGCAAATGTCTATTTTTGCCTCACAATTTTCATTTTCACTGGAAAATACGATTAAAATCATTAAGGTGTGGCATTTGTTGGGGTCTGTACCAAACACATTTTCTTATATGTAATTTGTAGGCCAGGGCATCTCTGCAGCACTGCAGTACTTCATTATAATGATGTTTTGTCACACATTTTGACTTAACAAAAAAGTGCAGCTTATTGTGATTTAGATGGCACTGGGCCATATTGTGATTTGGCAAATCATAAATTTGATTAATTGTGCAGCTTTATCGTCTACTACTATGACTTCTACTACTATCAATCACAATAATGATAACAACTCACAAACTGTGATTGCAAAGCACTCTGCAGAGAGAAAGACAGGATGAATATACTCTATTGATGGTATCAGTACATATTGCAAAGGTATTGACAGATCAGAGCTGAAGCCACAGGGGTCAAATTGAAGAATTGCTAATTAGTTGCTTAAAAAAGATAAGCAGATGATTAGCAGATGACAGACGGAGTCTTGATCCTGCTGCATGCTACAAATACAGCTGAACTTGTGACTCAGGCACAAGGCAGAGAGAAAGTAAACACTTTTTTTTTCTTGTTTGTCTTTCAGGGGTCAATTTCTACCCATGGCGGCATTTTGTTAGCCTGTGTGCAGACGCAACACGATCTCAGAATGAGGCGCCAAAGAAACATCTGCTGGAATTAACCCTTGTGTCATGACCCAGCCCACAACACACTCAGGCCTGCTGGGTTAATCTGAATACAAACAACCTCATCACTACTGGACTGATAGTTACACAAGTCCAGCTGCTGAAGCTGCTGATGATGATGATGATGATGATGATGATGATGATGATGATGATGATGACGATGATGATGATGATGATGATGGGGGGGGTGGGGGGTGGGGGTTTACTCACCATCCTGGCAGCCAAGGACACAAAGATGCTCCTTGATGTAATGCTGACTACCAGGCTGCAGCCAGCAGTCAGAGTACAAGAGGTGAGTCCTCACAACGGCCACATTAGAGTTCATCTAAGGCAACACCTGGGGTTAAATATCCCATCATGCTTTAACACAAGGTCATGAGTCACAACAACAGGTGCTGATGTCACAGTCTCAGCCTCATGTTGACAAAGTGCTCTTCACAAGTTCAAAGAAGCTGTTGCGTTGTCAGACAGCAAGGTCAATTTGCTTCCTTTTGCTCTCTTATGGGCTGCTACTAGAGCTCCAGCTATCAGCTACCAGCCTGCTGCAAGAGGAAACAGGATGGGGCTGAAAATTGGAAAGTAATTGTGAAAAGGAAAGCGGAACTAAGAGGTATTCATGGAGGCAAAATTGGTTTGGAATCCAATCGAGTGCGGACTGCTTGGGTGTTGAGCTGGAAATGGAGACTGTGAAATGAACACAAGAAGAGGACGAAGGGCAGCAGTGGGGATGGGTGGAACAGCAAATAACAGGGATGAAGGCGAGGCGAGCTGAGAGGATGTGCAGGCTGCAGGGGGGAGTGAAGCAGTGGAGCAGAGAGATGGCCTGACACCACGCGGCTTTCAGGGCACGTGTTCGGTCTGATTCCGCCCGAGGACAGACACTCTTCGGTGAAGATGTGAATCAACCCCAGTAATCCCACATCGGATACACAAGGAGAATGGGGGACGAGTCTGTACGTGTGTGTGTGTGTTTGGCTTCCCCCACCTCCGCCTGTTTACACAAGAGTGCAGGGGTCACAGAGTGCTTGCAGTCTTACTCAAGCTTAAAATTATTAAGAGAAGGGGGCAGATGAGAAACCGATCCTATGTAAGGGGAAATTTCGACTTCCATGCATCAGCCTGCAAAAGCATCTTGGCCCACAACTGATCAACATACACCTCATGTTCTGGCAGTTTTGCATTGCAAAAACCTTCAGACGACTGTCTCCCAGGGTGATGAAACTCCGAAAAGTTTTCCAAATTTTATAACAGGAAATGAGACATGTCTGCATTCTGTCTTTAATGCAAAACACTACCTACATTTGCCAGCTGTCAATAGTAGATGTCTATTTCACTGAAAGACAACTCCAAAACAGAGAAGACGAACTTGATTTCCATCAGAATGATGAAATAATGTGCTTCGGGAATGTTACTGCTTGGGCAGGATGGCATGTGCCTTTAATGCTGTGGGTTTGATTCCAGCTTCTAATGTCATCTCTGCTCTCACTCCACATAAGTATGCATACATAATTCCACCTTCATCAATGACAATCTGTTGGTTTTCCTGAAAATGTTGAGCTTCAACGGAAACCCAAATTACAACAAAGCTGTTTGCCCATGTGGCACGGCACATAAGAGCCAACAAATTAAATAACAGACAGGAAGCTTAACTGTGCAGTGATCTGTGAACAGCTGAACATGCGGCTGCAGCGCTTCACAGTGAGAGCTCCATCCGTCATGAGCGGCAACATGACATTTCAAATTCACAAATGCTGAGCCAGCTGTAGGCGGGGCAGCCGACTGGTAAAAAGACTAACCCACAACCGGAAGGTCGCAAATGTGACGTATGTAAGTGTAATCATCCTATGTGTCGATCCAGCTGCTGTTTGTACAGACTTTTCAAATTCTGTCATACTCCTTTACAGGGAAACACTAGGGGTGAATAGGGTAAACTAAAAGATATCACCATAAAACTGAAAGATAAAAACAATGGAAATTTTGAAGGTATACAAACAACAGGACAATTTGGCTCAATCCCATGTCCAATTTTTATTCCTACCCCTCGTTTTCGAGTGTCCCCTTGCCCCTCAGAACAGAGTTACAAGGGGTAGTGGTTGAAATGTCCTGCTATAAAATGGGACAACCCTTCAAGACTCTCAACAGACATAACCAGACACTTCCAATCTACTGTGTTCAGCTGTGACAACATCTCTTGCATTACCATGGTAACCCTGGTATCATCTTAATGCCATTTGCCATTTCTCTGATCGATATAGAAAAGCATGGATGCTCCCAATTCCATCAAAACTCCCCATTATCAATCAAGTCATCAAATAAAACAAAAAAAAATACTGCTTCATTAACTGGTGCTTTATACATTAGCAACCTGTGCTACTACCCTGCCAGTCTGCACTGATATTAGAGAGGTGGTTCCGAGTGCAGAAACTCCGCTGCAGGACTTAAGTTAAATTTTGAGCATATGCCACATCAAAATGCTAGACTGTCATACACAAATCAGAAATAATGATGTTAGCTCAGTAGGCTGCTGAGGCATCAGCAAACTAGCAGCAAATGGTGTATGCTTGTTATAAAGGAAAGGACCACAATACATTGAAACGACAGAGAGTTCTCATAACCCTCAGTTTGAAGTGTGCCTCTGAAAATTTCTGTTTGGAGACCATATAGCCCTAACACTTCACCCTACCCCTCTAACCAAACAATCAGGACATCATACCCCTTGGTGTAAATGTGTAAAATGGAGAGGTAGGGTTAAGTGGTAAGGGAAAGGGGTGTATTGGGATTGGCACTGTAATGTTTGGCAAACACACCAATATCATCCTTAAAGTACCTATAAAAGCAGAAATACAAGCTGCTGGTAGCTGGGAGAACCAAAGTGTCCTCAAGATGTTTGTGAGAGCACACAATTGTTATGCAAAAGAGAAGACAGCGGTGCTCTGAAAAGAAATAAAGAGAGAAAGAGAACATTTTTGACAGCAATTAGAATGAAAAGAGGGGGGAGAATCAGGAGGTGACGTGAGGTACTTCTTAATATGAGTTATTAACCATCAACAGAAGCTGCAGTCATTGTGACTGGAGAGTAAAATGTCAGGGAAAACTAAAAATGCAGATTGATATGCTGGTTTTAAGTCTGTTGTGCCTGTGCTGTCAATGCAAATCAAGATGGAGAAGACTATAGCACATGTGTTGCATTGCTGAGAGGAGGAAAGTGAAAGCTGTGGAGGTCTAATCACTGTGTGCACGTATGTCTTAGTCTTTGTCGGTGTATTGCAATTATTGTTGGGTTCCTATATATGTGATTTATATTTCCAGAGTTTATTTAGGAGGTGAACCCTTGCCTGGCTTAAAAGATTTTAGTCTTTTGATGGAACAGTAGGTGGTATTACGGATGCTATCTAGGCCAGATCACTCTATGGGTTTTTCTTCAGAACAACAAATGCATCTGTTTAATGCAGTGTTGGGTTTTGGCTATAGAAGCACATTTAATGTGTGTGCTACAAGTCTGGGACATAACAGTGCATATTTTTGTAGATATATTTTCATCCCAATACCCCAAAATTTTAAAAATTGGTAAATTAAATTTGCCTACTCAATGTGGAAAGAATTGAGAAAAAAAATTTTTAACGTTGAAACATACCTTGCTTCTGAATCAATAGATATAGATAAAACGTCATAATTACTGGTTGTTGAGGTGCTCCCACAGAACAAACCACTTATTCAGGCACGGCTAAAAATTAACCAGGTCACCTATTACTGGTATAATTAATATTACTTCATAATATAACAAAAGTGTGTGCATACTCAAAGTAAGAAATACTTAAAGCAACATTGTGTGAAATTGGCATTTTATATGTTATGTGTTTTATGTGACTGCAACACCACAGGTCTGTAACAATTTGTCAGACGTAACATAGGTGCTAACCACAGACAAAACTCATTACGTCATAACAATGTTATGTCTTGAAAATGTGTTTGTTGAAGTAAACATGTATGTAATGCTGTGATCCTACCCTCTCACTGAAGTTACAGTGCAGAAACAAGTGATGGGGCTGGAGTGGCTGTGACAGAAACACCATTCACCCTATTATAAGACACTGTACCATCACAATGATTTTGAAGCTGTTATTTTAAGGTAAAAAAGTTAGATAATATTGATATAATATTATGCAAATATAATCACGACAATCAAATGTGGCGACAGCCAGTTATAAATGTTAATATGCTGGTTTTGGACATTTGTATTTTATGTATATTATTTTATGATCAAATTATACAAAACCAAGTCAAGTCCGACAAATCAATGTCAGAATTTGACACCAGGCTAAAGTTTAATAATCACCATCATCAGGTTGAAGGTAATTTAAAATTGGACCCTGACCAGCTGGACTTGTACTAATTAGCTCTATGTCGTTTGCATCGACTGAGTTCAATCAGAGAGGGGATTACCAGTAACCAATTTCCTGTTACACAGCATTGGTGTTCTCTTGGACCCACTCCAAAGTAATACGCAGCTCACTGTCTATTCTTTCTGAGCATTACAATTACACAGAACAGTGTGTCTTTTTCAACAAAACTATTTTGTCAAGCATAAATAGCACTTAATCAGCATGCAGAGAGCGTAATAACCAGACAACTCACACAATTAACGTTAACTGGCTGAAGCTGAGAAACTTTACCACCAACAGTTATCATTATATCTGACGAAATCACAGTTTCCAACTAAAACCTCTATCTCAACTTCCAGGTTCTTCAGACATTGTTAATCATGTGTAATAAAATTGCTTGCTATTTGACATCTCACACTTTCAAATTGCGATGTCAATATAAACACGATGAACCATTCAGTCCTATGCCTACTTTTCTGTTAGTTCCCAGTAGGCCTGCACGATATGAGGAAAATCTGCGATTTGCGATAACACTGTTCAATATTGCGATGACGATATAACTTGCGATAAATAAACAAATATTGAAGTTTGCATATTATTAACTATACAGTTAATAATAGTGTTTCCGCATTAATAGGTACACTGCTAACATAGACCCCAAACATTGAATAGCCAATGTCCACTGAATAAAGAATGAAATAAATTATTTCGAACATGCTTTTATTGAACAAACTGCACATGAATACCCAACCAATTAAGCAGAACATTAATTTAAATAAGACATTATAACTATATGAAATTAAAGTTTAATTTCCCCTGCTCCCTTTAAACTATTTTCTTGTAAACTCAACCAAAACATCTCTTACCATGCAGAGTTGAAATAAATAAAACATCCAGGGGGAAACAACTTAAATAATTAAATAAATATAAATTAAACATGGCACTTTAAATTAACTGTAATGTCTCTCATCACAATCATCAAGGCCCTTGACTCTGCCTAACAAGGTGCAGAGATCTATAGTATGAGGGACAAAACTGAAATAGAGTAGGGCCAGCCCACTAAATCAAGAGAAAATAAAATCAGGAAAAAATATCTACCCGTTAGGGCAAGTTACAACCTTAGTTATTCCCTTAACACAAGTTCTTGGCCAAGAAAACCAGCATGTTAACTTTGTTAGGTTATTACCACATTCCCAGAATGCAGATGTGCTCACACAGTACCTGTCATTGTAACACGTTGTAACAGTCAGTTATTTAATGTAGTGGCACTAGGTGGCGCCTCTTTTGGTTAGTGGGTAATGTAACCTGTACGATGAAGAAGAGCAGGTGTACTTCTGCTCCTCATGAGAAAGGATACCGCTAACAGAGCGAAGACTTCCCTTTTTATTTTGTCTTTATTTTGTGAAGTGTTGGTAGAAGAACCTCGGCCTGTGTTCATTTGCATGTATGCCTGTAACATTAGTGCCGTAGAGACCTGGCATGGTGCGGTCAGTGTTATGAATAAAAGTGCCGTGCGGAAACCCCCACATGTTGCCTGCCATCTCTTGAGTAACCGGAGCAACCGCACTAAAGTGGACCATCACCTTCCCCTTCACCAGCCCACGTTACAACGTCGTCTCTCCTGAATCCAAAATAAGTTCATATAGCAGAAGTGCTGTTTCTTTTCACCACAAGGCCTTCGTCGACCATTTTCATCGCTTTTTTCTCCTCCCTCAGCCATCATAACCTGGCAATCACCACCAAACTGATGCCGATTAATTTTGTCAGGGTAGCTAATGGCTAGCTGGGGCTTCATCTGATTGGCCTTTGTAAACAGGGCTCCGTCTGATATGATGATGATATGATATGGCTAAATGTTAGCATGCTCATGGCGCATGTAAACAAAATGATTTTTCTTATTCATCGCGTGTCAGGCAGTCTTTTGCGATGTGTTTATCGCACATGTTCATATCGCGATGATGATGAAAATTCGATTTATCGGGCAGCCCTAGTTCCCAGCCTAAGTAGGAAGTCTGGAACATAGAGTACAGCTCAGTGAATGGCTCAGAGTGGCTGTGCATCATTTGTACATACTGTATACATACTGTATACAGTAAGTACAACTTTAGAGTATGGTACATGCCTGTGGCCCAAGGCAATAATGAGCCTAATGTGTGGTCTAAGTTGTCCTGACAGCACAGGGAGCAGTGGTCTCCTGAACAACTACCCAGCAGACCTTGGCACATGACAGCAGCACTGGGCCTCATTCCCATCAGCAGCAGCAGCAAATGAGGCATTTAGCAACACATTATGGCTGTGTAGAGGAGGACTGTGAGGAAAACACAGACTCCAGAGTGTGAATGCGAGCTCCACATACGGTATGCTCATATGCTGTTCATCTTATTCCTTGTCTGAATACTGTGAATGCTTGTTTTTTTTTACCTCATTAAAGAAAGTGGTATTTTTCCTTTGTCTACGATAGTTTTAAAAATCCCAACGTTCTAGAAAATACTGGTGGCATGGGTCAGGCAGAAGGAGAGAGACACTTTGGTTGGGGGGAGGGTGCAGGATCAAGAGGAATGGGATGACAGAGAGCTATAGCTAAAAGCTTTTCAGGTTAAAAGATCCTCTCTATCTTCCTGACCACCAGTTAGTCATGATTTCTCCACTTGGGGAATCCATCAGTGCCCCGCAGAGTGGAATCAGAGCGCTCAGAGGTGTGATAGGCTATCAGGGCTGGACAGGCACTTCAGAATGAGAGATGAACCACTTGGGAGAGTCAGCTCAGTACCTCAGCCACCAGTATCTTTTGGGATGGCAGCTGGCAGCTTCAGCTTTAATGGCAACGCCAGTGGCGACTCACTCTCAGCTTGGGACTCCAAGGGGACATGGGCAAGATATCTTAATGTCTAGACCAAATTTCATGGGGCGTTATCTGATCTCTCATGTCAAGTCAGCAGTTCATTGCCATAACTTCTATTTATTAACTTATCCTTAGCTGGGGTTCTTAAAGTTTTCACTAAGTGCCAATTTAGGAAGCCACACAGGAAAACCTTTAAACCTAAAAAGGATTTGCGATTGGTCTCATAAAAGTGTTAACCTATTAAACTTCTTGAGCACCGAATTAATCTGTTATTAGATAAGGCAGATCACTTTATCTGTCCCCCCATAGTCCAACAAAGTAAGAGTTCCACATTAAACTGCCAAGTTGTCCGCTGGAATCACTAACTTAAGCTAAAAGCACTGGCATTGACACAGAAAGTAATTTTGCAACACTTCCTAGGTGCCTCTTGTTGTCATCCAACCAGCAGTTTTCTATAAATTGTCAATCCCAACCTTACATATTCGCATTAGGGTTTGACACAGTAGCAGAGTAGTAGCTCAATACTGCATATTGATGTTATCTTTATTGAAATATGAGACTATATATGGTCTTAGATTTTGGATATTATTATGTTGTGATATGACATAAGGGTTGTCTTTTCCTGGTTTTAAAGGCTGCATTACAGGAAAGTGATTCCATTTTCTGAACTTACCAGACTATCCTACTTGTTCTAATACTTGCCGTTACCCACTTAGTAATTATATCCACATCATAATCACAATATGTTTTTTTTTAATAAATCCTGCAGCCGTATTGGCCAGTAAAATCTGTCACTGGTCAACCGATAAGAAAAATCAATACCAGTGTCAATATCATCTGTCAGAGTGGCTTTTGAAGATAATTAGATAAGTCGCCACAATGTGTTGTTCTCAAAACTTTGTCTCAGCTGACTATTATGCATTTTCACTAACAATGTCCCATTTAAATCAAATCAAAGCATGGCTGTCAGTGAGGCCTTTGGCTGACTGCCTGATTCAATAGACTTCAGTATTGTCTAAGTGTTTGCTCTTCTTTGTGTGTGAGTGTGTGTCACTTTGTGATAACTGAATATTAATTAAACAAGTGTGTGCACCATGTAAATGTTTTGCCACGATTACAAGACAGGGCTCAGGCCTCTTAGGAAGGTTACGTATACTGCAATCTACTTGGCATCTGATGAAGTAGCTGCAGTTGGTATCATACTAATAGTTAGGGAATAAAGCTTTGCAGCCCTTAGTGAATAATCAATCATTTGGACACATGCTTTGTTGTCAGTGCTAGCTACTTACAGCATTGTCCAGCTTTGAAGACGGTGTTCTTAGATAAACTGGCCCTGTTGTTTGCTCAAGCATATTTAATGAAGCTGGCCTTAAATGGCTCTTGGAGGCTATAAGACGACCGGAGAACTTAGTTGACAGATTCTATGTAGCCGGTCACACTGTGATTTATATTGATGGAGAAGTTTGAAATACTTTGGGGCATTCTGTCACAGACAGAATGTGCTACGTGATTGGAATTTCAAAAGTTACTCAACACCTGATATTCAAAATAGAGTTGGACCAATGGACTACCATCATCCATTCCTGATGGCTGACAGTCATCGTAACATTGTGATTTAAAAATGCCACCACCAGAGGGCACAAAAAAGTAGTTCTTATTTAACCAGCTCAGTCAGGCGAACCCAAGACGCTCAGTTACACTGGTGGCAGTCATGTTTCTTTTCTGCAGGCTGCTGCTAGTGTCCTTCTCTCAATCATGCTGTTGTTACTTGCATTTCCTTAACTGAGCTTCCCCAGTATAGCTATCCAACTAATTTTGTTTGAAGCTTCTGAGGCTGAACACAGTTAAGTTACGGACATGTGGTGCGGAGACGAAGACCCTTTAAAACACAGCACTTGGGCACAGGGATGTATGTCAGACGCTCGCCATGCAGGGATGTGAGAGTTAATCTGACTCCCTTCGCTGGTGGTGGGAGACCGTTTAGACAGTGTAGAACAGTGGAAAACAATGGTGACTTTTGTGGTGTGCTAATGAGCAACTTCTGCTTTATGGCAAAAGTGAGGGGAAACACTACCTTTAAAATTCAGAAACACCAGCTATATCGTCATCTGTTATGTCATTTAACTGAGGAAACATTATATTAATTCAGGTGTGTCTCTGCAACAATCAATTTGTTAAGTTACTGGTGAAACTGTCATGGCTTCCTGTATGTGTTTCACAATCAATGTGTTTTATCATGAAGGTAGCATAAAATGTTCCTGCAAACAGCTGATGCATTCAAATTTGTACGTGTCATACGAAACATTGATTTCTACTAAGGGTGACGCGATTTCGATTTTAAATCGAAATCGACCGAAATTAACAATCTCGAACTTCGAATTAAAAGATGGAATAGTCGATGCTGCCACGCCCCCATGTCACGTCCGGTCAGCTTGCCAAGGGGAAAAAAAACACACACGTGTTGAAGTGCTGCGAGTCAACCTCCTCCAACTTAGCTACTAGCTAAGCCAGTAGCTATTAGCTACAGCCAGTCAAACGATAGCATGGTGTTACACCATTCCTGTTCAGCTCCCAGACCGTGGTCGGGAAGCACAGGGGAGATGATTTGGTGACATGGTGACATCTCCAGCTGTGTTTGTAGCGACATAATAGGCTTTTCAAGCCAAAACATGATCTTGCCCTAACCCTAACCAAATGTTTTTTGTGTCGAAACCTAACTAGACCATAAAGACAGCACTGTCATTACATAAAATTGAAAAACAGAACCTAAAAGCAGCGTAAAGAACATATCCATGGTTTGCAAAAACATACATTGCCAACATTTATTCTGGCGATTGCATTGTTCAGCTTTGTTGTCCTTGTTCTTAGCTGTTATGTATATTCCTGCATAAGCACATTGACAGCAATAAAAGCACCAGAGCCAAATTCCTTCCATGTAGATCTGCACACCCTCCACACTAGGGCTGAACAATTTATCATTTTCTGATCGAAATTGCAATTTCAGACAACGCGATCATGTGATCGCCAAAGCTGCGGTTTTTGCAGCTCTCCTGACTGACCCAGGATCTGTTGTGTCAACTATTTTACACATACATGCCGTCTCCCTACCATCCTGCCAAGCTCACCAATCAGAAGTGGCATGCTACGCGTGGACAGGTCACGCTAACCAATCAGTATTAACCTGCTCCTTAACGTGTTCTGAAATGGCTTCAGCTGGACCAGAAGCGGAGTTAGGGGATTTAATCCCCAAGAAATACAGCACGTCGGTCATTTGGGAGTATTTCAGGTTTGAGGCTGCAGACATGCACCAGAAACAGGTACTGTGCAAAACCTGTCGCTCTAAAGTTGCTACATCCAGCGGAAACACAACTAATTTATACCGCCACTTGAAAAATCACCACAGGCATTTGCATGACAAGTGCATGACGAAAAAGTCCGGCGAAAAGTCAGGTGAAAATGATACTTAGGCCCACTGTAGCAAACAGACTACAATTACAGCATCTTTTGCCAGTGTAACTCTGTATATAAATATCTAATATATAATATCCGTTAATAAATACATTTGGAAGCTATTTTTAACTTTAGTTTTCATCCTTGCATTAGAGTAATAGCATTTAATGTTTTAATGTTACTGTACATTGTGAATATTGCACTGAAGCTTGATTTGAAGGAAATCGTGAATCAAATCGAAATCGCAATATCTGCCAGAAAAATCGCGATTAGATCTTTTCCTAAAATTGTTCAGCTCTACTCCACACCCTCTGCCTCACAACATAAAGGCCATACTACTTCCTGCACTGTGCATAGATCACATGTTGCACATTTGTCCAGTATGAACATACCTAGGCATGCTGAGCTGGAAGAGTAGAGGGGATGGGGAGGCATTCCAGATCTCAGCACAGCATCCACTTAACACCACTGTCCCTGCCAGTGCCTGGTTGCACTCTGACGGGCACTCCAGTACTCCACATCCGCTGCTGAATTTAATGTCCCATGCCCATTTTTGGCTCTTCCTTCCAGTATCAGTAAGCATAGATGACATGGAAAAGCCCTTTCCCACACAAGTGCCTCTGGCTTCTGTTGGGTCAGCAGAGGTCTGGTCACAGGCCCAAGGCGATAGGGTGATAATCCTTGTACGCCAAATCATATTATGTAACACATATTTTGAGTGTTTGCCACCGGGAATGGTTTATAGTTTGTCCAGAGGAGAGGAGACACTATTGCGTAATAGCAACAACTCCAAAGATGTGAAAGGCACAGAGCACAGAGGAAGGAGGGAAAAGACTCCTCCAAAGTATCAGCATTTTCCTCATTGCTCTTCTGATGCGGCTGCTTCCACCACGTTCAGCTAAAAGGTAAATCCAGAGGTACAAAGAGAGCTAATTCCTCTCTTTGAGGAGGCTCCTGAATTTATTAAAAATGGAACGAGTATGATAAGGTACAGTAAGGAAGGATGGGATATAGTACATTTAACACACGAGACAGTGCACTGCAGTCAGTAAACTAAAAAAATACTAGGGATGTCACGATTCTACAAATCCTTGATTCTAGTTGACTTTTGATTCAATTAGATTTTCAGTTGAAACATTTTCTTCAGCACTGACGGCTATGCCATTGTTAGACCATAGCATCTAGATTTTAAAGAGCAACACAGTGGTGTAGTCTACATGATATGCAACTATATGCTGTATACCCACTAAAAAAGCTCCAGAATTTCCATATAACCACTTAAAAATGCACAAAGATATGTAACAACATTGTTTTTCTGACAGAAACTGCACTTCAGCAGCGTTCCACCTCAGTGTTTGGAAATATATTTAATATTTGTATCGGGTGTTGCTGCATTTGCTGTATTTTTTCTCCAATCCAGAAGAGAAATCTCTTTTTCTCTCGTGCCTGTCATCTGTACGCTATGTAAGGGCCATGGCCATGGCATAAAGTCACTGCAAACTTAACAAGAGTAATGCCTATGAGTTCAACATATTTTTTGCATGCAAGAGTGGAAACATGAGAAATCTTTTCAAACAACTAGTGAGTCACAAGCGGAGAAATACACCGACTGCCTTGCTCGTAGTTTATCTCTCGTTTTCTCATCCACATCAGTTAACAATTGGTTGATCTTAAAACCAACCACTAGTCCAGTACTTGTTTATCTATAAATATGGGTGTGTTCATTAATTCAGTCAGAAATGGTTGTTCAGGAATTCACAATTCCAGTTTCAAAACGCTCAGAGCATCTGCTGTATGGAAGATATTTTGGGCCATAATTCAAATTCAAAGTCCAAATAGAATTGAAAATTAAAATAGATACAATTAAAAGATTATTTTATGAAACCACTCAGCAAAATCAAAAAGTGTTTTCAGTGTTAGAGTTAAACGTTAATATAGTTATTTCAACTCTTGTTAGGTTTAATTCAACTTCAAAATGAGTTATTCCTTAAAAAGAGTTGGTGTTGTTAAAAGGAGTCAAACTTTGAAAGAAAGTGGGGAATTGGTCCAATTGGAATTGGTATTTTAACTTTTTTTTTACATTATTGTATCAAACAGAAAAGTAAGATTAGCACTATGGTATGGTAATTGTGAAACTCTAAATATTAAACTTGAAAACTGGATACAACGGTTCCAACCCAATAGCTCTAAACAAATAAATCATGCATGCATGCTTGTGGGTACTGAGCACCTGCATGTGTGTGTGTGCATGCATGTGTGTGTGCGCATACGTGTGTGTGTGTGTGTGTGTGTGTGTGTGTGTGTGTGTGTGTGTGGCTGTCCTTGGAACAAGAGTTGTACATCAGTGGAGCAAACATTTAGCTTACACGATACTCTAACAAGTACTCAGTGATACGTGGCAGGCTTTCACTATGTTACCAGTAGCTTTTTTTCTATTTCTTGAGTCTGCAGACGGTTTCAGTTTAACTCATAAAACACAGTCTGTGGTAACACCTGCATGTAACGGAGTGCTGGCAGAAAATGCAGCTACAAATGTGTAATATTCCAATAGACCTTGACCTAGATTTCATGTTTGTCTTCTAGTTGTTGGCCAGGTGCAAACACACATTTAACTCAAGATGACCAGACGGGCCTGTTACACACTGGGACTCACAGTGAAAACTTGAAATAAGAGTCTGATACAGACCATCCAGATGCCAACAAAAACAGTTATACACACCTAACTACCACCAAATTAATTTATGTAAAGTTAAATTGTGCCATGTAAATTTGTTACAAGGATTGGCTGCTTTAATAGAAATTCACTGGTCTAACACCGAGTATGTTTACATGTACACTAGTATCTAGGGCTGAAACTAACAATTATTCTTAAAGGTGTACTGTGTAGTTCTGGAAAATAAAATGAACTAAATTCAGAAAGGTAACATTTACAATGTAAAGAACTTAATAAAACAAAGTCAGAACTTGATACACAGTATTTCCATAACTGAATAAACAAGCTGTCCTCAGTGGGGGGACGCTGTCTGAGGCTAGAAAGTTGACTACTTAAAATGGTTCTGCAAATATATTCAAAGTAAAACAGAATGAAATTGTGTTGTCCTTTTGTTTGTTTATTCAGTTTATTTAGTCATGAAAATCAGCCAGTAAAGATTTTTCTCTTCTGATTAAAATTTCTTCCACAAACTACATACTGCACCTTTAATTTTGATTAATCCCATGATTATTTTTTCAATATATTGATGAATCATTTGGTCTAGGACATGTTGAAATAAAACGAAAAAAAAAAAAAAAAAATTGAGAATCACAACGTCATAGTAGAACCTGACCAAATTATCATTTGGCCAATACTATCAGCTGATATTGGCCTATCACAGAAATAAAGGTATCAGTGTATATGTTGTCCGATAAGGAACAGAACCACATTAGGGGAGCCCTTAAAACCTGTGGCTACCCAAACTGGACCTTTGTCAAAACTTATAAAAGATCCAGAGCAGACAGAGAGGAGGAGACGAGAAAACGTAACAACAATCATCATTCCTCATGTCACAGGAACATCTGAGAAACTCAGGAGGATCTTTAATAAACATCATATCCCGGTTCACTTCAAACCTACCAACACACTGAGGCAGAAACTTGTCCATCCTAAGGACAAAACACCCAGGCACAATCAGAGTAATGTAGTTTATGCTGTTCAATGCAGCCAGGACTGCACAGATTTGTACATTGGGGACACAAAACAACCTTTCCATAAACGAATGGCACAACACAGGAGGGCCAACTCCTCAGGTCAAGACTCTGCTGTCCACTTACATCTGAAGGAGACAAATCATTCCTTTGAGGACAACAATGTTAACATCTTGTCCAAACCTGATGTCAAACTGGAACAACTGTCTCTGAACAGAGGAGGTGGACTAAGACATTACTTATCACCCACCGGCAATGCAGTACTGAGTTCTCTCCCCAGACAGCTTAACAACCATTCACATCTGGGCTCCATAGCCTTAACAACCCACATGAAGGCTGGTTAAATCAACGACCCACACGTGTCCTTAACAACTCTGTAAGGACACTCCCACACAGAGTTTAAAAGTCTGAAGCTCCTCCAGTTAGTTAGAAGTGAAGAAGCCTCTTGAGAGGTGAAACGTCTTCAACAAACTGAAACACATCCAGTTGCCTACGATAGAGCACCTACAATTAGCATGACCTGGATGACTGAGAACCTTCATCAACATGTTGTCCGATATGCACCGATATGAAAATATTGTTTGGTCTGTATAGTTCTTACATAGTAATAGAGAAACAAATATGCACCTTTTACTGTGCAGCTTATTTGATCTCCTGTAAATTGGAACACTGTAACCAACACCCTTACTTCCAATAATGTTTTGGACACTCATTTGCACTTTGCATTTGACTTTTAATGTTTCATCAAACTGATCAAAACCCACAGTGATGTAGGAACCTCTGTCCATCGCCTCTGCATTATATTGAGGCCTGTTGTTTCTTGTTAACCCTTTCATCTGGATGAAGACGATTTACAGGCTACAGGGGTGCCATCTTATCTCCTGGCAGAGAGGATAGTGTTTCCTGGACCATAAAGACTTCAAATGAGGACAGTTTTAATTAATTTACAACTAAACTCCCATTTCTGAACTCTCTTTTCCCTTTGACCAGAACCTCCTCACACAGGTCATGAAGTTACCTGTGTCAGTTCACCAGGAAGGACGAACGAATGTCTTCAGAATGTGTTAATACAATGTCTTTACATTTGCAGATTAAGTAACACGCCTGATCACTTTCTACCTATTTCTCTCTCTGTCTCTATGACTTCTGATCCACAAACATTCACAGAGTGGACATCGGACACCTTCTGACGTGTTTTTCTATGCTGTTACTCTGTCTTCTTTAAATTTATGACACATCTGGATGCTATCTGCTCACATTCCATTCAAATGGCCTCTGTATTCTTCCAGATTTCAGACCATGTCTAATTAACCATTAAGTCAGTATCTCACAATCTTATTTCTAACATATTAAGAAACAGTAAGAGAAGCTCATAAAACTGATCTTTCTCCCGTTTCTCTACGATTAAGATTGACTGAGATCAAATTTTAATGTTTAATCTGTACTGTGTTCGGTGGAACCACAGCACCTCCTGATGGTGAGTCCTGATACAGTTGGACGAGAAATATTCTGTTTAATATGTTCATGGTTATAACCAGTAAATGACTCTGATATGTCTTTGTTTTAACAAGTATTAAGCTGAATATGTATAATTAATGTTTAATCACGTCATAATCCTTGTCATGATAGACAAAGTACATCTATTGAGCCATGGTGAGAAACTGAGAAGGTGAAGCACGGTTTAGTTCAGTGAGTTTCTGTGAATCTTCACACCTCCACTAAATCTTGGAGATAAAAGCCGGTAAGCCCCGCCTAGACACGCCTCGATTTGCAAGTAATAAAACGGAGAGATCACGTCTCTCGGTTCAGTTTTTTTGTTTAGTTTTGTTTTTAAAGTTTTGTTTTTTTAGTTGTTTTAAAGTTTTTCTTTTGAAACTTATTTTGAAGCTCTTTACTTTACTTTGAAACACGCTCCAAGACAGCGATCTCATCAGAAGTGCTCACGCGTTGATTTTTCTCACTTTATATTTTTCGCAGTATTGATTAGCTTCTTTTATTAAGTTTGTACCAGAACGAAGTTCTGTTTTAATTTGTTTTATACCGTTAAGTATCGTAACCCGCTTTTGAAGAAGTGAACTTAATTTAGATTATCTTGCATTAACTAACAACGGAAGATCCGCCTGATCAACGTATCGTCCTCAGTTATTTTATTCAAGAAGTTAGATTTAGTTTATAAAGTCAGAGCCTGAAAACCACTCGAAGAAACGAAGAAGAACATCTTTATCACAATCATCATCACGACACAGCAACTTGCTGTGTCCGAGACCGTGCAAGCGGTTTCCAACGAAAGACAGACTCTTTGACAAGCCCCCAGCGCTCGCTAGCGGTACCATCCCGCTGGGCACTGAGCCAAGATCTGCACCGGATCGGTACGGGACCAGCTGCCCTCTTCCTAAGACAAAGGACCGAGGTGCCCAACCGACTGATACCGGACGAGCTGACCCCCGGCCATCGGACCGCCAGCTAGAGTCGCAAATCACCCGAGGGAATCCGCCGCCGCGGCCCCGCAACTCGGCTGAGAAAGTAGGCTCTCCATCACTCACAACAGCTGGATTCACACATGATACATGAGATGGTATATGGCTCTGGTTCTAATCTTTTAGCTTAAGAGAAATTCGGTTAGGGTCTCGTTAGTATTAAAAATTACTACCGTAATATTTAAATGCTTCAACCTAACCCATAATCTCACCATCAGCCCATATTCCACTAATAACCCATGACCTAGTTATTTCACATTTCCTGTTACCTGTGTTATTCATTTAAATTGCCATTTCATTTATTTAACCTGAATTATTTAGTCAATAAACATATTTAACCGCATGTCGTTGTCTGTGCAGGTTTGTTTTTAATGTGGAGAACCGATGGATATGTGTAGAATCTCACTGCTTCATATATGAGATGAATAAATTGATCTGAAATTGATTAAAATTGATACAAGTTAAACTTGTCCAGTCGAATTTGATTAATTACCTCCGGATTATTCAAATAGACAAAATAACGGAGGTGGTGCCCCATTAACGAGTGTTTATTATTAGTGTATCTCCTACAGTGATATACTGGTACTTAGCAGGTTTGGTACTGCCTATGATTCACTTGTTAAATAACCCATCTACTGTATATGGCCTGGTAAAAACCCATACTAATCACAAATATCATCCTTCTGACAAACCCCTGATCTTCTGTGTACAGAAGCCTCGCTTCTGCTGTTTTTAACTGTTCATAAAGGTCCATGACTTTAGCTACGTACTGTACGCAGACGGGTCCTAAACAAAGTATAATGTTCCACATACTCTTTCAGCCCGGAAGAAAGTTATGCCAATGCACTTCCTATGGACACTGGGCAAATATAGGTGATTTTAGTAAGTAAATACACATGTAACGTTTATAAATATATAGATATTCACATGGAGTTATCTCCGGGAAAAGCCAACGAATGTGCTCTCACTAAGAAATGAAGCCAGAGCCGCACCGTGTCAGTGTAGTAGTTTAATTTCGGGTTATTACCTACTGTTACGAGTGTAAATAGTGAACCTGTGGGTTTCAGCTGTGTCAGTCATGTTAGCAAACTCTCCGACAGCTGCAGAACAACAGAAAACTCGTTACATGTGAGAGAGAGCTTACCTGGACTCTTGAGGTTATATTTATTCTCCATACTGACAGTCGTTGAGGTCTCTGTGTAATGATGAAGTGCTGCTGAGTTTCTCTTGCTAACTCGCTAGCTAACTACCAGCTAGCTTGCTACCTTGCTACTTAACGTTAGCTACCACTTAGTAGCCCGGCTAGCTTGCTTCGTTCCTCAAATAAGAGCAGGGCAGCTGAAAGCGTTGGTCGTTCACGCTCCCCGGTGCTCCGATATGAAGCTGAAATAGAAGATATTCGATTCCGCCCGTCACAAGACACTTGAAGAGTTGTTTCTCAAGTTATTTTCTGTTTCGGCTTTGAAAGTGTTTGTGAAATGTTATCCGCGTGACGTCATTTGGAGAAACGTAAACAGGAAGTGTGTGAGTACTGGCTGCTTTCTTCTTCTGTGGCGATCTGTGGCAGCGCAGCCGCACGAGCCACAGAGAAAAGTTGTCAGGACGGCTCGGCAGCTCGAGATTCAGTTTCTCCATGGGAGGCAACAATGACCATAAAGATTGTAATTCTATACGGAGCTGCATACCTAGCTGTGAGCTTCAATCACTGCCGAATAAATAATGGTAAAAAAGAAGTAGAAACCACTGAATTTATACTTTTTGTTCCCATCTCTGAAATGGACGGAAGGCTAAAATTAGTCAATTTCAGTAGGCCTACAATAATTTGTTTCACACATTCTGACCTGTTCAAGGTTAAATACTGTATGAAATAAAACATGTTTTAAAATTATACTCATATGCAGCATGTACTTAGGGTAGCCTACCAGTTTCAACCTAAACACAAAGTCCTTACAGTGACTTGGGATGCATAGATCCAAGCAACTCAGCCCTGATAACTAAGAATCTTCAACTGTGATTAATTACAAGGTAAGAAAGTTCTGTTGATTTGTGCTCATTAGTTTTGTAATGTGATAAAAGCCAGCTTTCAGTCCTCTAGACTGTAAAATCCCATAAGCAATTTAATGAAACAAGTTATATGTCAAGGTTAACTCATTGTAAGATCTGTCTGAAGAAGATGGGTCAACTTGAATCGTCTACTGTACTGTAGGTCACATTTAGAACATTTCAGAACCTATTACCTGAGCATATTGAGTTGCCTAAATTCTTAACTGAGCCTTTATTAACTCAAATTAGGAACACTGTTAATGTATAAGCAAACTTCCTGGCACACATTGTATTGAATGATTACAACATATCTCCATGCATCCTTCTCTCAGTGGGCGATTTGAGGGGGGGTGAGGGGCCATCCCCCATCTCCATCCCCAAGTACAGGGCTGTCCAAAGCTGGGTCCGTGTTTTGGCCCGTGAGATGTATCAAGCGAAAAAATTAATTTTAAAAAATCACAATAATGTTTATGCTGTTTTATTTTTGTGAGGAAAACATGTTCTAGGATTCCTAATTATTAATTATTTTCCATAATCTGAGTATTCTGGGCGGGAAGTCAGCCAGTTAAGGAAACTTAGGATCCTAGTGCCATTCTGCACTCCCAACAATAATAAACACTGTAATATGTGCTAGGTGCTTTAAACCCATGGCCCACCATTAAGGCTCAGTTATTGCCCTTCAAGAGAAAAAGTTTGAGCACCCCTGCCCTAGTAGCAGAGACATTGCAGGGGCACAGTAGTATAGTCGTGGAAGAGCAAGAGGATCATAGAGATACTCTTCTGCCTGTAACATTCCCATAATATTCATATAATATATAAACACCCCCAGACGAAGCCACCTGTAAAACAAAATATTTTTGCAATGGCATGACTACAGATGTAGTTTTTACTGTAGATGTTTGGTGTAACCTGGGATCATAGCAGGTAATGTGAATAAGGAAATTAACCAGCATCAACTGCACTGTGCTCAGCTGCTGCAGTTACATAATTTGAGGTGGAGATTACACTGTCAAAAACAATGTCAACAACTGTAACAATGTCCTTCGGGAGATGTATTTGAGTGTGTGTGTGTGTGTGTGTGTGTGTGTGTGTGTGTGTGTGTGTGTGTGTGTGTGTGTGTGTGTTTGTGTGTGTGTGTGGTTAGTGGTGTGGAGGCAGGGGGTGCTCCCATCAGGCTATCCCCCTTGTTCAAAATGTACAAATCACTGACTCCTTCTCTCATACCTTAACCTGGCTTTATGTGTTATGTACATATTGATGCTACAGGTCACGGCTGCAGATCAAAAGCAGCTGAAATGGCAGAATAGGAGCTATATTCTGTATTCTGCACACATTTATACTCATACACTATATTTTTGTCTATTTAAACTTAATGTTCCTGAGCGATGAGGGAAGCTGGTACATAACCAGGCGCTGTCAGCCATGCAGGGAAAAAAGAAAAAATACATTTTGTGTCCCATCTTTTGTTTAATGTTCCCTGCATGTTATTTTTACTGAGTCAAAGTGGAGACAGTCACAGTGACAGACACTTCCAGGTTGTTTATACCTCTACCATGAGACCCTGCTGACACCTTTCTGCACCACTGTCAGTCCACCAGAGGTAAAACATTCTGTCTTCCTCTATCATCCACCAAAAATTCCAAAGGTGAAGATTTTAATATGGCACAAAACAAGCTTCACAGAAAACTGCAATGAAAAAACTAATCTGTCTTTCTTTCTGGCTGCCTTCTACCCCTTAACATTAATGCAAAAGTTATTCAAAGGCTGAAATGTCAAGCAAATGTCAGTGTCTGGGATGAAGCAATACTGAGAAATCCAGGACTCACGGAGCAGGTTGTTTTACAGAGATTTCACAGACATTCTACAGGTACTTTGGGAGCTTTATGGAGGTTAATGGGGGTTACTTTGATCTTGATCTCTTCATGGCTTTGCCCTTCAAGTGTAAATGAAGTCTGAACCAATTTATTAATATACAAATGAAGATGTATGAAGAAAATTTATATCATAAAAACAAAAAATTGTTATGAGACTGAATACAATGACAGTTTCGCAGAATTTAAAGCAATTTTGGATGTGTTTTTTTTATTATTTTTTTTTTAACTGATTTTACCACTATCCCCTCATTAAAGTGCACTGAGCATATCTGTGTTTTCTTTGGCAGATACCCAAAGGCCTGATAAAATCTTTGCAGCTCAACAAATAATGCCTACATATATTAAGGTTGAGAATGAACTTTTTCATCTATGCTACCCAACCCTGAGCTCAGCCCCTTGAGGTGACAACATAAAGCTCAGGCGTCGCCAGAATTTCATTAGTGCAGGAGAAAGTTACACAAAAGGGAGAGATGGGGTAGAGAGAAGACGTGAGCAGCTTGGTGGAAGTCCAAGTAATAACTGGATACCCAGCTCAACCCTGACTTTCAGATCAAAATCATGTGCATTCAGTTAAAGGAAAATAATAAGATGTATACATTTGGAACACTTACTTGATCACATCTCATCCTGTGAAACACTTCAACAGCAATATATCAGTAATAACACCTTCTTGCAATATTTACAACTAAAATGGGGAAAATCAGCAAATTAGAGAACATTCTGTAACTGCCCCATTGTTTGATCATCGATTGTTTCATAGATTAAAAATGACGGAAAAAGACAACATGGCTCACACCCTCAGACACAAACTTTGTCATATCCATATAGAATCAAAGAAGAATTGTGAATAAAACAACAGAGAGAGTACTCTTCAGTCTTTTTGTGCAGGTATTTATTACCTACCACCTGTGAAGAATGTATGAATGTGCATGTGACTCCTTAGAGGTCCTGTCCTAGAAACAAAAAAATGTCTCACATCATCAACATGTCTGGTAAAAGTATTCAGTTGCTATGTTTTGGTCAAGTGACGTTCATCAAGCATTTCACACAGCAAGTGCTAATGATCCTGCATTTACTTTTATACACTTTTGTTTTTTGCTCCCATTTTTTAAAAGTTGAAGTAAAAAATTTAAGATTTTTCTATGAACACAAAATAATTATATCTCTCTGATTTTGAACACAAATTTGTTAAAACATCCCTGTTAGTGAGCACCTCTCCTTTGATGAGCCATCTACCTGACAGGTGAAACCAATCAACATGCTGATTAAACAGTGTGATGTGCACAGGTGTACTTTAGACCGGTCACAATAGAAGGCCACTCTAAAATGTGCAGTTTTATCACACAATACTACAGATGATGCAAATAAAGCAGAAGGTAGCAAAATAAGATTCTGGGCCTGCTGCCATTCTGTTTTTAAAATATCACCCACAGTATTCATTCTCATTAAAAATGATTATTTCCAGCACTTCATGGTTATTACTTGTTCACTTGAAAACTTCCCAATTTTAAAAGTTTCAATTTGAGCCCAATATGAACATTCTATTTGGAAAATTACACTTGCTTCACTATACCTCAAATCCAAGAAAACTGAATTTTCTGTCACTAGCCTTCCAGATGCCGAGCTATGACTCAGTTTGAATGCAGAAACAGTTAAACAGTGGGCTGTATCAAAGGAAATACCACAAGGTCACCACAGAAAGTGTGTATCAGGTTTTTGATCAGGGACAAACCATTTAACAATGATTAGATTAATTAATAAACTGCAATTTAACAATAATTAGGAGGATTTAAGCCAAGCTCTAGGAGCCTGAGATGTGGGGTAAAGAAGTCCTCTAGCTGACATTTTTAGATTTGTCACCATTCTATAGTGATTCATATTAGCTGTGTCAGACTTAGATCATGAAAAAATTAGGTACATCATCATATAACAAAGTGACATAAAAGTATAATTACTATGAATGTATAGTTAAATAATAATGGTTAAGCTAGCTAGCGCATAACTTGCTATCAAGCTAGCTACCTAGCCAGCTAGCTGGCTAGATTAAAATTAAAAGTTCTTTTCATACTAAACTAAACAGGACCTGACTCCCGGCTTATTTGGGGAAGTATTCTCCTCACTGATGAATCCTGGTGTTTGCTGTACCAGGGAGATGGCAGACAGCGAATATGGCAGTGTTAGTGAGCAGTTTGCTAATATCAACATTGTGAACACAGTACCCCATTGGCTTTAGACTACAAACATAGGTGCATTTTATTGATGGTAATTTGAATGTACAGAGATCCTGAGGCCCTTTTGCTGTGCTATTCATCCACCACCATCACCTCATGTTGCAGCACAATAATGCACAGCCCCATGTTGCACGGTTCTGCACACAGTTCCTAAAAGCTGGAAATATCCCAGTTGTTGCGTGGCCTGCAGATTCATTAGACATGTCAGCTGTTGAGCATGTTTTGGATGCTCTGGATCAACGTGTATGATGGTGTGTTCCACTTCCTGCCAATATCCAGGAACTTCAAACCGCCACTGAAGTGGAGTGACCGGATCAACTCTAGGCAAAGTAGATGTGTCGCACTGCATGATGCAAATAGTGGTAACACCAGATTCTGACTGTGCCCCCCTTCCCCCCCATATCTGTAACCCTTGTCATGTCAAGGCCATATTTCAGTTCCTAATAAATGGCTTTTTTCAAGATAAAACTGCACATTTTCGAGTGGCCTTTTATTGTGACCAGTCCAGAGCAGTGATCATGCTGTTTAATCAGCATCTTCATATGTCAAACGTGTGGGATGGATCATCTCAGCAAAGGAGGAGTGCTCACTAACACAGATTTTGACAAATTTGTGATCCAAATCAGAGCAAAATAATTTTTTATATTATTTTGTGTCTTAATTTTTTTTTAGTTAGAGCAAAACAAAAAAGTTGATTTTGCAACCAAGCCATCCTAAAGTCTTCATTTATTTCCCCCAAGTTCCACAATAAAATTAAAAATTTTGTATATTAGGCTTCCATATTAAAAAGCAAAGATTTGTTTTCTTTACAGAGAGAAGTGAAACAGCCCTTTGGCACAGCCAAGGGGCAAGTGAGATACATTTTTGTATTCAACATTGCTGGAACAGCAGAACAGCATATCACTGTTATACAACATTAACTACGGATGGGTCCTTGACTACAAAACTCTCTACATCATCATTTCCAACTAACCACTGTGCAAAATGAACCTCAGATCTCAAGATCATATTGCAAAGCAAGAATGGGATGCTTGACCACTGGCTCATGTCACACCACATCAAGTGCAATCTAGTTATTCTGCATGTGTGCCCACGCACTTCAACCCTTGCAGTAGATTTCTCCAGTCATATACAGATGCCAAGGGCATTGAAACACACTGCTGCAATGTCATAACCCACAGGAGTCATGCACATGCCATATACTGTAGACCAGTGGCCGCTGCCCTCTATCAGCATGGCTCTGCTTTCACTGCATAATGTGTGTCCATGGAGCCAAGGTTGGAGATAGAGGGGGAACCTGGTTCTTGACCGGTGGTCTATGTTTTAGCTACAATACATCCTATATCATAAAGTAGGTATACTGGCAGCCCAGTCGCCAGAATAAAATCTTGGTAGTTAATGCTTCTGTGAATGACGCGTGTTAACATTTGCTTGTCATACGTGCCATATTGATATTTGTACAAAACATGTCATCACGCTCACGTTACATGTTTATGACCTGACTTTCATATGAGGAGGTGGAGGGGATCGTGTTGGAGTTAGAGTTGAGGAGGCTACCAAGTCATTGACCACAGTTTTCTTAACCCTTACCAAGTGAACTTTGTATATAAACCTAACCAGAGCTTAAGCACAGTGTTGTTGCAGCATAAAATTGAAATTTGAACCAAAAAGAAATGTCAACTTTCAACATATCCATGGTTTGCAGAAACATATGCCAGCATTTATTCTGGCCATTGGGTTCTTAATGCGATATAGTTGATTAATTCCACATTCGTTTAACAATAATCATCAAATTGTTAACAGATTATTCAGCCTTTGTTTCCATAGAATACATTTGTTGTTAATGTAGGTGCTGTGTCTCCCATCACAGTCTCAAGACCGTGGAAGAGATACCAGGACACCGGCCGTTACACGAGGAGAGCTGGACAGGGCCGTAGAAGTGCATCAACCCAGCAGCAGGACTTTTCTTTTTCTTCTCTTTTTGTGCGAGGAGGAACACAAGGGGCACTGCCAGAGCCCTACAAAATGACCTCCAGCAGGCTACTGGTGTGCATGTTTCTGACCAAACTGTCAGAAACAGACTCCATGAAAGTGGCATGAGGACCTGACTTCCTCTAGTTGGACTTGTACTCACAGCCCCGGACTGTGCAGTGTGATTGGCTTTTGCGAGAGAACACCAGAATTGGCAGGTCCGCCATTGGCGACTTGTTCTCTTCACAGATGAGAACAGGTTCACACTGAGCACACCTGACAGGCGTCTGTTAGGTACCGGGATGAAATCCTCAGAGTGATTTTCAGACCTTACACTGTTGCAGTGGGCCCTGGGTTCCTCCTGGTGCAGGACAATGCCCGGCCTCATGTAGCCAGAGTGTGTAGGCAGTTCCTCGATGAAGAAGGCATTGATGCTATTGACCGGCCCTCTTGTTCCTGTGACCTAAATCCAATTGAGCACCTATGGGACGTTATGTATCGGTGCATCTGATGCCACCAAGTACCCCCGCAGACTGACCAGGAGTTCACTGATGCCCTTATTCAGGTCTGGGAGGAGATCCCTCAGGACACCATCCTTTTTTTCCATTTATGAGAAAAATGTTTCAATATTATGAGAAATCGGTCTTCCCACAATGCAGTGCTTAAAGGAAATAAAGCATCTGGTTGCATCTTGGAAAAAAAGTATTACATCTCTGGAAACTACATTTTGTTGTCTTGACCAGTGAAGTTTATTGTTGACCTTGGGAATACTAATGTGTGACAAAATAATGCATGTTAAAGTCGTCATTAGCAGATGGAACTGGTGATGGAAGTGTCATCATGTGAATGTGAGGTATTGAACATCTGTCACTGATAACAGTCGGTCATGTATAGAGGGCATCATAATTTCTGATATGCATTATCCTGGCAACACCAACAATAACCCTCATAGCAAGTTCAAGAAGAAAATGGTAATTTGTAAACCCCAGACACCTGTGTTCATGTAAAGGCTGATAGGAGCTAATATCTAAATTTGAACTCAAGCCAGCATGTACAACATCAAAGATCAGTGATGAGGGCCCTCCTACACAGGGCGCAGCATCTTCTAAATGAGGAGGAGGATAGAGAGATGTAGGCTCAGCAGGTCCAGGGGGCATTCTGGGCATCAGGTACATGGAGAGGATGATGAGACCAGGACAGAAACTGCTAAATCAAAGGAGACCACTACAAGCATCTCAGCAGGACTCCCTTATGTGGTTGGTCTTGACGTCATAAGTAGTCAGCACTTACAAGAAAAAGCCTTTAGATCTCTGCTGGTACACCCCAAAGACAGAAAGTCAAAAAGTTCCACATTTAGGTCCTTTAACATTACTTTTAACTCACAACTTCCTGAAAGTGCCAACATGAAAAAAGAGGGCTTGTGTGTGTGTGTGTGTGTGTGTGTGTGTGTGTGTGTGTGTGTGTGTGTGTGTGTGTGTCTGACTCTCACAAACACAAAATCTAGTTTAAAGCAAATTATATGACTGGTGCAGGCAATGTGATCTAAAAACTATTCCCCAGTCTAAAATATATCTCATTTCACTTTTTTCTCCACAATCATTATTGTGGGATTCCGACCCCCAGGTTGAGCACCAATAACTGAGGTGATGATGTGCGTGCCTAGTAAGTTGACTTTGAGTTGAAATGATTCTGTCCTGTTTTTAGATGTATCTTGCTGAATTTTAGTGGGCAGTGTCGTTCTAAAGTCACAGTGGGATCAGTTTGATTTCCTGTACATAATGTTAAAGTATCCATTGAATATAAAAGGTCATAATGGTTATTATTTGGCTTTGAACATGGTAGTGTGACAAAAAAAAAAAAAAATCTTTACACAAGCTTACACTTGCAAGCTTTTTCCACAACTTTCAAATGCATCCCACGGTCTTTATTCAGTATGGTCAGTTATACTGGACTTTGGTCACATGGTAACAAGTGGTTGTATCTGTAAGGACCCTGTCTGTGTCTATCTGCTGATGAAGAACATGAAGTGTAGTAGAAAGCTCTGTAAATGTAAACTGTAATGTCTTGTGATTTTTTTTGTCCAACTGTCAGTGTTGTAAAAAGTCCCCAAAAGTCATACTTGAGGAAAAGTAAAGTTATCATGTTAAAAATATCACTTTGGTAAAGTGAAAGTCACTAAGAATATTACTTTAGCAGAAGTCTTTTAGGATCTCACATTAAATGTACTTAAGTATCAAAAGTAATCATTTGGCAGTAAATGTACTTAATTATCAGCAGTACTATGGGCTATGGACTTGCCAATTAGCAGATATTCAGCATTTTTCTGATATCTGAATTAATGTTTTTTAACTTAAAAATACGCTACTTTGAGTCTGATGCAGCATGTAATCTGCAAAGTAATATAAAAGTATAAAATGTATAGCCTACAGACACAGCAGGACACGTCAACAGGGCAGAGGATTACTAACCTCTTGCAGTAGCCACAGAGGTGAACAAGTCATCCTCATGTTACAGCCACACAGCAGGCTTGTTGAATGCTGTTGAAGCACTCAATCTCCTTGAATCCATCTCATGCTTCTAATGTGAGCGAACGCCTCTGACACATTCACAAGAATTGTCCTGAGCTTAGAGCTCAACATGTCTCATTTTAATCCAGTGTGTCACTGCCACTTCTCAGCATCATTTCTGTTTCATGGCAAACTGATAGAAGAAGATATAGCATTGAAGAAGAGAGGCGTGTGTGTTTGGTCTACCCTATTCAATAACATACAGTACAGTGGGAGAAAGCATAAAACATCTGTGATAAATACTGTATTTAAAACAAGCTTAAGGGAGTGTATTTCAAGACATTTCATAAAATGTACCTCCAAATGGAGTTAATTACACAGTAAGTGTGATCTCTGTGGGCTAGAAAAAGAGAGTATTTCCCATCTTTTCTTTCATTGTTTAAACACAAAAATGTTCTGGAGCCATCTGATATAATATGATGCATAAAACAAGAATTCAGGAATGTAAAATGTGATGGTCATTGTTTTCTGCTTGGTTCTGTTTATTTCTTTTAGCGGTGTTTTTGTCCATGTACATGGATGTGGAAACAAGGGCACTGAGGGGCTGCAGCACCTCTGAAAACGAGGCTATAACATATGCTGAATTTACAAGGCCCAAATACTAAATAATTTCTCAGAAACAGCGCTTCACAAAGTTTATAGTTATAACAAGTCTCCTTATTGAACAACTCACAAAACTGAGCAATTTTATAAGGGAGTCTGGAGAATGTCTCTCGCTCTTTATCTCCTTGCTGTTGTTGACTGTGGTTGATGTGGATGTTTTGACCTATAATATGTTGGCGTTTATAGTTTGCCTTCTGTTGTCGTGCAACACGTTCTCAAATTGTTGTAAATTATTGTTAATAATGATTTGATACATTTTGGCCTGTAAATAGGTTGCCCCATAAAACCACTCAGTTTTAATATTTTAGTTTCAGTATGGAATAAACAAACAAAATAAAGAAGTGTTAATTATCCTGAAAGTGAATTTACAACACGTTTTTTTTTCACAAAATGTTTAACTATTATAGGAATTTCTGTAGTTTGGGTTTCTAAAGCAACAATACATGACGCTTTGGGTTGGCAATGGACCCAAGCCACAAACCCAAAACATAAGTACTGTCAATCTGAGGATGAGACTCAACAATTAAGTGTCTTTCTCCAGAAACATACATATTGCTGCTTTTAGAATGTTTTTAATGTTAGTGTTTCATGTTGTTCCAAAAGCTGTTTCAGAAGCTTTCCATTCTGCCAAGAACAGAATTATAGTTCAAATACTGAATATCTGTGTTCCAGCATCAAGGGTTGTTTGATAAATTCATAACAGTCTTTTAAAATCCATATTAGTCAAACATCTTATTGTAAAAAATGTTTTAGCTGCTAAGCTTTAGGTCAAAATAAAAGGGAGAAAATTAAAACTATTGGCCCATCTTTCAGAGTCATGCATCACGCCACAATGAAGAACACTGTCGTTTTATCTGTCAAAAAATATGAACATCAGCTTTAATCTCAATCTCACAGTCCGTGATGATGAGTGAGCACACTGCAACACCACTTTAAAAAAAATGATGGCATCTGATTTTGACAGGTCTGGGCAATATGATCAGCTGACAGTTAGATTAACCTCTAATGAAGAGAGACAGAAAAAAGCTTTATGTAATGTCAGGAGGTTGGCTCTCCATCAAGAGCAGCAATCTTCCACCCACCAAATCCAGATTAATTCTGCTTGTGTTTGTGTGAGAGGATGTGTGTGTGTTTGTGTGTATGTGTGTGTATGCGTGTGCAGATGTGTGTGCGCGCGCGTGTGTGCGCGCGCATGTGACATGGGAAAATCTGTCGGTTGCTAAAAGAAACTCGCACACAGTTTATGATAATTATGAGTTGGTTCTGTGGGATTTACAGTACAGAGTTCTTGACTTGAAGCTGATGAAAGCAGATCATTTCTGCTATTCAAATATTGACAAAGGAATATTTATCGATTGCATTACAAATAATACTATGCGTGACCCGACACGATTTTGCTCATTTAAAATGCGTCTCTTTTTTTCCCCAAGGTGGCAGACTGTCGATCGCAGTCCAGTACATGGTTTTATCAGGGTTTATCCTTTGCTGCCCTCTACTGGTTGAATAAATAAAATGCACGAAAGGGACAACAGCCACCATGCTAAGATTTTATTTCTTTTATTTTTTCTCAGGTTTGCACATACTCTCGTTCATGCACATTACCCAAAGTAGGCTACGTAACATACGTTATCAGTTTCTAGACAGTGATGAATGATAAGGAATATAATATCCATAAAATTACAAATTTAAATAACATTAAAAATCTGTAACTTTTTTTTACAAAAAGATTTGTTTCTTGCCACATAAAATACTTCTGCTATATTTTTGTTTTTGACAATGTTACATTCAAGCTTGATACCGTAATGATATTCATTAAATTGAATAAGATTTATGACAATGAACAAAAAAATCAAGTATTGTGTAGTTACAAAGATTTGTTTGTGAATTGACAGATATCTTGTATCTTGTATAATTATGTATGGATGTTATGTTTGCATTGTGTTTTCACAAAAAAAACTTTTAATTAATGTGTTTTAATGTCTATTCAGCAACTTCACTGTGACACCACTTGACTGTGATGGGTAAGACAGTGCTGAGACTATTGGAGTCACAGATGGCGCACTTTCCCATCATGCATTGTGTTACACAGTTTGTAATGTTTACTGTTTGATGTTCCAAAATGCAAATGTTACTTTTTGTTAGTGTTTGTAATGTGTATGTTCAAAACACCATGTCTGGTATCGGTAATTGACATCACACATTGGTACATCTGATCACCTGATATAAGCATTGGTATACTGTTTTAAAAATGTAAATCTAGTGTTTTACAAGTGGTTATCATTTTACTACATTAAACTATGTTTTGAATATACAAACACTTTCAGGTAAGATTGTATAATAAAACCCAACTCATAAAAGCACTCTACTGCAATTTCAAGTTTTCAAGTATTTATATTAAAACGGCATTCTACCATATTTAAACGTCATTTCATTGTTTTTGTATGTGTAAACATCATAATTAAACATCATGACAAATTAAAGCTAAAAACTATTTAATTACAGGAAATTACTGTGTGTTTTTTGTTACTTTACAGTATTTTTTGTCTCCCCCTGTTGGCAGATATTACAGGTTTTTCTTTTGTTTGTTTTTTAGTGTGTAGTGTTTCCTTGTTTAATGTGTGCGATGTGCAAACATGTATGCAGGTTCGCACATAACCCCCACACATACATACATATTACCCAAAGTATTTAACACATCTCATCAGTGCTCTGAACAAAATTCTGATGCAAAGGAGGCAAGGGGAATTTATCTGGAATGATTTTGCTTGGCTTATTCAACAGTTTGTAGCATTTTGTTTTAAATTCACATTCAGAGAGAGCACACTCAGTGAGGTCCAAACAAGCAATACCATCCTGAGATAATTAAAAATCAACCTTTGATACTTGAGAGATTCTTGAGGGGTGACCTCATTTACAATGAGTCAAAACAGAACAAAGAAGAGAAAAGCAACAACATGGAGATTTACTGAAAAAGAAAAGGCAACCCACAACTGGCTAGTAAAACTCTTTTTTTTTTTACATCGGATGATATGATTGAAAAAAAAAGAAGATTTAAATGTGAAATAACATACAAGTGAATAAAAGCCTAAAATAATTGAATGTTAATAAAAGTAAGGCTATATAAAACAATTATATGTAGAGGAGTCAGGTACACTAAGCTCAGACCAAACTCATGGTACGTAAAGCAAGAGCCAGTTAGTAGACCAGTCTGATAAAGCCCATCTGAGGAGCCCAGGGGGCCTCCTAACCAAATGCCAGAACCACCTCAGCTGGCTCCTTTCGCCACAAGGGAGCAGCAGCTCTACTCCAAGCTCCCCACGGATGTCTGAACTCCTCACCCTACTCTAAGGCTGAGCCTAGCTCATTTCAGCTGCTTGTATCCACAATCTCATTCTGAGGGTCGGAACATAGATGGACTGGTAAATCGAGAAATCCTCTTCACCATGACGGTCCAGCGCAGCACCCACAGTACTGCAGCTGCTGCACCAAACCACCTGTCCATCTCACGCTCCATTTTCCAATCACTTGTGAACAAGACCCCAAGATACTTAAATTCCTTTGCTTGGGGCAGGAGCTCAACCCCCAACCAGAGGGAGCAATCCACCATTTTCCAGCAGAGAACCATGGCCTCAGACTGAGAGGTGCTGACCCTCATCTTGACCTCTACACACTCGGCAGCAAACCGCCCCAGTGCCTGCTGGAGGTCACGGACCAAAGAAGCCAGCAAAATCATGTCATCTGCAAAGAGCAGATATGCAATTTTGAGGTTCCCGAACGGGACACTTTCCTCCCTCAGCTGCGCCCTGAGATCCGGTCCATGAAAATTACAAACAGCATCGGAGACAAGGGACAACCTTGCCGGAGTCCAACACCCACCGGAAATGTGCTTGACTTAGTTCCGAGTATACAGACACAGCTCTTACTTTGGTTATACAGGATCGGATAGCCTGTAGCAAAGGGCCCAGTGTCCCATACTCCTGCAGAACTCCCCACAGTACTCCCTGACAGACACAGTCATAGGCCTTCTCCAAGTCTACAAAACACAAGTAGACCGGTTGGGCAAACCTCCAATGACCCACCCGGCAAGACCACAACGGTTGGTCTGCTGTTCCATGACCAGGACAGAATCCGCATTGCTCCTGAATCTGAGGTTCGACAATCGGCTGAAGCTACCTTTCCAGCACCCTGGAATAAACTTTCCCAGGAAGGCTAATCAGTTTGATACCTCGATAATTGGAGCACACTCTCCAGCCCCCATTCTTGATGATGGCAACCATCATCCCAATCTGCCACTCCAAAGGTACTGTTCCAGACCTCCACACGACACTGAAGAGGCATGTCAACCAAGACAGCCCAACGATGTCCAGAGCCTTCAGCATCTCAGGGTGAATCTCATCCACCCCTGGCGTCTTGTTGCTGAGGAGCTTCTTGACCACCCCAGTGACCTCTGCCACTGATATGGACAAGTGTTCCCCTGAGTCTTCAGACCCTGCATCTACTGCAGAGAATTTGTAAGCCAGATTCAGGAGCTTCTCAAAGTGCTCTTTCCACTGCACAACAAAATGCCCAGTCGGGGTCAGCAGTCGACATACACACCCGAGTTTTTGCTTCAGCGACCGCTGAGGCTGCAACCCTTCTGGCCACCCGGTACCTGTCAGCTGCTTCAGATGACCCCTGGGTCAACCAAGCCTGAAAGGCCTCCTTCTTTAGCTTGACGGCCTCCCTCACCGCCAGTGTCCACCAGCAGGATCTTGGGTTGCCGTCATGACAGACACCAATGACCTTCTTACCACAACTTTGAAAATAGTCCACTCAGATTCTAGGTCCCCAACCTCCTCCGGAATTCAAGGGAAATTCTTCTGGGGATGGAAGTTGAAGACCCGACGGACCAGGGCCTCCACCAGACATTCCCAGTCTGTCCAGCATTAGTTTCAATTTTTGTGTCCCCTCAAGTAAGTGATAAATAATACCAAACAGTTACCAAGTAGACTCATAAATTACTAATGTATTAATCATTAGCTACGCTGTTAGTGTCCCCTCAAGTAAAGTGATACATAATATTGAGTAGAGACCAAGTAGACTCACTGATTACTAATTTCATAATTAGTTCCACTTTTTGTGCCCCCTCATGTAAAGTCATAATAGTTACCAAGTAGACTTAATTAGTAATTATTAAATCCTTGGTTAATTTTTTTATTTGTTTTGTGTTCAACTTAAGTTATACATAATACTAAGTAGTTACCTGTCATGGTTTGAGTTTTTGGTTTTGTTATTTCCTGTTTTATGTGTCATGTCTGCTTTTCATTTCATCCCTTTGTCTGTTTTCCCACCCTTTTCACTCCTCACCTGTGTTTTTTTAGTTAATCACCCCTTGGTGAACGGTAAGCAGAGCCACTTCCTCATCAATAATCACCCATGAAACCCATGTACATGAGCCTCCATCAAACATGATAGACCATGTATGCTCCATGTGGATAGATACAGAATATAAAACTACAGAAATTGAAACATTGCATTGTAACGACAGACTGCCATTATGTCAGTAATGAGTCAGCGGACGGGATTCTGATTAATTGGAGGCATGTGGGAATGTGTAGGTATGTGTGTATATGTAGGTATGTGGGTACATATGTGTATGTGTGGATATACATATAGACATAGGAGGTGAAATGAGACACACACACACAGCTAAGTTTAAATTGTTTATTGATATAATGATTGCGGGATCAGCTGTTTACTTGTGCCATCAAGGTTCACTTGTGATTAGAGAAAACCAGTGATCAGTGAGGCACTGTTGCAGTATGTGGGAAGGTATAAGATCTGTTAGGTGAACTGATTGTGTATAATAATGTGAAGCATAAACTTACCTCTGCCGCTTCTCTTCGTCCCAGGGTGTGTCCAGACAAAAGAGTTCCCGGAGGTGCGGACACCTTTTATTAGTTCCGCTTGGTTGAGCGGGAGGCACCAAGTGGGGAGTAGGTAGAGAGGAGTTTAATTGCTGGGTTTCAATGTAAATATGTGTAAATTATTATGGGTATTTATTTGGGTGATCTTCGGGGGTTTATATTTATTAGGGCCCGAGCAGTGAAACTGCGAGGACCCTATTGTTTTTCGAATGATTATTATTATTATTATTTATTTTTTGTTATTTTTCTTCTGCCAAAATGATCGCATTTTTCACTGCCTGAACATACCCCAAAACTCATCAAACTTGGAATATAGATCAGACCTGGCGAAAAATTTTATAATCTGTTGTCGTTGTGAATTTTCACCACTAGGTGGCGCTATAATCAAGGAAAGTGTGTTTTGGATAATAACTCCCACATACTTTGTCGCACATTCAAAAACCTTACATCCACGCGTTCAGTGAATTGTGCTGAATGTCATGATATAGGCCACGCCCATTTCCGCCTACCGTTTTTTTTCGCTAGCTCGCGAAACGTCAAAAACCTACTGTTTCGAACTCCTCCCAGGCAATTTCACCGATTTGCACCAAACTTTGCACACAGCATCTGTGGACCCTTCTGACAAAAAGTTATTAAAAGAATTTTGATACGCCAAAGAACACTCAAGTTATTAAATAACAACTTCCTGTGGATTCGGGTCACAACAGGAAGTGTTGCATATCTCCACATTGGTGTGTCCGAATGACGTGAAACTCAGGATACTACTTCCCCATGAGCCCATAAGGCTCTGTGCAAAATCTTGGCCCATGACCACTAGGTGGCGCTATTTAAATTGAAGTATTTTATATCTCCACATCGGTTGGTCGGATTGACGCCAAAATTGGTACACTCATTGCCAATGGCCTCCTGAGGACAACTGACGAAGGTGTTACCGATCTGACACTAGGTGGCGCTCTGGTGGCAGTTTCATTTTATAATTGGCACTGTGCCCACACCATAACACTTATGGATATGAAACTGATTGGGCCGGTATAGACTGGCATCTGTAACTCACACACCAAATATCACCAGCAGGTGGCGCTATTATCAACACAAAACCACTTTTTGGCTATCAGTTAAGACATGCGCGCACAATAACGGGGCAATGGGTCCGGGTAAGGAGCACGCCCCGACAGCAGCACGGCCCGACCCGCGTGGCCTGCGAGGGCCCGTTCATCGCTGCTTGCAGCTTTAATTGTATTTGTATTTGGTAGGGAAGTTTAGGTAAATATTTGTTTATTTATTGTATGTTAAGGTGGGTGTGTAGAATGGAATGGTACGTGCCAATGAGTGAAAGGAGGTGCTGGAGTATTTAAGCGGGTCAGTTGGAGGAGGATCAGGTTGGGTTAGGATGTTGGTAAACATGACGTGCGGAACATAAAATAAAGGAAAAACCACATGCTGAACATCGTCTGTCTGGATCTCCTCATTTGGTCGCCTCGGCCGCTCGGGCAAGTTGACATGCATGCTGTCACGATCCCATATTCTGTGGTAGATTTTTGTGTTTTGGTGCTTTGTTTTCTGTTATGCTTGCAGAGGTGCAGGGAGAGGCTGGGCGGAGTTTTCCATCACTGGAGCTGCTGACACACACGCACCTGCAGCAGGTTGGCAATCAGCGCCTGTTGATAAGCTCTGCTCTCCACGCTACCTGCTGCCATATGATTATGTCAACCAGACGTGGTATATGACTCAGCCCGAATAGCCTTCTAGTAATGTACTAGTGTTTTGTGTGTTTCAAGATTTAATACTACTTTGTTCTGTCTCCAGTGTCCACCTGCGATCCAGCTCTGCCTGTGACTCCGCTTTCCCGCAACCCAGCTCTCACCTCTGCAGCAGATCTCCTGCCCTGCTCGCACCTGCGTTACCACACGCCACACAGCAACCAGCGCTACCGTGAGCTACCTCATCTCCTCCTTCCATCTCTTGGACAAAGACTCACACCTGTGTAGCCTTACACCTCCACCAGCAGTCTCCTGGTTCTGTAAATAAAATACCTTGCACATCTCATCCTGCCTCGTGTCCGCTTCTGGGTCCTACAAAATACTACTGAGCGTAACACATGCTGTCTTGTCCTCAGTATTTGCAGACAGAAACATGAATCTGTATCTGGACCAAGCCAGAACATGACCACTAAACTCTCCGCTCTACCAGGCATCATCTGACCCTGCCACTTACTACCTTGAGACAGACGCTGGAAGCAGATGGGGATGAGCTTCCTAAAAAAATTGACAGAATCAAATGCCAGGGAGAAGATGGGAAAAGGTTTAAAAAGGAAGGAAGCATCAGCATTAAGGAAGCATCCAAAAATTAAAAGACAATAACCGTAATACAAGCAAGGGGGCAATGTGTTTCCAGTTCTACAATGAGATGGAGAAGCTCTTTGGGAGGTCACCACGATATTGAATTCCCTGTCCTCAGTACTGCAGATGGCTGCAAACCAGCGAAGACACGATGGGTGCGAGACCAGATGAAGGCTTCCCAGGAGTCATTTGAAGACATGATGAAAAAGTTAGGTGAGAAGAATGAGTTTCAGTTCCAGTGACTGGATTACTTAATCTACTGTCTGTTAAGTATTTACTGTACCAGTACATATTGTTGCAAATGTAACTTACTGTCATGGTTTTGCTTTGTGGGAACATTTTTCCTTTACTACAAACAGGCAGTTATACCCACCTGCACCTTAAGCTGTGATTTACCGTGAAAAAGAGTAAAGACAGACTTATAGGAATAAGATGTGTCTTGTGACACCTGCAAGCAGCTATATTGTAATACATTTTTTTGTACCATTGCACTAAGAACTGCAGACTGTGAGGCCATGTTTAATAGGTGACATTTATACGTTGACAGATTTGTTGAATGAAAACATTCACACGTCACATTGTAACAGTCATCAAATAGTGGAAGTTTACTTTACCTAGGTAAATTAATATTCACAATTCCCAATGCATACCAATGTATCATATTGCTTCTCATATGATGTTTATGGGTCATTGTATGCAGGGGTAGGCTGTAACTGAGTAGATGTACACAAGAATTGCAACTAACACAATGATAATATGGGGATATCTTGTACTTCTAACTCCACCTGACAACTTTAGTTTATTTATACATTAAGAGTTTGAAGGGTCTTTTTTTATGAACATCTGAATGGTTCATAAAATGTGATGTTTTCTTATAAATTAAACTACTCAACCGTTTATACAGTTTATAGTTCCGTTGAAACAGTTAGTTGCCATTAATTTCTCTCACTGATTAATGAACTATTTGGATAATCTTTACATGTTTCATGTAATAACAGTTCATGGTTGCAGCTTCACAGGTGGTTTTAGAAATGCTGCATTTCCTTTGAATGATTTGAATGTTCTTGTAATAATGTTGAGGTTTGGAATGGTGTTGGTTGGCCTAAAAATTGTGAGGGTTTCACTTTGGGCTCTGGGTATTTATGACCACATTTCAAAGTATTGTCAGGATTTTTAATAACCTATCAATGGATTAATCAGCAGATTAATCTGGAATGAAAATGATCATTGGTTGCAGTCTCATACAAAATAGTTCCAAATGAGCTCCACCTTAACCAACTACAACAATGAAATCCTGTGTTTACAGGACTAATGATAATCTAATGATATCACTTATCATATGAAGCCACAGGGGACATTATACTGCATTCTGTAATTTTATTTCATATGCTTGTACATTTTCCTGTTTATACTTCTTCTGACGAAGCACTTCCAGTGCAGGACTTTGACGTGGCTGTTGGTCAGCTGGTCTCAGGTCTGATGGAGCTCTGTTATTCCACCACGTCCACACCTCAACATGACTGAAGCTGCAGCAGGAGGATGGCTTTCAAATAGTGCTGACTGCTTTTATTTACAGAGGAATTAGCAGCACACAGTGCAGCTGTGAAGTCATCAGAGCACCGGGCTGACAGAAAGCAGTAAGTGTCTGATGTTAAAACTTATAAATGTAATTTATACATACTGTACATGCTTCAAAACTGCTATGACTCCTGTTTTCTGCTGTAATGTAGCTAAATATTCAAGCTAATGTATACATTAGTCACTCTCATTAGTGTAGCCTGATGAAGAGAAAAGCAGAGACCAAATCATGCACACACAACAAAGAAACTACTGATGTAATGTTTCAACCACAAAAGTCTTCCAGTAAAAGTGAAGACATGAAGTCAAATGAGTCATCTAATATGAGACATTTTCAGAAAGATAACAGACACAGACTGATGTGGCCACGTCTCCAATTTTAGTGTCTTCATGTGATTGGACAGACCAGATGTGGGGCATCACACTGCGAGTTGGGACATCTGAACTGGATTCATCAAAGTAAGTTTCGTACTCTATTGAAGTAGCTATTTTGATCTCTACCTTTATTTCTACTTAAGTAGGCCAACTTCTTTTTAAAAAAAGGTAACAATACTAATACTTGAGTACAGTTTTTGGCTACTCTACTCCACTGTCTCTACATATTATACTGACAACTCTTAAGACAGCTTACTGTGTACAGACTGACTGTATAACAGATGAGGAAAACTGTATTTTTAAGTATGGAAGTATAAGACAACAGAGTCCTAACAGGTATTAACAGATAACCGCTCCATTAAAAAAATAATAATAATAAATCTGGACCTCATTCATTTCTAAACCCTGGCAGCCAATCTATAGCACCTATGATGCCACTGATGCCACAGACCCTGGAAAAGGCTGCAGCAGATGCCATTTTGTCACAATTATTTGGCCAGGTGATGAAGGTGGAAGTGAATGTGCAGAGTGTGTGAAGGCAGTCCAGGATAGAACTGCTGGCTTTGGACTGTGACACATCAAATTTATCAGATCTCTCAGAAGGAGTTTTGGTTGCCCATATACCAGAGGTACATGAGGCGCTCCTCATGGACAGGCACATCCAGTCGACCCCTGCTCCTCAAACTTGATGACCAGGAAATCAAGTTGAGCCCATGTCACACGAAGGTGGCGACGAAATGTGTGCTGGTCCACCTTTAGTAGCATTTCCCAATCTTGGCCTGCCTTTAGGACAGTGTTCCTGGGACATGACAGCAATGACATGCCTGTAGGTGAATAAAAGATATGTTACATTCACAAGATGACGTCCTTCAGTGGATGGTTTGAGCCTGAATGTCAGGGCTTTAAGGTGGCTTTGGCCTGATCTACCTACTTTTATGAATATTATAGAAGCTGGAAGGGGACAGGGATGCATATGCCTATTTTGCTTTCTTGTGGCCTTTTTTCATATCCTTGTAGTGATAAGGCTTCACACAAATGACATTGTTGACTTGAGTCCTCCTCTAATGTTTCTCAGTAAGGTTGCAGGTGTGTTTGGTTAATTGATGACTTAATTGATTGGCTGGCTCCTCACGGTCCCTGTGGGCTCTGCTCTCTCCACCTCATCCAGCCTGCCAGCATTTCTGTTGGTGTGTTAGATGTGTTTTTATAAACCTGTAAATTCTTTGTTGCTGGTGATGCTTGGGAGATGGGAAGAGGGAGTCTCATTTTGATGTTGCACCAGGGTTATCAGAATTAAAATTTCATAATGAAGAACTGCCCCAGCTGCTCTAGTTGCTTAGGACAACACTGCACCTGTTTTCCTGTGAAGTTCCAGAAATGCTTTTAGGACTACAAAACTTTCCATGGGGGCGAGTACATAATGGCTGAATTTTAATTTTTGGATGAACTTATCCCTTTAAGGCTGCTGTGAGAGATTTTAGTAAGATTTCACCTTCATAGCAATCTTAGGACTATTAGTGACAATGTTCAACAAATTCAACCTTAAATATAATTAAGGAAAATTGACCTAAACAAAGGAAAAAAAACTAATTCAAACAACCTACAACACTAATGAAACACAAATATAAACTAAAGAGAAAACTGAACAAAACAGCAGTGTTATTGTGCAGGTAAACCTGAAAAAAGGGGAAACTAAAATTAGCTAAGCTCACTGCATGTTAAAATACATTTTAAAAACTAAGCCTACTCACCACTTAAGGCACCAGACATAAACACAGAAAGCACTCTGGTAAGGGGCAAACAGGGATTCCTCACATGGACAGCCACTTCAAACAAAGACAGTCCACTATAATACACATTTCATGTGGGAATATGTGTTAAAAAGGGTTTTTCAGCATACCTGGGACATCAAACACTACCAGCCACAGCAGAGGCAGAGCAATGGCACACAGGTGCCTTATAGCTTGGCCCTGATTAGGGAATCTGTTGGGGGAGGAGTTGATTCAAGGTTGCATTCACCAACACTACATCTTGCTCTGTAGAGTCACCACAATCATGATCACTGATCACTCAACCAATCATATAAAAAACTCATCATAGAATATAGAAAAATGTAGTAACACTTTGTAAAAACCATCATTAATAAATGGTAAATGTATATTAACTATTAATGATGGTTATTATAAAGTGTCAACAAAAACTTTCCCACAGAAAATTAGGACACGTCTAAACCAAGAGCAGCGTCTGTTTCCATCTGTGTGGAGTTTGTATTCCACAGGAACACATGCTACTGTAAGTAGACAAATATAATGACGGCCCTCCTCATGGCCAATCACAAGGACCTCAGTTTTATCAGAACTGAAATGGAGAAAATTTGGAGTCGTCCAATTCATGAGAGGCTAGAGAGTCATGAAGGGTAGTAAGATTGTGCAGGATATATGGTTTAAACAGTAAGTAAAGCTGCACATCATCAGTATAGCAGAGGTACGAGGTATCACAGGCAGAGTGATGCCCAGAGGTAGCACATAAAAGGAAAACAAGATTGGACCCAGAATTGATTTTGAGGGACCCCACAAGGAGGGGAGCAAAGGAAGCGTGTAGTTGTTAATATGAACTTTGAAGAGTCTGTCAGACAGGTATGTGGACCATTCTAGTACTGTACCAGAGATACCAAAAAGGTTCAATAATCTATCAAGAAGCTTGTGTGTCTGTCCTGCTGAAGTGTCCTACAGCAAGACACTGTATCTCCAGCAGCTCTACAGATGCCCAGCTTTTATCTTGACTCTTTATTTAGTGGTAGAATCTCCTTTACTCATCATTTGTTTGTTACGTGTATAGAGGACTACGTCCCAGTAGCATCAGCTGTTAACTTTTCTCTGGATGCTTCTAGTCTGAGACAATCTGAGTTAAAGGCTTCTAACAGGATATATTGTCTCTGTAATTATTGTGTTGGTATGAACATTACATTACATTGAACAAGTCTTCAGAGACAGTGTCAGAGAAGAGCTGACGTGGGCACACAGGTCTGCTTTTCCATATTAGAAATATAATTTCAGTATACCAAAGTTATTAGAAGTATACTTTTACTTTTTGTGCTTAATCTAAAAAACTGTTTTTAAAATGCTTTCCCTTTCATGAGTGTACTTCAAAAGAGTAGTCATTAAAGCAACATTATATAGAAATTTGTATTTTGTACAATTTTCCTTTGGGTCCTGTGTGTGTGTGTGTGTGCGTGTGTGTGTGTGTGTGTGTGTGTGTGTGAAATCCTGATTTTCCTGAAATCTGGTCTATTTCACTAAGATGGTATTTGAAACTGGGTACCTGCTCCACTTCTTTATTATCAATCTCCAATGGCTTTGACAGTGAGTGGGGCATGCTGTTCTTGTTTCTGCCAAAGCACATCTCTTTTGCCTTCATTACATTGAGTTTAAAGGTGCACTATGAGGTTTCGTGGAAGAAATTTCAATCAGAAGAGAGAGATCTTTACTGACTGATTTTCTTCTGCTAAACAAACTAAATAAACAAACTCTTCATTTTCATGACTGAATAAACTGATGGACTGTTTTACTTTGTTTATATTTGGCGGACCCTACCACCTTTCTAGCTTCAAACAGTCTTCTGGGGACCTTATTTTCCTCATCAGCTTGTTTATTCAGTTATACAAAAAATAAATATTTCCGAGTTTGTATTATTACCTAATTTCTCCTCTAAAACTCTATAGTGCCCTTTTAAGTTTGTTCTGCTCAAACTCCTCAGTTAGTTCAGCATAGTATGTATCAGTATGTAACACTGTGATCCTACCCTCTCACTGAGGTTACATAGTGTAGAAACAAAGTGATGGGTGGAGTGGTTGTGACGGAGACACCGTTCATCCTAGTACAAGGCACAGTACCATCACCATGATTTTGAAGCTGTTATTTTAAGGTAAATAAAGGCTACATAATTCTGCAATACTTACAGTGGCATTTCAGTGTGTGTCTAAAAAGATGTACTCAAGTATATCTAAGTGCATCTCAATGGTATTTCAAAAATAGTACAGTAGTAGGCTATTGATTTATGCTATAATAAGAATGTCAATATGCCAAAAGCAACAAAACCCTGCCTATGGGTTACTTTCATCACCCATGTTACAACTTATTTTAATTTTAATAATTAAATAATTTTAATACATTTTTAAATCAGAAATGGACTGGTATGATGGCATCAGACCTAAATATAGTAAATTGACGTTTACGGCTTATTGACGGTGTCTTCCTCCAGATTCCATCCTGGTCATGAACACTGGACCAGCACTGGTGCAGGATACTGGAAGGATTTTTCCTATTGGACTGAAATGATCAAAATGTATGCTAACTCAGAAGGACAAGAAGAAGAAGAAAAAGAAGGAGAATCTTTATCTATCAAATACAATCATACAAAGTTCAGTGTAGTGATACTTGTTCTCTGCATTTAGCCAGTCCCTGAGGAGCAGAACTGATATAGGCAGCAAAATAGGTGAGGAAAACCTTGACAGTGCAGACTGACCACAGCCTGGCCTTAGGAGAACAGTTCTTACACAAAGCCAGCATCATCAGCCACCACACATACTGACTCATCACCTGTCCTGTAGCGCCACTCTCAGGACAAACATAACATTTTACACCCCACTACTAATGTATCTGTTAGAAAACAAGTCTTGTTGAGTCTGTCCAACACTGCTCCTAAAGTCCTCAAGACTTTCATTTTCAGAGGTGTGAAATGAGTGAGTTGATTGAACTCTGTACTGATCCAACTATAGCTAATGTAAACAGGTGCAGGCCTTGCTGTGTTGCAACAAACAGATGATCTCTGAGCTCTGATTGGACAGTCTGCAGACACAGATGACAGCCCTGCTGCCATACATTTACTGCTGCCATGTTGCTGTTTAATAATCTATCAAAACAATATCAAACATAATGATGGAGGATCAAACCTAATCTTGGGTAGCAAGGGAAAATGAAAGCTTGGGTCACCTCAAGATAATCCTGTAGACGACATATCTGACAACCAAGGAGAGCTCATCAACTTCACTGCAGCATGGACGTTAATACTGTCCACACTCCAGCACTGCACAATATCCACAAGCTCAGTGAGGACACTAATACTGTTCAAATGCAATAAATAATGAATATGGAGTACAGATATTAAATGAGCACTATGTAGTTTTGGAGAAGAAATTTAAAGTCAGAGTTTCAATATTTACAATGTTAATGAAATTAAAGTACTTCTCAGAAATACTTATTTAATCCACAAGTGAATAAACAAGCTGTTCTCAGATTGAAATAAGGTCCCAGAACACTGTTTGAAACTAGAAAGGTGGCAGGGTCTGCCACATATAAACAAAATAAAACAGTATATTTTATATATATACTGTATATATAACATATTCAAGGTCAGTTTGTTGAGGCATAAAAAAAAATCAGGCAATGAAGATCTTTCTCTTCCGATTAAAATTTCTTGCCCAAAACTACAGAGTGCACGTTTAAACACAGGAAGTGGCTATTACTGTTAAAGGAGGAGTCCACCAATTTTACTTTCTTAAATCTGAGAAAATGATTGCAGTGATATCATCATAATTATCTCCGCTTGAGACTGAACAATCATATCAGAAAGTCTGTGTAACAAACTGGGTGTGTGGAGTTTGAAAGACATACGAAGGTGTTGACCAAACCTGGGTGGTCCACTGGAGAGATGCTATTGCATTACATTGTTGTAAATGTAGGATCTTAGATTTTAGAGTTGGCCTCATATGGAGTAAAAGTCATGACATCCTGCACTCTGCTGCAATATGTTTGTCAGTTTCTAAACAACTCTGTATGTTGTGAGACCCCTAACTCTGTAAAAGTGCAGTACTAAAGTCCTGGAGTGTGCCTTTAAAAGCCAACGATTATATTATAGACAGATAGCTGACATTTTCTGCATGCAGTATTTATGAAATTTTCCATTTTACTAGGAAGAATGAATTGTGTTGTTCTTAGGAAACAAAAGCCTCCGAAACAGCATTTGAACCATAATGTAATGGAAAGTCACAATGCTTTACAGAAGCTCATTTCTGCCTGGAAAAAAAATGTAAATGTTAAGGATGACAAAAATAAAAAATACTGAGCTATTAAGTCAGAGCCATCAGATATTATTTAGAAAGACTTTTCAGGTCGTAATCTTGATGATTAATATTATTTTATTATTATTATCTTTTTCTTTCAATTAACAGACAGACAACGAAAAACATAATACAAAATAATCAGACATTGTGATAAAGTAAAAGAAAAAAAATTAAATAAATAAGAAAATAACAATTACTTATTCAAATAATTACATAAGGTTTCAGTCAGAGGATACATTTTCATAAATATATGCACTAGGTACCATAACAACAAACACATGAGTACTTACTTACAATTGCATATGCCTGTATTCAAAAACAAAGGCAATGTGTAGTTCATTACAAGTATACAAGACAAGCAAGACAAAAAATATATAATATCTATGAGAAACATACTTTACAAATCATTAGAGATACTATTTACCACATACCTCACCCATTTTTCCCATCTTTCTTCAAAAATATAAACTTGATTTCTAATTCTCATTGTTATTTGATTGTTATTATTGATTGTTATTTTGATGATTAAAATAGTCACATTTTTTACATAATATCCTTTTTGACGTGGTATCTTATAATTTTGACGGATGAGTTATGCCTTCCATATGTGTAGATTCTCCAAATCTCGATTGTTTTTTTTTTTTTCCAACACTGATGGTTGTGCCATTGTTAGATTAATGCATCTGAATTTGTAAAGATCAGCAAATCATTGGTTTGATACCCTGACAACTAACATTTACTTTATTTTAAATTCTTCTTTAAAATTAGGGCAGTTTTACAAAAACAGCTTGAGATTATCCTGGTGGCTGTTTGCAGGCGAGTGTTAGGCAAGTTTGAATAATACTCATCAAAAATAAAATAACAACAATAAAAACCATTAAAAAAATACCACCTTGCAGTGATTCAACAACATATGGTAGAAATTAAGTATGTTACAAAATTCAGTTTGTCAAATCTGTCCTGAGTAAACCCTCCTCCCAAACAAATCAATGAAGGATCTCTGAAAAAGAAAATAAACCCAATATCTCTGATGCTGTAAGAGCTACCTCAGTAACAATCAGCTGATCATCATCTTGGATAAGTGGAAGTGCAGCAGCAGGGTACCGGTCCAGCTACAGTGCTGTGAGCCTCACCTCACTGTCTAACACACCGTTGATAGAAAGACTGGAAAAATATGATCGTTGGAGTGTGTGACCTCTGTGACATGCCTGCTCCAGCCTCTGCAGTCAGGGTTTACACTGCATGGACACTCCCTGTGGATTAATATGCTGTTATATAACTTCATATACATATTGATAATTGGTAATGTGCTTTTCAACATATATCCTATTGAGTAACTCAGATTTAATGTAGTCAATAAAAATGCATCAAGTCAACATCAGTGTGACTGTACCAGATGAAACATCATCAGTACAGGATGGTTCTAAATGACCCATCATCTTCACACACCTGAGGGAAGAAGCGGATAAAATAATGCCCAATGTTTCGTTCCTGTTAGTTTTAATTCCCTCACCCACTTCTGATAATTGACCATTTTGCACGTGAAAGAAAGAGTAGGCGTGCAGGTCATATCCTCCATCCCAGTGACCTGCACAGCTGGCAGCTGTTACCTGTGCGTGTGGAGGTGAAAGATCCGCTCTCACCATCTGGAAAAAACGTGCTCTGCGTTCCTGCTCAGACTGCACCGAGCGCACGGAGAGCAAATCCGAGCCATCTGACGCGGAGGATTTGTAGGTTTAGGCGGAATTGCTTCCCCCTCCTCTGTGAGATTAAATACCGTGGCATCCATGTATAGATTCTCACTATATTTACGGCGCGAGGCATGTGCGGAATGCGCGTCCTGTGCGGGAAAAGTTGCGGGAGCAGCGTGCAGTTTTGAGACTTTAGGCGAGCGCCGGGACGCTGGACACCATGCACACGGATGTGGTGCTGCTCAACCTGCTGCTTTGGATGGTCGGTGTGTCCGGCCTGCCGCGTCCGAGAGGTCAAATACTGCAGTCACACCGGCACGTCAGGTCAGTTCAGTGCGATGGAAATGTAAGAGAGGTTTGGCTGCCTTCTGTGTGCTGTGCGTAAGTACGCGTGAGGATAATTAAGTCATTTTAAGATAAATTAACCAACAACTTCTTTCAGCGTGGTTTCACTTGTTTAAGAAACTCATTTAAGAACGAAGCATGAGTGCTTTGGAAGAAGTCAAGTTGCAGATGTCCTGCAGTGCTTCTGCCAAGAAGTATTTCATTCTTGAAATTGAGTTTGCTCAGTTACCATGGAAATCAGATTTTAGACACTATACTTCAAATTCTCCTCGCTTCCCCTGACTTCTCACATATGCTTATTATTTGTATTCAGTCACACAGTACAAGATGCTGTATGGGTCTGTTGTGTAAGCCTCACATGCATGATTTCAGATTTGTCTTTTGTCTCACCACTGAGCCCAGTTATGAAATTAGCACATGTTGCATTTGGTTGTAAAAAGGCAAACGGATTTTCCCTCTATGATGATGTAATGTTATTATTTATTCTGATTTAGGGGATTGCATCAGTTTGATAGTGGTCCCATAAAGCCTCTATCAGCAAGTAATGCCTGGCAAAATATCTGCAGATAAAGCCGGAGTATATTTGGGTACAGATGTTCTGAACAACAGAGTTTTCAGATAACTACAGAGCAGGAAGCACAGCTGGATTCATCTGCTTGAAGGAAAGAATATTATCTGTGAGAGCCTGCTGAGTACTAACTGACAATAGTGTGGTTATAAACCAGTTGAATAATAACACTTTTATTTGTACTATCATGTAAGCATCATTGACATAAATACAACACAATATTGTAATATATTAATATTAAGGTAGATATGCACAGTATTATTACATATTTAAGGTATTACAACAAAATTTTTGGGAAACGTTATTTCATTGCACTGTATATGGCTGGAATGACAATAAACCCTCTTGAATCTTGAATCTTGAATGTTGACACAAGGCTTCAATACAAGACAAGGTAACGGGGATCTCTGGAGGCCCCTTTCTTTTTAGTTTATATTAATGAATGAATCAAACTAATTTGTGGCCCCTGAGGAGACAGGGTTGGTAATCTTGCAAAAGAGTTTATGCTTATTTTGCTCCTCATGAAATCCAGGTTTAGACTTATTTTGCTCCCCACATATTCAAATTCTGATCTATTATCAAATAGATTGCAACATGAGTATTTAAGAACAACAAAAGAGCATTTCCAGGATCGTGCTACTGTCTAGATCGTACCACATGATGATTCACCAATCATTTCCAGCACAAGTAGAATGAGTAAAGCCTGACCAATACTTGATTTTTGGGGCTAATGCCAATACCAACTTTATGTAGTAAAAAAAATTCCTATATGGATATATTGACTAGTATAGACACATTTTTTGCAGTGATCTCTGAAATGCTGTTATTAAACACCTTTGACAAAGATATGTATGAAAGGCAGGGTGTTTTAAAGTTTAACAATAAACTTTATTGTCAGAAATGATATCAGTGACGTGAACAACAATATTTGAGCTAACTTAGATTGAATGATTAGTTCAAAGTCTTTTTTTAAGTCTTCTTCTTTTTTTGCCGAAGCAGCTTTTATGTATGTATGTTAACTGAACATGAGAAAACACATTCATGATATTTAGTTGAATCAACAACTGTTCAGACACATTACCAGCATTGGAAAGAAATTTGATTTCCTTTTACATTTTCAGTTTGAAGAGTCAGTTCTTCATTTCACACTGAGAAGAGGTGCTCCTGTTGGAGCTACTACGTTCTGACATTGGCACTTCTTCAGAGTGTGAACATGTGAGAGGGTAAAGGTACTAGCCTTTATCGTGGTTTGTGTTTTTTACATTATTGTAAAAACATAAAAATGGACTAATCTTAAAATCTATTAAAAACAAACAGCAAGTTTCCATCACATTTCCTTCAAACTATAAAAAATAAGGGTCCCAGGAGAGTTTTTATGCTAAACAATGCATGCTAATACGCTGATCATGTATTCTTAATGAGTTGATTGAACTCTGTACTGTACATTCATCCAACTCATCATTTCAGTCTGAAATTTAAACCTTGAAATTTTAATTTTATAAACTTGAAATAAATAAAACTTGTATATTTACGTTAAAGCTGGTAGATAAATTCCTGTATGGCATTTTTCAAACCAGTCTTGAGTTTTTGGACTCTACTTTAGTGACAGGGCAGACCTGACCTCCTTTCTGTTTGTTGGTGTCTTTTCTTCGCTGGGCTCGTGTGAATTCAGGACAGAGCTCTCCGACATGCTTGATATTCAAAGCTCTGTTTTTAGCTGACAGCAGCAAAACGTCATATGTGCCTGGTTGGAAAAATCACTTACGCTGATTACGTAACCCGTAATCTAAGTGTGTTAATGTGCTTTCTGAATTATTGCTATTGTTATGGCTTTGGCAAAGGTTAGCCGGGCGGAAGGAAGGCCAGCAATTAAATGTCATTTTTAGTGCAGCACAAATGTAAAACATGTCATACTGTCTTCCTGCTGTGCATCTGTCCAAAATGATACAATTTTGGATTTGAGAAGCTTAGTTGATATGAGTGGTCATTCACCTCATTTGACTCCAAAACTAAAGCCATAACCTGCTTCACTGAAAGTTGATTCAAGGTTTCAAGTGTTGGCAGAGGTTCTGTTCTTAGAAAATTGACCACAAGTTAATCCAGGACAAAAGTAAACCATAACAGTGACTCATCTGCCACCTTTTAGATAGATTCTGCACTATTGTAACTTCACTGAATCAGCTCATTGTTCCACCATGTTTTAGCCTGGTACGGAATAATTCAGTGGTTTTATCACAAAAGTAAACACTGTGCCTTTTATTCAATTCAGTTTGATGTAATTCAGCTTTATTGTCGTTAAACGTGGTCAATTAAATGTAGTCTTGTCATTCTGTGATTGTGTAACTTTTAGAAGAGATAGATACTGTGTCAACCCAACGGGTTGCCTATATGTCTTTAACCCTTAAATGCATACCTTAGGTCTTTAACAACGCAGAACTGTATTACACCCAGTCTAATTTATTAATGTGATTAAATTAAGCATTGAACTCCTTGGTATTCCTCAAATTATTTGTCTCTAAAGGGGCGATTTGTAAGAAGTTTAAAACAGTCAGAAAATGAACTAACATTAGTGTTAAGAAACATCTGCGTTAGTGTGTCAAAGATGTCTATGTTGCAGAAATGTCTGCTGAAGTTAGCATGCTAACGTGCTAGCTAGCCCCAGCCGTCCTGTCTTGTAATACCACTTTGTACCACAAGAGGTGATAGTCTGATAGCCCAATAGTTTCAGCTGGAAACTTTGTCTAAGAAGTAAATGAAATAACATCACAAAATTTCAAGAAAGGAAATATTTTAACACCTATCTCCCTCGCCAAACAGAAAAATACAACTGTACACCATCTCAATTCAAGTTTCTCTCTTTAACCGAACTAAGATGAGCTTGATTGCCTCATTAAGTCATCTTAAATCACCAAAACAGTCTTTTCACAATCACCTCTGTTTTGGTCAAAATAAATCATCAATTCACAGGATAACATATGAACATGTTCATCTCTCCTCCTCTCTGCGGCTTCATGCCTCTCATGTCTTCCTGTCGCCAGAGTCATAGTCCTGATCAGAGCCGCTGTAAATCACCTCTGTACTGTATCCTCTGTCTTCAGACTGGCATCTGTCAGTTTTGGAGGCTGTGTTCATTCCCAGTCTGTTCACTGGGAGGTGACTTAGCCTGGTTGAGCTGAGTCCCTTTTGACTGCTGTGACTCTCCTATAATAACTACAACCAACTCGGTACGACAACAGTAAGTAGCATGCTAATGTTAGCGATAACAACAATAGCCTAACGTTACCTCCCGATCACACTGTTCAACAATTACGTTGATTATCTGCATGAACTAAGGAATCTGCAACTTTTCAAGACAAGACGTTCATAGTGTTTTAGTGAGTTAGTCATCGTTTACAGTCACTACATGAAAACGTGCAAGCTATTGAAACGGACAGCATTAGATTATTTCCCGGCTTTATTACGGTTATAAACTGTGGACAAATAGTGCCCCAATGAACACCACATAACAACAAATCAACTCAAAGTAAAAGTCGGTAAGATAATAAATATGTATATATGTAATATATGACTTACAAATCCAGTAGCATCAAGGCTAGGTCGCCATCAGTCTTGAAACCCATTTCTTACTCAGCTCACGCCACTGAGTGTAAGCTAGTCCAATATTTATCCGTGTCCGGGCTCTGTTCTATCACTTTCTCTTTTTCTTTTCTTCGCCTCCTCAGACAATACCTTCTTGGCTTTTTTCGGTGGCTCGGCCATGGCGTTGGTTTACGAAAAATCCAAGTAGCTGCTGGCTAAATCCACCGAGGAATAAACGTGTGACGTATGGCATAAAGCAGGTCGCACTAGACGTCTTTACGTCAGATATGCTCCGACCCGCTCTGAGAAGTTACACAGTGCGGTTGCTGCCGGCGCGACCCCCCTCAGGCTGCAGAGACGTCACCATTCATCCTATTAATCGTTTTTCTACCACTTAACTGAGTTTAGAAACATTATTTTAAGGTCGAAAAACTACTTAGTGTTGCTTTAACATTGTTCTGGTCACAATGTCAAAAATGATGAAAATGTTTTTATATTCTTTTTTTTCTTTCTAGAGTCGTTAAAGATTTTAGGTGTGTGAGAGTTTGACATTTTTTATTCCAGTATGCTGGCTGCTGATAGCAGGTAACAGACACTATGATGACAAAGTTTGTTTATACTACATAGATTAATGTCATATGTTGGAGCTATTTAATTATTTATTTGTTATTGATAATGTTTGATTACTATAGTGTTATTTTGATTCAATTCATGATACTATTTTCTATTACTAGTAATTTAAGGTAAATATTATTGTTTTGTTCAGCTTATTTAGTTTTTGTTTTTTTTGAAAAGTGGGTAGCACTGGGCACGGGAGATTATATAGGTATGAACGCAGGTGGAGGACCAGAATGCACCTGGGTGGGCACATGGTTTTTTACCAGCCCGAGAAAGGCATACGGGAAACAGGATTTGTTTGTTATCTTGTTTTGCTTGCTTGTTTTGGGACAAATAAATCATCAGAAAGAAACTAAGAGCTTTGAATGGACATTATGACTTCTTGCCTGCGTACGATTCACCCCCATGGTGCCGAAGTGGCCCTCTTTGATTTTTGATTTGTTTTAGTTAACTTGATTTTCGGACAAACGGCCACTACATCATAGTCACGTGATGATAATGGATTCATGGTGTCATGTTATTACACAATTATGATTATTATAATCAGTTACAATGAAGGTTTTTTTTGTGTTGAACAAAAACGTATTATAATTTCACAAAACCGACATGAAACTTGATATAAACATGAAATATATATATATTTTTAATAACACTAATATGGTAGAATTCAGTACTGTAGAAAAGCATATGTGTACGGCATGATACAGTACATTTTGATGGCACGACAGGACGTAATTAACTTTGAACCAGTCAAACCTCAAATGGTAAAAAATGTGTGAGATAGTGCAGTCATTTAAAAAAAAAAAAAGTGGTGCTGAACAGCATGACAACATTCTGACATCTATAATGGATTGTAAAAATTTAACAAAAATTTAAAAATGACAAATGTTTTGGGTCGTTTTTTTTAGAAAACTTATATAAGCCTTACACATATACACAGAGCTAAAGACCTGATTTGACACCCAGTGAATTACACAGCTGTGGAGGGGATTTCAATGTATGCTGTCAAGCATACAGATGTTTAACTCGAATCAACTTAGTCTTAGGTTCAAAGGCGATGAAGCAACCAGACGGTGTGCTCATCCGCTCTTTGACCTATCCTCAACCACATGCTTAATCATTTCTCAGTCTCACTGTGTCCAGGCTGATGAGTTAAGGTGAAACCATTACAGCTACGAAGAGAGTTGTCTACCCTTCCGGTTCAAAAGAGGTAACCTTTCCCAGTAAAATGCCATCTTTCAGTTGGTGCTAACATTCACTCACACTCAGTCAGCCAAGACTACTTTTGAGTACAATGAAGAAGAGTGTGCCTTTGTGACAGCCAGTGATTTCAGAATGTCAAAAACAGATTCAAAAAGCAGATTCAGCCTGCATTGATGAGTTTATTGTCCACTGGATGGAGCAATTGCTCACTGTTCGTTATAAGACTGAGTGTTGGTTGGTGTATTTGGTATCACCGTGTTGTTCCTAGACCATCATAATTAACGTTGTTCCAGGACCATCATCACAACAAGAAAAAAGCAACAGGACTCTCACCCAGGAGACCGAGATGTGTGTGCTGTTTGGAACATTTTGTTGTACTGTTGAGTTCACTTATTATTATTTTCTGTTTCTTGTTAGGTTTAGGCAACAAAACTACTACACAAAAAACATGGTTTCACTTAAAATAGACCCTGTCACAATGGTCTCCATTCATTACAAACAGTAACCTCTCCCATGTGTGTCTTTTTGGTCAGCTGCAATAATGGTCCCGCAGCAAAATTGTGGAATTCATATTCATAAAGTGAATAAAGCTTTCCTTTGTCTGTGAACATTTGTGCCTGAGTCAGGTCAGATAGATTTTAAGAGAGTTTGACTGCAGGATTATTTGTGTTTATTCATATTACTCACACACAGCCAGATTTCTTTACTGAACATTAGCTGAACGCTAGCGAGCAACTGCACACACTGAGGGTGTGTGTGTGTTTGAATTCAGGTCAACCTGTCACTAAACTCAGCACCCCTGTGTTCTCCCTCTTCTTTTCCCCCTCCCCTCTCTGTTATGTTGCTCGTATAGTAAAATACACTTCCCCTTCAGCTCCAGTCAGCAGTCAACATTACACTACAAAAACAGGTCACCGCCGCAGATCACTGCAGTCAGGTTGATAAACATGCCTGAAGATAAAACCACTTTTAATCCCAAAAGTTGAAATGTAATCTCTGAGCTCTCTGGGTGTTTATTCCTCCATAAGGTCTGGCTCTGCACCCAAGTCTCTCCTCAATCTTAGCAGCTGCTGTGGCTCTGCCCCCTCACTCCACCTGAAACATGAATATCCACGTTAATCCACAATTTTTCTGGCAATCTGGACAAAAGTTGTTAAGATATCTCACTTTGGACTGGCCGTCTGACAATGCCATGCTCATCACAGCAAGGCAAAAAAAAAATCTTGATAGTATGAATTTCTCATTCTTGCCACAATCCTCTGCCAGGCAGAGCTTATTGCCGGAAGACTCGGCAGTCTGTCTTTTTAATTAGATTCTCAGTGTATGGTTATAAAATCGAAACAATGATGCTGATTATGTTATCCAATATCCCGTAGGCAACTGAGGAGATAGTCCAGTCTTGTTTCCGAGGCTTATTTAAAGCACACTCCTGCCCTGCCTTCATCTAGGCTACTCATCACTCCAGCTGTAGATGTTTAGAACAGGCTTATACTTTGGCTGAAATTGATCTGATTCTATGTTCTCTCTTTTGTCACGAGTATGTTATTTAGGATGATACCATCATGTCAAAGACTGAAAATCTTCACTTTGTTTTTCCAGCACGCTCATCTTACTTTAAGATTACTCTCAAGATTTACCCAGCTTAGCTTCAGTGCTGTCTAACATTGCATAATTCATGAATGAAATCACAAAATATTTTCCCCCTTTCAGATCGAAAAGAGAAATGCCTCTAACAGAAGCACCCCATGGCAAGAACGGCAGGTATGTGTATGTGTGTTTTTTTTAAAACTCTTCTTTAGTCCCATTAGAATGATAACAGAGGCTAGACAGGAGAATCTTATTGTGGAGATTAAAGCAGCATAACTGGACTTAGAGGCACACGGTCAACATTTTAATCACACTATTGTTAGCAGTATCTAGTGAGGAGGATGGGCAGCTTCCGTGTATTTTACTAAGCCCAATATAATCCATTCTTATCCTTCAGAATTAGGAAGTTCATAAGATTATTGGGCTGTGCTGAATAAACTTAATACGCTGACAACAAGCCACAATGCACACAATCAGACTACTGGGTCAGTGTGAGGTGTACACAACAATGAAAAGCTATTTTCTCAGTAAACCCTTGAATAGTTGCTAAATAGAGCAAGAGATGTGAAATAGGCTTTGGGAGAAGCATAAGTAGATGTACATGCAGCACGGCGGCACAGTGGTTAGCGCTGTTGCCTCACAGCAAGAAGGTTCGAGACCTGGCCGGGGCAGGGCCTCCCTGTGCGGAGCTTGCTTGTTTGCCCTCTGTGTGGGTTTTCTCCGGGTACTCTGGCTTCCTCCCATAATCCAAAGACATGCAAAAGTTAGGTTAATTGGTTACTCTAAATTCAATTCCATAGGTGTGAATGTGAGCGTGAATGGTTGTTTGTCCCTATATGTCAGCCCTGTGATGAACTGGCAACTTATCCAGGGTGTACCCCGCTGTCGCCCAATGTCAGCTGGGATCGGTTCCAAGTAAAAATTCAGTTATTATCTAATCACCCTCATGCCACTCAAAAGTTGAGTGAAGTTTCATAGTCCACAAAACATTTCTGGAGCTTCACAGCAAAACAGTGTTGCAGCATTCTCCTAAACAACTTGAGTAAGCAGGGACTTGTTTTAGAACATAAAAACAACCTAACAACACATAAAATGGCTACATACAGCTTGCCCGGCGTAATCCAAGCCTCCAAGCCTAGCTGCTAGGCTAAAAGCAATGGCTGAAGTGGGTACACAAGCTCAACAGCACGAAAAGGGTGTAAGTGACGTCTTTTCAAATCAGTTTGGGATCTCCCGGCTTCAGGAGATTATTATGATGGCTGAACTGTATGAAGCCATTTTATGTTTTCTTAGGTTGTTTTTTCTTTATGTTTTAAAACAAGTCCCTCTGCTTCTCTCTCTCTCTTTGTCTGTCTCTCTCTCTCTTTGTCTCTCTCTCTGTCTGTCTCTGTCTCTCTCTCTTTCTCTGTCTCTCTCTCAATTCAAAGGGGCTTTATTGGCATGAAAGTTTAACAACAATTTTGCCAAAGCATATGTCCAAACAGTTGGACAGAACACAACAAATAACAACACAAACACAACACAAAGATTGATTTACATTAATTATATATACAGTATATACAGTATACTGTATGTGCGTGTGCCTGCGTGTGTGTGTGTGTGTGTGTGTGTGTGTGTGTGTGTGTGTCGGTCACTCACTGTCCCTCAGGTTGTGGCATGTTGACACATATTGGGCAGCAAGATATGCCCTGTCTCCTTCTCCCAGGAGTATTTTTAATTTTGATATGTCGTTCAGCTCTTTGAAGTCTGAGATTACGGAATTAAACTTGTTAAAATAAATGTTCCTCGTTTCGTTGAATGTTTTACATTGTAGGAGAAAGCGCATCTCTGTCTCAACCTCACCTCTCTCTCTGTCTCTCTGTCTCACTCTCTCTGTCTCTGTCTCACTGTCTCTCTCTCCATCATCTGCTGCCATATATACATTTAAATCGCTATCTTGCAGAGGTGTTCTGACCTATTACTTATGGATGTTCTAATGAGAAATAAAAGCCAAAACCAAGCAGCAGAGAATTTGTTTGATTATATGTTATTGTTACTGTCTGACCACCTTTATTGGGGGAAATGCAGTCCAAAGTAATTTCCTCCAACTCTGCTCAATTCTTTTTATTTTTTTATGCGTGACATAAAATATGAATTGGCAAAATGTGAATATTTTACTTGTAATTAAAAGATTAATTGGAAAGACTACCAGAAAATAACTTAATCTTTTACAGTTTGTGTTTGTTGTATTTATGTCTCTTATATTAAGTTCTTATTTATTGCTTGTGAGATAAACCCTGTTAAAGGACAGTATGCTTTGAGATCAGACGAGCATGACCCGTTTGCTAACCAATGGCACCTTCAATCAAATCTTCATCATAATTGTAGAAGTCAACAGGTGATTTCAACCATTATTAACCATTCTTACACGTACGTCTGTTTGCTGACTTGTTACGAAGGCTGGCTTACACTTAAAATTATATATCTGGCAATGCCCATGGGAAAAAAGCAAGGTTTGGGTTCAAATAGACCCTTTTTACAATGTTAAACTATGCATTTAAAAAGGGAAGAGTCATGTAAGTAATAATACAATTGCAGAATTGTTCAGAATCCTTTGTAGAGACCTTAAACCCCATACATTATGGTTTGGAAATAAACTGTGAAATTGTTTTCCTACAATTTCCATCAGTCCCATCTTCAAGAGGAGTCCAGATATAACTAAAGCCTGGGGTTCGAGCACAGATCGGCTGCTGAGGATAGAGGACCATGACTTTACAATGCGACCAGGATTTGGAGGTAAGGAACTTTATCCTGATCTAAATGGAGCAGTGCCAATCTGTTGGCAGGCAGCCAGCAGACTGGGACTTCTCCTTAAAGATGCTTCTGCTTTAATTCAGTGTCCACAGTCCTTAGCCACATCAAGTGCTCTTTTACAGTCTACACTAAACCCCACATCACACAACCCGATCTATACACTCATCTAAATGTGGGAGGTGGGAGTGTCCAGCACTGGCTTGTAGAGATGACATAACAGACCAGGATTTTGTCTGAGCCATGTTGCTGTGGGCCAGTGATTAATTATTATCAAGCAGTCACAGTCTGTAGCTTTAAGTTTCTATCACTCCCATCTTAATCTGCCACATTAGCAGCGTTCAAAGTCTGAGTCTTTGATGTGTTTTCCATTATTACCCACTGTGGTGTCATGGATTTGTATGTAAAGTAAATGCTAAATCCATCCATTTACTTATTCAGTGGATTTTTGAAGTTTTTTCCAGCAAAACAAGCAATGTCTCCCAGCTCCTCTTCAATTCTCAGAATCTGGTTGTATTTGGCCAAACGCTCAGAGCAACACGGTGCACCAGCCTGTCCAGTGTCCAGTGCACAGGCCAACCACCAAATCCACTATGAAGGTGTCCTCAGTTGCACCAGAGCGATGGCTGACCATGGCACCCCAGCCGCTCTCCTGAGCCATCTTACATGCTCGCATAGATTCTGTAACTGTGCCAATCTGATTGACTTCACACAACAGACAGATGCAGGCCTTCTCGTCCACAGCCTTGCTGATGTGATCAGGGTTGGTAACTGTGAGATCGTCGCCAATGATCTGGATTTCTGTGCTTCCAGTGAAGTTGGTCCAGGCCGCCCAGTCGTCCTGGTCAAAGGGGTCCTCAAAGAAAACCACTGGATAATCCTTTACAAAGTTCTTGTAGAGATCAGCCAGCTCGTCAGGAGTTATGTCACGGCTTGGCAACGTCCATGCCAATCCCAACCTCGTCTGTGTATCCTGCTTTGGTAATGGCCTCCTTTATTGCCTCCAGAGTTCTTTGTTCTCCAGGATGTTTGAAGCAAAGCCACCTTCATCGCCCACATTAGTGGCATCCTGGCTTTATTTCATCTTTATGATGTTTTTGAGATTGTGGTAGACCTCGGCTCCGATGTGCTTTGAAGGTGCTTGCACCACTGGGCAGGAACAAGAACTCTTGCATGGCGAGCTTGTTTCCTGCGTGAGGGCCGGCCCTTGATCACACTGAAGGCCGGCACGGGCAAGATGACCTAGGGGTTTTCTACAAGGTCAGCAATGAGACGAGACGGGGGGAAATCATTCTCTGCTGCACCATCTTTGCAAACAGCCAGGGACACACCCAGGATGGCATTTGCTCCGAGTTTGGATTTGTTCTCTGCGCTGTCCAGGTCAAGCATTATCTGGTAAATCTCTCTTGCTCGACCACAGATACCAGTGCAGGCGCGATAGTTTCATTTATGTTTTCTTCAGTCTGTGAGACTCCTTTCCCAAGGTAGCGAGACTTGTCATTGTCCCTCAACTCCAAGGCTTCGTAGTTTCCAGTAGATGCACCGCTTGGTACAGCTGCCCTGAACAAGCCTTTGTCAGTGTAAAGGTCAACCTCTACGGTGGGGTTTCCACGAGAATCAAAGATCTCTCAGGCGCCTACATGTTGTAGGACCTTGCTGTCAACCGTTGGCAAGTTCAGACAGATCAGTGGAGAGGAAGTAGAAGTGCTGAAGCTGCTGATCGAAGCCACATCAGGAAATTTGAGCTGGATTGAGTCTGATACTTACTTACCTACTTACTTACTTACTTACTTAGTGGAGGGTTGTTATGCTAAAGTTTATGTTTTCGGGGATAATACTGCTAATACTAAAGATATTTCAGACATCCCTCAAAATGATATCTATACATGCTTTACATGCCTCTCTATTGAAGTGAGCAAGTGAGGATGTTATGACACATTTGCAGTTAGCATGCTAACCAGCTACATGGTGGCGCTGGTGTGCTGCGCGGCGTGTAGATGCTCCGGAGAATGAGAGGCAAGGGCAGTGTGCCGCAGAGCTGCAGAGAGTTGGTTCGCTGACAGGCAGGCGAGCACGCAGGAGAACACTGCAGGCAGAGAAAAACAAAGTTAAGTCTTGAGACTGAGAACACGAGTACACTAGAGACCAGCTAGTAAACATCGACTGAGCCATCTACCGTGTGTGAACGATGCAATCATCTGGCAGCAGGTAGCGTTGAGAGCAGAGCTTATCAGCAGGCGCTGACTGCCAATCTGCTGCAGATGCGTGCGCGTCAGCGACTCCAGGGACAGCAAACTCCACCCAGCCTCAGTGCACCCCTGCATGCAAAACAGAAAATAGCACCAAGCACCAAAACACAAATAATCCCCCACAAAATGAGATTGTGACAGTTTGTTTGGAGTATGAATTTGACAGCTGGCCAGTTCTTATATATTGCACCATTATTGAACCAAACTAAACTTCTTCCTAGAGTAGATTTGCTGTAGCTTAATAGCAAAGCTAGCTTTCAAAGTAGCTCCCCCAACACTGACCGTAGGTAAGGCAACATTTTTTAAATAAAAACCGGGGACATTTTCAGTTCAGTGGTCGATATACAATAATTACAATATTTAATGATATTATCTATGAAATGAAAAATGTGGATGATTGTGGTTTCACATGTTTTGACCATGTTAACTGCTGTAATAAAACTATGGTGCAGGTTTAAAGTAGGCTACATAAATTATCAAATGTTATGATGCTGCAGTAAAATGTTCCCTGTCAATGTTTTACTTTTATATCTGATGTTTTGGATTAATGTTACTGCTAATTCATGTCTATGTGTCATTTTACTACTGAAGATGTTAAGGTTGAGCTCATTCCAACTACTGTACTTTTTATACTGTTGGCTAGTTTCATCTACAGCAATGCACCATATTGTATAAGATCATTATATGTTTGTATGTTTTCAGCTTTGCTATGATGCATAGAGGGTTTTTAAAGAGTTTATTTAGTTTCAGAAGCAGGAGAATTTCTTCGATACGTGAAAGAAACACTTCATCCTTCAGTTTATCACAAACATTCAACATCAACACATCTGGAGATTTGACTGTACAGGAAGTGGAGCAAAAACTTTCATCTTTAAAGGAACTAGTAACTAAAGTTGTCAGACAATTGTAGTGGAGTAAGGATACAATATTTGCCTCTTTGCCTGAGTTGTAGTGAAGTTGAAGTATAAAGTGTCACAAAATGGAAATACTCAATTAAGTACAAGTAACTCACATTTATACTTAACAACAGTACTTGAATAAATATACTTAGAAACTTACATTCCACCATTGGCTAACACACTGTGACAAAAAACTAACTATATTACAGTGAAATTACAACCCAGATGGACCTGTCCAATCCAAGCCATTCTTTTTAGTCTGAAATCTTAATTTTTCCTTCTCATGCTCCTCTCCTTCCTCTCCAATCCATAACAACATAAAACACAATTTAGATCAATACTTTGGCTAACATATTCCCATTTTTGCCTCAGTTTTGTATTTTATCTTAAAAACATTGTTTGGAATACTTAATTTGCACACTCTGTAAACATATCATTACCTTTCCTCCTGTATACGATATGATACGATATACTTTATTGTTCCCATAGGGAAACTTGTCTTGCACTCAAATGCTGCGCACATAAATGCCTCCAAGCTACAGCAAAATAAACTGCACATAACAAATATTGCACCCACCCCATGATGTACAAAAGTCACCATGGTGTTCAGCCCAAAACACACTTGTTACAGTCACACAACACAATCCAGTAAAATTAAGAGAAGGCATAAAACAGCAGCAGCATGAGTCCGGGTTAGCAGGGCAGCACCACCATGCATCTCATTCACTCTTCTTCCTATCCAGTCTTCCACCTGATTGTAGAAACCAGCGAGAACAAGTTACATTTTGAAAGTATCCAACTGAAAAAAATCCCACCCCAACGCACACTGCCTAACTACACCGACACCAACTGCCTGCGTTTTCCACAACTGAATAGACAATGGATAGTGAAAATCCCAAGGGACATCGTGCCAAATTTCAAGATAAAACAAAATATTCGGTAACCCATTAGCTACCATTAGCCTTCAACCAATTCCTAGTTAACATTACCATTTGATTACATCAGGTGCATTTCACTTCCTGGCTTAATAGGCTAAATGTGTCCTAGATGTGCATTAATATTTTTGGAAATTAATTTATGTCTTTCCTACTGTATCATGTAACACAAATGGTAATGTTAGCTAGAAGCAGTAGCTTATTATCAAATATGTTTTTCTACCTTGAGTTATGGCTCAATGTCGCTCCAGATTTTCATTATCCATCGTCTTTACAGTTGCTGATCAATCACAAAGTTGTGAATTTGGAAATCATGTGAATATGATCTATTGTTCACATTGTCCAATTCTATGATAATTCATTAGGAGGATTCAAAGAATGTTTCCCTGTTTAAAAGAAAAGTAAGACAAAAACAAACAGTCTGCTGTATAATGTCGGTTAGGATTATAGTACTTACTCCACTGGCTTTGTGACATCTTTTTGGGAAATCTGCACCCAACTGCTTTCATGGGGATTTGGATAAAAGAGAGCAGAAGTCATTGTTTAAAGCAAAAGGATTGACATAAAAAGGAGTCACAACCTCTGTATCAACACAGATAATCCGGTTCCAAATGAGGCACCTGGTCGACATCTGCACGCACTGCTGTAGTGCTGTGTTTTAAGATGACACTCATATCAACACTCCTGTAAATAACAGCTTAATGCATCTTTGTAAACTGTTGCATATTCTTGCAGGGCCTGCAGTCCCAGTTGGAGTGGATGTTCAGGTTGAAAGTTTGGATGCTATTTCAGAGGTTGATATGGTATGTCTGGACCAAAGTGTAAGTCAGACAATTCATGTATATTGTTAGTTGGGATAGTGCTGTAACAGACTGTATTGTATTTCTTTGTTAAAGGACTTTACTATGACCCTGTATCTGAGGCACTACTGGAAAGATGAACGTCTGGCCTTTAAAAGCAACCACAACCAGAGCATGACCTTCGATAGCCGCCTGGTGAAGAAAATCTGGGTACCTGACATGTTTTTTGTCCATTCTAAGAGGTCCTTCACCCATGACACCACCACTGACAACGTCATGCTGAGAGTTTACCCAGATGGCAAAGTCCTTTACAGCCTCAGGTAATTCCCTCCGACACAGACGAAAACAGATCAGCTCTAACCTTCCGCAAATTAATACATGATGAAACACATACATGCTATATTTACATCATGTTTTCAACATGACTTTCAACAGTTTCAGGTTTGAGTGGTGCTCTTTTATTTCCATCATCTCATTATGTCCTCTTTTTCTGCAATAGCTTAAAGTTCTCATGAACTCAAAATTGATGTTTAACCTGTTAAGCCCGAGCAGAGCCCAATTGGGTTATTTTTTGAGCACCTATGGTAACATACAAGTGAAATACATAGTTCGGTACCCATAGAAAATTTAAATGGCACAGATCTTGCCAAAATGTGCCAATATGGAGATTCTGCCCAAGTACTCTGTACTAAAACCTCTCTAATTTTGGTCTCATTCACTTTATTAGCATAAGAGTTGGCAGAGGTAACAAATATCTGAACAAATATTTAAAGTGTTCCCTTTATTATGATACCTTGGTTTTTCAAATAGACCTTGTAGTTGCAGAGATACACTGTTAATTATCAAGCAGAGACACAAAATAGAGGCTAGTTCTTCAGGTTAAGTGTTGTTATGACATATATCTTTGCTCTATATCTAACCAATAGTCCAGTATAAGGTCCAACAATATGTTGTACAACAATTGTTTTGTAGGTGTTCTTAATGGTAGCCTATTTTAGAGCTTGTGATTTCTTGTAAAAAAAAAAAATTAAATAAAGAAAATGTTGATGACTCATCCTGCACTTAGGGGTATATACCAATTTTTTTGTCCAATAAAGGCTCTCTAAATTTTTATGAAGTGGCCATAGATGTTGCGGTATGAGGTAGCTCGGTTAGCCGTGCAGCTAAGTTAGCACCCGGTACTGTATTCTCTGTCATCAGACTGGCCTCTGTCTATTCAGAGGCTGTGTTGGAGAAAGCGATCGTCCATGTGCATGTCCATGTTCCTGTGTGTGCCAAATTTACCTCGGCCTGCAAATTTGACACTGCAGTTTCTCCACGTGCATCTGGACATATTTCTCTGTTGTCTTTGGGACTAGATATAAGCAGCACATGTACTACTTTTTAACTGGGGCAGGTTATGATGTTAGTGGGTGTTCAGGGATGTAATTACCGTTGGCTGTTCTGCCAAGACAAAGTGGCACCAGCTGCCGTGGTACAAGATGTGTATTTAAGGGGATAACATTCTGCCAATTACGACCGCTAATACTGCTGAGCAAGACCTTGTAATTTTGGGAGCGATAGGAGGCTCCGGGCCAAGATAGTTGATTTTGTAATCCACATTACAGAGCCTGGCAGAGATTAGCAGCTGGCCATCTGCCTCCTGTTGTGACCAGCATAGTGCTGACTTCCTGACAGACTGGTCCAAACTAAATTCAAATGGTGACATTAACATCTACAACAATATCTACATTCACTGTTTGATGTGAAATGTCTGGATTGAGGGTGAGTGATACATGCTGTTGATAGCAGGAGTCTAATGATCAATAGAAATTATCTTTTAAATCCACATCTCAAAAATAAAATCAAACAAAACTCCTGTTATCTTAAGTCTGCAATCTGGTTAGGACTCAAACATCCTGAACTTGATGTAGAATGTGGTGTATGCGACCTGGTGAATGTATACCATGTGAATGAGGGAAGAGTTATTGATGGTAAATAGTAGATATAACCATACTCATCACATGACCTGGGTTAATCTGTGCGGTTGGTGCTAGTTGGAGATTTTCCAGACTAAGGCAGATTGGCGGGTGAGGATGACAGTTTGTAGACCTGGCCCGCAAACCGTGTGGCCTCCTCTTGTCCTGTGAGCTGGATTATGTATTTTCATTTATCATCTCCGTGCTGGAAACCAAATCTCTGCTGAAACCCCGACCCACACAGTGTTTGATGCGAATATAGAGGGGTTATTCTCTGCTCAAGGTTAGAAATGCATCATGGGCCTTTAAAAAGTCCTGGGGCTATATTTACAGTATTAAGCACCCCATTAAAACTGCAAACATCTTAGTCTCACATCCCCCATGAATACTGTAGCCTTTAACACTGGCTTGTACCTCACAGACAGCCACTGTTTTTCATGTATTTCACTATTGAAAGGGAAATCAATTTGCCAGACTTTGTTGAGTTTGGTAATCCTCAGTTGAACACCAGGCCTGTTTCCACCAAAGGAACTCTTCGAGGGTACTGGGATAAAAGTAATTGGGCATGGGACAAACACTTCTTGCTGTCATTTCCTTGTGTTGGAAAACTCTGCCATTTGTTATTGGACTTGTTTGAATTATCTTTATGGTTCTTTATATAAATGTAAACACAAACAGAAATGCTTAGTTCCTGAGTGTAGTTCTTCTGGCCCCATAATTTTGAATAATTTGGTTGAAAAATCAATATGGCCTTAAAATAATACTTCAATATTTCCAGGCTATATCATGATACACACTATATGTATTGATATTTTAAAATCTCCTCAAAAGCACTTCATACATGCTAGGACTGGACAACAAAACAGAATATCAAGATATTTTTGACCAAATACCTTTATATCGATAATGTGGCAATACTGTAGGGATGACTATTGTCACAAAATACATGTAAACACAATGTTTGGTAAATAATCATCACTAAGGTGGATATAATGACTAAGTAGGTAAAGGCAAGAATTAGAACAAGTTGAACCATCTGAGAAGCTTTAAAACCAGGAAAAGACAGCACTTATGTCATATCACAATATAATGATATTCAAAATAGTCACAGGAGTTACATCCACAACTATGCCGTTCCTGTTTGCTTTCCCAATGCTTCTGAAGGAAAATCAAAGATGAGGCACATTGGACAAATAGCAGATTACAAAGCAGCTTCACTTTAGACAGCAGTGGATGTTAGAATGGTGCAGAGGTAGGAAAGGGCAGAAAACACAGGACAGGACGAAGCCTGTCACCAAACTAGCAAGACATTCCTGTGTGTTTTTGCGGGTTATTTTTCTGCTGGGTGATGTGTATGTTTACTTGCTGGTATTGGAGGATACCCAACTAGAATACATACTGCTTTAATAAATGGTTACAAACCTGACAAGAGTGTCTTGACAGAATTTGAGATTTGTTTTCATGAAAGCAGATACAGTAAGATTGTCTTGTGCTGTAGAACAAATACAATAGTAATTCTTACCTATTACATTTTTTTAGGATTAACTATGCTCATACCCCAACAGTCACATTACTCCAGCTGACTGTGTTGTCATTGCAGGGTGACGGTCACAGCCATGTGTAGCATGGACCTGAGCCGCTTCCCTCTCGATACTCAGACGTGCTCTTTGGAGATAGAGAGCTGTAAGTGATCAGCTTAATGTGGCTTTTCCTCTCCTTATTACTTACAACTACATTCTGATAATTCCTTTGACTTCTGTTCAGTAGTACGGTGTAGCTGCAGATGCATGAGATTATTCTCCTTCTGTCCTGTTTCACATATGTGAACATGCTGGATTAAGAAAATGTTATTAAATTATTATTGACGACTGCAGACTGTGTTCTTGCTGCATTGAGTCTTCATTTTGGTGTTATTTTCATATTAGTTACAACAGAACTTGTGCCACACATAGTTTATGCTCTTTGTTTCTTCAGATGCATACACAGATGATGACCTGATGCTCTACTGGAAGGAAGGGAACCGGTCATTAAACACAGACAAGGGGATTTCTCTCTCCCAGTTTCTGATCCAGGAGTTCCACACCACCACAAGGCTGGCCTTTTACAGCAGCACAGGTACTGACACAAAGTGCAGAGCTGTCTTTTGATAAAGGCATACATTATCGTCAACTTCTAACTTCATCTCTCCTCCAGGCTGGTACAACCGTCTGTACATCAACTTTACTCTGCGGCGTCACATCTTCTTTTTCCTGCTGCAGACCTACTTCCCTGCCACTCTCATGGTCATGCTGTCCTGGGTGTCCTTCTGGATCGACCGCAGGGCCGTTCCTGCCAGAGTGCCACTGGGTGAGACTGCTTGGCTATGGTTAGCTAACTGTGGCAGTGGTTAGTTAGACGATTAGTGGTTTAGCTCTTTTGGGAGTTTGGGAATTTTATCCTTATCAGAATCCAGTGTCTAAGGATAGAGGGTGTCATATGATTCATGATATTGGACTATATGAATAAAAAATTAATTAATTAATACAGTTGACTTAAATGCTTGCTGTTGAGCTGATTTGGACAGTTTCTCACATGATAATTATGTTATGGAAGCCAACTGCTGACTTTTATGACATTATTTAATCAAATCAAATTTAAATGCATATCATGTATGACAAAATGTTAATGAATATGTTTGAAAATAATAATTACTGCTCAAGTGCCATTTCAAATGCAACGTTATTATTGTTATGGCAGCATAGTAATTTTAAATGAAAAAAAACATGTGACTTCCTTTCTTGTATTTTTTGTCATACATCATGCATACACAAGTGGAAAATAAACTGCAATTTCATGACAGCAACATTATCTAACTTTTTTACCTTAAAATAACAGCTTCAAAATCATTGTGATGGTACAGTGTCTTATAATAGGGTGAATGGTGTTTCTGTCACAGCCACTCCAGCCCCATCACTTGTTTCTGCACTGTAACTTCAGTGAGAGGGTAGGATCACAGCATTACATACATGTTTACTTCAACAAACACATTTTCAAGACATAACATTGTTATGATGTAATGAGTTTTGTCTGTGGTTAGCACCTATGTTACGTCTGACAAATTGTTACAGACCTGGGATTTGGATTTATGCCAGTGGTGTTGCACTCAGAAACTGTGGGGGGCACCAAATCGCACAGAATGTCAATGTGTACTTAAGTTTAAAATGTATCCACTTTATGTAACTTTAAAGGAAAAGTTCACCCAAAAAATGAAAACTTTGTCATTTTCTACTCAACCCCATGCCAACTGAAAGTCAGGTGACGTTTTAATTGTCCACAAACAATTCCTTGAGCTTCACAGCAAAACAGTGTTGCAGCATTCTTCTTAACAACTAAAGCAGATGGGGACTTGTTTTTAAATAGAAAAAAAAAGGAAAAGTACTCAACAATAAACAAAAAATGGCTCCATTTAGTTTGTCCTGGCGTAAACCAAGTCTTTGGAAGCTACAAGATCCAATTAGAACTGATTTGAAAAGATGTTATTTACACCCTCGACGTGGGGTCGAGCTCATGGACAAACTTCAGATGGGTTCTTCTCAAATCAATTTGGGATCTCAGGGTTTCCAGAGACTTAGATTACGCCAAACAAGCTGTGTGGAGCCATTTTGTTTGTTTTTTTCCCTGTTGTCTTACGTTTTAAAACAAGTCTCCGTCTCCGTCAGTTGTTTAGGAGAATGCTGCAACATTGTCTTACCGTGAAGCTCCAGAAATGTTTTGCGGATCATGGAATCTCGACTGAGTTTCCATTAGCATTAGAGTGTGAGTAAATAATGACAAATGAATAATTTTTTATTTTTGGGTGAACTTTTCCTTTAGCATTGGCAGCCCACAATTTCTTTTTTTGTTGTTGGCAATGATGGGCAACCATTTAAATCTCAAATGTTGTTGAATTCTAGTTAGTAAAATATTTGGCTCTTTGTGTGAGTCAGTGTTGGTACGTACCCAACACCAGAGCCAGAACCAAATGAGCAAACAGGTGGAAGAAGCAGTGTCTTGAAAGTGTCTCTTGTCTCTTCTTTCAGACAAATGTGCCCTCTTGAAGATCAGACATGACTGTTTTCACCTCATCTGAACTTGTTGCCCTGCTTCAGGTATAACGACGGTGCTCACCATGTCCACCATCATTACCGGAGTCAACGCTTCCATGCCCAGGGTGTCATACATCAAAGCAGTGGACATTTACCTGTGGGTCAGTTTTGTCTTTGTGTTCCTGTCGGTGATAGAATACGCCGCAGTCAACTACCTGTCTACTCTACAAGAACGCAAGGAGAGGAAACTCAGAGAGAGGGTTAGTACCAGTCTCTCATCTTCATGCCCATAGATACCATGTGGTACATGTACATTTACTGACGCTCTTTATATTCTTAACCAGGTTAGTATCATGGTTCGAGGGACAGTGATATTGGGTGGTTGGTTTGCTTGGCCAACTATTGCTTGAACTGCCATGAAATTTAGGTGGCCTAAATATTAATTTTAAGTTAAGTTCATAATATTGTTAATGCTGACTCTTTATAATCAGGTCAACATTTGAATTGGATTTGATTTTTGGATTTTATGACCACTATATGCCAAACTTTTCCATGTTAGTAGCTACAATTTTGAAAACATTATCTGTTGTCACTGTAAGCATGTTAGCATGCTGATGTTAATATTTAGCCCAACGCACCACTGTGCCTTAAAGCTAGGGTTGGTAAGTTATTCTAGAAGATTTTTTTGTTTTATTTAATTTGGCTTGTATGTAATCATAAATGGTAAGTAGACTTGCAATTCTAGAGCACTTTTCCAGTCTACTGACCACTCAAAGCGCTTTACAACGTAAGGTGCCACTTGCTCATCAGGAGCAATTTGGGGTTCAGCATCAAGAATACTTGCAGCAGACATGCAGCTGGGGGAACCAGGGATTTGAACCAGTGACCTTCTGATTTCTGGACAACCCGCTCTATATCCTGAGCCACATGATTGCTGTCTGTCTAATAACATACCTGCCTGCCTTCCCATGCACTCATTGCGCATGACTGGAGTCTACCACAAGGCTAGGATATATTGCTACTGCTATTTGCACGCTAGTCACACAAGAATGAAAGAAAAAGTGCCGCCAAAATTTCCAACTACTAACATGCTAGCTTGACGGCGGTGAGCACAAACTAATAGCCATGTTTGTTGATGCTGTCATTACATTATAATGTGTGTGTGTATTGGGGGTGGACATGTAGTGTTTAGTACCTTTTATATCCTTGCAGCTGCCGTGTACTTGTGGCATGGCTCATCCTGGCATGATGTCAGCCAGCTACAGTGAGGTTGATGCCAACACAACAGGGAATTATGGCATGCCAGAAGAGAACGGGGTGAAACGCGAGAGGATGCTGGTGCAGCTGGCGATGGAGAGCGACCAGGTCACTGGCCATGTTGGCAGCGGCACCTACAGCAACGCCTGGATTGATACACATGCCATAGATAAGTACTCCCGGGTCATCTTTCCTGGATCTTACATCCTCTTCAACATCATCTACTGGTCTATCTACTCCTAATGCAGATGGGACTCAAACAGACCTGTGGGTGGCCAAGGTCTGAACACCTCTAGCAGAAGTGTGAAAAATCGGCCACCCCACTTGTCAAAGTGGTGAACAGATGCACTTATAGTAGAGCGGGGACTTGTGCACTAAACTTGCAGATTCAGGATTTTGTGTCTTGTGTCAGATTTGTAAGAAAGAAAATGGAGCGGACCAATCCAAAGAAAGAAAGAAGTCTTCATGCAGAACCCAGAACCAGAGGTCCTGACACGAGCTGGGTCAACGCTCAACACATTCTACTTAAACTCCATCTTCAGTCACTGCAAAATGTTGAGAACCCCAGAGGACCTGGGAAGTTGAATCAAGTAAATCAGCCAATCAAAACACAACAATAACCCAATGTAGCTTCATCACAGGACTACAAGAGTACCATGATGTGTACTTAAAAGGCGTTAAATTGTTGCCTGGGAGCAGCTATGCCAGGAAATTTTGAATTTAACAAGCTGTTATCTGCCAATTGTTAATATATATATAATATAAATATATATATTTTTTCCAACTTGAAAGAAAAAGCAGGCAGCACATCATTAAATACTGATCGGAAACTTTTTTGGTTTGGGTTAGTTGCCTTTATAGATCCTTATAAGATGCTTACAGTATTAACAGTAATAGTAATAAACATAATTTATATAATAATAATGTAATCATTGATAGTAGCATCATAAACATGTTTATTGTTAGATTTAAAGAAATTAAGCACTTATAAGAAACTTGTTCAGTATATGCTTAATACTTAATACTTGTTTACTAAACCTTTTTTGCTGCTTGATGAAAGGTCATATTGTTCGTACATTTTTATTTAGACAAATAACATGTTTATAACTGTCTCTGTAAGAATTCTAAGTTGGGTCCAGCTTCGAACAAGGTTTGTCAGCCAATAGAATATTGCCATTGGTATCAAGTGGTACCTGTGTAAGTCTTGTTAGTGGCCAGTTAATGTTAACATTAGCTAGCTAGCGTGAGCAACATTAGCTAGTGCAACAAACTGGCAACCAATTTGGGGGCATATGATTGGAACAACAGCGGTGTTGTGATGTAAATGCACTTTGCTTTGCTGCTATCAGTTATTTTTAAGAAAAGATTACAGGACATGTTGTAAGACCTTCAGGGCCCTTATCATTATACAAATGTAAGAAACTCATAAGGCATTTATTAACATTCTTAAGCAGTCTATAAACTGTGAACAAGTTTATTATAAGTTCTTATAAACATCTTCTAATAATGAACCTGTTGATGATGCTATTACAAACACTTACACAGGCAACACTTATTTCAAGGACCTTAATATAAAGCATCACCCAGGTGAGCACTAAAAGGCAACAATGTGTGATCTTATTCTTTGTTGTGGATCAACTGAAGCAAACTAAACTACAGTGAAAATGAGAGTCAGAGACCTTTTTGACCGGTTGACTTTTGAATCAGTGTGGACCTCAAGTGTGCACTACTGAAGAAAACAGTAAAGATGCAGCCCTGTATAGTTGCTCCATTCATTCTGTGGAAAGCACCTTCATGATATATATTTTGTGATGTGCACAGAGCACTGATCTTTTAAACAGATATGCTGAATTGACACCTATGGTTGACCTCTAAAGCATTACGTATAAAACCAAGGACATCCTGCTGTGTATTGAGAAGACACTTTCTGTAGATAATATGCATGGATGTCTTGACAAAAGGTATGACTAGGTTACTTGGACACATCTGGATTCTGCTTTTGATATACCAAAAGTTCCTTTTTTGTGTGGCTTAGTCATTGTGTTGGTTATTGTGTTAAAGTTGCATCATCATTAACAAACAGAATCACTGGTTATTTGTACTTAAACAACAGCTGTTTGTGCTGTAAAAGGTTTTTAAAGTTTCTTCATGGTTTAATGTCATTGACCTTTTTCTAAGCTTGAACCTACACTTAGACATTAGTGTAAATCTCAGATGAAACTGGAGCTTTTTCTACTTTCACATCTCCATCTGTTGTAACTGTTCTCATTGGCATAGTGGCATATTAAATCATGTGTTGACTTTGTGGTAAGTCAGTGTACAGAACTCTTGATTAAAACGTTTTTCTTACAGCAGTTCTTTGACTGTTTACTGCAAAAACACCATTGACTGACAAAAGGGACATATGGCCACTGTGATACAGGACTTCTGACATGTCGGAGTCAAATAAAGTCTGTTTGGTCAACAGATGAAAGGAGGCCTCTCTCAAGACCGCCATTCAAAAGTTTAGATCTGAAAAGCATCCCTCTGTTGCTTCTATCTTATATAATTCTGCTGTAACATCTGTTGCGGCTTATGTCAAATTTCAGACAAAGACAAACCAGCAGACATGGTGGACAAAAACTGAGAGCTTAGTAAAATCTAATATTTCATTGTAAACAAACTCCAATATCCTTTATCCTCTGGTAAAGGGGATTAACGATGTTACCATGACAAGAAAAACTCTGTTAAGATACAGTTGTGACTGTAGAGACCACAAAAGCTAACTGTAGCGTGCTAACAATGCAGCATCTAATATTTGCTTTCTAAGCGGAAACAGTTCACCCAAAAATACAAACATTCAGTGAATATCTGCTCGCAATGTACATTTCTTCAAACCATGTATATGTTGAAACTTAAAGTTCTTTTAGATTCACTTTCCAATTTTGATTTAACTGTTTATGCTCTGGTTAGGTTTAGGCACAAAAAAACACTTGGTTGGGTTAGGAAAACATGTTAAAATGCCTGTTTCGGTCACCACAAAGAGCTGGAAACTGTCTCTCATAATTATTCAGTGGTTTCACACTTGGAAATGTTGAAACGCAGTCTGGAACTGTGGTCACTTGCTGGCAGGCTTAAGTCAGGTCATAAACATTAAAATGGCAAAAACATTGGTAAAAACAAGAGGGAAATGTTAGAGGGCTTCGAGGAAAATCCCAAACAGAGAGTGCGTGCAGTGTGTCAGACCTGCAGCCTTCTTCCAATAAACAATTCCAGGGAGAATTCACTGTTGCTTCGACTTTATTGTAAAGTAAAGTAAATGTTATATGAAAACAAGGTGTCCAGTGTACTTAAACTTAAACTGTAGCGTAGCAGATGCTAATCAACCTCATTCATGGAGATGGGGATGGGCAGATCAGGCTGAGGGTTCATACAAATAAGAAACAATGTGCTCAACTCATGTATATAGCTTCAGTACGAGGTGTTTTAGGCAAGACCCCCTCTCTCAGCGTGTATTCTGGCAAATTCACAGTGAAACTACACAGGTGTGCTAATTATAGGTTATCCGACTCTGCACAACAGATATACTCCAATAGGAGGAGCTGTATCCTTTTGAAGGAGAGCAAAGGACCACACAGGGTCTCATACAAACAAAACAAAATCTCACAACAGAATAGCACCTAACTGTATCACAGAAACAACATAGCACATGTTTGTATGACAGGAAACAAGTAAATGCAGTCTCCTCATTCAGTCCCTTTGGAATCAGAGTGTGGAGGAAGTGTAGCCAATAGGCTTCTCTCTGGAGCAGGATTCTGTCCCTGTTACCACCTCTCCATGGCATTTTCACTGTCTCAATGCCCATATAATGTAGTTCACTCAAACTGGTTATGACTGTTGAAGTGCCTGGATACTGATGATTTAACATCGAAGTTACAAATAGAACATTTAGGCTCACAGATTCTGGTTTTTAGCTCCCATTTCGTTTTGCCTACATAATATTACATGGACATTTTAACAGGTAAACCACATATTTAGTGTTACATGTATTTCTCCTCTTGACCTTAATGTCGACACCTGTCCTTGGATGGTTAAAATGATTCCCCTTGATCATAGAATAACAGTGTACACAGTTATGACAAGGGAAATTAACGATGGGGATCTGAGACAAAAAATGATGAGTAGGCCTCTTAGTCTTCGAACATGAAGGGTAATTTAGTCAAGTCAGATTTGCCTGTTTATAAAAATATCTAGGCAGAGCTTGAAATGAGCTAGCAACGTAAGGATCACTTTTCAAATGTGCCAATGTCGACTCACTACCTGTTTAACAAACTTGTATATAGGACTGTAGGTGGATACAAATGTAGGACCCTGAGAAGACGTGTCTCTTGACCTAGATGAGAGTACATCACACTGTTGAACTTGGCGTACTCTGTTCATCTTAAATTTGTTTTACAAAGATCTTTAGCATGCTGCTCAAAAGATTCATCAGAATTGCAAATGCATCTTAATCTTAGTAGCTGACTGTATGGAAGACTTCTCTTTAAAGCCGGTGGATGATAACTATCAAACTGAAGGAAAGTATTTCTGTCAGTCTCCTTTTTATACATTTCAGTCTGAAGACAATTCCCTTTTTTCACCAAAACATCCAAAAATTAAATATACTCAAGATCATAACACAATGTGAATTTTATAGACTCCACTCTTGAATTAATGAGAGTATGGAACTCATTTAAATCTTTTGTATCTCCACTCCAAATGAAAAATAAGTCATCTGTGTACCTCCAATAGCTTTTAATAAACCTAGAATAAGGATTGTTGTTATAAATAAAGTCCAACTCAAACTTCCCCATAAACAGACTAGCATAATTTGGAGCTTCTGCTGATCCCATAGCAGAGCCTCGAAGTCGAAGATAGTATTGATCTTGAAACATAAAATAACACCTCATTATTTAAAGATAACAGAAACTCAGTTGAGGGATGTGATTCCACTCCTTGATTCAAGAAATAGTACATAGCATCAAGCCCATTTTTGTGAACACATCCATAGTGCATAGGTCATTAGAGTTCACATGAAAGTCAGACAGTTTCAACTTGTTCAAAACGTCTGTAGTGTCTTTGAGGTAAGAGGGTAATGTATATACCAAGTCTCTGATGTGACAGTCCACATACTGGGAGAGTGGCTCTGGCTGAGGTCAATGACAGCATCTGCTGCAACCCGCCTTCTCCTCACCATGACTGGGTTGATTATTACAGTGTGGTATTCTATTTACTGGTCTATTTAACAGGGATGGTGCATAGTAATACATATTGCTGTAAGTGCAGCAGTTTTTATCAGGTGTGCCTGGACAGATGTGATATAGTCACCCTAAATAAAGAATATAAGATAAATGAAGACAGTTTTTGAAACAGTTTATAAGCATTCAGAGCGATCATAAAAAGAGAGCAGTATACTAAAGATATTCAGGACATCTTTTTGCTACATGATATTTACAGATATTTATTAAAACATACAATATGAAAGTACATATTTCGTCCCCACATCAGCATAGTAGTATACCCGCATGCAACACACCACAGTGAGATGTGTGCAGCATGTCTGAAAAAGAGATCTCTCCTCTGTTGATCTTCCTGAGTTTTTCCCCATGAAAGGCTCTTTGTGGATTTTTCCCTGATCTGAACAGATCAAAGACAGAGGCTTTTGTATGCTGTGCAGATGGTAAAGCTCTTTGAGGTAATGTGATTGTAAAAAAAATATAAAGCTACCTTGACTTCTTAACTTGTGAGTCACCTTATTTAACAAACCTATAACAACACAGATCGAAGAGTGAAGCAATATGTCATTATGCTATTCTATTCAGAGATGAAAGGGTCCATGAAAGCAACATTATGTAACTTTTTTACATTACATTAACAGCTTCAAAATCATTCTGATGGTACATGTTTCCACACTATGTAACGTCAGTGAGAGGGTAGGATCAGTGTAACAGACATGTTTAATTCAAGATACAAGTTTGCAAAACAAAAATGAACATTTCTACACAATGTTGATCTAAAGATTTAAGAATCATTTGTCAACATGGTGATTTTTTGTTTAACTTATTTTTTTTTACCTGGAAGTTAAACAATGTTGAAAATGGCAATACATTTAATATTTTCTGTAAAACAAATGCATTTTCATTCAACTGCCTGCCTCCACAATACTTCCCAATCAAATATATGTTCAAAATTAAATCAAAGAATCATCATTTCTCTTCTTTTGATCAGCATGGTAAGGATGCTGGATGCTGCCTTTGACTCCAACCACAGTTTCCCTGAGTCTGCTGTGCAGTCAGTGAGCAGGGAGCTCAGAGGTGAGCAGCAGCAGCTTCTACACCTGCATCAACAGCGTTTAGCAGCCTGCTCTGTGTGCTCTCCTGCCAGCTTCCTGTCCTCCTTCAGTTTGGCCTCGGTGAACTCCTGCTTCACCTTCTGCAGCAGCTCTGGATGAAGCAGCACATCCAGGGCTGTCATGGCCAGAGCCTTCGCTGTCCTCAGAGTAAAGAACTGAGCTCGGTCATCACCTGCATTATACACACCAACACATATTTCAAACATGATCCTAACTTGTCTTTGCTGATTTATAAAATAGCAATGGAAAAAGAGAAAGAAGGGACAAAGACATAAGAAACATGTACAAGCATCCCGTCTAAAGGCTAATGTACAGTAAAGTATTGTGGCTATTTGGGGGTGAATAGTTGCAAATGTTCCTGAGATCAAACTCATATTAGGTGAAAATTTGCATTCAGTGTGAACGCTCCATCAGGTTTCAGCGTAGTTCCAGTACCTTTACACTGATCTGTGCATGATGGTCTTGGGGTTTTGATCAACAACACCCCAAGACCCAAATTGTAATAAACTGGATTTATCCATTAACAATGAGATTTACTAAATCACAGGTGTATCTCCTTGACATACCAGAGGCTACAGTGTATTCCTCTGTGTGGTTCAGGGCCTTAGAACCAATGTAGAAGTATGGATGGATCCCAGGAACTGCAAACGACACATTGCCAAAATCTGTAGAGCCTGCAGATAACAGAGACAGGAAAACTTGACATCACACACACTGAGTTGTATTATACAGTTGTAGAGTGCTCACTGTGACGCACAGTAAAATAAATGGGATGCAGTTCACTCATGTTTCAACTACTGAATCTAAATACACAATGTTTGTGTTTGAGTGTCACAGGATGTCACATCCTCTCACCAGAAGCATTGTTGAGGACTTCTTCATCTGTGGTGAATTCCATCCCCAGAGCCTTGCCATTATCCTCATACAAATCTTCTAGTGTTTTATTTCGCAATATGTTGTCAAAAGCATTTCTTGCATACTCCACTTCCACCTGAGAAGGAAAATAACAATGAGTGTCAGGGTAAATCAGCTGACGCTCTTGGTATAACACGTCATGTGTTCTTTTACCTCACAGCCAGTTGCTACAGCAGCTGATCTAAAACACATCTCAGCTTTTCCCTTCAGGACTTGAAGCTCAGCACGTGACGGGGTTCTCAGATAGTACTCCAGCTCAGTGTAGGCAGGGATGATGTTTGGTTTCACACCACCATGCTTTATGATACCTGCACAACACAACATGATTTAATCCAAGCTTACTAAACTTAGTACCATAGCAACACATGACTACAAAAGGTTCATCAGATGATCACCATGAACTCTCCAGTCTGGCTTCATCTGCTGTCGGAGCACAGACAGGTTGTTGTAGCACAGCACAGCTGCGTCCAGTGCATTGACTCCCTCCCAGGGGTAGGCTGAGGCATGCGAGGCCTTACCATGATACTTTATAGTCACACTGGAAAACATGAGACAAACAACACTTCAGTCTCTCTACTGCTCTGCTTTAATCAGGAAGTCTGGAAGAACATCAGATCATGACAGAAGAGCGGGGCTGGTCTTTATTGCGATATCAATGGACATTAAAGGTGTAATTGGTAATTATGAGCAGCAGTAAGGGGTGAGTTCAGGGGAAGAGGCACTACTGCCCATGTGTAGTAGGTTGTAGGGATGTCCCGATCCCGATTGCGGGATCGGGATCGGGCCGATATGGGCATTTTTTCACTGATCGGGATCGGCAATTTTGAACGTGGACCCAAGCCCGATTATTTTTACGTCAGCTGTCGTCAACGGAGCACAATTTGTGGCAGAATGCAGTCGTGCTCGTAACGTTAGTCTGGAGAACCTGTGGATAAAATGTCTGCAGTGTGGAAATACTTCAAATTAGAAAGCGAAAGCGAAAGCAGTCCAACAGCAACACGTAACATCTGCAATACGACTGTTTCGTGAGCTGGTAACAAAATAGGTGCATTAATACTACAAATTTGATACGGCACATAAACAAAAACACGAGTTCACTTAAGCAATACAGGCAAAGGAACCGAAGCAACAAACACTCGTGGATACTTTCAAAAGGAAAGAGAAATATCCTCGAGTCAGCGACATGGCCACAAATATTAAAGGGAAGGTTATTAAATTCATCGCTCTGGATAACCAGCCCACCTCTGTGGTAGGGGATCAGGGTTTAGTTACTGACTTTGTTTACTTGTTGTTTTTGTTTAAAAAAAAAAAAAAAAAAACTAATGAAAACCAATGTTGCAATAGGATATGCAGAATAAGAAAGAGCCATATGAAAGTATTTACTTTGTTTCAACAAAATAAAAAAAGCTATTAAGAACAGCTTGGATGCAGGTGATTTTTTTCTTAATGCAGCTGTATTATCTAAGAAAATATTAGTTAGGGCTAAGTATCGGATCGGGACTTGGTATCGGCAGATACTAAATATTAAATGACTCAGATCGGGATCGGGGTAAAAAAAACCTGATCGGGACATCCCTAGTAGGTTGCACAACACATAAACATCAGGAAGAGAGAAACCTTTTTTTTCCTGTTCCCATGAATGGGCACCATCTTGAGTGTACCATCTCAAGTATACTGTTCCCATAACACAGCTGTGTGTACTGGTCAACAAGTCCAAGTCCAGCATTTAACTCCAGTTTGATAATATTCCTCGACTTACTCGTGTTCAGCCACAAGTGGGAGATAAGGAGCGTCGTCCTGCAGGGGGTGGGCCATGAACACTACATCCATATCATCAAAGACTCCCTCCCTCAACAGGTCTATTTTACCTCCACCGTCCTCCTCAGCTGGTGTCCCCAGCACTGTCACCTGCAGAGATAATTACCAGTGAGTTATAGTCTCTCAGAGATGTCATCAATAGCTGTAAATTGCTCGTACAGTGTGTTCTTTCTTAAAGGAACTTTCTTTTTTTTTTGCTGATTCCTGCAGCCCCTGTAGACCAATGGTGGACCACGGGCCAAGAGCAAGCTCTTTTCTTGTACTGTAAGATGCAAAATTGTATAGGGAAAAAAAAGTGGGAGAAAAACTTCAGGTGATCCATTTTCTAATTCTGATCTAAATTGTTTTCTTTCCTGTGTTTATGACTGAGGATCAGTTCCTTAAAGAAATGTTGTCCTCAACTGACTGACTTCATGCACAAAGTGTCAGAACTTTGGAGTTTGGGATTACAGATCTTCAGGCCCAGTGTGTGTGCTTGTGTATGACTGTCCTACAGAACCATGTAACGTTTTGCCTATTGTTTTTGTGTTCTATGTTTGTGCTGTATTCTGTTTATTAGCTACCATGTTCATTTTACTGAGACGATAACCTGCTGTCTCCCCTGTCCTACCTGCACCTGCACCGGGAGCTCCTGTGTGTCCTCCAGCACAGCTCTGAGCCCCAGAGCCGCAGCAGCTCCGACCTCAGCTATCAGGTTGTGTCCACACGCGTGTCCGATACCAGGCAGGGCGTCGTACTCACACAGGAAACCCAGGCTGACCACGTCGCTGCCTGCAGCTCCCCAGGTGGCCCTGAAGGCAGTCTCTAGTTTGAAGTGACTGTCGATCGTCCAGCCTTCCTCCTGACTGAAGAACGCGACCAGTCTGTCATGAGCCTTGGTTTCCTCATAAGCCAGCTCCGGACAGCTCCATATGTCCTGGCTGAGTGTGTGGAGCCTCGGCCCGGCTCCATCTATACAGCAGCCGACTCTGTGCTTCAGCTGCAGCAGCAGCTCTGCTCTGTCACACATCGTGTTCTGTCTGCAGGAGGCAGGTTCTGCTCGGTACCGTCAGCACTTCTGAAGACGTTCACACAGCAACACGTGACGGGACTGAAGACACAATGTGACTCTTCCAGTTTTTTCCTCCCCGAAGCTTTATTGACAAGGTCTGTGTACAGAGCAAATGTATAGGTTATAGCCTGAAGTGTATGAAATGAAGCCAAGCAGCCTGACTAGTGAGCTTCACATGAAGCTGCTGTCACTGAGCTGCAGTTTGAGAGACAGCTTCACAATTTATGGGCAAAAAATCTCTCATTGGTGAAAAACATTTGTTTTAACCAAACATTTTATTTCACCTTAAAATATATAAAAAGAAAAGCAAAAGAAGAAAAAGAAAAAGACACATCAGCAGGGCTACAATAACAGTATATGAATAGATACATGTGGAGGACAGTCCATGCAGTCAGGACTACTTGGTCTTCTTTCGTCTTCAAGGAGTTCTTGCAAAGCTTTGAGGTGTGTTTGGTAGTGTTGTCAAAAAGATCAAAATATTGATATGACAACACACAGCACACACCTTGTTATATTTATCTTTTGATACAAATCAAAACAGTGCTGCACTCAATGTTCTCCGTAGTATCGAACATGGTATCAAATATCAATATTTTTGAAGGTATTGTTTCGAAGTGAGAAATTCCAATATTACAACACAAGTTTGATCATAAATTGGATTCTTGTGACATAACTTTCAATTAGGAGGTCAGAGCTGTGAAAGATGCTAAACTGGAGTCACTTTATTCATTACAGTCACTCCAATCATTCAAGTACATGATTCTGTTTCAGGAAAGTTTGATTAGTTGAAAATTTGATCTGGTGATTTACATCACTTATGTTAAATATCATCTATGGTGGGTCTGACATTATCACCTCATGTTGTGGCTGTGTCTAGGCACCAAATGTAGGTTTTTGTCATAGGAGCCCCAAATGGGGCCATGTTTCTGCAGTCAAAGCTGTGTTTTAAGTCAAACTGAGTTAGTCAGGTTTAGTCACACTTGAGCAATGAATGTTTTCCTTTTAAAGCTGAGTTAATGGTGATACATACATATCTTGTTACATTTTTATTAGGTTAAAATTTGAATGTATTTGGCTTCAAGTTTGAAGTCAAGACAAAGTCAGTCAAGTGTCACAGCAGGAAAGTCAAGTCAAGTCTTTATGTTTGTAACTGAAGTCTGTCTCAAGTTCAAGTCTTCAGTCAATAACTGCAGCTCTAGAAAAATAGCCCTGCAATGAGGGAAACCGTGCTTCAAATCAATCCTTCATTTCTTTAGAAAAATTAAGACAGTTTTGCTTCGTAGTTTTAAACTGATTAGGAATTATTTAATATTTGAGTTAATGACATGCCAACAGAAAGTGAGGGCCACCACCATGATTATAAATCAGGTGGATGGCTGCTTATTTCACTGTGAACAAGCAATGAAATGCTTTATAAACCATTTATTCAGCAATTGTTTATTGTAAAGTTGCAACTGATGTTAATAAACCTTTACATTTGCTTAATAAATGGTTTATTAAGCTTTTCATAGTTGGTTAACAGTGAAAGAACGATAAATTTACCATTTATTAATGATGGTTATTATAAAGTGTACAATCCTCTTCCTCGTCATCCTCCTCCTCTTTCTGCCTTTCTTTCAAATTGTACAGTAACAGTATAGTAAAATCTGTCATGGAAATGCTGCCATCTAGTGGATATTTTGTAAATTACCTACATGAAGCAACAAAGAAAGGCTTAATTATCATCATACTTTTCAGGTCGTTCCTTACCATTATTTTTACATAGCACATTTTAACATCACTGTATACAGTATGTGCCCATTTAAAGCCAAAGGATTATTTTCAACTGTTGTTCCTTGACAGATGTTATAAATCATCTTGTGTTTTATGGTATTTTCCCCTGTGGCATCATCAGTGACCTTTATCTTTTTCATTTCCATGGTTCCAGTTTTAAGTTCCTTGGAATTACCATCACTGAGAGCCTATCTTGCACGACCCAGGACAGGAAGGCTCTACAGCGGGTGATGAAAACCACCAGAACATCACTGGTACCATCTACAGAGCATCAGTGACATCAGTGAAGTGAGATGTCTGCACAGAGTGAATGGATACTAAAAGACAACACCCATCCAGCCACAGTCTGTTCACCCTGCTGCCATCTGACAACAGATACAGAAGTATCTGCTGCTGTACCACCAGACTACAGAGCAGCTTCACTCCTAACGCAAACATAGTTTTGTTATTTAAACCCTTGTGTTTTTTAAAATGACAATAAATTTACCTTGTAATAAGGGGATGTCATATATCAACAGGCTGGTCATAACTCAATTGATTTTTTTGCCAGTATCATAATGGGTTTTTTAATGTGTTCTGTCTTTACTAACATGATCCAGTTGAATAGCCTCCTTAAAGTCACACTTACATTATTCAGTTTTCATTCTTTTCAGTCTCACAAACAATACAGTTTAATAATAAATGGTGCGTTTGGACAGGTAAGACACTCATTTAACAAAAATACTTACACTTCAAACTGACACCTTCCTTCCAGGCAATATATTTCAGCTCTTTAGGGCCATGCCTTGTTTAGCAATTGCAATTATTTTTTATTAATACAACATTTCTTCTTTAAGCCTTTTCAGGCAATTGTTTTCAGTTATCTTGTATTTTTTTAGCTATGTATTTCAGCTCTGAGCTTCTGTAGGTAATACAGTTCAGGTTCCAACTTTGTCTTTTTCACATTTCAGTTTCCAGGTTTTTCAGAAGTGCAATGAAATACACTTTGGCTTCAGATTTCTGTCTGTCTTTGCTATTTATTTCAGATGTTATCATTAACACACAATTTCTGCAAGAAATGCATTTTCTAGTGAAACATTGTTGATGAAAACTCTTTAGAGCCGTCTGTCAAGAACCCTTGGATATCCCCGTATAGGTGAATCATTATCTCCTGGACGGCCACATACATTGAGAATATTTGTTCCCTAAATTAAGCGCCTCAGGCAGCACTTTCTCCCAGACTGCTTACAAATCCTGCTTCCGAAATAAGTACCTGTTTCTTTAGGAGCTCCTGAAGGGCTCCTAAAGAAGCAGGTCATTCACAGTTCACACATTCATCGAGACTGTGAAGAAGTGGCAGGTTAATGTTTCACATTTGAAGTTTGAAGCCAAATATTTCTCGTTCATCATGTTCTGTTTTAAGGCAAATGCTCTAAAGCAAAGTGAACTGTGAGTATGTCTGGCAGCAGAAAGTAAGCATACTTGCCACACAGGAATATCTTTTTAACCTTCCAACTATCTGTGAAAGTATCACCGTGCTCAGACTGTACCAGCCACAAACATGGAAAGATAAATTAGGGGGTAGTCACAGAAAAATTCAAACATCTCTTTTTACTGTCTTGAAAATGTTGAAATCTGATTGTGTTTACATAGTATTACATTGCATATACTACAGGTCACCAGAAGACCTGCAGCAGATAGGAAAGACAGGAAAAGTCATATTTTAGTAGAAAACAGTTCAGGTACTCAAGAGAAGTATGAATAAAACAAAACTAAGCAATAAGTGAAGAGAAGTTAAGACAAAAATGATGTATCAATAGGATGAACGTAGCAAAGATGCCTTTCTTGCAGCAAGGTTTTACAAATCTTCATCTGTATTTGCAGCAAAGTCAAAATACATACATACAGATATTCTGAAGAAAGCCAGGAGCTGGATTAGATGGAAGAGAGCCAAAATAATGACAGATTAACAATAGAATTCAATACAACAGATATGCTTATCAAAAACTCCTATTTGCCACATAAAGCCTCTGTAGACACAATGACAGACAATTTAATAAGGCAGTTTGTCTAAACATGTGGTCTAAAGCCAGGACTAAATAAAAATAAATCATGCAATTTTTAGAAGCTTTTTTCAAAGTGTATCTTTGGATGCCAGCAGGTATGAGGCAATGACTAAATTAAATTAGTGAGTAAAACAACGATTAAGCATAATAAAACATTTAGATGGCAAAGAGATTTACAATCAAAATTCAGAGGTACAAATTTCTTTGACAAGAAATTCCTTGGGCTCTCATTGGTAACTAGCACTATAGAGGAAAAGAATATAGTGTAAAAATAAAGTCTAGTCTAGTCCGATATTTATAAAGATAGGCTGGAATTGAAAGGCAACAGATCTGATTTAATCATAACAAAAATATATATATTCAGAGAGGAAAAAAGATGTAAACGCTGTTGTTTCATAAACAAAAAAGCTTTTCATTAAAGAGCAAAGCTTGAACAGCTAAATCATTTTTAAAGACGTTTCAGTTTATTTCTCCAGTCACACTGCTCAAACATGAACACTGCTCTGCTGGACTGCCTCTGATGGAGAAACAGGGGTGGTGGGATAGTCCAGGCTGGGGCGGAGCTCTACACTTTTACAACATCTGAGGTAGACAGTGTCACAGGTCTGCAGAGGAAACATCATTGACCCATAGAAATTCAATGCTGGTGCACCGCTTTCCAAAAGGTCTCTGAGTTTTCCAAAAGCAATCTATCACTGTCAACAGTGACGGACTGATGAGTCACTTCCTAACATGTTCAGATGGTTTGATGACACTACCTGCAGGCTTTAACGAGACGTGTCACAGCAACACAACAGGATTAATACACTTTCTGCCATTTTAAATTCAGTACATTTTGGTCTTCAGTAAATGAAATCAAGGCTTTAGGCAAATGCCCGTCAATTACAGCATGACTTTCTCCACAAAGACTAAAGGTAACACGTTATAATAACCATCATTAATAAATGGTTATTTTACCTTAAAGTTGCAACCTTTGCAACCTTAAACCTTTACAATTACTTAATAACTCGTTTATAAAGCCAAAGTTATTTAAATAACTGTTAACTAAAGTTTAATAAGCTATAAATGTACCATTTATTGATGATGGTTATTATGATGTGTTACCAAACTAAAAAATAAATACAATATGAATGCATAAAACAAACCTTTCTACTAAAGGTTGATGAACTGGGCATAGAGTTAATGATTAACTTGACTTCACTTGACTACTTGTGGCGTAGTCAATGATTAGTCAAACTCCAGTCCTCAGTTACATTTCAAATAGTGATACTATAGGTAAATGTGTATCAGCCTTTTACTAAAGTGGTGAGAAACTACATAAGCACCAGTATTTTGTGTATTTTTTTAGTCCCTTTAAGAGGTCATCCATTCACACATGTGATCTGTTGCTGACACGGTGACGGGTGTTTTATGACCTGGACTGCGTCAGCTACTGGGCAAACCTCATGTGAGGAAGCATATGAGCTTTTTCCACTTTAACCAAAAGCATGACATTATAAATTCATGTCACACAATGAAAGTATATGCAGAAAATAGTGGACCATATTGCATAGAAAAAAGAGCAACTTTTAAAAACAAGTCTCACCACTGGTTGTTAAAAAAGAAAATACTGCTTAACGTCAATACTACAGTCAATTCATTAATTGGACATACACAAACACAATGTTAATATGTTTCTTATGAATCAGTGTTCAAAGTTCATAACTGAAAGCAGTTGTACTTGTGCTGGCTAAGAGTTTTTATTGTGTAAGGAATAATTTGACATTTAGGGAAATGTGCTTATTGCACCCTTCTAAAACCACAACTTGTGTTTTTTACATTAATTGTTTTTTTGGATTATACACATGAGATAAAAAATCATTATTATCACACTAATTTCTTAGCTTTAGAGAAGCTGAACATCCAGAACAGATCAGGCCTAGCAGTTTCCCCATTTCCAGTCTTGGTGCTAAGCTAAGCTAACAGGCCAATGACAGTTGTTAAAATTTAATGGACAGATATGAGAGTGGGATCAAATTTCTCAACTAACTGTTGGCAAGGAAGTGAATAAGCATATTCCCCAAAATGTCAAACTATTCCTTTATAGATATTACTTGCCACGGAAACACTGTCAAAGTTTCTCAGGCATGTGTGTGGTTCAGTTAAAAGCAGCCTCTAAAAGCAGAATGATATGAACTTATATAATAAAGGCCTTAAATGTGGATTCCATATAACAATGAATGTGTCTCCCAATTATTTCAGTTTATACTGTGCTTAAGTGGTGCATTCAGCATTAGTACAAGCTATGGTGCAGTATGGTGAACCTGGACCCTTTGGGCCCCTGAGGGTCTAATCCAGCCTTGGAAGATCAGATTTTCTGCATCCAGCCTGGGGGACACAGCTGCTGGTTTGGGAGATGTAAAATCATTGTGCTTAAAGCTGTTTCCCTTTACAGCTCAGATGATCCCAGAGAGTCATGATTAATACTAATCATGACCTCAGAGCACATCTCTGAGGAGATACTTCCTTTAAAATACTAAAAACAGATTTCCCCCCAATATTTACAAGTTTGGCATGTTTAAAGATGGTGTTACAGGGAGAATTCTGTCTAAGGGGACACTGGAGACAATAAAGATGGCGGGTTCAAGAAGAAAGACCACCTTGCTTTGCACTGATGCAAAACAAAGATATTGATTGAGGCTAAATCAAGTTTGTTTCCTTATACATATGGTAGTGTTAAAAACTGATTGTAAAGAATGATGTAAATTCACCTTTCCCTTAAGAATGCCATCTGAAAGTGTTTAGTTTCTGTAAAGACACTGGCTAAGACTGAATCAGCAGCTATTAAGCTGCAGTTATTTTTAATACAGCTAGCTTTCTTTCCCTTGTGACAAATATGAAATGTGCAGTTTGCTCCATTTTTAGTTAAAACTTCAAGTTTTGCCTGCTGTAAGATTAGTTCAGTCTAACTGAAACAATCTAATGCATAGTTCTTCAGGATCACATTCATCTATGACTCTATCTGATATGTTTCATCACTTTGGCATTTTCAGACATTCTCCCACAGAAGGCAGTCAATACAATCTTGGCTAAAAACACAAATACTGTATCTCAGTATTCAGCAGTCTCAGTCTGACCCCCATGTGTCTCTCGTTCAGTCTGTTCAGCGGGGCTCTTAGAGGACAGACTCTCCAGTTTTGCATTGTGCGTCTCCCTGAGCCTTCTCATGCTCGATCATCTTCTGACTCACTTCCTGATCCCTGCTCAGGGCCTCCTCCTTCTCCCTATTCTTGCGCCGGGCCTCCACCCAGGGTATCAGGCACAGCACGGCTCCTCCGATGATGGGGGGGATGCCTGCCAGGTAGAAGGCCACGTCGTAGTTGCCCAGTCTGTCCCTCAGGAAACCTGTAACCAGACAGAGGTAGAGAGAGGGGGGGGGGGTTCAGATAAAGGTAGATACACATACATTCTCCTTTTTCTGCAAGAAGAGAAACAGCTACTTTGTGACACATTGAGATCACGTTATCAGTTGTTTTTTGGCCTGAGGCTTTGACCCATAATCACAACACGGACCTTACTGGAGCCTACTGGAAGGATACTTGTGTGTCGATTTTTCTTCTTTTCTTCTTTGCTTCTTGGACTTCAATCATGCTGATTGAATGGGGAGAACCATTTCACACATCCTGACAGTAAACGTGCACTCAATGGAAGCTGATGGGAGAGGGCCTCCACTCTGGTGCTCATATCTATGTTTACACCTCCCATACAAAGCTTTGACATGCACTTAGGTAACCTGTAGTAACTGAGTGTGTTTACAGGCTTTGGCTGGTGGCTAAGTTGCATTGTGGGTAATGTAGGCACCAGGTTTCAAAGGTGCACTATGTAGTTTTGAAAAATTGTAATCAGAAGAGAAAGATCTTCATTGACTGATTTTTTTTGTGCCTAAACAAACTACATAAACAAACTGACCTGAAAGGACAACACAACTTATCCTGTGTTAATTTGTTTATATGTGGCGGACCCTGCCACCTTTCTTGCTTCAAACAGTGTTCTGGGACCTTATTTCCCTCTGAGAACAGCTGGTTTATTCACTTATGGAAAAGATAAATATTTCTGAGTTTGTATTATTACCTCATCGATATAGTAAATATTAAAATTCAGAGTTTGTATTAATTTGCATGGAATCAATAATGTGATATCTCAGTTTTGATCATGTGTTTTTAAATTGCCCATAATGAGTCCAACAGTGTTATAGTGCAATCGGGAGACCAGTCGACTGCTTTTCAAAACATGGTGAAACATTACCCACAATGCAACTTAGCCACAGAGTGACATCAATGGGAGCAATTCATCAGATTACATGCAGCTTCCTCTTCAGCCACAAAAGACTTTCCACTACATTTACATCACATATGCAGTAGTACTCCCCAAGACCTGTAAACACACATTAATGTGGAAAATTGGTGGAGTTATTCTTTAAATACCACTTAAATGAGAGACCAAGTTTTCCATTATCGGGGAAATTGAGAAGCCTGATTTTCCCACCGCGATTTTTTCTGGAGAAAGACGGAAATGGATTTCTAATTGCCTTTTTACACGTGCACATGCACAGCACAAAGTCTGTAGATAGTAAGAGTAGCACAGTGAAAGCAAGATGAAAGAAAAGGTCAGAGGCCCTGTCTTCAAATGTGACTCCTGTTACTCTGTGCTGTGACCCTGCTGCTGGCCCCGCTGCTGCACGGAGTAGACCCGGCTGTTTGTAATCATAGTGTCTGTTGTCGGACTACTGATTTTTAAAAAACCAGAACGATGGTGGGGCGGTGGGCAAGTAATATAATCAGTGTAAACCCGACCACAGTGTAACACCAAGAACACAGACTACCAATGCAAGTCTAGTTCAAGGTTTAAATAACTTATTTTTGAGGAGAAAAGATTTGCACTGTTAGAAACTAATGTGCATACAGATGCAGCACTGCCAGGTGTCTAGTAAAAATGTAAGTAAAAATGTATACCATTTTTAGTTCAGTGCAAGGTTCCAATAAGTTATTTAACAGTAAGGGAAAAAAAAGAATTTGAGTTTTCTGCTCTAGTCTATATAAGGCAGGGTCCACAGTGGCCCACAGCACAGCTGATACTGACCTGCTGCATGTAAACATGGATTTCACAGTAATAGGGCTACTATGACGCATGTAAATGTCATCGGTTCCTGCATAACTCAGTTCCTCCTAATAACACAGTTGTTCTTGTATGTGTGTAAGCATTTCTGGAGAGAGTCACTTGGGCAGTTCTAGCCCTGTCTGCAAGTATTCAGCTGATAAAGTTTTCTTGAGCAACAGCAACATGTGTAGCTGACTCTGACTTCTGTGGAGGGGTAAAGTTTAATAACAAGCACACAGACAGACAGTCTCTATCAAAAGAAAAAGACTGCTTTGTCTTATAGACACTCTGCACATGATGCTCACATGAGCTGATGTGCATGTTACTGACTGATTTATATCAAGGGATGTGAACCTACACAGAGCAGCTTTAGTCAGTTGCATTCCAGTGTTGAAGAGGTTAATCATTCCCATGGAAAATGGACACAACTGTTTGCATACAGTGTGTTCCTCCAATCTGCACCCCTTTGTTTAGCAACTACAAGGTCCCAAAGCAAACAGTAGGTGGTGCAAAAGACCTATGAATAAAAAGAGGACTTGTATCTCAGGACAGAGAGGACAGCTTAGAATGCTGCAGGAATGCTTTTTGTCTGACAGCCATTACAGGATCAGAGGGCAGAGGTCAAAGTATAATCGGTATAATCATTAAATTTGCCATTTTATTTGTGAGACCTTCGAAAGCAAATAGCAGGGAATGATAGTCATCTTCTATTAACATAAGATATTTTAATATTTTAATTTTAATTTTAATTAGATCTTATAAATGTATTGCTACAGCAAAAGAAGAAGAACACATTTGGCCTTATTGCAAATTATTAAAGAGACTCACAATAATTATGGACCGATTTTACTACAAAGACAGATACGTGATTTATTCATTATAAGATGGACAATATTTATAATGTATTCATAAGATTAATGACAATGAATTTTACTATTGTGAGGAATGTGCCAGTGCTTTTCAATGACTGTCATGTAGATGTGAAAGGTGTTGTTCTTTCTGAATTCTATGTTAGGTATCTGTTGATCACAGCAGGGGAAGGTTGTTTTCTGTTTTGCCTCCACAGAGAGGTGAGAGGTCAGAGGTCAGTGTAGGCTACAGAGCAGCACCTCTGGAGCTGGAAACTAGTGTATTGCTCAGGGAATCAAGACAAGTCTAAACACCACCATGCACAATTTTATCATGACCATCACTAATTAATGCTAAATGTATAGTCAATTAAACTTAATTTAAGTTTAGTTAACTATATACATACATAGTTAACTGTTTACAGACAATTAAATGTTTTCTAAACTATTTATTAAGCAATTGTTAAGGTTTATAAACATCAGTTGCAACTTTACAATAACTAATGTCTTAATAAATGGTTTGTGAAGCATTTAATTTTTTTGTTAACAGTGAAATAACTATTAATTATTGTTTGATTAAATATAAATGTACCACTTATTAATGGTGGTTATTATAAAGCGTTACCCCATGCTTAATTCAAATTTGAACGTTGACAAGATCACATATATCTGTGACTTATTAAGAGCATTAACACATTATTGAGACTACTGTTTTACCTGCGATGGGAGGTCCCACAGTCATGGGCACGGACATCAGACCCAGCAGGAAGCCAATGGCCTGGGACACGTCTTCAGCCCCGACCAGCTCAAAGGCAATAGGGGCCATGATGCAGATGAAGCAGCCGTCAAACAGCCCCATGAGCAGGCACACGGCGATCAGCCCGCCGAAGATGTTGCACAGTGGGATCATCATGGACATCAGGCCAATGACAAAGAAGGAAGTCACCTAAAAGGACAAGAGAGAGGAGTGTACCTGTTCTTTTTTGGTTTATTAATTTTTACGTTGTCATTTTTTATTTTCTTAGTCTTCCTATCAGGGTACAGTTTCCTGTAACTTTAGGTTGCAATGATGAGTTTTCATATCACATGACTGTCAGATGATCGGCTTACTGCTGTTTCAGAGTTTTCAGTGGGTAAAAAGAGGAAGTCCAACTAAAATCTCATGTAGTCAATAATAATGTCTGTGTGTGCTGTTTAAATGACCTGGTAATAGTCCCTTATTATTAAAGGAAGAGCAAGGGTCTTTAGGTTAATACCAGAAATATTCCTTTTTGTCACAGTTTGCTGGAGAGGCATGTCCCTGTCTGTATGTGATTGTCAGCAGCTGGAAGGCTGCCAGAGAGACGGTTTACAGCAAGCGAACAAGAGATAAAGTAGTGTGTGTCATTGGCAGACACTTAGTTGTTAGTAGTATAGAAGAGTGGGGACCAAACCAGCATCTAACCTGTGAATAAACTATATAATTAATACTAGACAGAATCAAAATGTGGTTGCAAGAAAGTGAAAACTAGTGGCGATGAAATAGAAAATGAAAAATTCCTCATTCGCACAAAAAATAATTTATTGTTAAACATTCTGCCAAAATTATAAACCCAATCAAGTGAGCAACAAGGAATTGATGAGTCTTAGAATATACATACAAAGTATCACAACAATGATTACATTTAGCTCTGAGGACCGAACTTAAAAAACTAAGAGCTAAAAAAGCAAAACTAGGGGCTACCATTATTAAACCAAAATATATGAAGTGTACATTTTGCCTTTTGGTGTCAGATTTTTTCTCAAAGGAGAAAAGAGGACAAGTGGTTTACAGAGCAGATGTTTGATCCTGTAGCAGACAAAAATGTGCTATTCAATTTCTGTTGACTGTGACTCTAAGCAAAGAGCCCTCAAAGGGATTTGAAAATATGGTCATACCATAAGAAAAATGGTTCAACCAGTGTAAGTTGGAAAGTGCAGAGGTGACAACTAATTCACCTGTAAGTCCTTAAACTTTGAGGCCAGGCACTAACCTGCAGGTAGACCTTGTTGACTCCATTCACATAGTCTGCCACCCTGCCGAAGATGAGACGGCCCACGCCAGATGTGATGCCAATACACATGAGCAGAACTTCCTTACTGGCATCCTTTCCAAATCGCTCCTCCACGTGCTTCATCTGTTAACAATAAAGGAAAATGATAAACACAGCTGTCTCACGGCTCTAATCCAGTGTTATACCATGGAGAAAAGAATTTAAAAATGCAGAAGAGGAAACGGAAAATACAACTGCAGTGGTGGAGGTCAGTTAAGCTTCATTTATTCAAGATTATAAAAGAGACCTGAAAACATATTATGTATGTACAACATCGCAACAAGCTTGTCACGCAGACACACTAAGAGGGTTCATAGTTCCAGAAACTAGTCTACCACTGAAGAACCTGTGAAAGCTTCATGTTTTTGTGAGCAGATCTAGAGGTCACTGTGAGCAGAGGTAGAGCACAAGGCACACAAGACGGTACACTGCAGAGCTTAACTGCAAGGAGAATAGTTTTTATAAAGTAGATAGTCTTATCTATCAGCCCTCTGGGCACTTGACTTGAAACCTTCGGCAACAACAGTATCAACTCAAACCTCAAGAACAGGATTTGAACCAGTCGTAAACCAATAGAAAGTCATTTATTTAACTGATAAATTGCCACCAGTGATATCACTCGGTGGCTCAGTTGCATTGTGGGTAATTTAGGCACCAGGTTTTGTAAAGAAAGAAGAATGTGTGGAATAAAATTGGAGGCAATCTATCAGATTACATGCAGCTTCCTCTGGAGGCCCAAAAAGCTTTATACTACTTTTTTTCAGCAGTACTCTCAAGGACCTGGAAACACACTTTAATGTGTGTGTAAAATTGGTGGAGTTACCCTTTAAATTAAAAACAGTGACAGCGAAAAATTAAAAGAGAAGGAAGTTTAATTTGATTTTTCATGCTGAGGATGTGACACTTCACTCGCGAGGAATTCAGTGTTCTGCACACTTTTTGCAGAAATCTGGTTGTAATTGTGTGTGAGGTTTTGAGGTGCCTGGCAGCGTTGTAGCCGACTTAGCAATTCCATGAAATTCACAGTTTTCCAAGCAGATTGGGGCCCTGCCAGCTACTTCTACCTCTAGGCAGGCCGCAGCAGTCCTGCTCAAAGGCTCTGTCTGTCTGCTGCCTCCACCCCTCCTCATCACTCCCTCCATCCCTCCTGCAGGTCACACATCCATCAGCAATGACCTCTAGATGACTTATTGTCTTTGTCACTATGCCACAACATCATTCTCTGTGGTCAGGAGTATCCTGCTCAGAGGGGATTCCCGCATCCAAGAAGCTGTGCTGCAGGCATAACAACTGGGGCCTCAGTGTGTGTGTGTGTGTGTGTGTGTGTGTGTATGCATTCATGCTATCAGCAGAGTAACTGATACACACCCCAATAGAGGCTGACCCCAAGGGAGGTGATTTTCAGAGACATACCAGATGTGACTGGCAGTCTCCCAGCTGGAGTTCTGTTTGAGACATTCACATGTTACAGTTACTCCTCCCTCTGAGCTTATCATTACCATCATCAGCCACAAAGAAGGGAGTAGTGGATATCTGACATTAACTGCCTTGCTGTTTCTGAAGTTGTAAACTCCTTCATGCTACACAAACACAGAACATACAGTACATACAGTTATTTATATACATAAATACATACTGCAGTTTTTGAATTTGCGTCGAGGTGAATGTAAACAGCAGCAACAAGATGGTAATGATTTTATATACTTTACATTAAAAGTTCAACATCTGGGAAACTGTCCATCAACTTTGACTGCTTTTGACCACCAGGCATCAGTGATGTAAACACTAGCACAATAGTCTCTGATTTCCTGTTGCTTGGCCAGCCTGAGTCCCATGAGTTCATCTCATATTCCTGTGACCATTAACCAGAGACAACCTCAAATCCAAGCTGGATTAACGTGGCCTCCATCCTGGATATTCCTATCCATTTATAATCAGAATAGTAGGCCAATCAGAATAATGTATGAATTAAACATTCTCAATAAAGTTGGAAAAAATATTTCTTCTTCTTTTTCTTCTTTTGTTATATTTTCAGCAGATTAGACCACTTTGCACTAGAGCCTGACCAATATATCAGTTGGCCGATATTCAGTCACTGGAAATAATAAATGAATAAGGAATGTTATTTGTATTTTCTATGTTTTTTATGCTCCAGAACTTCAAGATATTACTTAATGCTCTGCACGCTAACTGTCCTAATGTTTTGTGCAGATGTGAAATTTATTGCTTCACTTTATCTTTCTGCATTTTCTTGGGAAGGAGATGGATGGTTTTTCATTTGTAGGAATCTACTGTGGTGCTATGTGTTAAGGATATAACTCCATCAGTCAGCCACAGTTGTGGCTCATGTTGCCAAGAAGCAAGATAACACAACAGATGAGGAACACACACACACACACACACACACACAGTAGAGACACCACATACCTACTTCCCCTTGATAGGATTCGTCTGGTCAGGTCTATCACACAGAGAGTCGCTCTGCTGTGATGTCACACTGTCAGATTACTGAACAGATATGAGGAGGAAATCTATAATCCCTCTGTCATGATGACCAGCTGGGTAAACGCTACTGGATGTTTTAGGCAGACACAAGAAGGCATTCCCTATTGAACGCTGACTCATTCACACACTGCATCAATTATGTCTGTTATGTATTCGAGGCTTCCTGCGAGGTGGCAGGATGGTGCTGTGTCGCTTGTTTGCTCATTACAAATAAAAAACAGAGAACAACTTTACTCCTCCTCTGTCTTTAAACAGATTAAATGATTCAGCAGAGGTTATCTTGTTTCACTCCTGTAACAGCCTGTATAATGCTAATGTTTATCCTGGAGCTCTGGCATTTAAGCTTTGGCATTTAACTTTTGGCTTTTGGCTTTGGCATTTAAACATTAACTAATCAATCCTTGCTAACAGTCTGTCTCCAGTCTCCAAACACTGCTTAACCTTATCTTTCATTACAGCACTCATTACATTACTGTACACTGCCAAAAAATTATATATGTAATGCAATTTTCCACCAATCTCTTGTGTGACTGGCCAAAAAATGAAAAAAACATCCGAATAGTTATTTGTGGGAAAGGTAATTCTATTAAAATTGATCGATGGAGCAGTTTTGCTTATCACAGCTGCATAAACATGTAGCAGAGATTGCAGCCGGTTGTTTAGAGTGTTTACTTTATGAGGGTGTGTTCGTGTTGTCGATCACTTTCAGAAACACAAGCTCACTTTCATGTCATGCAGTTCTGAGCCTGGCAGGTGGCCTTGTGGCAGAGAACATCACAACCCAACATAAAAATTACACACACACTCACACAAGCACAAATACACATCAGTTCCATGTAGGCAGAGCAGTTGAACTTCTATCTGCTTTTTAGCTCTAACTTGCTGCGATCTAACCCGTGCACCTCGATTACACTCCATCACTTCCTTTATTTCCCACAATGAATTTGACCAACAGAACTTTTTGCATCCAGCATGCAAGCAATTTATGTTATAATGGGATGATGAGGAGCAACTGTGATGTCATATGAGGGCTAGAGAGTATTTAGAGCTAAAACCCTCACTCAAACAGCAACATGTCTTGTGGCTGCAATTCCTGTTTAGGAATCATACTGACAATTCTAACAAGCGGAAGATTTCTGATAAATATTTCATTTGTTTGACTGTCAGGGATGGACACTATAAAACTTGGTGTTTTAGATTGCTAAATCCTCTCCTTTTAATTAATTAGGCTGGGGATATTTGATATTTTTCTAATTTTCAACCAATCCCATGAAAAGACCAAATCCAACAATCAGTCCCATCTGCTTTTTTTGGGACTGGGTCACAGTGGCAGCTTAGAAGGGTATTTCAGAATTCCCTCTTCCCAGCAATGTTTTCCAGCTGCCCCTGTGGGATCCCGAGACGTTCCCAGGGCAGATGAGATACGCAATACCTCCAGTAAGTTCTGGGTCTGCTCTGGGGTCTCCTCCCAGTTGGATGTGCCTGGAAAGCCTCCAGTGGAAGGGTCCCAGGAGCCATCCTCAGCTGGTTCCTTTCAACGCAAAGGAGCAGGAGCTCTACTCTGAGCCCCCTCTGGATCTCCAAGCTCCTCCTCTATTTCTAAGGCTGAGCCCAGTATACTTATTTTGGCCATTTGTATCCACGCTTTCATTCTTTTGGTCCCTACCCATGGATCATGCCCTTTGGTGAGGGTTGGAACATAGATCGACTGGTAAATTGAAAGTTTTGCCTTCTGACTCCTTGTTCACCACAACACTGCAGTACAACATCTGTATCACCACTCACACTGCACAAATCTGCCTGTCCATCTCACACTCCACTGTACCGAACAAGATCCTGAGATAATTGAATTACTTCACTTGGGGCAGCAACTAACTTCCCACCTGGAGGTGGAAATCCACCTTTTCCCAGCAGAGAATCATTGCCCCAAACTTGGGGCTGACTCTCATCCCAGCACACCATCCCAGTGCGTGCTGAACCTCACAGTTTAATGACACCAACCTTGAGATACTGCCCATGAATATCACAAACTGGATTGGAGATCAACACCAACTCAAAACATATATGACTCTCACTTTGGTTAAACAAGTACTGGATAGCTAACAGCAATGGCCCCCAGTACCCCATACTCCTGCAGTACCTCTGACAGTATTCCACAAGGGTCGCAGTCTTAAGCCTTTTCCAAGTCCACAAAACACATGCAGACTGCATGGTCAAACTCCCATGACCCCCAAACAACCAGGTAAAGAGCAATGAAAATGAGTGCTGTCTATAGTTGTTGGAATTAACATACTCCATTAAGTTAAACACAGGGAAAGGAGAAATTAGAGTACAAAAAGTAGCATCACCAATAAACTCTTTAATAGTGTGTTTTATGGTAAATTTTCCCTTTCAGAGCCTCACTGAGCACCAGCCCTCACTCTCTCTGCTCTCTCTTGTTGGCTGTTTAATGGTCATTAAACATCCAGCACCACTCCAGCCCACACACCGCAGCCCTGCAGGTGCTCCTCATTAAACACTCTGAAACAAGCTCATTATCAAAGTAGAGGCAGATTTCGACAGCAAAGTACCATCTGTATGCTGCCAGTGGGAATCTGTTATGATTCACCAATACTGATTCAGCAAAGGGACGACATGCGTCACATGTCTGGCTGTTAAAATCAAACCTTAGAGAGAAAGTTCTAGTTCTCTTACAACTCTGCTATCGACAATACAGCACAACCAACACTACCACACCTTTTATCAATTCACTTACAGAGCAAACACAGGCATAACGGAAAAAATAACATCTTATCTGATATCAGGAATACCTGGAACAGTGTGTGCGTGCATGTGCTTGTGTGAGTGAGTGTGTCAAACTACCTACATTGGACTTTAGTCTTTTACAAACTTTAGATACGTGCTGCTTGACAACCGTGGCAGTGTGACTCTAAAAGGCCGAAACACGTACTCATGCACACAAAAACACCAGAGAAAGCTGAACGATGTGTTGTTTGACCCATGACTTTTCCTTCTTCTTTCCATACAGGGTCACAATGCAGGGAGGGGGGGCTCTGTGTCTAGGGAAGGACGGGTGCTGGGGCTATAAGGCCAGGGGTGGCTCTGAGGCTGCAGGCCGGCCCCCGCAGTGTCCCAGTCTGAGTAGCAGACACAGGAGAAGTGTTGGGAAAACACAGGCTGGGATCCCTGGGACAGGCTCATCTCCCTCCAATAACAGAACCATCGTGTCCAAATAAACAGTCACCTCTTGAGTCCATCCGACATATCCAGGCTCTGCTCTCCAGCCCTCCCAAGAAGATGTTTTCTCCAAAATCATATTTTCCCATCTTGTCGCAGAAAATAAAGGGAGATGTGAAAGTGACACCTGTTTACAGAACTGTGTCCTGTGTCCTGAAATGTGAGCTGAGTCTTCCTGTAATATTTGGTTATATTCGTCAGGACCACACAGCACAGTATCTCACACGGTAACATGCTGCTGTGAGGGAACTACAAAGCTGCTGTGACGTGCAATACGTGGAATGCAGTCACCTCAACAACTGCAGAATTTAGTATATGAACAATATAACTCAGCATAAGAGTCTAAGTATATTCCATTAAGATGCAAATAGATAATCACGACTGGGCCAACAGCTCCTAAATGAAGACTTTTAACAGGTTAGTGCAATAGCTTGCCTCGCCACATGTTATACTGTATGTGAAAAACTACAGCCTGATTTAACACTATGTCTGGGATAATTTGACTAGAAATTAGATTTTAAAAACAGAAACAACAAAACAAATATAACATTTCAGTATAAGAGTTTGAAAAAAGGCAAAAGCCAGCAAATTCAACATCATTATGAAAAGAGCATTGCCAGAAAGTGACTCAAAAATATAACCAATTAGAGTAGTTTTAGTAATGTGAATGACTACAAAACACTGTTATAACTGTCTACATCAAAGATCCCAAAATAATATCAGCAAGGTATTCTTGAGGTGTGTTCTATCTACAGCGTATTAAAATAAAAAACATGCTGTAGCGTAAAAGATTTGGCAGTCTCAAGAATGCCTTGACACTCGCTTGACACTCGCTGACTGCCTGGAAGATTCTGGCTGGGGTCTAGACTTCCAGTCGTCTCACCTTTCACATGAAGAAGACTCACGTTGCTGTATGTGTTTTGATATCTGTGTTGTTGAAGCTCCCTAGCTGACCTCTCGCCCTTATCCCTCACTCATGCCAACATACACATCTAAAACATGTAATTTGGATACTGGGAAATTACACCATGGAATTCCTCTGTTGGCATTTACATGCTGCTATTCATCATCAGACTGACCTTTGGTCCAAAGACTGGGGTAGTGATACCCAGCAAAACAAACAAGACATAAATACGTGGTATGTCTGCATACAAATGAAGAAATATGTAGAAAATGAAACTTACCAGGTGAACATAAGGCACAAAGTAGCCATAGAGGGCTGCAGGGATACCAAAGGCCCAAATGCGATATCCCAAAGACTTCCAGATATTGATATTGAAGATCTTGTTCATGGGCGGGCAATGGCTGCCTGTTCGGGTGTTTGAGGATTTGACTGGCAGCAGGGGCTTGTAGGTGAAGCCGGCCAGCATCAGCACAAACATAAGGATGCAGAGGACGCGCATGGTGTTCTGGAGGCCCACTTTTTCCAGCAGGTCTGACAGCACAAAGGGCAGGGTGATGGTGAAGATGCTGCTGCCAGCGGTCACGATGCCATTCACCAGGCCCAGGCGCTTCTTGAAGTAGTGGCCCAGGATGACCAGGCTGGGCTGGTAGGCGAAAGAGCAGCCGCAGGCAAACACTATGCCATAGGTGAAGTACATGGGGCCCAAGGACCTGTGAGGAGAACAACAAGTAACACTTTATCATAAAAAATATTATTTAATGGTACATTTATAGTTAATCAAACTTAAGTTAATAGATTTTTCACTCTTAATAAACAATGAAATGCTTTATAAATTGTTTTTTAAGCTATTGTTTATTGTAAAGTTGCACTGTAAACCTTTACAATTGCCTAATAAATTGTTAATAAAGCTGTTTGTTAAAAGTGAATTAACTATTAACTACTGTATAATTAACTATAAGTGTACCATTTATTACTGATAGATATCATAAAGGGTTACCGATACAGTGCTTTACAGCCTTTTGAGTAACTTCTGACATGAATGCATGTATGTACCGAGCAAAGAACCAGCTATTGATTTGCACTGGTGCTCCTATTATACATTCTCATGGCACCTGCTGTAGGAAAACCTTTCCAAAGGTCACCAGAAACCCATGTGAGCTGTTTATATCAGACTCATTATGCAGTATTTTTGCTCCAGGGCGGATCCATCAACCAGATAACTCCAAAAAGATCAGGCAAGTAAAAACTATGGGTGTTCCTTTTGATTTAATTAATTCATTATCTACATATTCAAAGGCTGTAAAAATAATTATCCAACAGGAATAACAGACTTGTTGGCTGCTGTTGAGAATAAATGTTTTAAAATGTGGTGTGATTGAGGGTCATCTCCAAAGTAATGCTGCCTACTTATCCACCAACAGTTCAAGTTAAGCTGTTCAGTGCCAGCAGCATTGGTCATAAGAGGTGCTAAAAGGAAATGTTTACTTGCGGACATTGTAATAATATTTTTGGATGGTTTGATTGTTGTGTCTTTGTGCAATGACAGCCTTGTGTAACTGAATGTTGTAACATATGCAGTAGGTGATTTGTTTGTTTTTAACAGGGGGATGGACACAGTTCACTTCATTCACCTGCAATTGGCAACTCTTTTGGTTCTTTTGGTTTCGGAGCTGTGGTCAGGGCTATAGATTCTAACCGTACAAACCCTAATCAGAACAAGGATCAATGTGTCAGATGGGCTAGACTAACATATTCAACTAAACAAATAAATATGTAACTTCCTGATTAATATAGCTCTAGAAATACTCACATCAGATCATTCCATATGCTGATGAAGCATTTTAAGGTACAATGTCTTGTCCACTCAAATTACATCAAACAACACATTCAACAAGGTAAAAAGATTTATGGCTGGCGGTGAAAGTCCAAAGAGATACAGGATGGTGCTTTCAAGTGGTTTCAAAGTCCTGTTTTGGGGTAGAAAGTGAGTTGCCAACACAAGTCACATGACTGAGAAATCTGGCACCTTACACTGTCTGCTGCAGAACCTGGCTGTCAGCCTGTGTTTGCAAAATGCTATTTGACAGTCACTTGATAAGTAATAATTCAACTGATTTATTCCTCATTTATTGGACTTACTGAACCACGCTTGGTTGGAATCTTATATTGCTGTGCATTTGTGTGAGTGCCTCCTCACGTGTTGACGAGTATGGAATTCCAGGAAATTATTAACAAGGGAGTGTGAAGTGCAGAGCCTCTTATCCACAGAGGCTTGATAAAAGCTAAAAGGAGTAGGCGTTGTTTTGGAAGATCAGCTCAACTCATCCATTAAGCGATGGGATTTTTCCAATATATAGAATTTATTTAATATCTAATTTATTTATTGGTAATTAATCCCTCCACCTATTTATTATTATGATAAGTGAATAAAAAATGAATGGTAAAATTTTAAATTCAAGTCTTTATTCAATATGCAAAGATGCCCTCATAAGTTCTAATATGATGTTCATTAAAATTAATGTCTGTATAAGCATTAATAGCATCATAAACATGTTAGATAGAGACATTAATAATATAATAAAACATTTTTTATAATTGTTTATAATAGCATTGCAAATACATTTATTGAGTTTAACTAATTTATCTATTATGTCTTTGTTAAACCTTTACTAAGCCTTTTTTAGTTTCTTTGGTAAGATTAATACATACTTAATTATGCATTTATGAGCCATTAACTATGCATTTATTAACAGTTTACTATGCTTTTTGCAGCTACCGGGTCTAAAAAGAGAACAATGCCTTGTTAGTATTAATAGAACCGTTATTTTACACTAGGGGTCGACCAATATGGCTTTTTCAGGGCTGAAACCGATACAAATTATTAGAACTCAAGGAGACAATACTTGGGACCAATATCCATTGGCAGTAAAAATGAAACTCTTTGTGTCAAACTTTCCAACAACCAGTGAATGAATACAAATTTAATAAGTAAAATTTGCTCAAGTGCTGTTCTTCAGTACAATTTTCAGGTTCTTGAGTACTTTGATTTTCTGCTACTTTATACTTCCTCTCCTACATTTATTTGATACATGTAGTTACTAGTTACTTTGCAGATTCTGATTATTCAGTGTTTATAGGCTATTAACTGTGACGTGTTACCAATCAGATAGTGTTGTAGGCGTCAAAATCACAGATACCGATAATCAGAAAAATGCTGAATATCAGCCCGATAATAAGCCAGGGCTGATAATCGGTCTACCCCTATTATACACTTAATACATTTTTTTTTCTTATGTCTTGTAATAACAAAAAACATGTTTATCATGCTATAATCAACACTTATATAGTCTTAGTCACTTATCTTTAAAGAGCCTTATTACCTATTAACTAATGCATATTACAAGGTCATTAACATAAAGTTTGGGCCATCTTTACATGGTATATAAAAAGTTAATAAAAGGATCATAACATGCTGTGTCCTATCATGACATATGATTACAGATATGTTATATTATGCTATTTAGCATTCAGTCAGTGTTAATACATCACAAATACTCTAAATGCTTCCTAAGATAGGTTGTATTTGTTCACAAATAGACTTATGAACACACTTAGAATATCCTTAACTTGTTTTACTATTATCCAATAATATCCATTATAGTTTGACAAATTAAGCTCACCACAAGGTCTCCTAGAGCTGTTCTAAACCTTCAAGTTGTATCACATGATCTTCCTCTGCAGATGGAGTTTGCCCAGTTGTCATAGTACTGCAGATGTTCCAATTTGTTCCTCTAAGTACAAATTTAAAAGATGGGCAACTCCATCTGCTGAGGAAGATCAAGTGATCAAGGCCCTGAGCAGCTTCTAAAAACAGGCCTTTTGGTAAGATTGTTTGTACACTATCTTGTGGAGTCAATGCCAGCTTGAGTGCATGCTGTCATTCAAGCAAAAGGGGAACATACTGAATACTATGATATTCTGGAATCCATGGACAAACAAAAATTCAACTTTTCATTCCAACTGTTAAGCTAGTATTATCATTTGTAACAAAACATATATGATTAATCTGAAACAAATGCAAAATAGAAGTATATTGAAAGTGGCTCAATATTTTTATGTTGCTCATGGTGATGAACTGACATAAAATGATCCCCTGAGTCTGCTGCTTCCTTCACCTTTACTGACCTTTACAGTGAATATCAGTTCATTTAACTCTGGTTCATTAAATATCCCTAAACTATGGAGGGTAAGCTACATTTGTTGGCTTACTGAAGTTTTTAATAACCAAGGACTTAAGTTACTCACTACCCCAATTACCTTATAGGAGTAGGTGTCATGTATGAGCACTGGTGACAAAATGTCATTTTGAATTGAAAAGCTTATTTTCTGCCTTACGTGACAAAGGAGCTGGCCAGTAGGCCAACCAAGCCAACAGCAGCGCCGCCCACAGCTGTAATTCTGCAGCCAAGGACGTCGGTGAAGACGCTGACGATGGGAGAGCAGAAGAAGATCATCCCCATGGAGAGGGAGCCCACCCACGCTGTAAGAGACACAGAGAGAAGAAAGCCAGAGTGAATGAATGTACGAGAAAATCTTACAGCAAGCTGTAAGTTTTTATCATTTCATATTCAAAACAGAAAAATAACACCAAACAAAACTGTCTCCAGGAAGACATGACCACTAAACAAAGCCCAGTGATGCAATAACAGAACACTGTTGCTCTTGTATCCATGCACACATTCACTAACTGGCATCCACACACACACACACACACACACACACACACACACACACACACACGCACACACACACACACACACACACACACACACACACACACACGCACACAGACACATTTCCTTTTTTAGATCTTGATCATTAATCATACTGTACATTGTTTACATTTGCATCCATTTGTCTTTCTAACCTTGAAGGAAACATGTTTGGTAAAAGCTAGAGAGACCACTTGCCTTTCCAGGAACACACACTGTGTGCACAGGAAAGACTGAACACTTAGGTGTGATCTCTCACGGAGATAGCACGGAGATATCATCTAGCTCATGGGTATCATCATACTGTAACATTGCACGTGTCTCCTCAGTAGACTCAGAGAGACAAACGTACATCTAATTATGTTTTTTTTGGCATTCCCATAATAGTTCACTGTAAAGGTGAGCAAAATGAGTAAAATCTTGTCATGGTATTTGTAATGTATAAATTATGGGATATAATGCAATGCACAACATTTTATGGAAATGTATTTTAAAATGATAAATGAACCAATAAAATAACAAAGATGATGTCTAAATATGGCTGATCCAGTGAGTCCAGTGAGAGACTTAGTGGCTCTAGGAACCACACTGTGAATCCTCAAGTGTCATCTGAATCCTTTAAATGTCCTTAAAAGCATCATCAGCAATCATCAGAACCTAAAATCAAAAACCCCTTAAAGACCCTAGGAGCATCATCTGGAACCACCACTACCTCCTAGCTGAGACCTCAAAGAGTTCCTAAACCTCCCTAAAGACTTTTGGAACATCCTTAAGTGCTTCTGAAAGCTCTTCAGAACCTCCAAGTTTCAATCTCTGCAAGGACTATTTAGACCTTCCTTAAGAACTTTTGGAAACTCATAAGAACGTCTTCAAACCCTCTCAACAAAATCAACTCCAATAACCATATAATACTCTTCAAGTGCCCCTGAAATCTCATCAAGGACTTTTTTCACCTTCTCAATCACTTTTGAAATCTTGTCAAGAACCTTTGGAACCTTATCAGAACATCTGAAACATCATGAATTTCGAGGACATACCAAAGGACCTATTGAACCTGGCCAAGAACCTCTAAAACCAAAAGTCCATCAAATCCTCTAAACAACCTCTGGAACCTCCTCTAGAACTTGTGAAAGATTATCAAAAACATCTGTAGACCCTCCTCAAGTACTTATGTGACAAATTCATAGCTTCATCACACTGATGCATATAGTATATCCAATATTAGCATAAGGCAGTCATACTTGTTGGTCTAATACAACAGGAGATATTAAACGGATAGCTACATGAGTATCAATTGTACAGCTTAATCTCTACTGGTTGACTAATCTCTGTTGTCTCATGCCTGAAGGACAACAATTTTCAACATCCAGTTCAGTTTATTGGTCAAGAGGAGAACTACTCAGCCTGTGAAAACACTTATATACATACTTTGCCTCTGGAGGAGTTTTGACAAATTTGGAAAAATAACCCTAAAGATGCCATGTGGGTTATCTCAGCCTGTGCTTGAAGATAACACATTTACAACGGAAAGCCTGTTTAATGTGTTCTTTCACCTCAGTCACTGAGCAACATCAATAAGACTAGATTGTATTTTCTTAAGCAGAAAAATGGAGCTAGGCTTCAAAGTGTGTCTCCCTTCTCTTCTTCCCTTTTTTCAGTATTTGTCATGTTTCCAGGTCTAATGTTACCAGAACTAAAGTGAGATCTGCCTCAGTCGAGCTAAAAGTCTGACCATCGGCCAACCACAGGAAACACCCGCAGTGTTTGCGTAATGCTTGGTCAGCAGTCTTCTCTGACCCTAAGGTTAAATACTAGTCACATGCTGCAGCAAACCTCCGATATATGTTAAGATGCACATTTACATTTACATCAATGCAGATGAACAATTCTGGGATAGTAACAGGAGGGCCTAATCATTGTGGGATTTATCAAAAGAAGTACTGTTTTTTTAGATAACTGCAGGCAGACTCAGAGAACTTATATCTCTACAGTTGCCACTAACTTTATGACAAATGGTCAGACAGGAATGAGCCGACATATGCTGAGAACAACAGATGCCACTCTAGAAACGCTTCATAAATAGAAACAGCATGGAAGTCTTTAGATTTTAGGTTTTTATTCTTATCAAGCAAAAGAAGCAAACATGAAGATTGGGAGTAGGAAAAAAGTACTAATGTTGACAAAACACACAAATTGCACAAACGCTAGTGCAGCGCCCTTTGACCATGAAGTGGATGCGGAAGCCAGGAGTGAGTGACATGTTTTGGTAGGAACGACTGCCTGGGGCACTTTTAGGTCGCCATTGGAATCATTAATCATCCTCTACTGGATAAAGCATACTGTAGTTAGGGTTGAACATGACTAAGGCTAATGACAAGCCTGCACATGTAGCACAGCTAATATAGACAAAGTTGTTTTTTCTCAGTTCTGAAGCCAAGTCAGAGGAAACCTGTGGGAAACTGTAGAGCAGCTGGAGTTTGAGTGTTTCTGTTGTCTGTTTTTACACGAGTAACGGGAGACCACTGTGTCAGGTTTCATGGTTATACCAGTGTCACTGCTGTGTCTTCATTCTCCCTGAATCCTCATCACAACACATGCTGTCAGAGTATTGTACACTCAGGTTCCCCCATAGGATAGAGGTTCTGAAGCAGTCCAAATGTCCAACTTTCATAGTAATCCATTCAACAGATGTTGAGACGGTCTGTACAAAAGTTTGTGCCGATCCTTTCAGAAGGTGTGAGATATTTCACTGGATAATAAAATAAATCTTTGACATGATGCTGGCATGAACGTCAGGGGAACCGTGAATCAATTCATTGCTTTGAGACATTTCTCTCAAAACCAAAAAAGTCAACCTCATGGTGGCACAAGGTGAAAAGTCAGGGGATCAATAAAGTCATGAGGATACATCTTCTGAGGACCTTGAATGATCGTACAAAATGTATTGGCAATGTTGCCAGCATTTGTTGAGATGTTTCAGTCTGGACTAAAGTGGTGGACTAACTAAGCACAGCATACTTTATACAGAACTGGTTTTGTTTTGTAGATGTCAATCAAACCAAAGCAAGTCCAGGGCCCAGTCCTATTACACCCCCTGCCCCCTCCATTCTGTTTTGCCCGTTCATGCCCAGGGATAGTGTGTCCTGATTCTTGATGTGATAGAGGGGTGCTAAGTGACGTTTTGAAGGAATTGTGAGCATCCATCAGATAAATGGCAAATGGCATTGTGATATTACCAGGACTGCCACAGTAACACAAGAGAAACAGCTTATTGGAAATGTCCGGTCGCGTGTGTTTACATAATCAGCATCGACGACTAGTGATGACATACGAGGGTCTTAAAGGGTTGTCCCATTTCATCGGGGGAGATTTTAAGGGGGCACTCCAAAATGAACTATTTATAAAGGCTGTAGTTGGGACCACATTTAGGTTTGGTTTTTTTTTTTTGTGCAGACATTTGGGACTTCCCTCCCTATTTCTGACAATGCTATGCTCCAGTCCAGTCCACATTGTACAGATGCTGAACTTTGAGTGATTGGATACTAATTTGGCTTCTCCAAAAAAAACCAACTTGCTTACTCTCAGTACAGGAGTGAGTTAATCCAAACCCGACACATAGACATATATTCACTGGACACAGCTGTGTTTTCCAGTACAGTTCAGTTTATCCTATAGTCAAAAGCTGAACATATATTTTCACATGTAAAAATACTGACATGGAATCTATATTTAGTTATCGTCCCTTTGCTCAGTGACCTGTTCTGCTCTGGTTTTCCTGTGTCAGCCAACCCACTGTCAAAGCTTCTTAGGATCTACGTATTCCAGCCACTGCAGTCAGAAAAATGCACCAAATTCAATGGGGTCCACTCTGCCTGGTCTCATATTTGTGGGGATATCAGCCCGCTTTAAGCTACATAATGTAATAAATGGCAGTGAACAAGCAGAGCAAAGAATCCCTCAAGGACAACAGGAAATTGCTGCTGTGGTTTCATCTGCTGGTTCTCTAGATTTAAAAGCATTTACGCTTCAGACAAAGAGGAATTCCAGGTTGAAAAATGTAATATCAGGATTCTCTCTGTCCCAGTGACATCCAATGTTAGCCGTAGGCCCCGCTTGGACACTGACAGACGAGGCAGAGTTGCCCTAAGTCGTCTGTCTGCTTTGTTAAAGACTTTATGCTGGAAACCCCTCTGCTCTGAACCTGGTCACCCCACATTGACTCCACCTACAGCAATGAAAAATGCATAAAACCCTGTCTCCTGTAAACCAGACAGAGTGGATTCAAAGAAAATCAGGTAACACCTCTGATAGTTCTTGAACTGCAGAGTTTGAACTCAGATCCTTTGTATTCAACATTTGTTTGAAAGGTGTCCAGTTCCTCTCCAGTTCTTCATCAGCAGTAATCATGCTGTTTGGTCCTTTTGTGCTGCCAAGAACAGTGGTTGCAAATGTTTTTGTCTGAGGTACCCCAACAGCAGTATCAACTGTCTGGTCATAACTTCAACCTTACTATATTAACAGTTTGTTAATAACCTTGGGCTAACTATTTCTGCTGTTCTTTACATAGGCTATTTTAACAGCTTATTCATTACTTCTAGTCTTATCAAGAGTTTAATTCATCATTAGCCTAGTCTAAGCTAACTTACAAAAGTTTATTCATAACTTTGAGCTATTTTAACAGTTTATTCATTACGTTTAGCTGCCAATTTCAAGTGTCAATTATTTACAATGAGCTGACTACTTATCGCTGAGAGCAAACAAAGGTCGCTCAGCGAAGTCACGACTCTTCTCTGTTCTGGCGCCTCAGTGGTGGAACGAACTCCCAACCAATGTCAGGACATGTCACTCGCCATCTTCCGCAAAAGTCTCACTTGTTCAGACTTCACCTCGACCCACATAGCATGACTCCCTCCCTGACACCACTACCAACACCACCTGGTCACTGGCTGTACCTCAAAGTACTTTCACCTAAAAAGTGTACTCAGCATAAGTACTTCAGTACATTTATTTAGTATAAACTTGTTGTGTTGCCACATTAAACTGCAATTCGAAAATGTAACTTCATGTTCCTCTGAACAGAAACCTTACATTCTGCTGTGTTTAGCTCCGCTGGAAGTTATTAGCTCTGTCAGCTGCAAGCTGTCAGCTCAGTCAGCTGTTAACTCTGTTAGCTGTTAGCTCTCATACTGCAGGGCTCAAGACAAACAGCGTTACGTTGTCCCCCCACTCAGGACGACAGAAAATGTAAACAGATAATCCCAATGATAAACTGAACTGACTACAGCAGACCACGTCTCCTCCTGCTGTTACCTTAGTTATCACTCTCTCCACAGCGCTGTGCTGGCACTGGTTATAATCACTGGCTGGGCTCTCAGTACGAGACCTACAGTATCATTACATTACATTAGAATTGTTGTTACTATTTCAATAGTTTATTCATGACTTTTAGCTAACTATTTCAACTGTTTATTAATTACTTTTAACCATTTTATCTCTTAGTTTTAGCAATTGAGCAACTCTTATTGCAACATGTGTTGTTTTTCTGTGACAGCTAAATCATGTTGGTGATACATGTCCAGTATCAGGGTTGTGAATACCCTTGATTGGAAATCACTGACTGAGAACATCAAATAAGACCAAGTGTGTAAAACACAGCAAGGCCAAAATGGGTCACTGATGACTTCACATCAATTTGTAAAAAACATTCAGAAGCTTGGTTGAGCAGTTATCTATTAACCAAGTTAATGGAACCAACTAATGGACAGGCATACTTGGCTCATATTCACAGTGGTGTGACAGGCCATTTTCCTGGCTTGGTCAAACAAACAGCTCTTCCCTGTAGAACATTCTAGGAATCTGTTGACCCAAGATGCTGGGGCTAAAATCTAGTTCCAATATGGAGAATGAAGACAGGCTTCATTTAACACCAGAGGCCACTTAACAACTGAGGAGTGAAAGGTTAATAAATTAAGGTTGTTAATAAATCAACTGTTCTCACTGCCAACAAACCAGAAACAGGACCAGCTGTTCCTCTGTATCACCACATCAACATGAAACCTTGCAGAAGGGTTTCTCAATTCTCATTTGCCAAGATTTAGCTGCAATATTTATGAAACTGGCTTTTCAGTCTTTTCTATGTTTTTCTTTCCATTGTTTATTTATAATTTTGATAGAAGTAAGAGTTGGCCAAAGAGCTTCCTCAGCTTACAAAGAGTCTATGTATTTTTGTACCAAAGAAAGAACTATTATATAATGTCCATTTATTTCATTAAAGTCATCAGATATGAGCTGAAAATCTGTAACGTGAAGTGCGGCGGATTTAAAAATACCCGTTGGATTGGCTACACCCTAATATTTCTACATTGATCTACAGCTCCCACACCCATACCTGAATCTGAGATTCATTGTGAATGTCTGCACTGAGTGCAGGTGCTAAATGCAACCAAAACTATATGAAATAGGGTGCTAAAATTTTAGTGCCAAGTGATATCGGTTTAGCTCAGAAGACGAATAGAAAACCTGATCATGTTACAGCTTTTCAAAAAAAAAACATGTGTCCGGAAGCAGCAATGGCAAGTGTATTATTGGACCTCACTGCTTCCCAGGGATCCAGTGTTGCCTGTGTGACGTCAGTCAGTGGGCAGTTGGCAGCTTTGCCACGCCTCCATAACAACACCACATGAAAGCGATTTGCACCTTTTCATCATGCGCTGTTATCGGTCTTTACTTTGTTTGTTCGGCCATGACTGTTAACAGTAACTTTAACCGTTTACTCCCAATGCTAGCAGAGACCAGGACAAACAAAACTGTTATGTCGCCACCACCACCGCCACCTACTCTCTCTGGCCGACCAACCGCTACTGGCTGAACGTGACACTAACTGTGTGCTGCTCGTGATATTTTCCGGGAAAGTCGCCACCGACACCCAATGTACATCTTTGCTATTACAGCAAATGCAAGGGCTTTCATCAGTGGGCCACAGGCTCAATCATCATTGTGTTACCTCATTCGGCGATGGATAGTGACTTAACAAATATTTATTTACATGAAAATCTTCCATATTATTACTTTAAAGACCTCTGTGCAAAGATACAATGTAGGATAAAAAACTAGTAGAACACAAGCTCTACAAGTGAATGGGACTCTTTTTACAAACAGTTCAAGCAAACATAATGTAATAGTACCCTGTTGTCCCAACCATCACATGGTCAAATTGGAGCTTTGTAAAGTATTTAGCCATGACAATGATCTTTCCCAAACCATGACCATGTGTTTTAGTTGACCAAACCTGAACCCTAACGGTTGCTGCTAGGCATGGACCATGGACCAGGAATACTGCGTGAGGAGTTGGCAACCACAGAAGAAGTGAAAATTTGACATTTAATTTTTGTTTTATATGTATTAATTATGTATCAATTTGGATTAATACACATTCATTGTACATTCGAATAGGCTGGTGTCTTTATAAGAACTGACCACTTTCAACTGCAGTAAAATGCTGAATAGTTTACCAGACTGACATATTGATTTAACTGCTGTTACATAAGAGACCACTGTTTAACTTACAATAGCAAACCCAACTATCCAACAGGAAGACCAAACTGTATGAGCATATGCATGCTATAGCTGTATTGATTTATCTTCTTTATTCTCGAAATTGACACACTGACATGTTTTTTCTAATCAAGTTGAAAATGTTTTGCCAAACAAAGGAGCTGCCTTATAGTGTTCTTACTTCACTCAAAGTTTTAGATGTTCATCTCGCTCTTTCTCTCACTCAACCACACACTCGCTACACAATGTGATATTCCTTACTGGAGCCATGCTACATTTTTAAGCTATACACTCAAGCTAGTGACTCAAATTTTGGGAGACACTGCCAGTGCTTCTACAGAGCGCTTGGATGACATTTGACAAGCAGATTCTACTATAGTCATACATCATCAGACCATTTTAGCAACAGCTTCAATTCATTTTGAGCACAACATTAAGTCATTTGTCAAAAAATATTTGGCAACAGTGTGGCTAATCAACATTGTCAGGAAACATGAAATATCAAAATGGGCAGGATACAGACAGAATGGATCTCCACAGGCAGAGGTACAGCTCAGCACAATGGGTTCAACTTGTGCTGCAGTGGAACCTCCACTGAGCAGCCTCACCAGCCAGCTCACATTACAATCACAGCTTTAGACCCACTGACCTGGGGTCAGGAAGTGGACTGTAATGTACTGAACTCAGTGTTGGCTAGGAAGTTAAAAAAAAATAAATAAATGAGCAGAGTAAAGGTGTAGAGACTCCTGTGTTTCCTAGGTGGCCTGGCCTTGGATTACGTTCCAGCAGAGCTTTGATTGCTAGTGCTTGTCTCGTTAGAAAAAAGAAAAGAAAAAGAAAAATCCACTCTCTTTCAAAAAAAAGAGAAGAAAAAAGAACAAAGCAGAGCAAGAGGCCAGGTTAATGGGTTTACAAGCTGTGGCCTATGTTAAGCTGAACATCTTTGGCACATAGCTGAGACTCATTACTTACGTCCCTCCTGAGGGGAGATACAGAAACACAAGAACAGCCACAGGAGCTGTAACGTCTACACAACTGACTTCTCTCTGCTCTGAAATTTGCTTCACTTGACAACACAGATGACAGATGTATACTGTGAAAAGAAGGGCTGAAGTTTAGGTTGAACTAAATTTCAAGTTGCTGCATGTGTTGCCAGGGCAACAACTTTCCTATTATTAGTTGATGGAGTGCATGAGAGTATGTGGGAGGAAAATTTGAAAAGTAGTGAATGTGTTTTTAGCTTACAGGATTTCCTACATTTAAATACAGCCATGTGCCACAGGCCTCTGCCCCTGCACCTTGGTGTTACACACTTGACCCAGTTAATCATTTACTACAGATGCCAACCAATTACAAGTCATAATGAATCTCTATTCGGACAGGAAAGGCTCAACAGGAGGATATTCACTGCAAAAAATGTCCATGTGAACTCAGTTAATCCAGATTTCACCCTTCAAATTTGATTTTATTCAAATGATATCAACAAATTAATGTCTCTTGCTTCAAATGAAATAAACACATTTTGATAGGTTCTTAAATTATGTCGTTAATATTAGTGGAATGGCCTGCTTTTTTAAAGACACTGCCCAAGGCTTTATTGGAATTAAACTGAATACTCATACGGCAACGGCAGAACACAAAAAACAAAACAAAATGCTGTAGGGGCAAAGAATAGTACTCCTCTTATTTCAGAAAATAATGTCCGTGTATAAAATTGGCATCACCCAATATGTAATTTCTGCCCCTATAGGGGTTTCTCTATCAAAAACCAGAAAAGACGTTTGCTGAGTGATGTGTAAGCAGGGCTCAGCTGTTCAGAGCTGGCCAGCTCTGGAGGAGAGAGTCAGGTGTAGAGCCAGACCATCCTGAGGAATCAACACCCACAGCCACATCAGATCTGCTCTGATCCGGAGCCGTTTACTAAAAAAAGAGAGCTCAGGGAGTTCACTTTTTAACTTTTGGGATTAAGTGGATTTGTCCTCGCTCCCTTTTATTAGCCTGACTGCAGCAGCATTCAGCTGAGGTGACGTTACAAAGAGGACAGTGGAAAAAGAAGAGGGAGAACCGGAGTCTCTGGTGAGTGCTGAGTTCAATGAGAGGTTGACTTGAATGCAAACACACAGATCCACACCCTTGGTGTGTGCTGATGCACACTATTTTATGGTTAATGTACAGTAAAGTAATTTGGCTCTTTGGGGCAATTAACACCTGAGTAACCCCTATAAACTTGTGTTGCTGGTGGCGAACACAATTTAACAACCACCATTGCTTATGACGATGTATCTGACATAACTCTGGCACAAATATTCACAGATGTTTAAGTTTTATTCACGTTACATTTAGTCTCATCCCCAGACTTCCTTCCTCACTTTCTCCTGAAAGGTATAGCAACAGGTGACCAAATGTAAGGCACCTGGCTTTGAACATTGTTGTAAATATTTGGATTGGGATAATGTAACAACACAACTCAACAAAATCCTGTATATAGAAAAGGTCTTTTTTTCTGAATAGAGGACACCAATACTAGTTCAGCCTGATATTTTTGCAGTGTAGGGTGGTATAATCATTACTGGCACAGGTCCACGGTTTCAGTCCCATCAGCGTCTGTCGGGTCTGATAAGGTTTAGGCTTCTTTGACTACAATAATTTCCCCTGAAGTAAGCAGATCAAGGAAAACCAGTTGCAGCCTGAATGGATGTTATAAAACAGAGATTCCTGCAGGTGAAGCCTGACCTTTTTCTCAGCAGGGTAGCACCTGAGGAAATTCTTGCTATTATTCTCAGCTCAAACCTCAGCCCCTTTACAAACTGTAGACTTAATGTGGTCTCACTCTACAACAACCAATCCTGTTAAATTATGACTTTACAGCTGTTGCTGTTCAATCACAAAGACACCAGTCATAGCCCTAATCAGGGCCTCACATCGCTCCAGCTACACATCTGGGCCTGAGTGGACCATATAGAATCACAACCATTACTCAGTCTCCTGCTCACAGCAGCTGGAAGCCATTTATACTGCGCTATAGGAGGCTCTGGGGGGAGATGCAGGAAGAAACATAAATTTTTTGTACAATTGCATCCCAAAGATCCTACTCATGTCCTTCATGTGTTTTCTGCTCTCACACCACAGGAAGTGAAACCATATGCCTGATGACACAGCAAAAAGGTTGGGGAGCAGCCACAGAGTAATTTATGTCTCTGCATAACGCAGAGAGAAAACACATCATATGCATGTTTGGAATAACTTCTCTCTGAAGTGAATTCAAGAGGTCCATATGAAAAATGTTAAATGGGAGTTGTGTTCCATGTCAAGAGAAGGGGAAGGGGGTGGTGTGTCAAGGCTGGTTGGTGATTGGGGGAGATTTTTGTCCACCCCTTTTTAAGAGCACAGTATACAGATGGCTGCAGTTGTTATACGCCTCTCATTTGGTCTTTACATATTATCACCAAAACTGGTTGGTTAACTAGCATCTGCATTAAGTCTGAACAAGAAGTAGCAGCATCAAAGCTTTACACTAATTTCTTCATCCAGGTCACTGAACTGCTGATAAAAGAAGTCTGTAGATAAGTTAAAGATATAATATGTAACATTTCTGCATTAAAATGTCTCAAACTGACGATATCTTTTTTATATGTTTTCTTTGGTTGTGTACTGACATAATCCAGAATGTTTCCATGAATGTTAAAACTCAGAGTAACCCGTACTACTGAAGGTAGCAGTGCATTACACTTGGTCACCTGTCATTATGACTTCTGGGAGAGAGTCAGAGAGTGAGGAAGGAAGTCGGCGACCATGAGAACATGATGTGAATAAAAGTTAAATATTTGACCCCGCCAGTGAATATTTCTGAGTCACATACATAGATTATCACTAGCAATGGTGGTTGTTTAACAATGAGGACTCCTATGATCCCACACTACTTACATCTTTGGTTGGACTGTTTTGCTCGGGGGACCCCTAATGGCATAAATTACATACTGTGTTTCAATAAAAATATTAAAATCTTTTTTTTTTATATTACTTTGCAGATACGTATGTAGTTTATCAATGGTGTTGATTACTAATAACTAACTAACTTGAATACTTTAAAAATCACAAAATATATCACAAACTTTGTTTTTTGTGGAGCATAATTAACATTCATTGAGTAGTGTAGAGTTTGTGTCCAATTATTGAATGAAATCAAATATTTTCTCACTTGTAGCTTTTTTTTGCTCCACTATGTTCACTGCTATGAAGTTGTGGACTGTATAAACCAAAACAATGACCTAAGACAGCCTTAAACGCTCTGTTGGTGAGCGGAACTTGAGAGATGGGTGATAGAAATATTGATTAAAGCAGCTATGAAAACTGAAGTACCCATTTTGAAAAGTTTATTATGCTATCCTAATACAGGGCAATATGTCCACTTTACCTCTGTGGTAGTCTTTCCATGCAATACAAAGACCAGTCTAATCTTGTCCCTCAGAATCTTATTATATTGCCAGTGTGGTTTCATATGTTGCTGTATGTGATGTATGATGTGCATGATGAGCTCTGACATGTTCTTTACAAACTTGATTATCTCCAGGACTTTATTTGTAAAGTGCTGCCTTCAGGGATGCATGAGAGAGTAAACAAATCAAAGTTTTCCTCTTCCATGATAAGTTTTAGAGGGGAAATGTACAAATGAATGCTTCAACATTAACTTTGCAGTGCTAGAGCAAAATCAGTGAGTGTCTCTTTAATGCCTGCCTTTCTTTCTCACACATGCTCTCTGAACCATATTAACAAGTGACACATGTTTCTCTGACATCACTCTCAGAGTGGGAAGCTCAGATGTTGTAATGCTGTGTTCCAGGTTGCAAGTCAAATAAGAGGAGTAAATCTGAAAAATCCTTATAACTTCAGATTTCTGATTGAGCAGCAACTGAAAATGATAATTCAAGCTAAAAATCCAGAGAGATATTGGGCCATATTTCAGAGTGAAACAACATTTAAAAACCCATTAGCTAACATTAGACAACAGCTAACATCAGCATTCAACCACTTCCTAGCTAACATTACAGTTTGACATTTCATAAATAATTTACACATTTCCTATTGTAAAGTACAGCAGTATGACAGTGTGACATCAGAGCAAAATGGCTGCCGTGTGAATATGGTCTATTGCAAAATGAGAGAACTGTAATTGAAATATAATTAAATATATCATATTGCATTATAACACCTCCAATTTGCTGCTTCGAGGGGGTGTTGAATAAGACTGTATGGACTGTTTAATATGTAGCTAATATGTTGGTGCATGACCCAATGATCCTGTGAGCAACGAACACTGAGTCAGTATCAGCAGCAGATACACACCCGTAATTCCTCCTGTCAATCAGCCAGGCTGTCATACTGATTACGGCATGCCTGAGAGCGGACCTTCCCTGCCATTTGCCCATGTGTTATCCAGCCCCATCAGACCACAGCCTGTGTGGCCTGATGATGTGTGTCATGTGCAGGAGGCCCAACAATTGGTCCTGGACCTGCCACTAAAGTGCTGCTCTGCTTCCAACATGTTTACCTGCTCTTGGCTTTATCTCTTGACAACCTTCACCTAATCTGAGGCTCAAGCTTACACACACCTAAGATCAAACGGCCTGTCAAATATTGACATGTGCACACAAATTGTCAAGGTTTGTTGGAGTCATTCAATCCACGTAGTACTATATTTAAATTAAGTTTCACGTGCAGGCCAGCTGTGAGAGCTCCTTCCTCCAGTCTATTCAAGTCTGCATGATATACACAAACAGGCATGTTACATTCTGACCCAACAACCACTTACATAATTTAATAGGAGACATACATGAACATCTAATTTGAAAACAGGGTAGGATGATACCTGGGGTGCTACGTTAAAGTAAAAATGTGGTTCGGGTGAAAGTAGACCCTTTCTCAATGTTTAACATTGGAAAGAATATCTTCTCCCGCATATTTTTCTGGTCTTCTTCTAGCTATGATATTACAAAAACGTGATTGGTCAGTTGCAGTGATGGTTCTGCAACAACATTAATTACAATGTTCCAAGAACAACACCAACAGGGCAATATCAGATTGTGTTCCTTAGACATCCAAGTACGCAGATTTTGTTACCTTCAGGCAGAGTGATATGAACAGTATGTCAAACTATTCCTTTAAGAATCTGATTGTCCAGGGCTTTTAGCAGTGACTTAAAATTTTCTTGAATACCATTTAACATGTTTTTTTTTTTTTTTTTTTTACTTTTTAAGGTTAAGTCATTAACATGGTCATGTAAAACCTTAAACAGGTTTTAGGTGAACAAGATGTTGTGCTGCTGCATGACAAATACTTAGCAAAGTATTGCAGTGGCAGCAGTATAGAGGGGGCAAGTTTGAATACTGACAAACTCCATATAATTTGGTTTTTTTAGATTAGCTAAACCAACAAAGGCATTTTGCATTGAGGTGAAAAGAATTAGGACAGGCAGAGGAAATACAAAGTTCAACTATATAAACAGCGAAAATAGAGATGAAGGCCTCACACAGAGAGTCATTCCTCTCTGATCTGATCAAGCTTCAATGGGTTCTGCCTGAAGGGAAGGGCTGCCTTACAGGTACGAGTCAGGGTCTGGAAAAAGACTGTATGAAAATGTTTCATTATCAAAAACTGTGATTTATTCTTTGTGACAGAAAGTGTACCAGTAGCACCACAAGGAGACAAGTATATGCCCTCATGTCAATATGAAGAAGAGTTAATATCCAGTCTGCACAAACACGCCTAGGTCAGGGTCATATTTCTTGTTGATAGATTTAAAGCTACTGCACTTAAACTCCATTTCATTGAATGCTGGCAGAGGCAGGTCAAACTCCAACCAGTTACTTGCACATCAGCTGCCCAGCTGCAGTGAAGTCTGCAGTGAAACAAAATATCCTGGCTACCTCACACTCAGCATGACAGACCCTCATAGAGAGTGATACTAACACAATATTTTCAACTTATCCATACAGTCAGCGAGTCAGTTTCACATCCAGGGACAAAACATTGGCTTCATCTTTCGGTCTCCCCTCCATGTGTTCCTTTCACACTGAATGAAAATAATATTAAGCCAAAATACGGTCAGGTGACTTCTTGTTATTGACATGAACGTCATGAGTTCAGGTTACTTCAGATTCATCAAAACAGCACAACCAAAGACTCTAAAGTCCCTGTTTGGTCCAGAGGTCTCTGGCTGCTCTGACAAATGACAACAGGTAAGCAGCTTTTATGGCAACAGGCCCGGGACTAACCCCATCTGGCATTCCCACAGGGAGAGAAACAGAGCCTATTATGCAGATGTGAAGGCCACTGACCTGAAAGTCCAGGCCAGTGAATGGGCTGGACCTGCCCGCCCCAGCATTACTCATTTTGATTGGTTGATTACGATTTATCATTATCTTTGGCGCTAGAGAAGACAACAGCTGCCATGTGAGAGCTGATGACGTCTATCAGCCTGTCATGGTGAACCTGTGTAGTACAGAATATGTCCTGTTTGAGAAAAGGTCCTTTCAATTGTCTGAAAAGTAATTTTCCATGACTTTTTAAAGGCAGGCTGCAGCACTTCCTAATACCAGATATTATTTTAAAAACACCAATTGATAACAAATAGTTTAAACTGTGTTTAAAGTGTTAAATCTCTATTGTTTCCCCTTTCTTACTGGGACACAGGCTAAGAAGAGGATTTGCTCTGTTTTTTATCATTTATAATCATATGAGTTAGTCCATTATTAGATTTCTTGTGATGCAGACTTTATCGTTCAAAAACATTTAGCCATAAAGACAAAATACAATGCAAATACAGTGCAAAATACAGGTCCGTCTTTGGTTTGAGCGATGTGATACAGCACTGTAGGTCTAACCAGCTAACACTGCAGAGAGCCTGCTGAGACAAAAATGTGCCTTACAGCAAGTATGTTTTTAATGTTTAAATCTCCTTATATTTAATGATAAAGAATCCATCTACAGCCACAACCAGCTTAGTGTTTGTTAATGAAAAGAGCTCTGGGGGGCTGCAAAGAAGTGATTTACTGCCTTATCAGAACAGGGAATTAAGATTAAATCATACAAACTACAGGCAGTAATTAAGTAAATCAGTTAAAATAATACATATAAGAGGCTAATGCGGCAGCTAATGGGGATCCTAATAAACTGAACTAAACTAAACTGGGAGGCTAGGATCATCTGACTACACAGCTTCCCTTGACGAAATGTCACAGCTAAATAGCCATCAGGTCAGAAAGTAATCCAGGGTCACATTCATATTCATTCTCCCTGACAGGTAAGCTGAATGGGCATAAATTATTTTTCATTGTGTTTTCAGCGGGAGTCGAACGACAGCCCAGTCAGTCAAGGCCATACTAATTTGATTAAAACAGGACTCAAAGGAGATTTTCATTCCTAAAGGAATTTCAAACGCCAACATAAATTGACATGCTGTGACACAAGAAGTGTTGTCCTTAACACATCCATCACCAGGAAATTAAAGTCTTAAACATGTTTTTCTTCTTGTTCCTCCAGTTGAATGTTTGAGCTTCACTGTGTAGAATGGTGTATGTGCAGTTTGACACTAGAAGGCTGTTTTCACTTTCATTGCTAACAGTGTGCATTATCTCTGTGCTCAGTGAAAACCTGACATTAAGAGGCGGGGCTGCAAGCATGATTTGTGATAAATCCATAAGACTTCTGTTTTAGTTTGAGTTAAACAACTATGGATAAAGAAGTTTATAGAATATTAAATTAACAACTTTAAAAATAAGATACTTCAACTTTTGAGATAAGATAAGATAAGATACTACACAACTTTTTGGGGGGCTGTAGATATCCATCAACTGAGCTAAACTGAACATATATCTACCAGTTGGTATGATTCTGGAAAAGTAGGTAATTCAGACCAACTCCCCAAATCCAGATTATCCCTTATCCTTGGTTTCATGTGGAGGTCTGCCGCTTTAACAGTATGTGAGTTTGCATTTGAGATGCATGTTGCAACATGTGCATTGGTATGTCCTCCACTGGGTCTCACAACACAGGAAGCTCAGATGGGTTTTGGAAGTGTAACTGGCTGCATTTCAGTCCCACAGCACCACATGAAGGGTGTGCTCGTTTCAACAGTAAGGTGCAGACACCATGAAGAACCAAAGTATGAAACTTTCACTTTCATGAGCAAAAAAAACAGAACATGAACAGCTAGTGATTTTCTTATCTCTCCATGTTCTGTGGTTTGTTTCCTCTGGGTCTTCACGAGGTTACATTTTCATCACTTCTGTTAAAATTACAGCCATGTGGGATAAATAAAGCAGAATTTAACCAGATGGAACTGTCCCCAAAACAAATTGACTCATCCTAACATGAGGTATAATTATATACAGGGATATTACACCTCACTCATGGCCCACTGTACCACAGTCAGACTGAATCACATCTCTTAAACACTGCTTAATTTTTAATAGGCCAACTCTATACTCTGTAGTAGAGCTGTTCAACATATAGACATTGTATTGTTATCATGATTTGAGACTATGTATCTGTCATCTCTGTGTACATATGTCTTTTCCTGTTTTCAAAGGCTACATTACAGTACACTGATGTCATTTCCTGAACTTACATGACTGTTCTACTTGTTCTAAGACTTGCCTTTACCCACTTAATCATTATGTCCACACAACTGATGATTATTTATCAAAACTCAAATTGTGTTTACATTTTGTGAAAGCATCAATAGTCATCCCTACAAAATGGTTGCAATTTCAGTATCGAGGTATTTGGTCAAAATATTGTGACGTTTGATTTTGTCACCCAGTCCTAGTGTTCATGAAGAGCTTTTGGGAGGTTTGGAAATATCAAGATATACAGTATACTGTATATTTTAAGGCCATATCGTTCTGTAGATATAATTTCTGCTAACATTTCAAGCAAATGAACATTGCAGCCCCTTGGCTTTTGAATATATCACTAATTATGGACAAAGTAGTGACATATCTCAAGCACAGAAGGGCCAGTCCCATACATGTCTGAGATAAAGTCTCACTTGTGCCAAAACAACCCCCTTATACTGACGTCATGCCCTAAACATCTACTATGAAATGAGGAAGCATGTTAAATCTCCTGTTAAAGTAAAAGTCACATCCACTGAACTTCAGTTGGTCTCCAAGAACATTTGTCCACTAGCAGCAGAAACGTCTATTTTTAACTTATTGAGCTTATTTAACTTTATGGTCTAAAATTACATCATTGAAACTTCACTTGAAATGTAGTAATTATAAATTATTCCAAGCATCGTTTTCTGCACTGTGTTTTTTAAAACCATAAGGTTTTCACACGGCAAATATCGACAGCATATATAGATACCAATATATCTGTGATAGGTCAATACCAGCCGATAACATCAGATAACCGATATATCGGTCGGGCTCTAAAGGTGATGTCTTAAAATAGCCTTTCTTCATCTGACCAACTGTCCAAAACCTACAGATAATTTCTTGACGATAATGTAAAACAGAGAAAAGTAGCAAATCCTTACAATGAGGAAGCTGAAATCATTTTTCATTCATAAATGACTTACAATTCATCCACTAAGAAAATTGTTATCGACTAATAATCTGACACTCAACTAATCGCCTGAAAAAATGAACATTAGTGATAATGATGAAATTTATATTCACAGAACTAAACTTCCATATATAAGCATGGATATTATAAGTATAAATCCATCTCAAACGTGTATATAATTATGAGCAGGGCTGCAAACTATTTTAATAATTGGTTACAGGTTTGAGTTAAGAAAAAAGATGTCCAAATTCTCAGATTCCAGCTTTATAAATGTGAATATTTTCTGGTTTCTTTCCTCCTCTATGAGACTGGTTATCTTCAGGTTGTTGACAACACAAGACATTTGAGGACGCCATCTTGGGTTTTGGGAAACACTGGTTGATATTTTTCACCATTTGTTATTTTATAGACCAAACAACTAATCTATTAATAGAGAAAATTAATAATAACTGACAATGAAAATAATTGTAAGTTGCAGTCTTCATTAAGAGAGATGAAAGTGAGATCAAATTATTTGTCCAGCTATAATTCATCCCTAATCATCAGTAAGAGAGCACACAAAGGTAATTAAATTACTCTGCAGTCCATACAGCACTAATTACAGCAAGTATCCACTGGAGTTCATTATAGTCTCATTCACTTCTGTAAGTTAAAACCTCTGTTTTCCTCCTGATCGCACTGAGACAGAAATACCAATGTCGGAAGGAAGGAGATCCCATTAGAATGATTCATGATGTTTATCAACTCTGTCTGACCTCTCATCCTGCCTGTCAAGGCGACTGGCCCCTCCTACCGCCTCCTTCCACCAAGGTCCAACTTAAAAACTAGTCAACAGGCCAATACTGCCCGTTTCCACTCCTCTCACGACAGGAAGACCTGCTGTAGAGTGTGGTCATCTTGGGTGAAGCAGCACTTCACATTCTCTCTGGGAACAGGCAAACAGGCTCAGGAAAAACACGCAGATCAATTTGCGCTCATGTCAGGAGGTGGAGTCGTGCATAGAAGGAAATGCACTGTTACTGTCATCAGAGAACCAAGAAAGCGAGACTAAATTTAAACCTGAGCCTTTACATCGTAACATTTAAAGTGAACTAAACTGAACATCTTCACTGTCAGGGCAGGGCCTCCACTCCAGCTGCAGATTCTAGACTTAACACAGGCAGACAGCTGAGAATATCCTGGTGTCCTAGCAACATGCAGAAATTCATACCATGGTGGTGATGTCATAATACAGAATACTTTTTGTCGTCTGATGGCATGTCCTAGGAAACCATGATACAGCAAGTGGAATGATAAAGAAACTCCAAAATTACAAACCCAAAGACTGTTAATCCTTGGCGTTCTGCCTTGATGAATACAACTGCAGACTAAACACAGCCCTGACAGCAGGGCTGTGAGAGGTTGGGATGCGGGATGACAACTGGATGACAGCTGGCAATGCTGCAGCTCTTACACCGGATTACAGAATAAGAGCACAAAGAGGAGGAACAGTGCACAAGTTGTTCACACAGCAGCAGTTGTTCTTACGTTCTTAACAAGTAGCCTCGATTCAATCATCGTCTGTGAGAGGTGAGAATATTCCCACGCTGTGACAGGATAGGAGGTGAAGCACACTTTACACGCAGTGAAAGGGGAATAAACAGAAATTAAATCGATTCATCAAGAAAATAATCAACAACGAAAATAATTGTTGGTTGCAGCCCTAATATCTGTGCACCGCAGCTACATTAAGGTTATGGGAAAAAACAACTCAAATCTAAAAAAATAAAACTAATAAAGATTGTAGTAACTACACTGCCCAGCCAAAAAATAAGTCACACACACTAATATTTGGTTGGACAGCCTTTAGCTCATGCAATGTCACAACATTTATTTCCATCCAGAGTTGCATTCATTTTTCGCCAAGATCTTGTATTGATGACGGGAGAGACAGGCTGCTGCGTAAAGTCTTCTCCAGTATGAAAATGATGTCTCATGCTCCCTGGACCACTCTTTCACAGTTTGAGCCTGATGAATCGTGGCTTGTCATCTTGGAATATCCGTGCCATCAGGGTAGAAAAAAATCCATTGATGGAAAAACCTGGTCATTCAGTATATTCAGGTAGTCAGCTGACCTCATTTTTTGGGCACATACCGTTACTGAACCTAGACCTGACCAACTGAATCAACCCCAGGTCATAACACTGCCCCCACAGGCTTGTACAGTAGGTACTAAGCATGATGGGTGCATCACTTCATCCTCCATTTCCACTTCATTGAAGCCTTTTTTTCCGACTAGCTTCACTGATAAGTGGTTTTCTTGAGGCTACAATGCTGTTTAGTCCCAATCCCTTGAGTTCTCTTCTCATTGTGTGTGTGGAAATGCTCTTACTTTCACTATTAAACACAACTGTGACTTCTAATGTTGATTTTTTTACGATTTGATTCCACCAAACGTTTAAATGATCTCCGATCACGATCATTCAACATTTTCTTTCTGACCACATTTCTTCCTTGAAGATGACAGTTCACCACTCTCCTTCCAGGTTTTAATAATGCGTCAGACAGTTCTGAACCCAATTTTAGTAGTGTCAGCATCTCCTTAGCTGTTTTCTTTGCTTGATGCAGGCCAATAATTTGACCCTTCTGAAACAGAGTAACATCTTTTCCACGAGCACAGGATATGTCTTCTGACATGGTTGTTTAAGAGATGAGAAGCTCCTCACTGCATCAGTTAGGGAAACATATTAATCACTGCAGTAACTATCCAATGGAAGGCTCTTACCTATTTGCTGAGGTAAATCCAGGTGGTGACTGTTTTTTGGCCAGGCAGTGTATAAAGGTCTGCAACAGGACGATAACTCTAGTCTCCTACATGAAATTTTCACTCACTAGATGTCCATCCACCACCCTGACCTCCACATCCTCACTTTGTGCCTTGCTACGTACTATGGGGCACACTTGTTCATGCATTGTAACTGAACACTAGCATTGGATGTAAAATGTGAGATGAGGAGTCATCGTATCTACAAATACAGCTATCTCATCTGCTACATAACTGCATCATTTCAAGACTCAGCCCCAGAACACAACCTACTGGAACACACAGAAATGACAACTTTTGACAGAATGTAGCAACACAAAGTCAAATTCCTTGGTTCAATATGTGTGATGTTAAAGGTTCAGGTGTCCATCAGAGCCCTGGAGGCCTGGACACAGCTGTGTGAAGAGTAAGATGAGTCATTCAGGCCGAGATAAGCAGAAACGTGGCGTTTTTCTTTTCCAAACCAACCTTGGACCTCTTCTGGACTCAAACCTGACTGAGCCTGATCTTGGAGCACATTGGTAAACTACCAGAGTGACTTGACAAGTTCTGACTACCTAGAAACTCACAACAGTATTGCAGTCACGACCAACTTTGTCAGGGACAGATCAAATCCAGAGGAACCAGGTTCAAAGGTTTGGAGAGACCTAATGATTACATAACATGCTGAATTTGAACCAGCTCCAAAAGGCACAGTGTGTTCTGTTCACAGTAGAACCCCTACTCTTCATCACTCGTTACCAATTACTTACCTAAATTATTACATTTACTGGAATCTTTTTATTTTTTACTTAACTTGTGTTTTTCTTATTTTTGTTAGTACCACTCAATCTAGGTTACTGGACTAAAACAGTCCTATTAAGGGATAAGAGGCATATGAAATAGCCAAATAAATGCCCTGAATTCAAGATTCAACATCCAAGAAACTTTATTGTCTATCACATAATGACAGAAAATGACCTTCGGTTAGGGCTCAAACAACAAGAAAAAAACATTCACACACATGAGACTCACATAAAATCACACAACAGTTCCATAAATCAATAAAAGCAAGTTTGCGAAACTACATTAAAAGAGTAGTGTTTATTGAGGCTCAAACCTTGAGCCGCTACTACACAAATCCACACACAATATTAAATTACATATCATTCAAGAGTACTATCAGTTGACTAAAGTTATGTTTAACAAGCAAATCTCCACCCAGTGCCTCGGTATCACTTGTGAAAACAGAAAAAGAAGTTAAACCCTTGGTGGAAGTTGCATAAGCGAGCCTTGAGTCCATCTCCCCTCCCCACATTGCCATCGTCCAGTTGTCTCAGCCTGACAAGACATCACTCATCAGGGCAGAGAGCCAGTGAACTCTGGTCTGTAGGGGAGGGCAATGGGTGGCGTGTGCGTGCACTGGGTTGAGCTGTATAGAGTATATATCCATGTCAGACAGAGCTACAACAGCAGCAGCAATAAAGTAGTTGCATTTGTTTAAAGACGAACAGTCATCTGTGTTAAAGTGGACTCGTATGGAATCTTTTGGTAGATGTAGACTCATAATATGTGGATAACATAATGTATCTGTGTGAGGTTCAGGAGGTCATGATCAAATGATCTGGTCTGTCTTAAAACTGAAGTTCTCACCTGAATTCCAAGTTCCTCTGAATCACAAAATGTTTTATTTTCAAGACAAGTAAAGGGAAATGACACATTAGCATCATGACTGTAGTCATTTGCACTCTGAATGTATTACTTTGGTTTTTGCTTTGCTCCACCATAGCTCAAGTGGATGAATACAGAACTTCTATGTTGCTAAAAATTTCTGCAGTTGAGGATTGTTCTAGCAGCTTAATGTCAATGTCAATGTTTTAAAGATGCACTCTGTAGTTTTGGGGAAGAAATTTTAATCAGAAGAGAAAGATCTACATTGACTGATTTTCTTTCTGCCTAAACAAACTAAAAAAACAAACTCGCTTCATTGTCATGACTGAATAAAGTGAATAAACAAACCTTAAAGGACAACACTATTTATACTGTTTTACTTTGTTTATATGTGGCGGACCCTGCCACCTTTCTAGCTTCAAACAGAGTTCTGGGACCTTATTTTCCTCTGAGAACAGGAGTTTGTACTAGAACCTCATTAATGTTGTAAATGTTAAGTTTGACTTTCTTCTCCAAAACTACATAGTGCCCCTTTAAACTAAAATTCTGGTCATATCTTATAGATTGCTCTTTTAAGTTCTCTCATCATGTTAAGAAAGCTTTTAGCCTACACACAGTGTATTCTTGAACTGTTAGGTTCTAGACAGATCAGCAAAGGGGTTTCCATACAAGTTCTACTCTTACACACTCATCTGCCAACAGCAGCGCCAACAACAGGTGGTTGCAATAACACAGAACAACATCGGGTCATTATTTATGGTCTAGGGCTATCTCAACCCCGGCCACACCCACATAAGAAAGGGGAGGGATGTGACCTTTTTCCTTGACTCTGACCCTCCAGTCTGCTCTCTGCACTAACCGCTTGATGAGCTTTTCAAAGACGTTAATATAGAGAAACATGGAAACTCATGAGTCAAGGTGTGGCTTTACATAGAAAGATAAGGTCCTACACACTACTGTTTTTATTGACTGGGTTGCACCACAAGATGCATCATATATTGTCTGTTGAATGGTTTACTCAATGAGAAGGTGGATTACTTCACTCAGTTCATTCACAGTTTAAACACCCCAACACATTTCTGTCTGTCTCCCAATGTCTCCTGACAGTTAGTGAAAGCATGCTGCAAGTACAGCTAACTTACACACACACACACACACACACACACACACACACACACACACACACACACACAGTTTCTGACAGAAACCAGTATAACCACATTAAAAAAATACTGCCACCACATTTAGTGCCATGACATTCCCTGGCCGCCAAAAAGCATCACGTCCCTTCTGTCTGAGCTGTGTCAGTTTCCTCCAGTTGCTTTTGTTTCATTTCTGTCATGCAGGAAATCGTATTTCTTGCTAGCTGACGTTAGCAACTTACAGCTGGCTAAATGGGAAACACTTTTTTTTTTTAACTAAAAAAAAAAAAATATATATATAAATAAATAAAAGCCATACATTTAGGCAACAGCACTGACTTTACACTGGTAGCATGTGAGTGCGGAGGGTCGGTCAAAGGTTCCCCGCCTCACAGCTCGATGTGTCCGGGAGTAACACCGTTAACGTCAACTTTAATTCTCTGTCGCACCGGAGGACACCTTCAGAGGAGTTAGCTCAACGTGACCGTTAGAACCGCATCTCCTGGACACGATACATGACAGAACAACACGACGGAACTGAGCGACATAACGGACGTTAAAATGACTCTATTTCATGCTAATTTGAGGCCATTTACAGGAAGTTTAAACGTCCGACCTCTAGCTATGCGTCACCTCAGGTTGGGGTCCGTGTCCCCGCTCCTCCTCACTCACTCACCTGTCCTGAAGCGGAGGTCTTCATCGTTCTCGGAGCCGAACTCCCGCAGGAGGGAGAGGAACAGTATACCGAAGGCGTTCTGGATCCCGAACACCGAGCCGTTACACCACATGGCAGCCAGCATAACTATCCATCCCCAGCCGCCCTCGGGGTGCACGAACTCGACCTCCTCCGGTCCGGTAGCGGGGACGATCACTTTGCTGTCCCCGTTCTCCTTCTTCTCCTCCTGCGGCCGCGTCTCCTCGGCGGGCTCCCCGGCGGGCTCCCCGGCGGGCAGCTCATCCTTCCCTGCTGTATTACCTTCCAGCATCTTGTTGCCTTCTGTCACTGTTTCTGTCAGGTTTATATTCAGAGCGGACAACGAGCTGTGCTGTTTAAAATCTGCTGGTATGCAGCCTGCAGTGACAGCTTCAGAAGGATGAGGATTCAGACAGAAGTTAGTGACAGCTCTCTGCTCAGGATGAGGCTCAGTCCATTGAGGTGAGGCTGAAGTTAACTGTGGGTTTGATCATTCAGCATCTGTTCCTACAGTAATTGTCAGAAAGCTGCTGTTGCAATATTATAAATAGAGAGCGGAGGGGCGGGACTCCGGGGAATCCTGCAGCTGATTGGTCGCTGTCATTTACCCGTGACGACCACGTATTATAGTACAGACTAAATATCGCTTTAACATGTAGGTTTGCGCAACTAGTAAGAAAAAGCTAACTCATGTAAGCAGTCTTCATGTTCAGCCCTTCTGCAGCTCCGCGGTGTTGTTGTGAGAGCTTTCACTTCACTGTCCAGCTGCTAAAAATAGACACACTGCAAGGCAAGCACAAGCACAAGCACAAGCACAAGGACAAGGACAGACGGATCTGTACAGTGAGCAGTGTTTAAAGGATAAGTTCACACAAAACTGAAAATTCAGTCATCATCTCCTCCCTCCATGCTGATGAAAGTCAGGTGAAGTCTCGTAGTCCACAAAACATTTCTGGAGCTTCACAGTAAAACAGAGTTGCAGCATTCTGCTAAACAGCTGAAGTAGCTGGAGACCTGATTTAAGGGCGGGGGGGGGCTAGTCCAGTGTAATCAACACCCATCTTTAAAACAGAATCTTCACTGAAGCTGCTAAGCTAAAAGCGTTAGCATGCACCCAGTCTGAAGTGGGTGCACGAGCTAACATCTTTTCAAATCAGTTAGAGATCTCAGGGCTTCTAGAGGCCTGGACTATGCCCACTGGGCTGTATTAAGACATTTTATGGGTTTTTATTAGGTTCTTTTTTTACATTATAAAAACAAGTCCCTATCTACTTCAGTTGTTTAAGAGAATACTGCAACACTATTTAGCTGTGATGCTCCAGAAAGGGCTTTTCTGTTGTGAATGAAGAGCATCTGACCACCCACATAGTCTAGTCTGTAAATTGGACTTAACTCATAAATTAAAATATATATATATATATATATATATATATATATATATATATATATGTATATGTATATATATATATATATATATGTATATGTATATATATATATATATATATGTATATGTATATATATATATATATATATGTATATGTATATATATATATATATATATATATATATATATATATATATATATATATATATATGTATATATATATATATATATATATATGTATATATATATATATATACATACATACATATATTGTATTTTCCTGTAGGTAGTGTCATTACAGTTCTCTGATGGTAAGCAATAAACTAATGGAATAGACTGTGTTCTGTTAGTTTGTGTATTCTGCTGTCAAACAGCAAACTCTTGTGGTGCTTCAGTGTTATGACTTAGATTTTAAAAAAACAAAACAAAAAACACTGATTTACAGCATTTAAGCTTATAATTTCCTTTAAAGTAGGTAACTTTGACAACATCTCTATATGATCTATTGTCTTCTATCGTTTAAAGAATTGAAGATGGACTTGATTTCAGATTTCACTACAGTTCAAATGTAGTTACATCTAGCTTTAATTATTAACTTATGAACATGACCTCTTTCTACTGATCCCAAACGTGCTTTTAAAGGTTGAGTTCACAAAGCTACATTCAATAATCATTGTAACAACAGCAGTCATCTGCCACCTGATCTCCTCCCTTTGCAGTCAAAGCAGTCATTTGTAGTCATTGTTAACCCTACAAACACAGCACATCATAACTAACAGAGCAGTGAACCTTTGTGTTACTTAAATGATTGTTTACTATGATTTAGCTAGAGAGAAGGACTGGTTCAACTATAAATGTGTGATTCCCCCTGTGGTAATTCACAAAACTGATGAGTTTAAACACTGTTTAGGAAGAAGAAGTTAAGTCCCACTATATGAAATGATCATAGGCTAAAACTAAAGTAATAAGGATACAGTGAACACAGGAAGTGAAAATCTAAAAATGAAAGCTCAATCAGCCCAACATAGTTACACACCATTTTATTTCCTTTAAAGTGAGTGCATCCAATGAAATTCATTTTTTTACATAATTCAACTTACAGAAGAAACCGTCAAGACTTCCTCTACAACTGTAAATAATACAAAACATTTGTTGGACTTTTAACGTGTTCTGATGCTTGTGTGGTTTAACCAGAGATCTGAGACAAAACCCTCTGAGCGTCACATGGAGAAAAAAAGGAAAAACTAAACAATAGCATCCTGTTTGCCTGGCAGCTGCTCACACGTCCATCACTAGCAGTAAAAGCAGGCAATGATAAGCATATGGTCAGTCTTATGTCCAGCATCAATGGAATGGACACTGGTAGGTACTTGACTTTATTCTGCATGCTCAGCTACTTTGGCCACTTTGGGTGCCTGTCCATCCTGTTCTTCAGCAACCACATTTCCCCTTCTCTTCCTCAGGCCCTTCATCTTACGTGTGCGCAGCTTGGACAGATCCTGCTTCTGCATATGTACCCGGCCGAACTTGGTACCAAAGGCATCATGGGAAATGTTCTTCTTCTTCTTGGCCTGTAACGTTGAAAGGTGAAGCATTAACGACATGTCAGTTTGTGACATTCACTTTTACTCAGAGAGCTATTTTTGCAAGCTGTTTGTCATACTTTGTTCATTTGGGACATTTTTAGGATTTACTCAACAATAGACCTTCATTAAACTCGGACAAAGACACAATAAATTCGTACCACCAATACATCAAATTTACCACAGGCCCCACTTCTTACGGCTGACATCTCTCTGCAAAACATTTATCATTCCCTAAATTGTAATTTTGGGGATAATGCCTGTTATATTTCTATATTTTTTTAGACAGTGGTGTGTGTGGGGTTGGCATTTTCCTATGCTGTTAGCCATGTGACAATGTTGGACGTTTCATCAGTCACTCAGTCCATCATTCTGTCTGTCAGTTGTAGTTTTAATGTTAGCATCAACTTAAAGCACTGATAAGTACAGCACAGACTCATTACTACTGGGCCAAGTCTGACAATGGAGAGTGTTAGATGATCTAAAATGGCAACTGTGTAAATGTCAAATTTAGGAAATAAGACTGTCTGTCCTCTGGTGCCACCCTCAGGACAAACTTTACCTTTGTCAGTCCACTAGTGGTCAGGATCTAAGAACAGCCAAGTTGTCTTTTCACCCACCCAACAATTTTGTTTGGCCTAATGGGCCCATTAATGTGCCTATAATAGACTTTTAGTATTGTTTAAAAATAAAAGCTTAGTTATATGTACAGGTGAATGAACTAAGCAGGAAAAAAAATAATCTTAAGCCCCTGTTAAGATCATTGATCCCACATTTTCCCTACACGTCTCATTTTCATGTAATTACTATTTTCCATCAAAGGAAAGCTGAGGAATTCTTATCCAGGAAATCTTTACCTTCAGAGCCTTTGGCTGTCTGTGAGCTAATTTGTACAAGTCATCTGAAGCCAGATGTGTTCTTCTTAGGACTAAGTCGAAGGATGGCCCGATCTCTTCCAGCTCTATCCGTGGTGTTCGGCACCCTGACTTCTTCAACAGAGACCTGCAGTGACACATAACATCCATATCGTTGTGGGGGATGTTAGATGAGAAAAAAATATGACAGTGACTGTTGTATACCAAAATTCAACAGTGACTTAAATTCCAAACATGAGGATTTGTGATTCAATTTTGTGATTCAATTATTTTTCACACAGAACACAAGTTTGTTATGCTGACTAGATGCAAACATGATTTTTTTTTTAACCAGTTCTCATTTCTATACCTGTAGCTGCGCATGTAGATTTTCCCATCCAGGGCAGTGAAGTGCAGAACATGTTCCAAACCTGCCAGACGCACCGCAGACACAGTGGGACCTCTGAAGAAGTCTGCAAGGTGGGTCACAGAAATGGACTGATGTGAGAAGTAGAACAAGAAAACAACATTTCCTCCTCAACGAAATCTAGAAACACATTCTGTGAATATACAGTAACTAGTATATACCTATGAGCAGACTTTTCAGACGTTTGTGTTCATTGTCTGTATCAAAAGCCTCCCCTGCAAACACAAGCATTGGTTTGGTCCCTTCAGGACATTTGCTGGCCTGCAACAGAAGAACACAAAAAATCAATTGTAGGAGACTGTGGGGTTTTACCTGTGTTCCCTCAATCACTGGAAGAAAAGGGCAGACAAAACATATTTCAAGAGTGGTTCACCCCATGACAACAATGTGGTTTTTCCTTTCTCCAGTCAAGGATGTTATATTGAATTTGGACACAGCGTTGGAGGCGGAGCCCCGTTCATTCCTATGAAAGCTGCTCAGTGGTGTTTTAAAGCCAAAACGCTGGACTTCCCGGGTATGAAAACACCCAGAGCTTCCAGATGGTGTGGCCCTTAGAGCGTGCGCACTGGAGACTTCCACTGGCCGAGCTGGCAAACTTTCAGTTTAGTGCCCGGCTAACTTGAATGGGGATAAAATGATTTAATCGTGTGGCTCTTCTAGACTTTCCAAATTTTATTGGACCAAATGGCTCAAATTATGATGGTGAAAGGAGTCATTCTGCGGGGGTTGTGTTGCTCAAAAAAATTATCCACCGTTTCACAGATGCATCTTTCACTATGTAAACTTATGGGAAAAAGTCTTTTTGGGCCACAGCGCCTCACGTGATGTTGTAATTACATGGTGTGGCCACTACAAAAACTGGCTTCAAAGCCTGGCGCTCTTCCTTGGGGTTTGTTTGTCTCAAGTATGAATAAAGTCACTTTATACCATTTTCTATTCTGGCAAACAGGACTGCAGGTTCAGCCGACAGATGCTGAGTGAAAAAACTATTTTACACAAAGTTAAGACAAGCTGGTTTGGTTGTCATGATAACACTACAGATCAGACTGTTGTGTTGGTTTAGTGTATTTGAACTTGAGGACATGTTATCTGATCTGTGAACTTGTATTATGGCTGCTGGCATAGTGTTAAATATAAGTTTCCTGGTTGACCACATTGTGTGTTGTTTATTAGCTGTAAGTACTTGCTTTCTGTTCCCAATTCATGGTCCTATATCAACTGTGTCCGTGTGGTCTATACCATTCAAATGGATGAGATAATGTTCTTATTCAGATGTTTTTTAAACCATTTTTCTGCCTGAACAGTAAAAGGTGAAACCTACCCCACACTGAGCTGGCAGTGACAGGGTAAGGGCAGGATTCCACTGGTTGCATGTACGTTGCGGAACGGCTCCGCTACGGTTTTGCTCCGTCGTCCATCAACCCCCAGCAGCTCCGTTTTGAGTGCAGCATGGCGCAGCACTGCCGGACAGCTGGAGCTGTCCGGCAGTGCTGAGGAGTTCCCGCGATAATTACAGAATCACGTGACCGCAGTTATACGTGTGTGTTATAAACACAACAACAAACAGACAAAAGGTTAGTGTTCCCAACCGAAGGATTGGAGGGTGGATTTGTCTCTTTTTTGAGATTTTTCTGCTGGCGTCAACACAGAGTGTTTTATTCTGAAAATTTACCGGATGTTATGTTATGCTGAATTCGGCTGAATTGCTTCGCCGTGCTCCAGCATCCGGCAGAAATAGAAGCCCTGTGTATCTGCTCCAGAAGGGTCCGGACTGCCAGAGCTGCAATGGAGCAGATACGCAACACAGCAGAGCCAGTGGAAGTTACCACATAGACTAGAGTGAAACCTATCAGCTCTGCTGCTGTGGTGGATCGGAGACTGACCGAACACAGATCTGGTGGAATTTAGGGGTAAGAGGGTGTACCTCTAACTTCCCACCACCACACTTAAACTCTGAACAACAGATTATATTTATATTCATTATATCTTATTCATATAAAGTCAAATTAAAAGAATGGTTCAACCTTTTGGGGAATATTCTTATTTATTTAGAGGGAGTGAGAAGAGAAGATGAAGATCACACTTTGTCTCATGACAGGATGTGGTTAACCTAGCCTAGCTTAGCATAAAGACTGTAAGCAGAGTCCAAAGTGAAAAAAATGCTCCTCCTAAACTAAGGCTTAGTAATTTACTCGCCTCTCATTTGGTCCAACCGGACACAAACACATGTGAAAACATTTGGGATTTGAGGAGTTCTGTGCTGAACTATTTCATGTTGGTCTGCAGTGACTCTGCACAGCTTTCCAAAGTCCTCGCTCAATATTAAGGTTGCCAGGTTTGGTAGAATCATGTTTGTACAGAACCCAGAACCAAAGTCTGTCCAAACAGACTGTACCTGATGACCCACACTACAGCCACAGATGCTGCACAGAGGTGCTGTAAAAAGGTCCCAGGACATACCTCATCATAAAATCACATACTGTCTGTTTTGTGTACAAATGTGTATAATTCAGTGAGCTTTAAGAGGTTTTGCTAGGCATATTCATGAATTTTGGACAGGGTCTAAACGTTCCCCTTGCTTCTGGTCTTCATTCTAAACTAGTCAGTTTTCTGACTCCAGCTTGCTACTTCATGCACAGACATGAAGATGATAAGCAAGCAAATGGACAAATTTCCAATATGTTGCACTATTCTTTTAAAGTAAAATCCGCCCTAAGACTCTTTGTTTAAACAAGGCTTAAAATCAGGAGGTATAGATCACTGGACCAGATCACTGTTACCTCACTTTCACTTTCAGCCATAACTGTAACATTAAAGAAATATAGCTAAACACAGTGGTCCGATCTATCTGACCTTTCTGCTTTTTAATGTTCTGTGCTACTTTGCTAGCATCTTTGATATCTACATAACAGTGGCATCACAGACTAACTGCTGGTTTTGGGTACACCGTTAGTTAAAGTGTTGTAATTAATGAGATGGATGAATGACATGTAAACACACATCATGACAAAAGAAAATTAAATTGTATGTATGCTGGTGCGTGACACAGGGGTTTTCTCCACAGAAGTTATTGTAATCAAACATTGTGATTGGTTCTATACCAAACTGATGGCAACCATTGTAAAATCATAGCTGCTTAATGGTAGATTAAATAAAACCATGGGGGGGCAGAGAGGGGTTTTATTTGATTTGACTTCGGAGCTATGAAGATAATCATCCCTTCTCTCATTATAATTAACTGGGCTATTACAGTTCCTCAACAAGACTGCAAATCCAATTTCCCTCATCAGACAACACAGATGTTAGGTGAATGACTGCAACCATTACCTTAACTTCACTCAGAGAGATGTACTTCTCAATTCCAAGTTCAATCATGTCGAGCACGTGAAAGTCAAACAGACGACCTGCAAACAAAGCAAAGGAAACAGTCACACACATCATTTGGCATGCGGTCCCTCAAAACTGATTTGATTAACTTAAAAGGATGAAGCTTAGGTAAGAAAGCCTGATCAGTTAACACACCATCCTGAATATTTCACATTCAATTACAGGCAGCAATATTTCTAATGGAGGTCAAATGGTTAGTGTTTGCTAAGATTATGGGGACAGTAGGCTGATAATGGGCACCATGTGAGCTGATAAGACCACTGACAATCAGCAGGAGATGAGTCCCCATTACAACACAACATGTAGAAATTGTGGGTAAAACAAACATCCCCACTACAGTAAGAGAACATGCAATTATAACTCTATAAGTCTATCAAGAGAAGTTTTTTCTAATGAAGATTATACACTGTATATTCCATGACACAATAATTCTCTTAATGTATGTGTCAAACTGAGTGAGTGATGTGGAGAGATAGTGAGAGAATAGAAGAGAATTTACCGAATATAAGGTTGTTGGGCCGTTTCTTGTTGTGGGAGCCGAACAGAAACAGGGAGCTGTCAGTCTTCTTGGAGAAGAATTCCTGACAAAGAGTTTAAATGATGAGCAATCGAACTGGAAAATAATGTCCGGACATTTGATTGCAATAAAGCATTTGGGGTGTCCTATGTTTTTTCTTGTACACTTACCAGTGATGTTGAGTCCTCAAACGGCCGCGTTATGTTCTTCCTGGTCGACAGAGACAGAATTCACACACTGCAGACAGCTCATGTAACACTCACAGATAATGTGCCATACTGACTGCTACTTTTCACTTCACACTGAAGATAAATTAGTGTAACTAAATTAATTTCAAATTCATCTTTGGACTCACATCTAATTTGATCAGCTTACTTCAGCAATGAATCTACAGGATTTATCGGTATTCCTCGCTGTGAGTCAGAACATATCCAAATCCTTTTTCATCAGACACTAGCTGCTTGCATGGACTCTAATATTCCACTAGTCATCAGAATAATAGCCCAATCAGAATAAAAATGCCTCATGTAACCACCTCAATTGGAAGAGACTGGCTCAATCTGAAGGAATTTTTAATCAGATTGAAAGTGGCGGTGTAAAGGATCAGCAGACATTATGATTAAATGCTTTGGGGAATGTAAACGCACATACTCAGATCACCGGCTTTAGTGTACACATGTAAACATGTAAATATTGTTTATGTAACCATAGCTAGTGTTAATACTCCTATAGTCTAAGATCTCCAATATGACCTAAGAAAACACCAGAAATCGCCATTTTCTTTTCAATATTATCTGAATCTGCTGTTAACTAAATTCTTTAAGTGTTACAAAGGAGAAAAAATATAAGCACTGGAAATAAATAGAAGTTCATTTAAAATGCTGTGATTCTATTTCTAATTGGGATTAATTAACTAGTATATTATTTGAAAATTAAAATATATAATATTTTGCCCAGTTACATGTATTCTGTTAGTACATTTAAATAACAGAAAAAACACTTACTTCTTGTACAGCACAGCACTGGGCTTCTTCAATGCATACTGCAGAAAAAAAGATTTCTTGTTTGAATCCATAATTCTTCTAGTGAGTCCAGATTTTTCATTTAAGATAAATCACAAATGTGCATCACTCTGATCATCTGTGTGAATAAACCCAGATTTGCTCTAACCCCAGCCTGCATACATGAGACCACAAACAGTCCTTTTCCATTATTTCACAACCACAAAATCTTTCATGTAGTTTTTGCTAATACAACAACAAGTATCAATCGCATCCAATGAATCACCTCTTTTGTAGAGATTATGAACAGCAGGCGTTGCTGGAAACAGCTTTTTGAACAAAGAAAGCAGCCAAAAAAAGCACAAATCTTAAACAGGCTCTTTCAACAAGATACATAATTTATAATATCTGCGTAAGTTTTCAACATGTTTGACTTCTCAGCTTTGCTAACCAGGTCCCATATCACACTGAGGTCAACCTGTAGATTGAAGCAGGAAGTAGCAATTAAAAAGACAGTGAGAATGGACAACTGACGTGACAAACCTCAATGTTATCTTTGTTTTAGACTTTAGGTTTGATACTGGGATTCAGACTGAATGAGATTGTTGAAAAGTTGTTTGCTAGCTTAGCATCTGGAGACTGACAGAGGATTACTGAACCTTCATGACAGTCCGTGTGAAATAACTTGTGTCTTAAAGGTCTTTTTTAAATGAGTTCATCATCACACTACTTACTATGTCCTTAAGGGCCTGTGTGACGGTTTGACTGGTGTTCCCTCCTTTCATAATCATGGCAGTCTTCACATCCTCAATCAGCTTGGGCGCTCTGCTCTCCAAGAAGCGCTTGGAGCGCTTTGTCTTTGGTTTTCTGAAGAGAGAAAATGACAATCAGCCGAACACGAGGCTGTCAGAGTCACAACATATGACAGGTTTCAAACAGAAATGAGCACCTTGGTAGTCGAATGACTGCCTCAACTTCACCTCATTCATCTCTCTCTCTCCCCTATTACCTCCCTCTGCTGTAAAATAAAGGCAAAAATGCCTTAAAAAATCTTAAAGTAAGAAATGAGTTTTACACATGGAATTGATTCTTAGTAGCTTTTTAATTATTTAGTCTTTAATATTGCGGGCTATTGTTGGTCCCTGTACTATACAAACTGACAATCTCACCAGTTTGACAGTCTGTTCATACTGAGCTACAATGACAACCAGCGCAAAAACGTGTTTATCCTCCTTTAACTTGATAACCCTGACTGATTTCTATCCTTTGCTAAGTTAGAAATTAAATACAAAACTCTAAGTGTATATTGTGCTGGAGAGAAAGTACAATGTTGCCGCAAGAACTGGCAGACATGCACATAAGTATCCTCATTTTGATCATTAGTTGTCTTTTATAGAGCCATGATGAGAAATATTACAGCTTGACAACTGAGAAAAACTTGGGCAAAATGGGAGATACTAACATTAAGTAACTTGGGAATATCTTCATTTATATGTCAAAAAGCAACAATGACTTCCATTAAAAAGAAGTCAACATTACCCATATTTAAATGAGTTTTTAATCTCATACCTATCTGGAGTCAAATGAGCATGATGAAGGGAAACAACAGTCCCATGATGGTGTCTCAACACTGATATCTGTCCTTTACTAAACTAATAAAATAAGGGCAAACATCCTTCTCTTGTATGCTAAAATGTAATCTGGTACTCCAATACAAGAGTGCACCCCATCCCTCAAATCAAATACACATATATGGTACATGATTATATCAGATGACCATTCACTGAGCTGTTGGCTTGATAAGGATATAATATCACTTAAATTGATTACAGCTCCTTCCATTGTGTAGTAGTTGTAGTAGTTGCTACTAGCAACATACTTTGGCTGCAGGGGAAGAGCTTTTACTTCGACACACCGCCCGTGTTTTTATCACTTACCATGAATTATCACTACACTGCCTTGACTTTAAATATCAGCAGTAATACAGAGGCACGTATTAGCCAGAGTAACATCCATCTCTAACGCATGTTTATCATAAAATGACTGTACTCTCTTCTTCTAGCTGGTATTTCAGTCTGACCAGCAGTTATGAGACAAACTCTGAATTAATAACCAGACAGCTTTTTATTGATCCATCACTGACAACCACACGTTAACATACAGGCTGTGTGTGAGACCACAAGTTAACCTACAGCTCAACACTAGTTTGGCATTAAATGATTTACACCGACTACAGTGTTTCCGCCAGGATTTTTTTAAAGAGTGGCGGCGAGGGTGGGCTGATCGACGGGGGGGGGGGTGCGCGCGACCGGATCGTCGACTAGTCGCTGATGACATCATTCATATTTTTCCCATCATAACTAAAATCCCAGGAGGAGGGAAATGCTCTGCAACAATCTGTTTCACTGACTGACAGCTCATGCACAGAAATGAGTCCACAGTACAGCAGCTTTATAAACAACAAGCTGTAAATCAGTTTGTTTTTTTGTAACATATAGCCTACAGGTGCAAAAGAAAATACTGTAGCTACTGTTCATTAAACAATTAGGGAGGAAAACGACACACAGGCCTCGTCACCATCACAGTCCTGCTCAGTCACAGTTTCACTCACAGTTTTAGTTTTTCCTGGTTGGTTGCTGCTGTTGTTGTTGTGCGCGACGTAAAGCTGTCGATATGAGCGGAGTTTTTTTTTTGTTTTTTTTAATTGCCGGCAGCCCGGACACACTGCCCGCGGAAGCAGCAGTTTCTCCTGCTCTCTCTCTCCGCGCCGGTCAAACATCAACCCGTCTGTATCTGCTCGGTTTTCCAAACACAGGTCTGTCTCTAGCGCTGTATGTAGCCTATGGATGTGTCTTGTGTGCAGACGCAACTGACAAATACTTATAGACGGACAAGCAAACTTAATCATCATTTATTTTATTTTGAAAATTGACCGGATTCTCTCGCCTTTTCTGTGCCCGACTTCCTGTCTGGTACGCGCTCGTTCTATCCAGCTTGACTGCGCTCGTATTTTTTTCATTCAGCGCACTCAGCTGTTGTTTCAAGCCGCTACTCTTGTAGCCTACTGTTACATGATCAGCGACTAGTCGACGTCAAGCTCAAAACGTCATTGTGGAGCAGGGGACTAGTCTGTGCAACCTCTAGTGGAAAACCTGCTTTACATTGTTTTAACATTAAAAAAAAAAAAAAAATCATCATTCTGAAGGTGTGGCGGCTTTTATTTTGCCGTGGCGGTGCGCCACGATCAATTACATGTACCGGAAACCCTGGACTACATAGCTTAAGACTTATGACCATCGAAAATATTCTACATACAACACGAATTTCTGTCTAAACATTCAGCTAATAAATGTTAGCTGACAAACGTTATGCTAGGCTAACGTTAGCAGTCTTAACAAAGTTGGTTTCACGAACACTACACAAGCTTATTGAGTATACAATAAAAATGGACACATAAACACAGTGAGCCATTAAAAATGAATGATCAAACTTACACCACACCGTCTAACTGCGTCATTTTGTGTCTTTATTCGTGTCCCTGACAGAAACAGGAGGACTCACGTTGCAGATCTTAACACGTGAAGTTTAGCACCGGAAGACAACATTGGTCCTTTTCTTCTTCTTCGGTTGTGTGGTGGTTAATATCCTGCTTCAGGTAAACTGCCGCCATCTAGTGTCAAAACTTCACAACACAGACTGTCCACTAGGGGAGCTACAGGCTAAAATACCACAGAGGTTGAAACGTTGTCCTGAAGCCGAGCAGGTCGAGACAACAGGGTCTGCTCACGTCCAGGGATGAGGAGGAAGGCCAGACTGCCAAGTTATGAGCACATGTTTATATATTGTTTGAGGCTAAATTTGTAATAATTGAATGTGCACTATGTAGTTTTGGGGGAAGCCTCCTACAACTTAGGCTATTGCATAGGGCTCATCTTTCCAAATCTAGGCTTTCAGCAATATATCCAGATGTTGGAGACAAATGAAGTAGATGTCATAACACTCCCAGCAATGTAAGCCATATGTTTTTCTTATGTCCAGAATTACATACCTATTGGGATGGATCTTTTAAAACTGTGTCCACAGCACTTGACTTCAATTTGCAACCATGTCCACTGATAGCATGTTTTGGTATCCCTAATGAAACACTTGCTCTAACTGCTACACAGGAGTCCTTTTTCTCAGTGGCTTGGAGAGGTCATGTTTTTTCTCTCAAACTTGAGAAGATAAAGTTTACAATGAGGGGGGCAAGGGAGACATGTTTTCACATATGGCAGCCCGTTATAACCCACTTCAGTGTTTGCCTTCCGATTGATCCGAGTACGTACCTGCCTGTTAGCTATGGTCGTTTGGTTTCTACCTTCTCTTTTCCATCTGTTTGTGAAGGGGTGTGTGTGTGAGTGTGTGTGTGTGTCTGTCTGTGTGTTAGGGGGTGGTCTATGACATAACATATATATATATATAACAAGTGAGGGTCAGTAATCTAACCCCTGATTCTTGTCTTGTTTCTATTTCATTTTGTTATTTTACTCTCTTATTCATCCTTGTTGTATTCTACATTTGTAATGTAATGTGTGTTTACATATACTTTCTGTTTAATTAATGTCACTGTCATTATTACCATTTTTGTTACTTTTAACTTATTTTTGCATAAACTTGTTACTTTGTAAATCAAAGCTGTTATGTTGTAAACCTGCATACAGTACAGTCACTGAGAGTCGCTGTCTACTGCCCTCCTTTTTGAAATAAAAAGAATTAACAGAAAAAAACTATTAAATAAACAAACTGTCTTTTTTTTTCATGACTGAATAAACAAACTGACCTTAAAGGACAACGCAGTTTCATACTGTGTTACTTTGTTTATATGTGGCGGACCCTGCCACCTTTCTAGCTTCAAACAGTGTTCTGGGACCTTACTGTCCTCTGAGAACAGCTGGTTTACTGGTCATAAAATTCAAATCATAAAATCCAACACTTTCAGCTCTGTTGCAAACACTCACACATGCATGCACACACGTTTTATTAAATAGTGTTTTTATTTGTAATATTTAAACTAGATGTTTGTCCAGAATGCACCGTCGACAGAGCAGGCTTCACACCCTCACCTCCTCGGTCCAGGAGAAAGGGAGAAGTGGAGCTATTAGTGGAATTGACTGTGTTAAATACAATGTTAGTCTAAAAACACTTTAAGTTTACTGACATCACCTATTCCTGAGGTCATCTGATCTTTGTATGCATGATCATAATGAATAGGTCTACATAAATGGATGACAGCCTTATCACTTCACTGTGTGAACACAGTTAAATCATTTGATTACTTACCAAAACAATATGTTTTATCTAGACATAAACTGAACTACATCATACAGTGGTACACTATAAAAGATTTCTTGGGTCATGTGTGCAATCTGCACATCAAGGTTTAGTCACATGAAAACTGCTCCACTCTTCAGTGTGTTAGGGAAAGAGATTCAGCTCTATCATTTGATGAGCAGAAAAAAAATGAAATCTGCAGCTTTCTCAAAGAAATGGATCGTGTCTATTTGTTTTATAAATGCATGAGTGAAAGGATAAGATGGAAACCCAACGATGACATAGATTTCCATGTTTAAGATATTGATTTATGCCTTTGTACTTTCTCTCAGATTGTGCTGTTTCTTTTCTCTCTTCATTTTGGTAGACACCTCATTTCCGTGTGTCTGTGGAAATAACTGTGAATGTTGTGATTGTGGAAATAGGTTTTTTAATGAGCCCCTCACTACACATGTAGATTTCACTGAAAGCAGTATGTGTCTCTGCTCTGCACAGTGGGAGAGGTCAGTACACTCACTGTCCATCAGGTGGTAGCAGCTTCTAGCACATGACAATAAAACCCAGTGGGACAGTGTCTTTCTATGATGAGCGGTGACCTCTCCTCAAAACGTCCTGATAACTGTTGGATGGTGAGTCCAACATTAGTGTTTTGGTAAGGTGACAGATGTCCTGCCCTGCAGTGATGATTGGATGATGAGCTCTTCTCTCCACCTCCAGTAGTATTGGCAGTGGTGGAAAGTAACAAAGTACATTCACTCAAACATTGTACTCAAGTACAATTTTGAGGTAACTGTACCATAATTTTACTGTATGCTACTGTGTACTTTTCTCCACTACATTTCAGTTGCAGATTGTACTTTTCAATCCTCTACACTTGTTTGACAGTTACAATTACTCATTTTAAGATCAAGGTTTCATAACAAAATACATGCTCAGGTTACAAAGTATGAAGAATTATAGATGAAATGTTGTAATGTTAACTACCCAACAGTGTATAGAGTACTTAAAGGGGCACTATGCAGTTTTGGAGAAAAAATTCAAACTCAGAATTTAAATATTTATAATACTAATGAGGTAATAATACAAACTCAGAAATATTTATTTTTTCCATAACTGAATAAACAAGCTGTTCTCAAAGGAAAATAAGGTCCCAAGAAGAAGCTAGAGGCTAGGGTGGTGCTAAAGGTGGCAGGGTCCACCACATATAAACAAAGTAAAACTGTGTTGTCCTTTGAGGTGACATTTCAGTGTAGATTAAACAGTCTCTGATTCCTCTGATCATTGTAAATGACCTGTAACAGCAAACAAGACCATCAGCGAACAGACTATTTTTATTTAGTTATTAATGCCTGTGCTCGGGTCCGATCACATATATCACATATAAATACATTACCTCATCACGATCCATCCTGCGATCTCTCTGTCACTCACTTCCAAAACAAATGCACACGCTGCCGGCACGGGCTAACAAAGATCTTTATAACAGCAGGTGCTGGTGTCGTACCAGTTTTGTCTAAAGGGGGCGCTAGAATCAACAAAAACTGAAAGTTCATCGTTGTCACTTTAAGGTCAGTTTGTTTATTCAGTAATGAAATCAAAGAGAGTTTGTTTAGTTTGTTTAGACATGAAAAATCAGTCTTCCCCAAAACTACGTAGTGCTCCTTTAAAGTTAGCTTCATTTTGAACAGCTACAACATACAATGCTGTGTACACAGTAATGCATGAGTGATATTAATCCAATGATATTATATCACACTGACAGGGGTCATTCTGCTGCCTAATGAGATTTTGATAGTGTAAGGTGTTTTAGTTGAAAACATTCAAAATGTAACAAAAATGATCAACAGAATGTGAAGAAACAGTTTTGACATTAAAAACTAGCCAATGGAAGCTATAGTTAGCAGCAGTTAGTGGTTACTCTAGAGATATGCTTCCCCCTATTTGTTTTCAGGATGATTCTGAGAGGTGGAGAATTCTTATATACAGTATTACAGCTGCTAATACTTCTGTACTTAATACTTTTTTAAAGATACTTTAAGATTTGGAATTCAAGACTTTTTAAGTGGACTAATTTTACCCTCAGATATTGCTCTGAATACTTCTTCAACACTGAGTTGAAAGAACTAATCTCCATTTTGGTGAAAGGGTGTTTTTCTTTGGAGCATCTCTTTAATAAGTTGCACCAGGGTTTCCCCTGAATGTCAACAGACATTCCTTAAACAGACAATTTATTGCTTGTTTCAGCCACTTACTTGCAGAGCACAAAGTTGGAAGATGTACAATAGACACATTAAAGAAAAAGAATGATGAAAATCAAAGCAACAGAAGCTGAGCTGTCCTGACCTCCAGTCTGTAGTGTGGGCCAGACTCCGACACTGAAACCTACAGTTACGATAATGCAACTTGGTTAAATGTATTGCATTGTTGCATTTCATGATTACACGTTTGCTCTGTATTTGTTCTTGATTAGTTATTTCAAAATGTCTTACAGTGAACACTTGAGGTGTCCTTACAATTCAAATTCTGAGGGAAAATAGTTTCCTCATGTTTATCTGCCAGATGCAGTTAAAAGATACAGTATGGTTTGAAATGATGTTCACAACATGTAAGTTCATAACATTAAAACATGATTCACAACTTCTACTCCACTGCACTTCAGAGAGAAACACTGTACTTTTTACTTCACCACATTTAGCTGACAAATATAGACACTAGTTACTTTTGATTAAGATTTTACATATGACTATATATGATACATTTATAAAGTACTATTTATTGTTACAATTCATAAATCACAGACAAAATCGTTTTCTATGTTGTACTGGATAAATCAGTATAAATTACAATAGCATGTCTCTTATTTCCAGGCAACAGAGATGAAGTTAGCAAACTTACACAAATAAAAACTGAACAGCCGTTCCAGGTTTTGTTTCATCTGAAATATGGAAACCCCAGATATTTCACATTTTTTTCAAGACAAGAAAGTGAAAATAGAACATGGACTCTTTTTCCATTTGTCCCAAACCGCACAGCTCACACAGCCTGTTTCTCTGAATGTGTTTGTATCAGCCAACACCAGCTCTCAGCTGTACAGCTAAAGATATCTGGCTTCTAGATTAGCGATATATAACATGTTGAGGGCCAAACGTGTGTTTGATTTGCATGTGTTTTGATAAAGTAGACATTACCGCACTTATTATTCCTGGAAATACACAACATACCAGCCTCGTTAATAACTGAGTGAAGCCCTTTTGCCCACATTAACTTCTTCTCATTTATCATCTCCTGTGCCGTTCTGATCAGATGTTTCCAGTCAGTTCACTTCTCATTTTACTTCTGATACTTTCATTTCAATCATTCTTTTGTAATGTTGCTCTCACAACTCCAACTTTATGTTAGAGCAAAACTAAATTACTGGAGTTCCCTTTTAAGAGGCAATCATTACAGTAGTGGCATAATGGCTTGTTGTGCCATACATCACTGAACTTAAAATTCAAGGCTCAACATCTGTCTTACTATTATGATTAATATTCTCTATTACATAAGGCCCCCTCAACACATGCATTAAGGCATACGCAACAGTCTGTCTGACAGCTGGTTTCATCTGTTGTGCCTTGGATTTTGAATCCTCTTCAAAATAAACAAGAAAAAGAGTTTGAAGAACAAGGATTGTAATCTGTAATCAGTGCTCTGGACAGAAAGACAAAGAACACAGCAGCTGCACAGATAAGTATCTTTTTATTGAAGCATCAAGCTCGTAGCACAGATATATTTAGCACATCTTGACCATCCAAAGAACAGCAAAAGAAAGAATTAGAACAGCAAAGTTTCTCCTTCAGAACATCCTGACACATCCTGCAACTGCACCCTCTCAACCGGGGAGGCTTTCCCTTCTCCTTCCTCTGCGCTCTTTCAGATGATTCAGAGAGAAAGGGGAAGAGAAAAAACTTAAACATGATTTAGCCAGCTTTGAAAAGGTCATCCCTTTTTACAACAAAATAAACATTTGGACATAAGGGGAAGAAAAAAGAAGAGAATATTGGTCCGCAGCAAAAATACAAAATATTTTTTGTATAAAATTCTTTAACCTTTCAACTGCAAAAATGCATTTTGAGTTCACTGTATAAAAAAATAAAACAAAATAGCAATGATCCACACCAACAAGGCTAAAATGTACTTCATCCAAGAACAGGTAGCATTACACTTTAAATGCCTCAATGTGTGACTTCATGAAGGACCTGTAACAGTCATGGTAGATCACTTAAATCATGTGACAGCAGGTTTGAGAGGAGCTCATGTAAGAGCAGAGATTGGTCCTCAGGAAAAGAATGAAACCACTCCAAAATGCCATGATAGGTAAACTAGAGGGAAACTATTCCCAGCATCAAGTTCCCTTCTCTTACATGAGCTGCTCCAACCTGCTCATTATGTGATGAATGCACTGTTATAGGTGCTGATGCGATCATCGCAGATATCTCAAACAACAGATTGTACTGCACCACGGGGCTGAAAGCAGGTTAAGACCCCCGCCGTGTCCTCTCTGGTTCCAGATTCAAACCGCATTCTCTGGCAGGAGAAGCATCGTGAACACCACTGAAGTGAACAGGCGGAGAGGACAAGGCTTGGACGCTTGAAATGTTTCAAGAAGTAATAAATAAGAAACCTAACCTGCTTTCAGCACCTGTCCACAACTTGAAATTACATTAATCACAAGTTGACCCCACCCCTTAAGGTAAAAAGAGTCCCCACCTATCCAAAACACATCAGGATGTGGCAGCTGCAACTATGCTCAGCTGGTTAAACAAGAGGAAGGTGAAGCACAGACCTACTGACAAAAGGAGGAAGAGACGGTGCTACACTACACTGTCAAGCAACACGGCACTAGGAGTCACATGCACCATAGTGTCACAGGATTTTCCCCCTCAATGAACAAAGGGCATTGATCCAAACAAAAAGAAAACTGCTAGGGGAGTCACATTTTCGACCAATTCACTGCAAAAAATGTCTGGGCACAATAAATTTAATAAAATGGCAGTTTATGCAGCGGTTACATGTGGAATGATCCGGGATCACCCTGGCATGCTCAGACTGGTGGGCCTCTATTGTGTGCATACAGATTTCTGTATGGGGCGGAAAGAGACAGAGAGAGGATGGATATTATGTGGGAAGAAGAAAAATGCTTTGCTGGGCAACTAAGCAAAAAGTGTCTGATTCATTATTTCCCATTCAGAGTGCGCGCAGCCAGGAGGGCCGCCTCTCGTCATGTCACGGTTCTGGGGCCAGCTGACAGTCTGACTCTGGCAGGGGGAGACCTGCTGCGAGCTGGACAATGGCTGGTCGACAGAGGTCATTGTACGCTCTCTGCATGCGTGTGTGTGTGCATGTGTGTGCATGAGAAGAGGAGGGTGGGGGTGTGCTCTCCTGGAGTCATACATTCAGCTCAAACCTGGTCCAGGCTTTTCTCTAGAGACGTGTACATTCGAAAGACGAACGGGGGGAGGTGGGGGGTCGGGGGGTGTTGGTGGGGGGTGAACAGACCGCTGCTTTACATGGACTGTGCTACATTCACTTTCAACATTTTCCATTTAACCAATTGGTGTGAATGTGGAAATTTAGAGTGCTGAATATGACTGCAGGGGACCCTATAGGATAGAAGCTTCCTATAGATACAGCGCGCTGTACAAAAAGAAGCCCGGGTGCAACAAAGTGCGCATGTTCAATGTCTTAAATGATTCATATTCTTACATTTCCAGGCATACGACTCTAAAAGCCTGTCTATTCAGGGGAACACAAGGACTATATGATTGTCGAGGTGGAGGAGCACAAATGGATGAATACATGTAGGTGTTGGGAGTGTGCTTCAAAGCCCAGCAAAGCAGGAAGTCTTTAGTGCAGTTTACAGCAACCAGGAGCAGATGGACCAATGAGCTGCAAACCTTTTATCCAATAATGCAACATTAAACAGCAAATATGGCATTTGTTTTGAAAAGAACTCAAATATGTCCTGACAATGTGACGGTTACAAGGCCAAAAGCTTAACAAGACGCATACATTCAATCAGACTCGAGACAGAAGGTCAGCCTTCTTTTAGTACCATGAGTCAACAGGTTTTAAAGTGCACTCAAAAATTGGTGATTATGAATTCAAATTGCCACATTTGAGGGCAAACTGAATGTAGAATGGTTGCGAATTTGTAAATGAAAAAAAAACAAACAAACAAACAGAAAGGCTGAGGTCAAAGAGGCAGACTGATCTGAGCATGTCAGGGTCCTGGCCTAGTGCGGGCGGAAGCCTTGTCTGTTGGGGATGAGGGGGGACACCTGCAGGAAGGGACCGTCGTACTGGGCACAGGTGGACAGCCTCAAACAGAGCATGTTTAATTCCTCTACATGCACTTCAAGATCACAGCAAGAGTGAGCTAGAATATCGAAACAGAGAAAAGAGCTTTCATGCAAGAGATCTAAGTCACAGGTACAACAATGCAAACAACTCAAACTTGAGGTTAAACTAGGGCTCGCAACTGCGTCACCACCGGGAGGTTCTGGACGACGACAGCAGCAGCGGAAGGAGAGGACGGGGTCGAGGAGGGGGGAGGAGGACGACAAGCTCTCTACTGGGGGGTGAAGCCGGCCGCAAGGGGAGAGCCCCGCACAGCCGCCTTTCTTTTTACGCCTCTTCTTCATCCTCAACCCTCAGCTCTGCTGGTTCTGCTGGCGGTTCTGGGCGTAGCTTGTAAAGACAAAATTGTAATCGTTGAATTGAGCCAACTGGCGGTCGAGACGCTTGTAGCCCTCGAGTTTCTGGGCAGAAGAAAAGACACTGCGACATTTGGAGCTCTGCAGGGGTAAACAGCAGGAAAAAAAAGAATTTCCTCAGTGACACATTGGATTAAAATCACACGGCGAAAAATGGCGGTATTGTATTTAAAAACACACCTGATTGACAAAAAGCGTAGTCACAAATTTTCCTGGCTTGAACGCCTCCACCACCTTCCTGACCAGATCATCATACGATGTCTGGGAGAGGTTGGTTTCGAAGCTGACGTAGGAGAACTCCGGCTCCGGGGTGATGTGGATGGTCCAGTAAGTTCCCTGGAGACAACAAGCAGAGCCACATCACAGCAGTGTTTAACTTGTTAGAACGACAGAAGCCTGCTCCAACAGAGAGACACTCACGTCAGCCTTCATTCCATTCATTGAGTATCCACAAGGGTTGAACATTGTGGCATCGATCACAGAACCTGGTATCAGGTCACGAATTCCACTCATCTGCAACAAGAGAAGGAGACGACCATGTCAGCATCAACTCACAATCTCCAAACCCTCCATGTTAGCTCCCGCGTAACCAACTACTTCCTGTCACCTTCCTTTGCTGATGACTGTCAAGACAAACACACCGATGGTATCTACTTACACGAGTGACATCACTTGCGGAAACACCATCTTTCATGTAGAACTGGTCCATAATGGCTGGATCGAGGTCACTCATCAGAACTTCCAGCGTCTGATCCGCATGCTTGTTCTCCCAGTACTCTGGTAAGTCCAGGGTGAACAGGTACCTGTGGGAGACACACAGCGTAAGCTTATTTATTTTTAACCATGACAAGACTGTAAAGGAGGTTCTGAAAGAGCTTTTATACAAGTGGAAACACCGAGCCAACAGACTTGACTTTCTTAGTACCATCTCATGATTGTACTAGACAGCAGGGTCTATAATTAACACCCACCAAGGGCAAAGTGTGGTTATATTTTCCATTTGGTGAGTAAATCTCACAAGGCTATCCATCACAATGTTTGCACCGAAATAGTCATGTAATAAAAAACTATGAAGAGTGTCTGTGTTGTGGTGTCATTCATGGGCACACTGATTTTGTCCTGCTGTCTGTGTTTCACACAGGCACAGGGACTTTGTGGTGCAGTGAACTGCACCTCTTAAACACAGGAATATAAACTCTGATAGCAACAAGGACAGGCAAATTTTGATCTTTTTGCGTTGGTTTTTGTTGAAACACATACATATGTCTTTACTGTCAAGTTCTTTCATAATTGCATGCTAAAATCCTACAACAACAATATCCAATTCATTCCTCCATAGGCAGATCTGACAAACAAAAAATAATAAATTCCCCTCCTACCTCTGATACTTTGGTTGTTTTACTGAAACAATTAAGAAAATCCACCAACCAGGCATATTTTTCACCTGCCAAAATGCATGCATAGTGTGTATGACATATCTACCAGTCAACTTGGCCAGTGGGCCATAAAGGTTGTTTTTGGACAATTTGCTGCTTTGTTTTAACTAGTACTTTAATCACTACAGCATCACTCAAGGATAAAATCAGCTAAGAGCATAGTTCAGTATCCATTGAGTATTCAGTATTCAGTGGATACAAAAATATCCACTGAACACTGGACAACACATGAAGTTTCACACAATAGGAGATATAGAATAGGGCGATGCTTACCAGCAGTCAGAGTTCAAACGTCCCATACAGTAGGCTGCGCCATCTGGAAGAAGCCAAAAGGAAAAAAGCTTTGTTTTACTTGCTCTAAAGGTTACTGTGCACATGATACCAACTCAAATATGGAGCTGCATGCATCATCTACTGGATTTCACACAACTGATATGCTACAGCATAAAGGAGACACTGCAACATTTCAGTTTATTAGGGATTCACAGATTTATTGGCTAAACATCAGTTCTGGACAATATTCACCTCGTTGACTGCTGCAAGTTGATCAGCAACGAGATAACTGTCACTGATAGCAGTGGCAGAGCTACGAGCTTGTGACATCCCTGCCATCAGTTTATAAGGCTATGCAAGTATTGGCATTTTTTTCTGTCAGGTAGATGTATAGAAGGCTAAAAAGGTTTTTAAAGCATTTACTTTAAAAAAGAAAAAACACCTTCATGTAAAAGGTTATTTCAGAAGTGTGTATGATGGAGTGATGATGATGTGCTCTTTCAAAAGTGAGTGTAATGAAGGGCTGAAGGACTTTAAACACTTCAGTTACTTTTATTTTTTCCATATTCCATACTTGGGAAAATCTGGCTGAGAAAGTCCACTTCCTCCTGGAAGTTTCGATGAGGGAACTCTTGATGGGTTGGCTTCATGAAGTTCTTTCGGGAGTAGAAGAAGTTCTGCAAAAAAAAGCATTAAAACACCAGGTAAATGCAACAGAAACAATTGTTTTGAATTTTTAGTGTCTGACGTGCAGAGGTATGGTATGTTTTTAAAATATACTCAAATTGCTGTGTGTGTCTTACCTCGATGGCATCAAAACCGCAGTACTCCCTGGCAAGTTCCAGCAGAGGCACCAGTGCTTGCAGTAAGAGGGTGGTTCCGCACGTCTTCAAAATGAAACGTCTCTTGGAGACAAACATGCTACTCTCACTGTGGACGGAAACAAGTACAAGACAAGTGTAAAACATCTGAACATGAATTAGATTTATGTGCCACTGTATCATTTATTAAACAAGTGATAATCAACTGCTGGCTTGCCTTCCACTTATGTATCACTGTTCTGTCAAATATACACCAAGAGGTCAAACAAACCGCTTTTATCACTGTAGGTACACAATAGGTCTAATCCAACACAGGGACACACTGTAATTTTAGCTCAAAAAACAACATGTGTTCGTTCTTTTCCCTTAATTATTTATAATACTAAATTTAACATTTATGCACTCATTGAATTCGTGAGAGCTAACCAGTCTGTGGTTAGTGTGCAGCTAACCACAAGGAGTGTCACCAGTGACAAGTTGATGCAGGTTATGCTGTCCAATATACACACTACACTACACTACACTACTTTAGTACGAAGCCTCATTTTGATCCGCTCCTGCTTGTCCTGTTAAAGCTAATGCATTATGCAAATTCAACACTTCCTGTATCTGTTTCAAATTAAAAGACCTTTAGAGATTCAATGAACAGAAACCCTTCATTTCTTAACAAGGCTTTTGTTGTGACATATTTGCAGAAACGTGTTGTAGAAAAATCATTGACCTGAAAGGTTCCCATTCAAACATGTAGACTGCTGCAGGAAAGGCCTATTTTGTATGCCAACTCTGAAGTTAGGGTCGCCCTGGTTCCCTCCACAAAAGGCTTAGGGATTTTGTGGATTATTGCAGAAAATACGCTTTGTGGCAAACACATATTTATGACACTTAAACGCTTTGTTCAGCAAGGTTATCTTCATAGATCAACACAACTGAATTCTGAGGCATAAATGCAATCACCAGAAGTAAAAAGCTAATGCTAGGCTATAAACCATTTACATCGCAGTCTTATGACTTCAACATCACCACTAGTAAGCATCTCACCACCCACACACCCCCACCCCCACCCCCACCCCCACACCCACACCCACACACGGTTGTAAAGTTAGAATAGTTTGCAACTGAAGTCCGTAAAGACAGACTACTGTGTAGATGAGTCATGATGAGTCACTGTTGTCCTGATTGATAATGGTGCCGTCTCACTTTCATTCATGGGCTCTCATTATGTTCCACTCAGGACGGCCGACGCTCTCATAACACCTGGTAGTAAAATTTGGTTTTACTCTTCCAATCTTTGGAGTATCACACTGGTTTGTAAAGTTTTAGTCCAAACATAATGAATACATCACTTGGAAATATGGATGACAGCAAAAGGAGCTAAACCTAAATTAAAATTCTAAATGTGTTCTGACTTGCCACACAGATGCTTTAGCTACACAGCGGCAGTAATTACAGGGGAAGTGCACCATGGCAACTTTGAAAGAGTTGTTATACAACATGCTTGTACACTGTGCAGTTGGCTTAAAGAAATGATAAAATGATGAAGTGTTTGTTAATCTCCTCTCCTTTGCAGTCCATATTAGACTTTAGGAGAAGGAAAAAGAAATTCCTATCAGATAACTGTGGTCGACTGATTACAAAAAAGGGAAATCACTGATTGTCATGACAAGTTCCTTTAGTGGCCAGTATCGTGTCATAATTTGCACAGCAGAATGTGTCTTACTGGTTTCAACTGCTGATAAAGCTGACTTTTGTTCTGTAATAAGCCAATATTAATATTATGATGGCTATGCAGCATATCACATATGTGCCCATAGCTCTAACTCATCACATGGGACAGAGACTGTCAATGGCAAGCTGCTTACAGGTGACCTGCCTAATCCTGTCTGTCTTCTAATCTGTAGGAAACAGAGGAGACAAACTGTAAGTAAAGACGGAGCACTCACCTGAGTATATAAGCTTCCTGCTTGTCAGACTTTGTCACACTTATGATCAAACAATGCACATTCTCCAGAAGTTTGTCCCACTCAAACCTAAAAAGAGAAATAAAAAGGCAACATTGAGCATGCTGTAATTCGTTTACCATATTTCCAATGAGGAAGTGACTACATGACAGTAAACATTGACACACTGAGGAGTAAGTTTGGTTGTTTTGATTTTCTAACAAGGAAGACACACACACGCACGATTATATAATAATGCCCTTCAGTCAAAGTCATCCCAGGGAGGGACGGTTTCCGTTGGTGCTGGGAGATATGTCGGAAAAAACAAAAAAGAAATAATCTCAGATGGATAAGGAAGAGACCTTTCTCTAGTTTGTCTACTCAAAGAATATGCATGCATAAATTTGACCTGAAATGTACCGTCTCAGAGGAGGGTTGGAGGGATTAAAACAATAAAATGCTGCAGCTTGAGATCACAAAGAAGTGGTTCAGACTGACAGGAATAAGGTACTTGCTGTATGTAGAAAGCTGCAGTGTACTGTGGATTTGGTTCATTTGAATATTGGCTCCAGTTAATCATTCCTGGGCAAACTGAAAATCACAGTCTAGGCATGCACTTTCCTCAATGACAGGAAGGCTGCTTCTGCCACCTCCACCCCTCCCACCACCACGCAAAGACAGCTGCAGTGCAAATGCAGCTGCGTCACCTTCTCATTACAACCTTGGAAGGGCAGCCTGGATCCATTCAGAGTGGCCAGTAGGAAGCACAGCACAGCCTGGGCGAGTAGAGAAAGACCGCGAGGAGGGCGACACTCAATGGGGAATTTACTAGCAGCCAACGTTGCATAGTTCACCCCCTGAGAAATGGACAGGGCTGCAGGAATCGACAGCCTTTTTCTGGGGGAACCTCTGAACGAGAAATGTGCCTCAGTAACTAGACTGTCAGCAGTGATTCTCTAACTGGGAGTGACAGCAGGTGTGAACAGTCAGCCATCAGCTCGCTGACTAGTTAAATAACGTAGCTTCTTTAGCCACCTGTTTTATGCTACAATGTGCATACAAACAACTGAGAGGATATGGCAGGAATTGAAGAAAAAAGCTTAATATTGGCAATAGGTTTAACATATGGCTATGGTGGATAGCTTGGCATATTGCTAGAGAAAGTATCTGCCAAGGCTTGCCGACACTCACTCTTATAAGCCTCCATTTCATCAGACATGACAAAATATAGGCATAAATGAAAAATGATCAATCCAGGCAGACTTCTGTTAACTGGCTGCATGTAACACTGCAACAATAAATTGATTAATCAGTTGTCAACTATTGTATTAATCCCCAACTATTATGATAGCGAATCGGTTTAAGTAACTTTTAAAGAGAAAAGGTACAAATTTTCTTAAATGTGAATATTTTCTGGTTTCTCTCCTCTTCGACAGTAAACTGAGTATCTTTGGGTCGTTGACAAAACGAAACGTTTGAGGAAGTAATCTTGGGTTTTAGGAAACACTGATTGACATTTTTCACCATTTTCTGACACTTATAGACCAAATAATTTATCAATTAATAACAAAGAATAATCACCAGATTAACCGACAATGAAAATAACCGTAAATTGCAGCATGAGCTGCATGCCACTCTTGCCCCTGACATTTAGGTGGCACCACAACTGCTGACAGCTAGACATTACTTCCAAGAGCCCATACACACAGCTGTGGCTGACAATAGATTACCACTGTCCAATGTTTTACCACTGAGTTGCTGGGTGACCTGTAATCTGAGTCTGACTACATCTGTCATGAATATTGACGAGCTGCTGTTGTGTTTGTATCATCACTGTCGCTCACAATACTGAGGCCAAAATTGACTGACCAACCACCCTTTGGGAACTCCTCATTCAGGAGATAGAACAAAATGTCACTGCTACAGCATGTCTTCTTTATGAATTAACACCGACACTGTATATCAGCAGTAGCTGCACTCATGGTTGCAGCAGTATACCAGTTTGAAAAAAGGTATATTTCAAGTTTATATCACATTTCATATGTCAAAACTGAATATTTTGTGAAATTATAATAAAAGTGTTTGTTCAACAAATATACTGTTTTCATTCATTTAGGGGTCAATGTAACAGATAATATTGGTGTAATACTGTATACAATAACATTTTGTGAGATGGTTATTGTACAGTGAAAATTTCACACTATTGCAACCCTAGCTGCCCTGCCTGTGTGGTGGGTGTACAAATCCAATTTGTTCCTCACAAAAAAAATGACATGATACAATAATCATGTCATATTGCAGGCTGGCTATAGAGATTAAAAACTTGATTTAGTGTGTCAACACTACGCCCCATTCATGACGAGCCATTTGTCATTAAGATGTGTCATTTGCAAGATATATTTCGTTATTATTGTGCAAGTTTCAACATACTGCCATTCAAACTACAGTACAGACTAAGAATGCAGGGGTTACTTTATAATGAATACAGACATGGAAACATAAATACATTTGTAGTATGCATGTATGGAATAGTTTGTTATATATGTTCTATAAACATACATGGGACATTTTCACCCTCTGCTCCCATTTGTACCAGTAATTCATGAAGCTTCTTTTATTTTTCATCTTACAATTACGCAGAAGACTGTGACAGCCTGATAAGTACAGACACTTCAAGCATTTGACCACAACTGGTCAAAATATGTTGATATGGTACAAATTAACCTGTGAAAAATTGACCAAGGTTTAAGCCTAGTACAAAAGATTTCTTGAAAATAGCATGTTTTCTTGCTCTTACATGGACAAGGATAAGCCACACAGCTCTGACTTTGTCTAGTTACAATTTCATGATGACATGATAGTCTTTTTTTTTTTTAAAAGCACAAAATGACATCAGAGCTGTAGCAACATGCCAGCTTCCCAGCTTCATGTTACTGGAGACGTGGGTCAGCTCCCATTTCCGTGTGAAATGTACACCAGAGGCTATTTCTGGTTGAGGATCAGATCTTCTTCAAAGAAAAGAGTAGTCTCCAGGAATGGACCAGATTAGACTGCCAGTTACTATCACAGTTTCCATTCATACCCAATAGACAGGGATACATGGTTTACCAAGATGACATGGATTCCTGGAATTTTGGCCATTTTTGATAAGTTGAAAAGATTGGAAAGCAAAAGAGAAGGACAGACAGCTCCATTAAATGGCCCTCAGGACAAGTTGCTTGACAATCACTAGCATCAGACTGTAAGCTGCTGTCGAGCCCTGAGGAAGGACAGTGGAGGTAATGTGAGTGAGCTTCACATTTGTGAATCAGATGCCCTTGTGGACTTATTTGGACATTGGCTGACGTCCAGCGAGACTGATCCACTGACAGTGTCCCTCTGAGCCGTTAATCTGCCCTCTGGCTGTAAATTAATGCCAGTCCTCATTCACCCGACTGGCCACACACACTTTTCCTTAACAGACCTGTGATCCCATTAATGACCAGAAAAGCCACTCATAGGACAGGGCAGATTTAGCCTTGAACCATGCCACAAGAAATTCACTTTGTAATAGAGGGGAGCAGTAACAGGTTACAGAACAAAGTGTTAAACAGTCTCAAAAGGGTGGACTGACAGGATGAGGTGTGGGGTGATGAGTTCCAACCAGCTGTTGACATTTTTTACTACTCTCACACTGAAGAATCAACACCAGTCCCTGTCAAACTTCCTGAGTGGGCATTTTATTCAGCACCAAGCAGCAATATGGCTCCCCAAAAGTATTCTGATCTATCTGTTTATGACCAACTTTGTTCCGCTTGGCACACGCTTCTCAGTCATCGAGGCACAGTAACAAATGGATTTGTGGTGCCGAATGGGGGCAAAGGTCAACAGCCTTTTTAACCATTCACATCCATTGCTCTGAATGTCCCACCATCCAGATTATTTTCTTTTAAAATGCAGCCAAATGCCTTTAAGCAAATCACTGTGGGAGACCCTCTAACCAATCAGAGGAACTGGGAGGGGAGTGTCTACATGGCCAGAAACGTGACCGGAACAAGGACTACATGCAATTTCAGCCGAACTTACAGCAGTTCTTGGCTCTGCCATGCAATGGGTGACTGTCAGCAGAGACGACTAAACCTAAAATGAGCACCTCTCCATAAGACATAGGATCCCATCACGAAACAATCCGTGATGACTCGGTCCCTGTCTGTCATTATACTACGCAAATTTTGACTGGGAATATTTGCAATACCGTCTAACCAGTCAGTGAGGCCGCAAACTTCCGCTCCCCATCACAATCCCATTTTGTCGACCAGAAACTGACAACTGTGTCATCTATGACCTGTGTTGGTGTGTGTGTTTCCGTGATGGCAGCCAGTGTCGAGGTAGCACGCGGTGACGACGGACGACCACATGCTTGACACCTTCACTGAGGCCCCCTCGTTGTTGAGTGACGCAGGAAAAAATATATCCCCGTTTACAGCAGGACAAACACACAGCGCTATTTTATCAACTCAAATTGACTACGTTAAACAAGTAGCTTAGCATAGTTCAGCGCTGTGATGTAATGCTAATGTAATCAAACGATGTCCCAGCACCAATGCGGGGGAAATAAAACGCGTGCGCACCGATAAGGGAAAAAAGGAATCAAGCCCGCCTAATGTTGGCACTAAAGTGAGCGGAAACATATCGCTAATGAGAGGAAAGACTTATTCAAATGATATCAAAGACCTTTTGAGCCGTATACCGAGTAAGAATTCAGCAGAAGACCGCTGAATATTTAAGTATTTTCTCCCAGGACCTAGCTGGAGTTAGCTAGCTGTAAACGAGTAACTTGGCAAACTGTCAGGACGGCTTTTAAACCATGGCTGAACATTTATCATTGAACAGTGACCATATCAGTAGATCAAAATGTTGATTTTCATACATTTCCTCGGAGACGAAGATGAATGACTCAGCTTGGAAGTGCCAGCGTTTAAGGGGGAGGTGGCCATTTTTGAGTGGCGGTGTTAACTTAGCTAGCTCACTGCTAGTGGGCTCTGGTGTCAGAATGTGGCGTCCTTTCTAGCTAACTAATGATGAACTACTTATTACGGAGAAGAACTGCCTCTGAAAACAAGACTATTACCATATTTTACTGTTTAGCGTTAACGCTACATGTCACGAATGAATTGAGGGAATGAAGCCAAGCATGTGGCCGGTGTTTCAGCCTACATTTCCACACTCTGCTGGGGAAGGACGCGACACCTGACACATTCAAATGACACAAACCTTGGGATGGTACGGAGGTCCCCGGTTCCTTTGGTCTCATCTTGCCGAGAAAACCACACCTCCAACAGCTTCTCAGTCCCCTCGAAGAAATGTGCACCGTTATCTTCCATCATGAGACAACAGACACCCAACAGAAAATATAAACCGTCGGTTGTAACGTTTACAGCTTAATAAATCCTTCCTCGATCAATTATAATTTATTGAGGTACAGTCCTTTAAGCAATCCAGATGTTGATTTTCTTGAGTTACCGTCTTCCCTTTTGCAGAGAATACCGTGAGCGAGTGCTAGCTAATATCGCCGGCCATACTGTGTAAAGCACTGAATGGCGATGGCTTGGTGAATTTATATGGTTGCCGCGACTACGTCAGCGTCGTGTTCAGCCAATCTGGTCACAGGGCTCTGGCTCGTGATATGTGGTTGGTTAAGGCAGCTATCAATCATGTAAAAAGAAGGGTTTCCTCCATGGTTTCCTCACGTGACGTCTTTTTTCACAGTCTGGACGTAGCGTGTCATGGCTCTGTATATTAAAATATGAGTACAGTACACCAAATTTAACTTCTGAATAGTATTATATTAATATATGACAGCAAGTGATGTTCATTTCAGTTCAATCTGAAAATGTAGGGCTATTTTACGTATTTATTGCATAAAGATTACATTTTAGAATTCCAATATTTACAAGGCAAATTTCTATGTAAACTAAGTGCTTCTCTGACATATGTTGTGCTTCTGTACGGATTACGTATCGGTACATTTAATTAATGCTATATACCCCTGTATGACCCTAATGCATTATGTTTTATTTGTACTCCATGCTGACATAAACAAATCCACAATTGTGACTCGGAATTATACACTTAAAAAATACAATAAAATAAAAATGAGCCCGTTGCAATGGAAGAACATATAATATAATTGCATTTTGTAGTATCATGTAATACCATTGGAACTGCCCAAGTGTAACCCTGTTTAGATAAATATATTTTATATGTCCTGACATATAAAAATGTCAGGACAAACATTTGTGTCATTATGAAAGTTCCATAATAATGAGTGTGAATGCTGAAATTTCCATAATAATGATGATGTTAATAATAATAATAATAATAATAATAATAATAATAATAATAATAATAATAATAGGAAGGTGTCCAAGGGGCAGTAGAAAGTTTGGTGTTAATTACACGTTATACAACAAATAGTCAAAAACGTTATTCACAGTAACCTTAATTCAAATATTTATAAATTAGACCCAATGAATTGTCTTACCTTGATAATAATTGCTACATATGCTAGGAAATTCCGGGATCATAAAACATTTCTAAATAATTATAAAGACCCTATGTTATACTGTTAGAACGAACAGTTCTGCTTGTACACAGTGAAATACAAACCACGATGCCTGCATTTTTGAAGAGCGTTCATGAGTACGCAAAGTGCAACAAACCGCAGCGAGAAACGCGGGTTGTAGTTTCCTCCATCTCCGCTTACTAGCTGGCTAACCGCGGCGCCTGCTCAAAAGAACTACCTTACCCAGCGAGCCCTGCGCGCCAATTAGAAACGTCAACGAGCCAGTGAACATTAAGCGGAGCAGACCAAAATCCCAAACAAGGAAATGGTGGGGGAATAAAACGACCAGATTATTTAATTAATGCATGTAATAATTAATATTTTATTTTATTGTAAATTAAGACGTATTTATGGGTTAAAATGGATTACGACTTCAAAACAAAGCTGGCGGCCGAGAGAGAGAGAGTAGAAGATCTGTTCGAATATGAAGGTTGCAAAGTGGGTCGAGGCACCTACGGGCACGTTTATAAAGCTAAGCGCAAAGACGGGTAAGATCACCGTGAACCTTATTGTTTGTACTGACATGAAACTGACTGCAGGATGCATTTTGTGACCGCACAGCTCAGTGGTGTGTCGGACGGGGCGTTAGATTTGAACCTCCCTGAAGCGATAACCCGTGTCTCTGTGTTTTTGTTTTCATGTAACGCACTCACTGACTCACCAACGGTCTCCCCCCCTCCTCCCTTTCCTCCTCCCCCTCCTCCCCCCTCTCCACCCCCCCAAAACAACACAGTAAAGCCGCGGTGTTATTTCTTATTTTGACACGTCTGGTCTTCACGGTGTCAGCACAGACAGCCTGCTCTCAGTGTATGGAAACGCACCGGAGGACGCTGGTGTCGTCATTCAACGCGATAGTGACATTTCGGCGTGTTTTCGCGGCCAAGCTGCTCCCTCATGTTTGACACTGTGCGCTGCCAAACTTTTTATAGGCTCACGCATCAGTGTAATCTGTTTGCATTAGCTCTTTACACTGTTACTGTCATGTGTGAATACAGTGTAACCTATAACAGCAATGGGAAGATGGACATCAGGCTCTTACGTTTCTACTCTGCTATACCTGTAAATTGGCAAATGCCCAGTTGACAATCATGCTTGACAGTGCAATGTTATTCTAATTGTTAAATGTGTTTGTTACTGAAATGTGTAAGGTTGCCAAAAGTTAGATTAATAACTCTAAACTGACAGCTTGCAAAGTAAAGTGCTCTTACTAGTGCATGAATAGTTCCTTCATTTTCTTCTTCTCATCATTTTATTCATGTATCTCAGTTCTTCTGCGTGCTGCTAAACCAATACAAGAATTCTGAAGTAGTGATGCACTGATCCCATAGTCCAGCTCAGTAGTGTTGCCTATAATGACCTAAGTAAAGGGTTCTGGGATCGGCCAGATGAGTCCAATACTTTGTCACATTTCTTTGTCACTGTTATGTAATCATAATTATAGTTAGTTAATATTGATATAACTATAATGCAATTTTATAAACCTTCTAGAACATTATCACCAAAAATTTGCCCAAGACTTAAAGCCAGTCCGAAGGGATCAGGTATCCGTCAGATGTGACTAGGGTTGCAGCGATATATCGGTTATATACTGACTGTTGTCTTACCATGTATCTTTAAAGGAGAAAGGTGGCAAGGTCCGCCATATATAAACAAAGTGAAACAGTGTGAAAATGTGCTGTCCTTTAAGGTCAGTTTGTTTATTCAGTTTGTTCAGGCTTAAAAAATCAGTCAATGAAGATATTTCTCTTCTGATTAAAATCCTTCCCCAAAAATAAAAAGTGCACCTTTGAAAATATTTTTTAAATCTACGGCATGTAATCGATCATATTTGTTGTTATTTAAAATATGTGTATTTTAAGTTCATATCAAGCTTTATGTCTGTCAGGACATAATATTTTGTGAAGTTATAGTAAAGTGTTCAGTCAAAAAAACCTTCTATTTTCCATTCTTTAAGGTCAGTGTAACTGATAATAATAGTTATAACTGTGCAATACAGTATACTGTGATACCTTAAAAGTGTTATTTTCTGAAATGGTGACACCGTAAAGATCTCATATCTATATGTGACTGTTGACCAGATATGATTGGATCAGTTCTGTGTAGTTACAGTCTCATGTTACCTTAAACATAAAATGTTGATAAAGTGCACTGGTTCTTTACAGTAAACAGCCTGACTCCCTCTCACTTATACCCTTCCTCCATTCATCATTGACTCATTGAGTTGTAAATCTGAGTCAAGGCTGCAGGCACTGTCTTATCATAGTCACCTCTACAACACTGGATAATAGAGATGTGATGTGAGGCCAAAAGGTGAACACAGGCAGTCATTCAGTAATACCTGTTGGCTTGTTTAATGCTGTGATGTAATGTCATCCTCAGAGGTATTAGAGATTGTGTACAGGGGATACAGTGTGTGTGGGATATCAAAGAGCTATCTTAAATACAGAGATGGACTTAATATTCAGTAAAGCACAGAAAGTTGTGCTGTCGAGAATCTTTCGTCAATCTTGTCATTTCACCTCATTATTACCTCCGCCAAGGACGTCATGTTTTCACCTGTGTTCTTTTGTTTGGTGGTTGGTTGGTTGGATTGTCAGCAGGATCACGCATAAACTACTGAATCATTTCCATGAAACATGGATTGGGGATGGGTCTAGGGCCAGAATAGACCCCATTAACTTTTGGTGCAGATCCGGATAAAGGGAAGGATCCAGGAATTTTTCTCACTTTCTTTAACATTGTGAGGTCGGGCATTTTTAAACATTTTCGTTAATTTCACTGGAAACAATGCATGGATCTTGATGAAAAACATTGGGTTTGTTTAGGTGGCTGGTATATTTGAGTTAGTACACTGTTCTCTCTGAGGATGTAGCTGAAGCCTACGCGTATTCCTAGTAAGTTTCATTTGTAATGCAAGTGAAAACTGAAAGGCAGCAGAACCACTTTCTGTCTCCAGTGCACACAATTCTAAAAGTTTGTTTTCCTGATATCCTGAAAAGTCTAAATTACCACATGTTTTTTAATGTTTGCCGGATTTACACCTGAGGCTTAAGGGATATGCAACTTTAGAAAGTTTGTCCCAGTTGGTATGAAAAGGAGAAGCATGCTCTTGACAAGACGTGAAGATGTATTTAATGTTTTCAAGAAGTTTCTCCGTACGCATAGGAGCCAGTGTGTGTGTGTGCATCTCTGCTGCAGACATGCTCACAGTGAAGTATATTTCATTTGTGTGCTGTGATTTTTACTTTAAGTTTGATTTTTACACTGTCATCATCTGAAACTTTTTATAAATACAGTAAATATGGTCCAAAGCTGTCTCTGTGGGGTTTGTTCAATGCATTAATGGGAGCAGATACCAGCACTTGTGCTTGTCAAATCATCTGTAATGTTCGTTTAAAGTGTCATTTCTAAATCGTTTTCTTGATAACCGTGAAATATAAATAATATTTATTCAAATGCAGCCTTCACACTGTAGAATAAATGAAAGTCTTGAATGGCAATAATCAGTTTAACCTCTTTGATAATATTTTCACATTTAGTTGTTTTGAATTCCACTCTTTGAATTTCAGCCCTGTCAGTGTTCGTGTTCAGTCCACTACAGGCCGACTATAATAATATCACACAAAACACTGGGTCGTGTACGACTGTTCAGGTCCAAAGTAAACTTTGTTCAGACATCTGCAGTGCTGCCTGTCTCTGGTGGTTTTTTAAGAATAGGTTTATTCCTCTAGCATTGCATAGAACACACCGAGAACCATCCGCAGTCTGCCAAATGGATGTAATTGCAGAGGCCTATGCTGGCATTGCTGCCACACACTTAGGAGGTATGTAGTTGCCCCAACCAAGCCGACAGTCACCCATCGGGTGATGTTTGCGTGTGGTCGACTATTGGCTGTAGATTCTGTGGTGTGTCCCTCTCTGTTGGATCTATCAGTTCCAACATTTTGAATCCACAGTAGAGGTAGTGAGAGAGAGAAAGAGCTCTCTGATTGGCCCTTTATTGTTAATCGTGGGTTTCAGGCTGAAAATGAAGAGCAAAATAAATCAAGACTTTGCTCGAAGAAATATTTAATCAGAGTTTAATCAGAGAAAAATGAAAATAGTAGATTTTTGTTCTCTTTGTTATATTCTTTTGAGTGCAAGAATAGCAGTCCTGACAACAAGCAATCTGAAGATGTCTCCTTAGGCTTTCAGCAAATATGATTATTAATTATGATTAAATATTATTCAGTATTTTAAGAGAAATGAGACAAATGATTGATTAGTAGGGAAGTTAATTGACTGATTATTTTCAAATACCATTTTAAGGCAGCCATTAATCTTTTTCAGTGCTAGTTTCTTAAAGTAAGCTTCATGTGTCAGGGCCCTAGATTCAGTCATTATCCACCCCCATAACCAATGGAAAGTCAGAAGTTTCGTAGTCCACAAAACATTTCTGGAGCTTCACAGCAAAACAGCGTTGCAGCATTCTGCTAAACAACTGAAGTAGCTGGAGACTTTTTTAAAAATGTAAAACAAAGGGGGGAAAAAATGTTATCTGTTAAGCTCGTCCGACATAATCCAAGTCTCCTGATGCACTGAGATCCCAAATTGATTGTTGATTAGACCTTATTTAAAGCTGAAATCCTCACTGTAGCTGCTAAGCTAAAATTGTTAGCACCCACCAACGTCTGTAACTTTTTTTTCTTTTTACATTTTAAATCAGGTCTCCAGCTACTTCAGTTTTTTAGCAGAATGCTGCAATTCTGTTTTACTGTGAAGCTCCAGAAATGTTTTGTGGACTATGAGACTTCACCTGACTTTCCATCAGCATAGAGTTGAATAATGGCTGAATTTCCATTTTTGGGTGAACTTATCCTTTAAGAGAGCAGGCTCAAAAATGCTAATTATAATATTCCATTAACTGCAAAGAACGAGTGATATTCAACATTTTGTCTGAATGAAGATAAAGCAAAACGGCTAAAAACTACAAGCACATATCCATCTTTAGTCTTCATGTTTTGTGTTTTTATAATCTTTCTTTCCTTCTGCCTTTGTGGAGAAGTGGATGAACTATTTTATTATGTTGATTTGGCTAAATCAATATGAGGAAATTTAGTTCGTAGCCCAAAAGATTAAATGTTATGAGCTGTTGTGAGCATCTGTGCAGCTCAATTAGTATTATAGACGTGTGCCTGAGAGCTCCAGTTAATCCATGACCATCTCTGATGCAAATGAGGCTGAAGTGGGCACTGCGAGGACCTGTTTGATCTGTGCATGCCGCTTACTGAATGAAGTTGATATTGGATGCTGCCCACAGATTTATACACTGCTCATCTCATCTTAATAATCAATGTCAGTCTGCTGAACATGCTCTGCCTCATCCTCAGTCTCACATTTCACTTATTAACTGGTTTTCATGCATAAATGTGATTCACAAGGGCACACAGCTATCCTGCAGGTGCCAGAGAGTAAAAACAAAGAACAGCCACAGCCAAGAGCTGCAGCGAAGCTGCTGTGTAGTTTGAATCCTGAGCATCTGTCTTTGCATCAAGGGTGAAACTCCAGGCCTGGCAGGAGAGGCTACAACAGAGCTCTCCTGCAGCGAATGCATGGCTCTTTGTTGCCGAAGGCTATCACTAATGGCAGGAATTCCTCCATGGCAGTCGAACCCTTGCAGGCTTTTTCATGCCCTTTGCTGTCCTTCTCCTCCTCCCAAAACACCTTTTGCTTTCATAATCAAAACCCTAAAGGCCAAAGCAGGAGTCCGAGTTCTAGAGAAAATCTGTTTCAGTCTGTGCCATCTAGTAATGTTAGTCCCATTTTCTCTTTTTTATCTCTACAGGAAAGATGAGAAGGAGTATGCACTGAAACAAATAGAAGGCACTGGAATATCGATGTCTGCCTGCAGGGAAATCGCTGTAAGTTACAACATTTTTACCAAGGTTCAAGGTTCATTTATTTTTCTACAACACGTGGTTGTACAATGAAATGCAAGTGGTACTTCCTTCATGCTTCACAGGAATAACTATTATTTATGGTAAAGTGTTGAGGATGAGTTCAGGAGTCTCACAGCCTGAGGAAAGAAGCTGCTCTGTAGTCTGGTGGTACGGCAGCAGACAGCAGGGTGAACAGACTGTGCCTGTGGTGGGTGTTGTCTTTTAGTTTTATCACTGTGTTTGTTTCTGAGGCGTGAACTTTGTTAAAGGCAACAATTCAACATTTTGCTAAATTTGCTTTCTTTCTGAGATTGAAATGGGCAGGTAGATATCTACTTCATGTCTTGAGTTCTGAGATGAGAGTCCAAACATGGTTAGCCTAGCTTAAGTAGTAAAGAAGTTTAAGTTTAAAGTATAAAGAATGGCAACAGGAGTTGACCTGGTTCAATCCAAGGTGAAAATATTTGCCTAAAGCTCACACATTAACCCATTGTACCACATTTGTTACATCCATAATAATCCGTACAGAAGCAGAAATGTAAAAATGACTATTTGTAAACACATTTTTCAGGCCAAGGACCGCTAGGCTAGACACACGGAAAATAGACTACATATATTGTATAAGATTTTGTTGCATATTTAATTAAGCCTACAATAATGTTAAGGGCAGTCTATAGTGCCATGTATAAACAAGTCAGCAGCAGTTGTAGCAGGTATCACATAAATCACCATATCAGCCTCTGCACATCCTTCAGTGGTGTCTGAGGTAGAGGGTATGTCAGAGTTTCTTGCTTAATAGGTTACAAAACAATACATTTTGGCTCACTAGAGTGTCGATTGAGATAATGGAAAGACGCTATCACCAGTGTGAGGTGTTAGGCTGCATTCCGACCAAAAATTCAGCTAAACACTGAAGGGTGGTGCAGTGGGAGTGCTACTCCTTGGCTGATGTGTGTGACGTGTTGGGAACCCCCGCTGATCAGTTTGCTGAAAGGAGAAGCTGCTACGTTGTTATGCTACTAGCATGCTGGTCCTGTTAGTGACCGTTCGTCCACATCAACGGATTAACAATAATAGTAAATAACCAGGATGTTGTAAACTGGGGCACGAGACCAAACAGATGACCGTGATAGCTATTGAAATATAACAATTCACAAAGAAGTGTCCGTTGTGTTCCCTCTATAGCATTTAGCCATACTAAATAGCATGCCCTCTACTGACCCGTTCTACTCTGCCTCTGATCTGCCGTTATGTCTCTGCCACAGTAGGTTAAGCATGCCGGTCCTACAGTGATCGTTGGCATCCACGGATAAAAAAAAGTGTTTTAAACTGGTGCACAATGCCAATCTGAGTGAAAACACATGACACATTATGTTACACTCTACTGTAGTGTCAGTCATTCATGCTGCTAGTCTGATTGCCAGCTTACGTTAATGGCCACCGCAATGTGACGTCGGGCTCCGTTTCTCTCAAAAGTTGAGTCTGGTTCAACATTGTCGATGCAGCCGGCTGCTGCACTACCCTCTGATTGATTTAAAATCAATGTGAGGATCTGTGTTTTCATCGCAACGTCAGATTTGGTCTGAATACACCTGAATACGCCTACTGTGTTACCATAGCACCCATGATAATAGGTTGGTGATGTCTGTACACAAAAATCCAATCTGATCACTTGCAAATACTGTGCGGATACTTCATCTCTCAGATCTGATTAGAGAGACAGATCAGATGTATGTGCATAGAGACTTCTCAAACACTGGCATGTACCCTTCAAACCTCTTTAGGTGATTGAATGTGAGACGAGGATGAGCATCTCTCTTGCTCATAATGGTCATTTATTCAGGCTTTGAAATGCATTAGTGATGCAGCCTTTGAAAGAACTGAAAACAGTTTTCTTCCTTTCCCAGTGAGCAAAAAGTGGTCTAGATCACATCTTTTAGACATCATTTATGGACATCCAAGACGTCTAAAAGACGTCCTCTGGGGAGCCAGAATGAAAGTTTTTTATACGTCTTTTCTGGACGTTGTATAGACGTTTATATATCGTTTATCGTCTAATTCTGGATGTCAGTGGATTTCTAGATTATGGCCTGACTGGACGTCTTTTCTCAACGTCATTTATCGACTAAATCTGGCTGTCAATAGACGTCCAGATCATGGCCTGGCCATGTCAATAGTCAGGCCATAATCTAGACATCCACTGACATCCAGAATTAGTTGAGAATAGACGTTCGTACTGGCTATGATCTGGACGTCCACTGACAGCCAGAATTAGTCGATAAACAACATATAAACGTCTATACCAGTAGTATCTAGTCCAGAAAAGACATATAAAAAACTTTCATTCTGGCTCCCCAGAGGATGTCTTTTAGATGTCTTGGATGTCCTTAAATGATGTCTAAAAGACGTGATCTAGACCACTTTTTGCTCACTGGGTTATAACAAAGCCTTTTCCATAACATAACCTTCTCACCTCCCTGCTGAATACTGCTGGTACTGGTGCTAAATATTGCATGAGAATTAAGTGCCTTCACTGTCCTGTCATGTCTGAAAAAAGCCAGAGCAAAATTTAGGTGAAAGATACCCTCATCTGAATGATAACAAAATATCAATTAAACCAATTATTTCACATGATATAAAATGTATAAAATGGGCTTCATAAGATAGATTTGCTCAGTAGAGTTGTTGTTGCAAGAGCTCTATAAAGAAGCTTTATTCTTATTTTATATTGATATATTTTTGAAATGGACTGTTTAGTAACCAATGTTGTCGATTTCTAGATATTAAAATGTTTTATAATATCAAACTCAGTGACATGTTGTCATGCCATCTACATTCATACAGGTTAAAAAAATATGGCACCAAACCACAAAGTTAACAGTAATTCACGATCATTGTTTGTCTTTGGTAGGAACCATGTGTAAGACTTTTATGTGGTTTTGAGCCAGTACTAGTTAGCCTGTGTAGAGTTTGTGGTGGGGGTCGGTGCAGCCTGGGGGAAGTCTGCCTGCCACTTATACAGGCTCCATATAGAGAAAGAATGTTGCCCCTTTGACAGGCTGATGGTGTGTTATGTAAGGGTTTCTGGTTTCAAGGCGAACTTGTCCACCTGGAGGGAGGCTATGGGACATGTGGCGCAAACGCCGTCAGTGACATTGTGCAACATGCCCAATGATACTGAGCAAACCTGTTGTAGTTTAACTTAACCTATAATTCTTAACTATTAACCATAACCTCCAGCTGCACATTAACACAGAAGATGTTGCACAGCTCCTCTTTTTGCCAGCAATAACTGTTTACTCAACAAGTGTATGAGGATATATGTGGGTGGTGACAAGCTTTTGTTAGCTTGACATTTTGGAATGAGCTTAAAGGAACAAACCAGTGATTTTGCATTATGAAGCCTGTTTTGTTGTAATCTCCAAGTTTGCAAGCAGATTTTCTCACTACACAGAAGAGTAGAAAGCTGTGGCTGTCTGAATAAACACATTCCAAAACTCCCCCAAAACACAATGGTATGCTTTGGAAATGACTGGCAGTTAAGCAGAGTGTTCAAAATTAGTAGTACACAGGCTGTTATGCAAGACACTCACTCTTCAGATTCCTGAAACACCAGACAACCAGTAGAAAAGCAACTAGCTGATCATAGATCAGGCATGTGGCAGGTACAACTGTCATGTCTCAGTGTTTAAAAGTATTGCTGCAGTCCATTAAGGCTAGGGCTGTCACGACAGCAGGTTATCACTCGATGATTATTGTGGCTAAAAGAATTTATAATAACAGTCTGTTTTGTGTTTTTTCTTCAGATGAATATCATCGGCTATACGAGTGTAGGGAGGTGGATGTCAGTAGTTATGGTTATGTATGAAACCATAAATGTCCACATTATTTTGCACTGCAGCACTAAATCAATGAGTAGCAGCCACACAGCAGATCCAGGCCACATACTAGCTAGCTAAAGGTGAACTGTTACTGCAGCTTCTTCTTATTATTCCGTTGTATTGGGGCTGGCAACCAGTGTCAAGGCGCGTTACTGCCACCTACTATAACAAAGCAAAAACAGAAAGAAACATAAACCATTGAAGAGGTGGTTGGATTATTTACACAATATTATCATATGTCTATTATTAACATGATACAATATTACATTTTTTTAATAACACAGTTATTGTCAATACTGGTTATCAGCAGCACCTCTAATTTAAGCTGTCCCAAATACCATTTCTGTGGCTTCGAAACTTAAGTGAGAATTACTCACTGAGTATTCAAAGCTTTGTGGGGGCAGGACACTTTGTAGTGAGCATTGAGCAGTTACGTAGGGAGGGGGCCCCATGTTTGACAACATCTGTGGATTCTCCCTCGCAACAACTGTTCTGTAGCCTTGTCTAGCTCCTTACCTGCCAAGCCTTTATGCATACTGGTTTTGAGACTAATTAAACACCATAGAGCAGCTCCTTTCTTGATGCGGCCACTGCAACGTGTCATTCCTCTTCAAAAAATCCCTGAATACTGATTTAGATGTTGATTACCATGGCAACTGTAGACACTTTGCAGCATTTGGTCAGCCCTACAATCTATTGCAAGTTGGAAGTCATTAGTTAAGAGTCACAAACCCCAACTTCCCCAACCCCAATCTAATTGCTTTTCCAGTGCATCTGCTCAGGAAAACATGGACGCTCACAGACTGATGGCATGTCTCTGAACTTTATAAGAGACAAGAGGGGTAGTCTTGAACCGCATGGTCAAGAGACTTGCATCAACGAAGTGAATAGAATTGGAAATAGCAGCCACAAAGTTGTTACAGCAAGTTTGACACCACAAACACTACATGAAGTAAAAACTGATGAAGAGGTATTGTAATTTCTCTTACTGTTCACTGTGTGTGAATTTCATTTATACTATGAATTGCTACAGCTCTGACTCCTGTCTCTAGCTGGGAAAGAGAGCTGTAATGCTGTCAGTTTTCTAAATGTAATGTTTTTACAAACCTGTCATTACACAATGCAAATATCCTTTGATGTCCTTTATGAGACTATCAGAACCTGTTCTAAAATAAGAAATGTTTGATCGGGTGCCTACATGCCTGCAGGCTTTGTTTGATGCAACTTCACTTCCCTGCATTTATAGCAGCCACCTGTTGGTTTGTTTTGCCACTCAGCCATGTGACAGCAGTGCTCAGCCAGCAGACTGTGCCTCTTTGTGTGCTGTTGCTGTGTTTGCATAGTAGCATACATGCAGAACCACTCCAGGACTCATTTTCTTACCTTTAGAGGAACCTACTTGCTGCTGATCAGTCACTTTTAAAATGAAATTAGAAAAAACTTCCACAGAGTGCCCAGATAAATACTACAATGCAGAAACACGAAGCCTTCTTTCAGTTTTCAACTAGTTTTTGTTTTACTGGTATTTAATTTTGCAGTAAAGTGGTGACTTCATTGGCTTTACAACATTAACTGTGATGCAATCATAGACGCCATCAGCACAGCTAATGGACAAAGCCAAAGCTCAGTAAGAAGCTCTTCTTACTGTAGCTGTGTGCACTTTGATATTAATATGGGCAAAAGACATTTCCTGTGTGTTCATCTGAGGTTCACTTTCACTTGTGATAATAACAGCTCATAAAAATAAGACACAACACGCTCAATTCATGTAATAACTTGAAGAACTTGATATTAACAGCTGGAATATTGCCACTTTGTCAATGATTTAAAAATGTACAACTTGAGCACCCCTGCAGTTTAGTGTGCCCGATGGAGATGTCTGAGTGCTGAAGGTGTGTCCTGCTCCCTTGTCGGCCCTTTCAGATAACATGGTTTCGACACACCACTGTGTTAGTGTGAATGACTCATGACTGGCCATGTGCAGGCATCCAGACCGCATTCCAGACATTTTTATAGATTATAATCTGTTAGTCTTGCTTAGAGCATTTTCAACTTTTTACTGGATTTGGACGTATTGCTTGGCAAAAGGCATTCAAAAGTAAAATCCTTTATATTCATTCCAGTATTACTGGGCATTCAGACCATAACATCCAAGTGATAGGTCCCCTAGCTGTGTTAGTTATAGACCTGCAACGAGTTAATTAATTAATTAGTCACTCAAAAGAAGATTAATCGCAGACTCCTTTGATAATTGATTCATTGTTTTTCAAGGAAAAACATCAAACATTTGATGGTTCTGGCTTTATAAATGTCATTTGTGATAGTAAATGAAGAGTCTTTGGGTTTTGGGCAATTGGTTAAGGTAACTGAAACAGTATGAAGACTTCACTTTGGGCTCTGGACAGTTGTGATGAGCATTTTTCATAATTTTTGACATTTTACAAACTAAATGATTAATTTATTCATCTTTAATTGCACTCTTAATCATGTACAGGTAAGAGTTTAAGTAGTAGGTCCAATAGTTTGAAGGTTTATCCAACAAAACACTGCTAAGTGGTTTATAATATTATGAGGAACTCTGAAACGTTATCACCGAGTTTAATCTTGCTTTGTTATCGCCACAATCACAATTAAACAGTGCACCTTTTTGATTAGCCTCTGTAGCACCCTGCCAGATGAGGCTGCAGCAAAGACTGAGCAAGATTCAACGCCTCCTATCTAAGTCATGGACCACTTTGCTTCAACATCTCACTTTCATGTCAAATCATTCCTGCTTTATTTCTGTCAAGGTACATACAGTACGTCTCTGTGCTGTGGTGATATTTTGTCATGGTCTTGGGTCACCTACTATCCCTTCTGACAGTGTTATGTTTTCGTCTGTTGATCCAACAGCAGGACTTGAAGCTCCTCTGTGTAAAACGGTTGTTTTTATTCGCCAGTGTCATTTCAGTAATGAAACTTGTGAGCGCTGACTGAGTGAATCATTTAGTCTCATGAAAGCACAGTTATTCATAAATAAGTGATCATCTTAATGAAACAAGCAATTTACAAGTTTGTGCATTTAAGTTGGTTTGACTAATCTGATTTGGAGCACCAATACAAGCAAGTAAGAAAAAAGTTGGGATAACAATGCAGAAATGTTCTTACATATTTAAAGGTGCGATATGTAAAGGTTTCAGTTTAAAGCAATCATAAAATGAACTGAAATTATCAACAGAATGTGAAGAAATAACAGTTTTCATGTGCTGCGTTGCAGAGATATCTATTGAAATTAGCATGCTAATCAGCTTGCCCTACTAGCTTTGTACCTCAAGAGATGAATCCAACAGTCCCCCGGTGCTCTGGCAGAGTCGGCTAATATGAAGGCTGTACGGCTAAACTTGCTAGCTAACCAGACAACCAGCCAGACAGCCAGTCAGACAACGAAACTTCATAGTACATCCAGTCAATTTCTGAAATAAAACATAAAACCGAGTCGGGATCTACAGCACAACAAAGTTGGAAATATTAACAATAAACATACTTATAACTGACAAATAACAAAACGATTTAACTAGGTAGCCAACTCAACAACAGTAGAAGCACATCAAATCATGGAGAAATAATGAAATAAACACAATAATAAATAACGGCATGACGCTCCGCTTCTGAAACGCTTCCAGTGGATATGAAGTCGTGTGGAGGACAGACACACCAGGTAACAGAGACGTGCCCGGTGAAATCAAAGGGTGACTCATGATATGCTGTCCCCTATTGTTTGGAGTATGACCTCAATGGGTGATGGCCAATTCTTACATGTTACCTTTAAGTGTTAAAATATATTATAACGGAAGTTTCCCTGTGTTTGCAGTTAACATGCAGCTGTTCAGTTTACTTCATTATATCCTTTGACTGTTTGCCTGTGTCTCTCTGCCAGTCTGTCAAATGTGCATCTCAGCGGGTGTCAGGGCGAGGTGTGATGAGTCAGACCTCTGAGCAAAGTCTCACATATTTATTGTTGTTGTCCTTGATTCAACTGTGACTTTCACTCAAAGAATGAGCTGGAAGCATGACAGAGCTCTTACTCAGTGTTGTGTTACTAGCACAAGCAGAGAAGCAGAGAAGCTTGGTAGTTAAAGCAGCTCTGTTGAACTGCTTTGTCTTTCTAACGTTTGAAAGAACAGTCGTCTCTTTCTGAAGCCTCTGATGATGTCAAAGTAGGCCTGTTTTTGATATCCGCTCTACAGGGAAAGAGAAAATAAGATGTGTTTTGCCATGATGTTAGCAGCATTCTTTTCCAGAGAAATCGAATCAGACCATGACAGTGTCTCCTGAGGCGAGCCAACAGAAGCACTGCTGGGGCGTATTTGCTTTTCCTGAAACAATGAATGCTAACAGATAATCATTATCTACTGATGTTTTCTACTCCTCTGTACAGTAGTAGACAGAAAGCCTGGCTTTGTGTATCAAGACCACGTATTGTTCTGAAAGTGTTTGAAATGTGTGTGACTTTTCTGATGTGTCAGCATTGGTCAATGCTAACTTTTGACCTGGCGTTCAGAACAAAAATGGCGCTGCAATGAACTCAAAATGCGAAGGGCATGTTGTTTTACTGACAGGAAGTCGAGTTAATAGATACACACATTTAACTTTCCCCACCCCATACCCAGTGCAGACATTCATACCAGCATGTTCTTTAGGCTAACATGTCATTCTTGTGCAATAGTTATAACATAGTCACTTCCTGCTGTAGGATTACCTACTGTGTACATGGAAAAGGCTTTTGTTAGCATGATTACATGTTTCTACATCTTTTCACCAAACCGCTCCACCAGTGTAGAGCTCCAACTTATTTCCCAGACCAAAACTGGCCCACTACACAATGTAGCTCCTCCAGAAGTTTTTTTAACGTAACATTGTTAATCATAGGAAATGGCATCAAGGTTTCAAGGTGATGTATTTGTCATTATACAACACAGGCTTGCATAACAAAATGGAGGTTTGTGTTTGCTACACAAACATAGAACTTATATATATCATAAACTGCACAAACTGTATATACATAAATGCATAGTGCATTTTTTGAATTTGCATCAGGGTGAATGTAAACAGCAGAAACAAAATGGTGATGATATTATGGTTGGCATCTTCATCTTTAAAGTAACATCTGGGAAACACTGTCCTTTAACTATGACTGAGAGTGAGCACCAAACGTCATTGATGTATACACAGAGTCCACCTCTCCTTGTCCTCTCCTCCTTGTCTGCTCGAAACACGCCTGCTAATTGAGTGATCCGGGCCATGTTGTGGTGGAGACAGGTCTCTGTAAAGATGTAGGCACAACAGTGTCTGACTTCTTTGTCCAGCCTGAGTCACAATTGTCCAGTTCATTTTCCTTCGAGCAGCCTTAAGTCCAGGCTGGTTTAGCATGGCTCCTAGCCAGGATCTCTCCGCTCTCCTCCCTGTGGCGGCCTGACTGGTCAGACTGGTTGGTCAAAGATGCTGTGGACAGTGATAATCTCAAAATCACTTGTTAACTCAGCATGCCATTGTCAACACTTCCAGTTTCACAGTATAATCCTTCACATTCAAATTCATGTATTATGAAGCAAATTAGAGAGGTAGCGTACAACTTTTCTGTGTATCAGCCGATACAGATCACTGATCCAATATCAGGGCCTTGAGTGATGTGTTATCAGGTCGGTGACAGACTTATGTACTCACTGATACTGATTGATTTATCAGAGGTATTTCTGATACTGTTATCGCTATCAAAACAACCTTAAAAAACATGCAGGGAGTGGCATACTATCAGTGGTAGCTTTATGCACGTTAGGTTACTACTGTAAGAGAATGAGGCCGAACATAAAACTGTATTTAATGTGGATCATTTAGCTTGTACTTGAATGGCTTAATAAGGTCAAGATCTGCACCAGTGCTGATCCAAAGGATTGCGTCCCTGTTTAAAGAGCATGAAGAGAGCCATAACACAGCAGCAGTTTGTAATGCTAGGAGGAAGGACTCCCAGATTGTGAGATATGGAGCGGAAATACAGTGTTCACATTATACAGTAATCTACCAGGAATGTGCGCTTGTTTGTATTTGATTGGCCAACACAATGTGTCCCTGCCAGGTTCAACATTGTTTTCAGAAAACCCTCCATTAATTTGCTGGAGCCCCCTGATGTGGCATTAAAAGTGTGGCCTCACTGAAATGAATGAACTGCATTTTACTAATCAGCTAATCAGCCTGAATATCATGTCTTAATCTTGTTGGGTAAACTGGGAAAAGGCAGTTGGAGTAGTTTAAGTGGTGATAAAACCTCCTTGTATATATTTCCAGGTCTGCTTCAGATGTCACATCTCTTTTTCTTTGCATTGTGTTTTTAACAAAGACAATGCTGACCGTGGAAGTGCTCATCTTTACTTGTTGTTAAGGCTCAAGAACATGTCAGGAATGTAAAAAATGTGTAGGATATACACCTTCATGTAGGTAGAATCCTCACATACGTTGAGAAGAGGACTGCAGGTAGGAGCGTGTCTTCCCACCATTATGTCCCTGCAGAGCAAGCCTCACCTCGCTTGTTTCCTGAACATTACAACTACCAGAAATTGGTTTTGCTCAGAAAAATCTTCCCGACTTGCCCAGCAGAACAAAGGAGTCTTTGTGCTTCCCAAACCACCACCTCGCTTCGTTTAGCAAACTGTGCAGTTCAGCAACTGGCATGCTACATGCAGTCGAGCTGAGGCGGGAAGGGTGGAGGGGGGTTTGGTTGCAGTGTGCTTTTGGGTTTGCAGCATGAAATGGCCAGGGTCTTCTGTGCTTTGTCCCTGTCCATGTTGATGTGCCCCTTTTAGGATTTGAGAAATATAAATATGTGTGATCAAATCAATGCAAGTCACCTTTATAGACAAGATTTGTGTTTGATTAAACCAGACATCAAGAAGTTAATTATCCAATCAAGCATACTTTTCAAATGCCACCAAGTACAGTGTGATGCAGGCTGAGTGACAGCAGCATCAGAGAAAATGGATGATGACATGACAGCTTTTTAATTTTCTATCTTATTTCATCGTTTGAATCCCAATTTCCTGACTTTGTTGTTGCCAAACATTCAGATGCCTGCACTGCTTCTCAGAGGAGTGGATGGTGTACTTTCTGTTGCTATTTTGGGTGTTGAGCTGAAAGTAAAAAATCACTGAGATGAGGATCAAACACAGGCATAACTTCACGTCTCAGAAATGTAGGAAATCAATGTCTGAAGTAGGAGTCAACAAGGCAGGCTGAGCTGAAGTACACCCAGAAAAGTGTGACTCTGCTCCAGCTGGTGATTTTGAATTTGTTTGTTTTTTTGCTGATCCTTCTTAACATGGAGATCAGAAGTCAGCGTCACACGGGCACCTCATCAGGATGTCGGGGCCTTGAGTACCTTTTTTTCTTGTTTCCTACTTATCTTGCCACCCTGCTTCTTCTCTGGACCATCCACGCAGTCTCTCAGTCTGCTCAACACAGGCAGCAGGTTGTGTAACAACTGAAGATTCACAGCCGTTAAACCCCTGTGACCAAAGCAGTCTGTGTTTAGATAATGCTGGGGCAACATGGGCAAATCCTCTGCTAGCTGGTTGTAGGGGAACGGAGCTGACTTGTGTAGGTTGAGTTCAGCAGGGTGGAGATTATAGATGGAGGGAGTCCAGATAGAGTGAAAAACAGGAACTGTTGCTGAGTTGGAAAATGAGCTCCAGGTTGTTAGCTATAGCCTGTAGTTTGTTTATATATATATATATATGTATATATATATATATATATATATATATATATATATATATATATATATATATACATATATATGTATAGTTAATTAAACATCAGTTAATACTTATTTCACTGTTAATAAACACTGAAATGCTTTATTAACCATTTATTACCCATATTCTTTGAGGCTTGCATGGGTTAGTGCTTCGCTTTCCCCCACCATCATACATGTTTTGTCACCTTGACCAAGGCACTGACTAACATCTGGAGTTGATCCCTGGGTGCTGGTGTTGGCTCCCCACTGCTCCTGTACATTGCGTGATATGTGATCAAAATAAAGATTCTTCTTCTCACCAGATCTCAGTGTTGCAAATGAAACAACAGAAGTAGTAGCAAGGACTAAACATGCAGACACACAGATGCTAACACAGATTAGCCTGCTATCGGCTCATGTAACCTGACCCTGCTGGTCTTAGTGGTATCTTGAAAGTAGCCTCTTGAAATTCTCCTTATGCTGTGATTGATATTTACAGTTTGGATAATAATTGTATCATTTGTCTTTGTCTTCTCTTCGTAAGAAGTTTAGTAAACCTCAGTGGATTTCGTTTTAAAAACTGCCAAGAGTCATCAGCAGTCGCCCTTCGTGAGTAAACTATTATTATTAATGGCAGCAATGACGCCAAAACTATGAAAATAAAATTTGAAGCTAGAATTACCCTGGAGTCACTGGATGTCTTTGTTTCACCACAATATGATTATGTTTAAAGAGAAAGATATGAAGTAGTTTTCTTAGTTCAGGTGCCTCCACTTTTCATCACAGGGCGTAGAAACTCCCTACTGGTTTAATTACTATTGTGGAAGTCAATTCACCCACCTCCTCCTGCTTCACATCTGTTCCCTCCATTAAGTTTGACCTTCGTGAATTGAAACATTGTTCATAAATTTTATTATTCCCATGAAATGACTCTTGTTTTCCCTGTCGGTCACAATGGCTTTTGTTCAGCTAAATGTCCTGACCTCATAAATATTCCCCCCTTTTTTTCCTCTCTGCCATAGCAGCACATGTGGGCAGATACAGTATGAACTGAAGGATGTTATTTAGTTTTTTATGATAGCCATGTGAAGATAAGTGTGCAATCACTCCCTCAGTAATAATGATCCAGTGCCAGAAAATTACAGTCATAGCTGGTCTGAACGGCCCCTTCACCTCAAAGGTAGAAAAATTAAATTACAGTCCTGCTTTGAAACAAGGCTTCGTCTTTTCTGCCTCAGCCTCCAGAAGGCAGCCTGTGTTTTCTGGCCCACAGCAGCCATTCTTCTCCACCCTGCTGATCACTGTGCAAACAGGAACATATCTTAGTTGTATTTGTAGAGGGCGTGGGTTGAAAAACTGGAACACGTGGTTGCTAGGGTTCACATAAGCGCTGATGTCTCGCTGTCAGTAAATGGAAGAGCTAATTTCTTCAGCTATTGTTTGATGAAGACTCTCAAAGACATACTAACATCTCAACATATTGTGTAGAAGAGGATGTATGCACTCTTAAATTTGCTACAGCAGATATAACTACAAAAAGTGTGTGTCTAACTTCCAGTCTCATGCTTCATGGTGTTCATTCTGCTGGTTCCTGCACTGAAACTATCATCCCTGTAGCTGCAGCTCGCAGTCCATCAAAGACGCAACATAAATAACACGTAATATGTAACACTGCTGCTGCTGCTATATGCTGCTGCTGCTGCTGTATGCTGCTGCTGCTGCTGTATGCTGCTGCTGCTGTATGCTGCTGCTACTGCTGCTGTATGCTGCTGCTGCTGCTGCTGCTGTATGCTGCTGCTGCTGTATGCAGTTGCTGCTGCTGTATGCTGCTGCTGTACGCTGCTGCTGCTGCTGTATGCAGCTGCTGCTGCTGTATGCTGCTGCTGCTGCTGTATGCAGCTGCTGCTGTTGTATGCTGCTGCTGCTGTATGCAGCTGCTGCTGCTGCTGCTGTACGCTGCTGTTGCTGTACGCTGCTGCTGCTGTATGCAGCTGCTGCTGCTGTATGCTGCTGCTGCTGTATGCAGCTGCTGCTGCTGCTGCTGTACGCTGCTGTTGCTGTACGCTGCTGCTGCTGTACGCTGCTGCTGCTGTATGCAGCTGCTGCTGCTGTATGCTGCTGCTGTACGCTGTCGCTGCTGTATGCTGCTGCTGTATGCTGCTGCTGCTGCTGCTGCTGCTGTACTGCTGTATGCTGCTGTAGTATGCTGCTGTAGTATGCTGCTGCTGTACGCTGCTGTAGTATGCTGCTGCTGTATGCTGCTGTAGTATGCTGCTGTAGTATGCTGCTGCTGTACGCTGCTGTATGCAGCTGCTGTACGCTGCTGCTGCTGTATGCTGCTGCTGCTGTATGCAGCTGCTGCTGCTGTACGCTGCTGCTGCTGTATGCTGCTGCTGCTGTATGCTGCTGCTGTACGCTGTCGCTGCTGTATGTTGCTGCTGCTGTACTGCTGTATGCTGCTGTAGTATGCTGCTGCTGTATGCTGCTGCTGTATGCTGCTGCTGCTGCTGCTGCTGCTGTATGCTGCTGTATGCTGCTGTAGTATGCTGCTGCTGTATGCTGCTCCTATGCTGCTGCTGCTGTATGCTGCTGTATGCTGCTGCTGCTGCTGTATGCTGCTGCTGTACTGCTGTCTCGCTGTGACTGTGGCCTTTACTTTGTGCATTCAGGAGGCTTGGCGTACATGTTCCCCAGCAGACAGAGCTGCAGTGTTTGTCTCTAACCAGTATCAGGCAGAGCCCTGCACAGAGCAGCCTGCAGTGGATTTATCGACCTGCTGCTCGCCAGCAGCCACATGAGAGTAGCCATTAATCAGTCTTCAGGAGCAGGATGATCCAGGGCAGCGCTGTTTTTCTTGTGGGCTCTTCTTTCCCACAAAGTTTGATGTGCTGTGAAGATACAAGACAATAACACATGCAGGTTATTTATTTAGTGTTTTTTGTCAGAGCTGAAATCCAGTGATCATTTTGGGCGCTGATATCGATTTAGTTTAGTAGCATTTTAGTCATTGGATTAAAGTTCTAGGGTAGTTTTAGTCAAAAAATAACTTAAGACATCTTGGAACTTCAGTGTTTTCTTTGGGGAAATACAATTAGATTACCCACCAGTTTATACAAGTACAGCTGAACTGATTGGTCCATGGACGGAAAAGTAATTTATTTTAAAAGTCATTGTCTTTCATGCAAAAACATTTAATGCTTCATGAAACATGTTCTTACTCCCAACTCGTCACATTTGGCAGCTTGGTAAATGGCCTTATGCTGCTGTTTGGCAGCTTTGGTTTCAGCTCTCAAAAACCAGAGATAACACAAGATGGTTTCAGTTAACTCTGAACTGAAAACAACGGATGCTATCTGTGTTTTTTATGATCTCAGACGCAGGCTCAGAAACTGCCTACCAGTGTTATTTGATGGTCAGTGACCTGAAAACACATTTGGGTCTTGAGTAGCCTCTTTAAAGGTGGACTGGCAGCCCTGGCCCGAGTCTGGCTAAGCTGTGAATATTTGGAGCCCGTCCAGTGAGTGCTTTCTCTCTGAGGCCTTCACAAAAACATGACCTATTTTACAGAGAAGTGAGGGTGACACACAGTCTGTTGTTTTATTTCTGCCATGTTCCTATTCTTGCCTTTACGTTCTCATTTAACCACCAATTTAAACATATTGATCAATATTTGTATTTACGGTGTTGTTGTAATAAGTGGTTTACAGTATTAGATTAATGGGTCAACCTTTTCAGTCCGTGTGTCTCTTCTGTGTCAGTAATGATCAGCATCTTTTAGTAGCAGAAGGCAATTCAATATGATGACAGCTTTGAGCCGTCTGCTCACAGTGTTCCCTCCATCCCTGAACATGTTGAAGAATGGCCTAAATGGACTTTGACTAATTACGCATAAAAGTGAGTCACAAGATTTTGTGCACATGGAAAATGTTCCCACAGGGCGGCCGGCTGGCTCTCTGTGGCTGAGGCTGGATTACAGATGTGTGATTATGGCCTGTAGTGCTGTTTTCCCAGGACTTGGTTTAATTGTTTGATGTGATTACACCAGCAGCTTGCAAACATTCAAAATTATGAATGTGTGTCCTTGTGAAAATGTATTTATTTACAGCTGAGATAAGTATATGTTGTACATACCGTAATGCGTCAGACGGCTTTAGACCTGCTTGTCCCCGTCATGTGAGACCATGCAGTGAAGTTGTGTCTCAGTATTAACACCATGGGAAACAGGTTTGTGACGGGTCACTGACTCACTGTCATGGTGTCTGAGCTGGTATTGCTTACGCTGCAGCTACTTCTTTGCTCTTGTACCAACACACCTAGAGGGACACAACGATTGTGGTATCAAGGCTCCAGACTGCAATGATTTAGTCGCATTTTGCAGCCAGTTTTGGAGACAGTCCAGTTAAATTATATCAATTGCTGTGAGCACCTGTGCAACTTGCAAATATGTGCCCTGTGACTTTGTTTTTAAAATCATCATCGTCTCCCCAAGCAGAGGAAGAGGGCGTGAGACAGTCCCTGGAGGACCAGATTATCATTGTTTAGCAAGCACTAGTTGTCAGATCTATTTTATAATAAAGAGCTATAATCAGTAGCTACAAATTGTATTATCTAAAGTGCATCACTGCACACAGCAGTTACCTGATGAACTCTCTCAGTCTGACCCTGATGTCTAATTATTGGATTGGATTCAGTGGGACACTTGAAAAATTACCTAAAAACAAAGCACATTCTCATGTCACAATACAAAAAGGGGATGCAGTATTGTTTGAACACTGTCCAGTCAAAACCACTGATCGCCGAAATGTCAGCTTTTAATAAGCTAAGAAAAACAGCCATGTTTTCAGCTTTGTGGCAATGCATTTTTCAGATGATTCAATGATTTTGTAAATTGTTGTTTGGCTTGAGAAAAAGGAGAAGTGTCTCAACTCATAAGTGAGCACTCCCTCCTTCAGTTTTATCAAAAAATTTAAAAACACCAAATTTGGAGATGTGTGATTTGGACTGGGCAGCGATGACATCTATTTTGAGGAGGTGCTGCAGCCCAAGGAAACATACGTCTTAAAAGCACTACTTTATTTTGTGACTTTTTCCTTTAAGATAAAACAAAGCATTTGTTTTTTCTGTAAGTTGACTTTTTATTACCAAAGAATTCATCAGTAATACAGTTAAAATGGAAAAAATATAAATGTCATTCGTTGCATGACAATTTAAGGGGTGCATCTAAATGTTGTGCTGGTGTTGGGAGCACTAGTGCTGCCAGTGGATAAGTTGGACTAGAGCCATGGTTGTGTCATGTATGTAACTGTGTTTAAACACTGCAACATAAACACAACAAGTGTCTGTCAGATGTTTGCGGAGTTCTTATAATGCAGCGTTCACAGTCATTTTTATAGGCATCATACATTGAATGTCATTGTAATTGAATTAGAGAAGATGCGCAGCATACTGTAAGTGATCCAGTGCCACTCTATGGCTCCTTTCCTTTTTCTGTTGGTGTCACTGTGGTAACTGCAGTTACAGTTTCTGTGTACACTCTGTCACCCACCAAATAGCATTGTTCGTATTGTTTGAGTGTAGTTCCTTCCTCGTTTAGTTTGCAAAGCTGATTTTTCTTGGTAGTTCATGGCTTACAGTGTTAACCTGTCTTCATTTTTATTTGCATTCTTTGCATGTTTAGAAATCTAGGAATAAATAACAATTCCTTTAAAAACTGTAGCCACTTCTTCAACAGAACAGTTTAAAACAGTAGTGCAACAGCAACTTAAATAAATCTAGGAATAAATAATTCCCTTAAAACTTACTTACAGAACTTGTTTGCTTGCAGCACTTTGAAGGGCAAATGTTGATGGCGATACTGTAAATGTCAGTAGTAAAGCTGATTGCCTGCACGTCGTTCAGCCTACATAAAACGTGTTCCCTCACTGTCTCATAAAGTTTGGTGAGAGCAGTTTTGTCGTGCTCTTCCGTGTGATGAATCTTCAAATGCTTTGTAAGGTTGCTGGTGTTGAAATTGGCAACAGTCGTGCCGCCCCTCCAAATTACAGCTTTGCAAACTGAACATGTCGCTGTGTTACTGGTGGGGTTATCCACAGTAAAATATTGCCAAATAGCTGACATATTGCTAGCTCCACCTGAATCACTGCTTTTAGAGCAGCAAAGAAAAATGTATTTCTGGCGTGTAACGTTAAGCAGAGCTAATGGAGCTAACTGGAAAGCAGCAGGGTCCCATTTCTAAATTACGTGGTATCAGATCGATGCACAGACTCCATACTCGCCGATACCGATACCTGCATTTTTGGCAGTATCTGCGGTATTTCTGATACTGGTATGGGAATCAGAACAACTCTACAACAGAGTGCCCCTTTAAATATAAAAAAACATTTTCAAAAGGAGACCACTTTTATTAAACTGTCACTCAGTTCTTATTTTGTGTCTTTGCTGTGACATATTCACATTGAAACCTCTGTGGCAAACCCAAGTCTTGTGTGAATGGCACCCACTAGGAATTAACCTGCAACAGCAGTCTAGTATACAGTAAATGGGTTAAACACGTGTTTGTGATCCCATGCCAAACGCTGGCCTTGTGCGTGAATGTGGTTTTAGTGCCAGCGATCATCTGAGGTCTCAGTGGGTCTCGTCCAGCACCCGGCCCTCAAAGTTGAGTCGTGGTGCCATAGAGCTGGGGTTGTACAAGCCCTAAGCCCAGGGCTCATTACCACAATACCCCATTATAGCCTGTGGATTAAGGTTGTGATTAAACACAAACCTCATTTCCCCATCCAGAGGCCAAATCAAACAGCCTGCATACAGTTCCTGCATTGTTCGCCTCCTTTTGCCCCTTCCTCTGTCACTTTCCTCACTGAGTCCTTGAGGGTATACCAACATTTGAAATATTGTACTTGAGCTGACAGTTGATGCACTTATCACAGTTGGTCTACTGTATTTTTATTTTGGTTGTCTATTTTAGATCATCAGAACACATTAGCTCTGGGCAATGATTAGCCACATTAGGAATCTGCTTCCTTTTTCTAGAAATCAGAAAAAACAACACTGGTTTTGAAAGACTGAGCCACAGTTAAAACAGTCATACACAGTAAGCTGCTTGGTCTTTTCCATTATTCTGTTGAGGCATTTGGTCTCCCCCTGCCTACTGGTAGACAAAAGGTCAGTGTCAAATTCAGTAACACAAGTGGATTCTTGTGTCCTTAGAGTCGTCTCGGTAAAGTACAACAAGAACACAGAAAAGCTTTTTTGTGGTTTCAGATGTGCAGCTTAAGACTGTGTGACCGAGCAGGACATTTTCTTATGGACAAATGTTTCTTCTTTCTGCAGCTGCTTTTGGACATTATTATTTCCCAGTCTAAGGATATGATCATGTAAGGTACTATCCAAAGCCACATGTGAACTTGGGGATTTGTTCCCATCTGATGTGTTTCCTTTGTTTGGGACTGATAGCTCAACCATTTGATCTTCATGTCAAATGTGGCATGACAGAAAAAGAGTTTCAGAAACAAGTCTAAAAGTCTCAGCGTGCGTTGAACAAAGTGTTGGAACATTGAACAGTGTCAGAAAACCCTTCCTTCTTTGCCTTTCTGACATCACAATCGGGAGGTTGAATCCAACAATGTATGTAATTTTTTGTAACAACCTGACAAGCACTCACACTTTATATGACTATTGGCCAGGTGTGTGTGTGTGAGAATCTAAGCAAGCTTTAAACTCCTCAGGCTCTCCTTTTTTACTCTTCCCACAACTATATCCATTACCTTCTGTGTGCAAAACTGTGTTCAACACCATGAATGGCTTTGAGCACAGACCCACTCCAAAAGAGGGTGCCTGTTTGTACAATTCATCATATCTTGCTTTTTATGATGGTGGGCTTTTCACCTTCAAGCGCAGCCATGTGAAATTGTTTGCTTGAAACTGAGCCCCTTAGGGTTCTGTGTGGGAAAGTAGTTTCCACCTGTAGTTTCTTCATGGTTGGCCCCAGGGAGCTGGATTAATATAAGAAGAATTTTTATATTATTATAACCCCTCCTCCCAACAGCTACAAATACCACGCATTAGGCAGCTATGGGTTAGATGATTAAACAATCTCCTCAGAGGTAGTATGAGAGGTAGTATCCGAGGTAGTATGAGAGGTTGTATCAGAGGTAGTATCAGAGGTAGTATGAGAGGTAGTATCAGAGGTAGTATGAGAGGTAGCATCAGAGATAGCATCAGAGGTAGTATGAGAGGTAGTATCAGAGGTAGTATCAGAGATAGCATCAGAGGTAGCATCAGAGATAGCATCAGAGATAGTATCAGAGATTGCATCGGAGATAGTATCAGAGATAGTATCAGAGATAGCATCAGAGATAGTATCAGCGATAGCATCAGAGATAGTATCAGAGATAGCATCAGAGATAGTATCAGAGATAGCATCAGAGGTAGCATCAGAGATAGCATCAGAGATAGTATCAGAGATAGTATCAGAGATAGCATCAGAGATAGTATCAGAGATAGCATCAGAGATAGCATCAGAGGTAGTATCAGAAATAGCATCAGAGATAGTATCAGAGATAGCATCAGAGGTAGTATCAGAGATAGTATCAGAGATAGTATCAGAGATAGCATCAGAGATAGTATCAGAGATAGCATCAGAGATAGCATCAGAGGTGGTATCAGAAATAGCATCAGAGATAGTATCAGAGATAGCATCAGAGATAGTATGAGAGGTAGCATCAGAGGTAGCATCAGAGGTAGTATGAGAGGTAGCATCAGAGGTAGTATCAGAGATAGCATCAGAGATAGTATCAGAGATAGCATCAGAGATAGTATCAGACATAGCATCAGAGATAGTATCAGAGATAGCATCAGAGATAGTATCAGAGATGGTATCAGAGGTAGTATCAGAGACAGCATCAGAGATAGTATCAGAGATAGCATCAGAGATAGTATCAGAGGTAGTATGAGAGGTAGCATCAGAGATAGTATCAGAGATAGCATCAGAGGTAGTATCAGAGATAGCATCAGAGGTAGTATCAGAGATAGCATCAGAGGTAGTTGAGAGGTAGTATGAGAGGTAGTATCAGAGGTAGCATCAGAGGTAGTATGAGAGATAGCATCAGAGATAGTATCAGAGATAGCATCAGAGATAGTATCAGAGATAGCATCAGAGGTAGTTGAGAGGTAGTATGAGAGGTAGTATCAGAGGTAGCATCAGAGGTAGTATCAGAGATAGTATCAGAGATAGTATCAGAGATAGCATCAGAGGTAGTTGAGAGGTAGTATGAGAGATAGTATCAGAGGTAGCATCAGAGGTAGTATGAGAGGTAGCATCAGAGGTAGTATCAGAGATAGCATCAGAGATAGTATCAGAGATAGTATCAGAGGTAGTATCAGACATAGCATCAGAGATAGTGTCAGAGATAGCATCAGAGATAGTATCAGAGGAAGTATGAGAGGTAGCATCAGAGGTAGTAAGAGAGGTAGTATCAGAGGTAGCATCAGAGGTAGTATGAGAGGTAGCATCAGAGGTAGTATCAGAGGTAGTATCAGAGATAGCATCAGAGATAGCATCAGAGATAATATCAGAGATAGCATCAGAGATAGCATCAGAGATAGTATCAGAGATAGCATCAGAGATAGCATCAGAGGTAGTATCAGAGATAGCATCAGAGATAGTATCAGAGATAGCATCAGAGATAGTATCAGAGGTAGTATGAGAGGTAGCATCAGAGATAGTATCAGAGATAGCATCAGAGGTAGTATCAGAGATAGCATCAGAGGTAGTATCAGAGATAGCATCAGAGGTAGTTGAGAGGTAGTATGAGAGGTAGTATCAGAGGTAGCATCAGAGGTAGTATGAGAGATAGCATCAGAGATAGTATCAGAGATAGCATCAGAGATAGTATCAGAGATAGCATCAGAGGTAGTTGAGAGGTAGTATGAGAGGTAGTATCAGAGGTAGCATCAGAGATAGCATCAGAGATAGTATCAGAGATAGCATCAGAGATAGTATCAGAGATAGCATCAGAGGTAGTTGAGAGGTAGTATGAGAGGTAGTATCAGAGGTAGCATCAGAGGTAGTATCAGAGATAGTATCAGAGATAGCATCAGAGATAGTATCAGAGATAGCATCAGAGGTAGTTGAGAGGTAGTATGAGAGATAGTATCAGAGGTAGCATCAGAGGTAGTATGAGAGGTAGCATCAGAGGTAGTATCAGAGATAGCATCAGAGATAGTATCAGAGATAGTATCAGAGGTAGTTGAGAGGTAGTATGAGAGATAGTATCAGAGGTAGCATCAGAGGTAGTATGAGAGGTAGCATCAGAGGTAGTATCAGAGATAGCATCAGAGATAGTATCAGAGATAGTATCAGAGGTAGTATCAGACATAGCATCAGAGATAGTGTCAGAGATAGCATCAGAGATAGTATCAGAGGAAGTATGAGAGGTAGCATCAGAGGTAGTAAGAGAGGTAGTATCAGAGGTAGCATCAGAGGTAGTATGAGAGGTAGCATCAGAGGTAGTATCAGAGGTAGTATCAGAGATAGCATCAGAGATAGCATCAGAGATAATATCAGAGATAGCATCAGAGATAGCATCAGAGATAGTATCAGAGATAGCATCAGAGATAGCATCAGAGGTAGTATCAGAGATAGCATCAGAGATAGTATCAGAGATAGCATCAGAGATAGTATCAGAGGTAGTATGAGAGGTAGCATCAGAGATAGTATCAGAGATAGCATCAGAGGTAGTATCAGAGATAGCATCAGAGGTAGTATCAGAGATAGCATCAGAGGTAGTTGAGAGGTAGTATGAGAGGTAGTATCAGAGGTAGCATCAGAGGTAGTATGAGAGATAGCATCAGAGATAGTATCAGAGATAGCATCAGAGATAGTATCAGAGATAGCATCAGAGGTAGTTGAGAGGTAGTATGAGAGGTAGTATCAGAGGTAGCATCAGAGGTAGTATCAGAGATAGTATCAGAGATAGCATCAGAGATAGTATCAGAGATAGCATCAGAGGTAGTTGAGAGGTAGTATGAGAGATAGTATCAGAGGTAGCATCAGAGGTAGTATGAGAGGTAGCATCAGAGGTAGTATCAGAGATAGCATCAGAGATAGTATCAGAGATAGTATCAGAGGTAGTATCAGACATAGCATCAGAGATAGTATCAGAGATAGCATCAGAGATAGTATCAGAGGAAGTATGAGAGGTAGCATCAGAGGTAGTAAGAGAGGTAGTATCAGAGGTAGCATCAGAGGTAGTATGAGAGGTAGCATCAGAGGTAGTATCAGAGGTAGTATCAGAGATAGCATCAGAGATAGCATCAGAGATAATATCAGAGATAGCATCAGAGATAGTATCAGAGATAGCATCAGAGATAGCATCAGAGGTAGCATCAGAGGTAGTATCAGAGATAGCATCAGAGGTAGCATCAGAGGTAGTATCAGAGGTAGTATGAGAGGTAGCATCAGAGGTAGTATGAGAGGTAGTATCAGAGGTAGCATCAGAGGTAGTATGAGAGGTAGCATGAGAGGTAGCATCAGAGGTAGTATGAGAGGTAGCATCAGAGGTAGTATCAGAGGTAGCATCAGAGGTAGTATGAGAGGTAGCATCAGAGGTAGTATGAGAGGTAGTATCAGAGGTAGCATCAGAGGTAGTATGAGAGGTAGCATCAGAGGTAGTATCAGAGATAGCATCAGAGATAGTATCAGAGATAGCATCAGAGATAGTATCAGAGGAAGTATGAGAGGTAGCATCAGAGGTAGTAAGAGAGGTAGTATCAGAGGTAGCATCAGAGGTAGTATGAGAGGTAGCATCAGAGGTAGTATCAGAGGTAGTATCAGAGATAGCATCAGAGATAGCATCAGAGATAGTATCAGAGATAGCATCAGAGATAGCATCAGAGATAGCATCAGAGGTAGTTGAGAGGTAGTATGAGAGGTAGTATCAGAGGTAGCATCAGAGGTAGTATCAGAGATAGTATCAGAGATAGCATCAGAGATAGTATCAGAGATAGCATCAGAGGTAGTTGAGAGGTAGTATGAGAGATAGTATCAGAGATAGTATCAGAGATAGCATCAGAGGTAGCATCAGAGGTAGTATCAGAGGTAGCATCAGAGGTAGTATGAGAGGTAGCATCAGAGGTAGTATCAGAGGTAGTATCAGAGGTAGCATCAGAGGTAGTATGAGAGGTAGCATCAGAGGTAGTATGAGAGGTAGCATCAGAGGTAGCATCAGAGGTAGTATGAGAGGTTGCATCAGAGGTAGCATCAGAGGTAGTATGAGAGGTAGCATCAGAGGTAGTATGAGAGGTAATATGAGAGGTAGCATCAGAGGTAGCACCAGAGGTAGTATGAGAGGTAGTATCAGTAACGTAGTAACTAGTTGTGTCTTTGACAACTTATGTGAGGAAAAAAATACTGCAGTTATACGTGGAGAAGTGTCCGTCCTCCTGTCTGTCCTACCGACTCTTCGTCACATTTCTGCCCAAGTGTTTATCTCCTTCACTATTGTGTTGTTGTAGTTACTGTCTCATGGTGACGGTCAGCCCTCCCGACCAAGACTTCAGTGATCTTTCCCCCAGAAAACAGCCTCCCTCCCCGCGAGTGTTTACTGATGGCGATTATGTAATTATGTAATTTAGAGCGAAAAACGTACCTCACTTTCCAGGATGTATGGTGGGTCAGGATCTCAATCACAACACATTACATATATATATATATATATATATATATATATATGGTGCGTCTTTATGCCGGAGCTGCTTGGTTCTGTGTGAACAAACAACAGGGGAGAATTGGTGAACCGCCGCTGTGGCGATAATGCGGCGACTCTGTGTGAAAAGGGTTACTATAGCTTGCGAATAGGGCTGTAGAGTGGATAGGAATAATTGTGGAACAGGGTTGTAAAGTAGGGGGGACAATGGCCCTTTGAACCCTCTATTGCCGGCGTCCATGGGTTGCCCCAGTTTGCCGTTGTTCCAGATCTGAAACTCGATTCTCAATTATTTATGCAAATCAGAAGGTGTTCTCACTGTGTGGCATTAAACCAGATGCTGCTGAAGAAACACTGTTTCCATCCATCATTCCCATCAGCCTTAGCATTTCATGCTAATTAGCAAAACATGCTAACACATTAAACTAAGATGGCGAACATGATAAACAGTATACCTGTCTATTGTTGTCTATGTAAGCCATATGTTTGTGTGCAGACAGGACTTTTGTTAGGATCACCTAAATAAGTTCAAGTTGATTACAAAACAATATCCAGATGAGTTAAAGTGTAACTCTCGCCAAAATGCAACCTAGGCTTTTTTTGTGAATGTACACGAGTCAAACCTTCATGTAAAAGCATAATTATGGCGAAAAAGCCACTTTTAAGATTTACCGTATTTTTGTTTTCGGGTCAAAATCATTTTCAATTGCGTTCTAGGGGCAGCTTTACGGTAGCATCAAAATCGCTATTTTCAAAACACTAAGAAGACTCGACACAACATGAAACTTTGCTCGTAGTATCAGCAGGGTCTCTACACATGAACACGAGCATTGAGAACATACATTGTTTGTGTACACAGAGTTTACTAAAAAGAAGGTTTTTGAACAACTCACGCTAGCAGTAGCTTGTTCCGCTCCCCACCGTCCTGCCAGTCGAGAAGCATCGATCCCCGAGTGCGGCGTAACATGTAGGAGAGTAAAGGCGGAAAGCTCCTAAAGCTTAGTTCCATATAAATGCACGGATAATTCGTTGTTTTGTCGTTAGTGAAAAACAACTAATTATTCAAAAACCTTCTTTTTAGTAAACTCACAACCCAGTTTCATGTTGTGTCGAGTCTTCTTAGTGTTTTAGAAATAGCGATTTTGATGCTACCGTAAAGCTGCCCCTAAAACGCAATTGAAAATGATTTTGACCCGAAAACGAAAGTACGGTAAATCTTAAAAGTGGCTTTTTCGTCGTAATTATGCTTTTACACAAAGGTTTGACTGGGGTACATTCACAAAAAAGCCTAGGTTGCATTTTGGCGAGAGTTTCACTTTTAAGTTAAAATAAGATCAGACAACAGACCAGAGCAAAAACATACTGACAGACACTATTATAGATACTCAAAGGTGCTTTTTACATGATAAATTAGCTGTCAGAACAGTCCTGTTTGTTAGTGTGAGAGAGCATGTCAGTCAAGACTCTCAGAGCCTCTCCCTGTGAGTTGCTGAACTGGTTTGAAGACCCAAAGGTATTAACAAAGCTTTAGTTACTCTTCACGTGTCACGTTTGGTTCACCAAAACCATTTGTAGCATTTATATATCTCTCATTGAGTTCTCTCTGTGTTACTCAGAGACAGACAAGATCTAAGCATCTGTGCTGTTTTCTCTGCATCTCACTGTAGATGAAGTACAGTCAGGGTCATGACAGCCTGTACAACTGAATAATTCATTCAGCGGGTGGGTTTCACTGTAGATTGTTTCAGTTCTTCCTCCCTCCCGACTGAAACACCCTGCAGACATGGAGGCCTGTCTAAAGGACATGATTGATTATAGATTGTCTGTGATGGGTCAGCAAACGGCACAGTGCAAATGGGAGTGGGTGAAGCCAGTGAACCAGTTACAAAGACAGGGAAAGACGTACTGCTTGACTGCAGCACACACAGTGCGCAGCATTAGCCAGGGTGAAGTCCTCCATTATGCAGCTGTCTCTCTGCTAACTTCCATTAGGCCTTCAGCTGCTCTGTCAGCCAGCGGCTCACTGATAAATGAAAGGACAACAACAGAAGTTTCCATGCTGTACCTTTGAAGCTTGTGCAATGGATTCAACTCATTTTAAAGTGGGACATCTAATTGCTGCAGTTCTGTGGCTAGAATAGTTAACTGTGTGTTTCACCAGAGTGCGCTCTTACACATGGTGCTCATTGATCTTGTTCATGGCTAAATGTAATGATTTTACTTTGTGTGACAGATATCCCATCCCTTACCACCAAAAGCCAATCTTCTGCTTTATCACAGCCGCACCAGGAACCTAGTGCTAGGTAGCACATAACGTTAACATAACGCTGACTACAGGGCTAACAACATCTTAGCAAAGTATGTAATAGTATAGCTGGTCAGTATAGCATATTAGCATTATTTTCTAGCATTAAGTGCAGCTAACAGGCCGTTTGGTTTTTGAGGAAAATGCAAATTCCTAAATTCCATCTGTGATACTAGATTAAAGGTTTTCAAACTTTGCTGTCTGCCACCCTGTTGAAGTATGGGAGAGCTGAAGGGGGAGCAAAGAAGGAAAGACATGAATCAAACATACTGCATGAGGTGAAAGGGACAGGTGCACTAGTCATTGTAGTTTGACCTACTGATTTAGCCGGCTTATCAACACGGGCAGCAGTCAGAGCTGCAGCAGTGAATGTGACACACAGCGCCTGGAGGCTGTTAAGCTACTTTAAAACCATTGAACCCTTTAACCACGCCTGATTGCTGCAATTTGTGTCAAAATGTACTTATTTTATGAGTAATAACTTAGTAAAATCTGACCACAGTTGTAATACACATATTCTTAGATTCAGTGTGATTTTCACTTTCTGAGTTTATCATTATATCCGGTCTGTTGTGAATGAACATCCATAAATCCACGAAGAAGTCATAGAAAAACAGATGCCTTGTTACTTTAGAACCTGCCTGAGAATCATGTTAAATCAGGTTTTCTTTAGTATCGTAGTAATCCAGTGATCATTGTCTGTACTGTCATTGCTCATAGCTCATTCAGCATAATGGTGCCAGTTTGCCAAAATGTAAACTGATAAAGGCTGAAAAGTGGAGCAGAAGTTGTAGCCATCCCTGTTCCTTTAAAATGTAGTTCTCAATATTTGTTATTGTAGTTTCATCAGTTTGATTTGTTCATTCAGGATATATTAATAAACATTTTCAGTTTTTCCAAAATCAGATAAAGAGCTAATCAGCTGACGTTGTTAAGAGGATAACACGCAGCAGGATACCAATCATCTACCATTTAAAATCACAGGATTTCATACTGTATGCACATGGCTGCTGACTCATTCAGACTGTGTAGAGTCATTAAATATTATTTCTGAGAAACACAGAGGGTTGTTTTTGTCTTAAAAATAATATTTTGCATTGAGAGGACACACACCAACAATACAGATATGTTAATATGTTTCACTTAAATCCCAGCGATACTGGCCTCAACAAGGAAACATACAGTTGATCAGTTGTTGGATATCTCATTTTAGGTATTAATTATCCTCTGTCTCTTTCTGGCTGTCTTCTGTTTATAATGGGTATCCATGCTGTGGTTGAATTAACTCACAATAGTCTCAGGAGTTTTGTATAAGAGCCTCCAAATGCTGTTTCATTACTAATCTCAATATTTTGCGTCAAAACAGGATGATTTTCGAGGGAATGGAGTTCCTTAATCTGCGTATATGTTTCTGAGAGCAGAGGACAGTGTGTGGTTGTCCACAATTGTATTTATTCTGACATTTTTTCACATCACATATTGGAAAGCAAATACAGCTGCGATTTACTGACAACCATACTGCCACTCTGACTCATTATTACATCAAAATCACATGAGCACAAATTTCGAGAAAACTATTATATAACTAACTATATATTCAATTAATGTCATACATTTTAGAATGACCCCCTTCCAAGTGTTTCACACTTCTGTGTTGTGTCTTCCAGCTGTTACGAGAACTGAAACACCCGAATGTGATTGCCCTGCAGAAAGTGTTCCTGTCCCACAGCGACAGAAAGGTTTGGCTCCTCTTCGACTATGCTGAACATGACCTTTGGGTGAGTCTTCCTACATGCAACAGCACATGTGTGCACATGATGTCACCTGATATGTTCCTGTTACAGTGCACCTATATCTCCTTCACTATAACTGGCAGCAAACTTTACAAACCTCGCTTAGGAAACTGTTTCCTGATTTCCTGATACTACTGTACCTTTAGATGATCCACTGAATTCTATGCTGTCTCATACAATTACACTGTATGTGAAATGAAATATATGATAATATGATATATGAAATATGTTGGATTTTTTTCCATTAGAAAACTGTTTTAACCACTGACATCATCTATATTCAATGCAAAAAAAAGGTATTACATTAGGAGTTAAGAGAACAGATATAAAAGATGTTGATGATCAAACAAAGATGATTTTAATTGGTCAATGGTTATTCACCCCTAACATCCCAAGACTCAACAAATGAAACCATCATTAAAGGTGCAGTGCATAAGAATTTTAGTTGAAAACATTCAAAAATTCTGAATGTGCAGAAATAACAGTTTTGATGTTATGATGTTTATACAATGTGTTGCAGAGATATCTACTGAAGTTAGCATACTAACCAGCTAGCCCTGTTCCGTCCCAGTCCAAATCTCCTGTGCTAGATATGTAAACAGCAACCACGAGCACCCAATCTGGACCACTAGCTGCATGGCTAACAGAGCTAACTAGCTAACAGCAGCAACAGTTAGCAGAAGTTATCGGTAACTCTGATGATATGCTGCCCCCTATTTCTTTTGAGACAATATGACATTGGTCAAATTAACAAACCCATGTGGATTTCCAACACTGGTATACTGTAAACACCAGCTGCCACACAATAAAACTACGATGTATATAAATCACAGCATTATAGTTTGCCTCATATACCAGGCACCTCCAAGGTGTGGAAAACAGTTTTCTTGTAATGTTGTAGCTATACTGTCAGAACTGACAAGACATGCTTCAGTCCACAAGCACAACTGAGGTGAAACCTCTCTCTGCCTCATAGCACATCATCAAGTTCCACCGCGCCTCCAAGGCCAACAAGAAGCCCATGCAGCTGCCCCGAGGGATGGTGAAGTCTCTCCTGTATCAGATTCTGGATGGGATCCATTACCTCCATGCCAACTGGGTGCTCCACAGGGATCTGGTGAGCAGCTATATTAGCTTCAGTGCTCCAGTTTCCCCTTACAGACACACACTGGCTCCAGCACACACTTCATCTTGGAGCCGTTTCCAAAGGCAACACTGTTAACGTCACAGAAACACTGTTACCCAGGAGGGGAAGTTTCTTCCAGCAAGAATTAGATTAGTTGATAAAAATGGAGACTTGGAGCTAAAAAATTACTAAAAAACACAATAACCAGGAAAACATGGGAAGGAAGGAAGGAAAACGTGGGTGTAGATAAATTCTGTTTTAATCCTTCAGTTTTAAACATAGAATTGTCTCGATGTGTTACATGCAAATTAAAGACCTCCCTTCAGAAAAATTTGTGACACTACAGATTGTACAGACATGGTGCTGATTGGCTGTTCAGCTACGTGAAGTAGTGCATGGGAAGAGAAATGGAAAAAGAAAGGGAAATCCTGTTGCTGTAGTATCCATGATTTCACCAGTGACCAAAATGTCGCGACAGTCAAACCACATCTCCGCAAGTTCTCTGATGTCGGTTTGGTGTATCTCTGGGCCGTTAGCTTTAGCAGCCCTCTCACTAATTAGCTCATTAGCTAGTTTGCTAATTTAGATTTTCATGTATTCTCTCCTTAATTTTATTTTTTATGTTTATGTTCTTGTTCATAGGAGGATGAACACTGTCTGTTATATTGTCATGTTGCCATTGTTCAATAAAGCATAAAAATGATAATATTAATCAAAATGTAATATAAAGCAGCTCAGATTTTCTCTCGAGCTGCTAAAGTTGGCTTCCTTCAGTTTGTGTAATAATAGTGATGGAAGGCCACAGAAATATATAGTTAGTTACTTTCTCTAAACACAGAGTTCATCAGAACTAAAAATGTTAACATTGAAGTTCATTGTGTTGTCTCACACCTTGACACTAGCTGCTAACCTCCACATTTGTTACAGTGAAGCGTTCCAAGTGGCAGTATGATGTTTGTGGCAGTGCAGGTGCTGTTATGTCTGGGTGTGGTGTGTTATTATGGCTCTGATTGTCTGGGGGTTTGATTGTAAAGCCTGAGGAGCAGAACGTCCTGCACTCTGAATGTTGTCTGACTCTCGTCTACCCTTTAACCTGGCTGCGACACACTGGCGGTTCCTGTGAGATTCTCTCCACCTCGGTTTTCCCACAGTGCTTTGGTTAGAGGGAGATTTCATTCTCTGTAGCTCAGAGTCAAACTGGAGCCACAACACAGGGCTTCTCATTGTGTCTTAAAATCTCCGTTAAGATGGCTGAATGGCAGGAATTTAATCAGAATTGTTGTGTGTTCACAGGAAACATTTGTCCATCACAGTCTTGGTTGGCTAAGCTGGTTGAAATTTAGCTCACTGACAATCAACTCATATCTGGTCAGTATTATCAATAACAGTCTGTTTGGTCACTCCTCAGCTAATGTTAATATCCCGTTGTTTCTTTTATGGTAGTTATGATAAATGATTATTATAAAAGCTGTTGCCTTACTTTGTGTAACGTTGTGTTTTCAGCAGCAGTCACTAAACATGACTTTTAAACAAGCGAACACGATGAAACAGTAAAACACAGCAGACGTTTGAAAGTACAAGGCTCAAGTAGTAGTGAAACTGGTGATGGAAAAGCAAATCAGCGTGACTTGGTTTGACTTGGCGCAGCCAAAAGTGCTGGTGGAAAAACGCCAACAGCTCTCTCTGGAGACACTAAAGGCTTTATACACCTTTTTCCACTTATGCAGTAGTACTACCTTACACTTATGTTGATGTGGTCCAGATCAGATCTGAATCAGTGTGACTTTAGGCAGCTTCTTAGAAACTTCTGTCACATGTGAGATTAATGAAAAATTGGAACAATCTTCATATCTGACTGTGTACTGTAAACACCCACGGCCCATCTGTATGTGTGGCTCTTATCTCTCCCTGCATCTGTCACTGCCTCACAAAGAACATTTGTGCCTTTGCTTGGGAGAAAGAAGTATCATTAATCAGACACATCAGATTATGTGGCAAAACTTTAATTTGATTACCACCATCGCTGCTTTGACGTCAGACAATCCGGAGAAAGGCTATTTTCAGATGGTGCTCATGAGAGAGTGAATGACTGAGATTATACAGTCTGACTGAGATGTAGCTAAGCTGTTGGTTGATTTCTCTATATACACCTCTTAGTGGATAAGTTGGGTTCAGAAGTCAGAGGGCAGAGCAGTCACACAGTTCAGGCTTCCATCTATCCATAGGGCTCTATCTACTTTGAACAGAGTCGTCCACACTTATGTAATCCCCGGCAATCCTCGGTGGTCATGTGGTGGCTGGACATCACGTTATGTAAACCTGCAGGGATCAGGGAGCGTGCTCTGTATATGACACTCAGGCTTTCTCTGGTGATTTGGAACAACCACAGGACATCTCTGCAGGCTTTAAGCTTTTTTGATTCCACTGCAGTCGCTGTGTACTGCGCCAAGAAGAGCTGTTGTTGAGCTGAAATGACTATATATATGTGCTATATATAAGCTGAAAATATGAAATGATAAGATTGTGGAATCATTTGCTTGATATGTCAGAAAACAGGGTCAATAAGAAGGTTTCTCAGTGAGGTGAATTCTTCATGGGCTACAGAGACTCATGCTATTTTTGAGGAAGCTCTTTACAATATATATATCGGAACAATTTATTTTGTAACATGAGAATAATTAGAGGAAAGTTACCTGCTAGATTTGAAGAAAAATGGCTAAATGATATGTTGTTAAAACCAAAGTTACAGACATATATTCAAATCAAGCACAAGTATGGTACTGAACCATATGTTGCAGCAAACTTGTCACAGCTGAAAACAGATTTTTGAAGTTGGCAGATTTAAAAATATCCAGGAGGACAAAGTGAATTATGTGAATTAGGAGAAGTTGAGAATGAATCACATTTTCTTCTGTATTGTCTTTATTATGATGAGTTAAGAATTCCTGCACTGAATGAAGTGTCTGTCCAACATCCAGAAGTGTTTGAGGATGATGACAGAATATTTGAATGGTTGTTTCATTTGAAGGCTATAAGTTGGTTCTTTTGTTCCTGAAACTTGGAAAAGACGTCAGGATGGTTTACTACTCTGGTTTCTGGTCTGTTTGTCATGTTTTCTGATGATGGTGTCTTGCAAGCCTGTTCGGGCTGGGCACATTATTTGTGCATGACATAATAACAAAATCAGTCATAATTGCTAATTCCCAGAATCTGACACCAGGCAGTAAGCCCAGTAAATGCTTGTGGTCAGATATGTTGTTGTCCTGTTGCAGGAGTTAATCACCTTATTAAGTTAATAAACTTATGAAAGTGTTACAGATCAAACATTTTCCAAAACAAAAAGGTATTTTTCACAGATGCTCAATATCTGTAGCACTTTGCTCTTCTCCTTACTTCAAACAAAATTAATGCTTAGAAGGGTTGTAAAATGATAAGTGCACCAACAATCATTATCTTCTCACCCTTATGCTGATGGAAAGTAGATGGGGAATTATAGAAAGTAAAAAAAAACAGCAGAACTAAAAGCCCTGACAGTCCAAATCAAACTGACCCCAACAACGTAAGCTGATGTTCACAGAGGACTTCTTAAGTATCGCTATCAGTACACGTACACACAAGTACACACTGGTTATAATGTTAGCTCCTTGTGAAGGCTAGCTAGTTTAGTCATGTTAGCCTTGTCTTAGACAAATTAGCACCAGGTAACCCCTTCGTGGTTATGTATCTAACAACAGAATACTTATGTCTGCACACACCCCACAGCTGTTGGGCGATGCTGGGCTCCCTGTAGCTGCCTTCTTTCCCCTTTTCAGGGTGCTGTAGAAATCTGACTATTGCCAGCGTTATGCTGTGCGTTGACTTTGCTGCTGCTGTATGGAGCAGCTTTCACTTTATAAATGTAGCGTCCATTGTGTTGATGACACGCTTAGTATTTTACACGCTGACCCCAAAAACTGAGCTGACTTTCACAGACGTATTGGGAGGTGACGGTAAGGTTAAGTACATACCGCTTGTAGTGTTGTGTCTTTATCAAGGCTCGAGGCTCCTTGCCAAATTTAAAAGACAGTGTCAGTAGACACTGATGCATGAATGAAATGTTTTTTTATTTCTATAAAGAAAAAGCAAAGCAAGCAAAAGGATGGTTGTCAAGTAATGTAATAGGTGTTACTGACCGTGATGGGTTTCCATTTACTGTTTACTGAAGTAGGTTCAACCAGCTTTATCTCTTTAAGGTACCTATGTTACATGCAATGATCATCTTATTTTTATGTGGATAATGAAAAATGCACTTCACTACTTTCTAGAGCCCAAGTTTACAATGTTAAGTAGCTTGTTTTGTCAAACCAACAGCGTGAAGTCCCAACAGATTCATTTAAAAGGAGGACATGAAAATGTCCCCATATGAGAAAAAGTGAGACTTCAGTGAGTCATTCTGCTTCAAATCGGAATTAAATTAACAAGTATTCAACTATCAAGGTATCAAAGTATGAAGCTAAATGTATTTTTTGTCGATTGACTAATTGCAGAATTTACACTAACAGTGTAATTGTAGGCTCGTTCTACAGATTGTATTTTACCATGTTATCCCTCTCAGTCTTCACTCTATTTAAATGGTCTCACTTATTATGTTCACACCCAGATGTTTTAGTGCACATTTTTAATTTCTAAAACCAGAAACAATATGAGTGAGTAACTGTAGGCCTCATTGTCCCTTATCCATGAAAAACATATTAGATTGTATTCAGTAATAAGGTCTTAAAAGTCTTTTTTCCTTTTCTTTTTTTACACATTTAAAGGAAAAAGACAACATTTTATAAAATAGGCTTTTGGTAAACTTGTGTAAAGAGTGTTAAGCAGAGGAAGAAGTGCCACAGTAATAAGAGGGAAGCCTCCTTACAGCAACATGAATTCTCCCACAGGAGCTGTGTGGTTGTTTTGCTCCCTGAAGGTCACACCAGTCTTATCTGTGCACCAACACTTCCGCCCCTTTATAACTATTTTCATTACAGCCGATGGAATTCTCCATTGTGACTCTGCACTGATGTATTGCAGTTAGTGCTGTTATTTTGCTGTCTCATTGCCAGGACTTCCTGCCATTGTGGCCTCAATCCTCCCCTCTACAACGGCCTGTTTTTGGTTCTTGTTGTTGGTCAGATTATCATCTTTGTGCAGGTGCTTGGCTCTTTGTCACTTCCCTCTGTGGGTGTGAGCATTAAACCAAAATACAGTTCATAGTGAGCATGTTGATGGTTTATGGAAAATCTATTCAATGCCTCTAACTGCTTTTGGAGATTATATGAAAGCTGTAAGTCTTACCATGAGCACCATACTGACATGTAGTGTGCTGTGGTCTGTTTAGCTGTGGGGGAGGAGGCTCCTGTCATTATGGCTCCAGTACTTCTGCCCTTACATAACTGTGTGTTTGTGCTGGTGTGTAGCATGCTCTGCACCATAGGTATGAGGCATGTGCTTTGCATTGCACCACAGCATAGCTCCCATCCCCCACTTGTCCTGCCACTCCTCCACTCCCTTCTCCATGGCCCACCCACCCCCACGCCCCTACAAGCGTTATGTAACAGTCTGCAGCTAGTACCAAGCCCACCGTCCTGCATGGTTAGCTGAGTCAAGATGCTGACTTAGCAGCTCTGCAGGCCAAAGCAAAAGGCATCTCACTCAGTGGAGGACTGTACCAACAGTCTCTGCCGGGAGGGGGAGCATTACTGAAGGCTGCTGCGGTAAATCCAGACCAACCTATATGCACTGTATGTACAGTGTTACTGGCTGCAATTTCACTGCAGCAATGCTGCACAGATGCTGCTGCTGCTGGGGGGGGGGGGGGGGGGGGGGTGTCACTGGATTTCCTTTAAAAAATTACAGATAGAAAACCTTGAAGTCAAATAAAGTGAAATAAAACCACTGAATGTAATATTACATTTATTATTGAAGTAGAAAAAATAAGAAAAACAGTTATTAAATGATGAACTAATATAACATCTTTGATTTGTTTTGTTTTTTTAAACATGTGCAAAGAATATCAACACTTTCACCATCAAAAAGTTTTAAAGAAATTAAAATAATCCTTCTTAAAAATATACAGTCAAAATATCTTAAAGTGGGTTTTTATTTCATAAGATCAGTGGCGCTTGATGTTTTATGCAGGACTATAGAACATCTAGATGTGACAGAACTACATTAACCCTACACAGAATAAACATGTGGCTGCAACAAAGTGAAAACTAGTGAAGATTCTTTGTTTTGGTCAAATTAAAAAGATTTATTGTTATTAATTTGATTATTGTAAACATTCTGCAACAATTATTTAAATTCATTCATGTTGCAAATTATCCTTCGGGTCTCTTATCAGGACAAATTTCAACTCAATACTCTTTAGCTCCGAGGGCCAAACTTCAAATATTTATAACTAGAAAAGTATTTGGAGTAGGTATAGACTGATTATTGGCCTCGTGGATTATCAGGGCGTGTGTTCAACATTGTTCCAATTATGAGTTTTGTCGTTTTTTTGAGTCAGATTAAATTCAGATACAAATGGGCAACTTTGTCTGCAGTCACCACTCTGTAGTCTCACTCAATGTCCCACCTACAACACTAAATGAGTGATGACACATCACAAGTAACAGCCTATCAACACTGAGTAATCTGAATCTGCAAAGTAACTAGTAACTAAAGTTATCAAAGAAATGTAGTGGAGTGGAAGTATAAAGCAGCAGAATATGAAATACTCCATGTATCTTAAAGCTGCTGTAAGTGATGTATTTTTAGTGTTAAATAGCTGTATATTCCAACAGTAATCACTGTTACAGAGTAACACAGAGTGTTTGGTCAGTAACCCATGTTTTCCTCCCCCTGCTCATTCAGTAAAAGACAAAAGACATTTTACGGTATCCTTGACAACTTTATCCAATCAGGACAGAGAAGTCCATAAAGAGGCTGTGAACACGAGAGCAGGATCTTCCTGTCAGGGGTCAATCCCTGATTTGGCGTACCGTCATAGGATTGTAAATGGTTAATGGGCCTGCATTTCTATAGCATTTTCCCAGTCTACTGACCGTCACATTCACCCATTCACACACACATTCATACCCTGATGGGAGAGGCTGCCATGCAAGGTGCTGACCTGCTAGTCAGAAGAAATTTTGGGTTCAGTATCTTGCTCAGACGTGCAACTAGACAGTGTACTAGTCAAGTCTAAGGAGCACATTCACAAAAAGACATCTGGTGAAAACTGCTAGACAGTCATTTTATTTGACATAAAACTGTATCTATACAAATTAAATAAAACTAAATAATAATAGAGTCATTCCACACCTACTCACCCAGATTTCAGAATTGTTGCCAGTTCATGTCATGGATTTTCTTGAAAAAAGTCATGTAAGAAGTTTTATTAAATTCAATGTGTTATTTACAACATTATTTTTTCTCTTTTAGCTCAGCAGCTACAGGGAAGATTTTGGATTTTTTTACATTTTAAAACAAGTTCCAGTCTACTACAGTTGTTAAGGAGAATGCTACAATTGACTTTTGCTGTGAAGCTCCAGAAATGTTTTGTGGACTATGAAACTTCACCCAACTCTTTATGAGCATAGGGTTGAGTATATATGGACTGAATTTTCATTTTTGGGTGAACTTATCCTTTAATAGTGCACAGGTAGGGGCTCATTATGTTGTTACTTGAACTAAACTAGTGGTTTTAAATGGTTCTGTCGGCTGTGACCTTTTGGCTTCAGGACAGCCTGTTGTATAAGTTTGCCTCAGGCTCCTGAACTAGCCTACATTTTGACACAAAGATGTAGATGTTTTTTTAGAAGGGGGCTGTGTCCCTAAGGATTGAGTTTAGCGGTCCTCAGTGGGATTGGGACTGTATATTTTCCCTCGGCTCCTGATCCATTTATGAAACTAACCAACTGTAACTGATTGATTTTACCGGATGAATTCAAGAGAAGGTTTAAATTTTTGGGGTGTGAAAAAACAATCTGGTGCATATTTCAGAAAAACACTAGTTCATATCTGTATTTCACCGTAACAACAGCACTATTTGACCATGTTCAATGTCACTGTACTCCATTACGTTCAGATGTGTCTTCACCTCACCAGCTCCACTCACAGTATATCTTTGTTTTTAATTAGAAACATTACCTTCCTTTCCTCAGATGTTGCATGCTTATTTTGCGTTTTGAAGAGGCACTGACACTCACTCAGATCTTTTAGTGGACAAGGAGAGCTAATAACTAACTCAAATGAATGTGTTCAGGATGGGCATATTAATTCAGCAAGGCCTGTTTAGAATTTGAAAGAGGAGCTGTTGAGCCTCAACTCCTCTGGCCTTTTAAGAGACATTTGTCTTTGTGTTTGCCGATCGTGGCGTGTCGTGTTGTGGGCGTGAATAATAGACCTCATTATTAGTGCTGTTTCTATAGCAACAAGATGTGTTTGCCAGGCAGATCTGAGTCAGCCGTGCCAGAGGGTTTACATTCGCGCAGACACCCAGGGAGAACAGACAGACTGTTTGACGACAAGCAGATTCTGCATCCTGCTCCATGAGAGGACGACTGTAAAGTTCAGAAACACGGGCCTTGTGATTAAATGTGCAGCGATCTGCCTGTTTGTTTGATCCCCCTGGGTCAGTCAGTGAATAACATCACAGTACTTGATGATATGTTGTTTGATACAGACTTCCTCATGCTGCTCACTTTTTTCCCAATAAAAACCCTAATAAAGACATTCTGTAGTGTTATAGCTGCACTAATCAATATTTTATGTTGTGGCAATGGATCAAATGTTTATTTGTAATATGAAACCTGATGCACTAAGTGGAGAACCCACTAAAAAATGATCATCCAATTGATCAGTTCCTCTCAGTGTCTGTTCAGAGTGTTTAAGCCTCTTTTAGCACATTGTTTTAAGGCCAATAAATTCAACCTAATTGCCAGGAGCAGCAGGCAGCTGTTGTCAGACAAAATGCTCTGATAAACCCAACATGTGCTGCCTGCCTAGCACCTGACAACAGACAGACAAAGTTAGTGAACTAGCAAGTGAACATAGTGAAGAATTTAGGCAGCTAAAGAGCAGGATATGTCCCTGAGGAGTTGAGGGACAAAGTTCAAAGTTCAAGTTCAAAGTCGACTTTATTGTCAAAACTGCAATATGTACAAGACATACAGAGAATTGAAATTGTGTTTCCCTCTGTCCAGACAATATAAGTGAATATGTACAGAAAAAGCAGAAAATAGAAATATAAGAATATAAAATAAAATAGAAATATAGATCTAAAAATAAAAATAAAAATAAAATATGTACAGCTAAGAGACATTCGGGAATATAAAGTCCGGAGATATAAATAGTGTGGAATAGATATGTCAGTATTGGGGTTGGATATAAATATAGATATAAATATGGCAGTTTGATATAAATATGACAGTATAAAATGGTCTAAACTGGACTATGACAATGAAGTTGTAAGCAAGTAGATTTTAAAGTGTTTTTTTGAGTTGTAAAAGTGGCTGGTGCCATTTGGGGCGGGGGGGGGGGGGGGGTCAACAATGTCCAGAGTTAGTGGGGGCAGCGGGCGGAGAAGGAAGGGGGGGCAGCGCTGGGAGGGAGTTCAGCAACCCAGGGCTAAAATAAAAGTAAATATTAGACTTACATTAGTCGGTGACTATGACACCTACTGTGGTTCCATGTCTGTTGGATGTGTAAATAGAAAAAACTATGCAAAAACTATTTAACAAGGCAATAATATGTCAATGTTGTTGTGCACTGACAAAATGGATGAATGTAGCTTTAAAGCTGCACTAATAAGTGCTTATCTATGAACATGGATCCAGTGACTATGTGTCGTGTGAAGGGGTCACACTTAATGACAAACACAAAGAGAATTTTCACAAACTCTTCAGGTTCCCTCAGCTCCACATATTTTAGCATCTTTCAGCTCATTGTTTCGGTTTCACAGCCAGCAGCTACTTTATGGTTCAGCGCTCTTATCATCTATGGAAGAATTATCCATAGTAATATTAATAATAATAATAATAATACTAATAATATTAAATTGAAAAAAGTCTAAACTACGATAACTCTTTTTAGGATTACTTAAGATTAATTATACATACATATGCTGGCATCTTAAATAGGTGATGATTCAAATAGCTGGCTAATATGGTAAATTGGTGTATTTTGAGAGAAGCAGTTTTACAAACAGACCATATACCCGCCCCTGCGGAGCACTCAAAAAAAGTGCGAAGGAACGCACCCAAGGCAGCATCCGTCATTTGATTGGTCCACACTCTAGCTGTCCCCTATTGGCTGGTGAAACACAATATTTTGAGCGCAGGGAGGGACAGCCTTGAGTCTGAGCAGACTCCTCAACCTGAGAGGAGGTGCTTGTTCTGAGTGCGTGCACATTAGATCTGAGCGCGCAGACTTTAGATCTGAGCGAGCACAGGACATATTTGAATGCGAGCGAAATTTTTGTGTGCAAGAAGAAGATGTGTGAGCACAAGCATGTGATTTTTGAGTTCAAGCACACATTTTGAAAGAAAGCAGCAAACATCTCAGTGCGAGCACAAAATGTGAGCATGAGGAGAATAAATCTGAGCACGAGAAGGAGCTGTGTCACTGAAAAGGAATGAAATCATGCTCTCAAACTGAAAATCTACGCTCTTGAATAAAGATAGGATAATTCTTCCATAATCATCCTGATTTTGGCCACAGCAGACAGCTGTTTTCACTAAGAGTAATTCTGATAAACCCACTATTTGCTCCCTGACTAGCACCTAGCAGCAGACAGACAAAGTCAGAGACTAGCTGGTGAACATTGTGAAGCATTTAATGGCTAAAGAGACAAACATCTCCCTCAGGAGTTAAAAGCAAACAGAAACACAGGTCAATAATGTTTTGCATTCGTCAAGTGTCCAGAAGCACAACACCAAATGAATGCTAATGTTGTGTCATGTTAGCTAAATGTGTCAACATTCAAAGTTTGCAACATTTTTGCAAAAGCTCCTTTCTATGGTGCCAATATATCAGTCAGGGGTCGGCAATCTGGCCAAAATGTAATATCAGGATCTATATAATTATAACTCACATTGCATTATTTACCATCCATCACCAAGGGAAGAGCCACGTGGAGTAATTCTTCCAATCAGCAGAGCCATCTCGTTGGCTGGCTACATCATTATATTTCTACGTAGCACAGACCAGCTGGTCACTGAGGTATATGAAGTTTGGAAACAGAAGTAGGGAAACGTCAGAGACTGTAATCTCTGTGATTTGCATGAGTAGTAGATTGTGGATGCCTTCAAGACAGTTCACAGTCTAAAACAGTCCCAGTCGTCAGGGTTGTGTTTGCAGCTTGTTACACTGCCTCCAAATGGCCAAAACATGAATACATTCAGTTTTAAAGCATCCTTAATACATTGTTTTTAAATACACATTAGGGGTCGACCGATATGATTTTTTCATGGCCTTTACCGATTAGTATAAGTCAAGGAGACTGAAAACTGATATTTGGGACCGATATTCATTTGCAGTAAAATGAAAATCTTTGTGTTAGAATTTTGAACAGCCAGCAATGATATAAAGTTCAGTTTGCTCAGGTACTGTTCTCAAGTACAATTTTGAGGTACTTTACATAAGTATTTCCATTTTCTGCTACTTTATTCTTCCTCTCTACATTTATTTGATACATTTAGTGAGCAGTTTCTGATTATTCAGTGTTTATAGGCTGTTAACTGTGATGTGTAACCAATCAGATAGTGTTGTGGGCGGGACATTGTGTGAGCGGAAGTTGTATCAGAGCCAAAGTAGCACATTTTTAAATTAGTTTTTTACCGATACCGATAATCAGAAAATGCTGAATATGGGCCCTGATAGTCGACTATGGCTGATAATTGGTGTACCTAATACATATGGATCAGTACAGTACAGTACTACGTGTAAATGCTCTTATTTGTCACTGGGCCAAGCACAAAACACTGGTGACTAGTTTGAAGGAGTTTGATGAAGTTAAATAGAGAGTGGGTCTATATTTGTTAGGTGACCATAAGAAAGACCCTCAATGCTTTTTTTGTGTGTCTGCTGATGTGTAAATAAGCAATTGACTGCTACCACATTCTCTAAAACTACTTTATAAGGTAATAATATGGCAATCCTGTTTTGTAGCTTGTTCTGCTGCATGCAAGTTGCCCTCCCAGAAAACTAACTCAGCTTTTACTCTCACAAGCTCACTAGTTTTGTTCCTCACCCAAAAGCAGATGTACGTGGCCAGGTGCCTGAGTATGTTTGACCCCATTCCTGTGTGAGCTTTCACAGAGAGTTTTAAGTGCACTCTCACAAAATGGCTGACTGACATGCTCATGTGGTTGTGTGGTTCAATAACCAACAGGGCAGCCAGTACAGGCCACTGAACATGTGTTTGAAGTGTGCAATTTGTTCATTTGGAGAACCGAATCACTGATAACGTTGTGTGTATTGTAACAGTAATGTCCTGGCTGGTGACTGGTAGATAAATGAAAGTGAGCACTGAATGGTTTGTATATCTTGTGTTTCTCTGTCTCCTTCAGAAACCAGCTAACATCCTGGTGATGGGGGAAGGTCCTGAACGAGGAAGAGTTAAAATCGGTAAGGTGGATTAAAAGAATATTTCTGTAAACTACTTGACTGATTTGTAATTGATCCAAATGATAGATCCTGCCATCGTCATGATAATGGTTCAATGAGGCTGTTGAGTTGTGTGAGTGACCAGTAGCTGCAGCGTTTAACCTTCCCTCTGAGAGGCTGACAGGGAGCTCAGATTGGTGCTCTTACATAAGCCAGCTGGCCAGAGGACTGTTGAGGGGAGGTGCTGCAATGCTGGACTCTATTTTTAAACCATGTGCGCACAGAAATACTACTAGGTTATTGTTTCAATGCAACTAGATCTTTTACAGTGTAACTGGTGCTGATGAATATTTACTGCACAGGGCTGTCAAAGATGTCTAACTCAGTAACCAGCACTGCATAAAACAACAAAACTGTTGAGGTTGTTTATTGTTTTATATCTTTATTGTTATATGGAGCTTATTAGATTAGATATGGACGCTCACATTCACCAGCCAAACAGATTTGACTGTTCACTGTTCACAAAGGAAACTTCATATGAGTTTATGAGTTGTGTTAATACAGCACCCTGTTTCATGCTTTATTTTATGTTGGAGTTTCGAGCTGTTTCTGGTAGAGAAGGGCACATTCCCAAACATAAGGCCAAAGATAATAGAAAAATGTTGACTCAATTCAAGACTTTAAAGAAAGTTAAAGAATATCACAAACATAAGGATAAAAGTTATTTATTTCTTATTACCAAAACTGCCGTTTTATTGAAGCTTCCATCTCAAGAGGTCTCTGAAGTTGTTTAAGAGTAGATTAGATAAACATATGTATTTAATAAAAGAATAAGAATATTATTAAACCTGTATTTTAGTTTATTTTATTTTAGTTAGTTAGGTAGGTTAAATTATATCTATCTAGTCATTTAAAAAATAACAATGAAATTGGTAATCAGGCTTTTATATATAAATGGTAGCACGGCCAAGTATTTTAAATAGAAAGAATAGAAAGTCTATGTAATCTGCTGTCTTGTTAATGCAATACTCTAAATAAATGGAAAAGTTCACTTAAAAATGAAAACCAGTCATTATTTACTCATGCAGATGGACTGTAGAGTGAAGTTTCATGGTCCACAAAACATTTCTGGAGCTTCACAGCAAAAGTCAATTGTAGCATTCTCCTTAACAGCTGTAGTAGACTGGAACTTGTTTTAAAATGTAAAAAAATGAAATGTCTCCATACAGCTACTGCATAAACTTTTCTGTGGAGCAGGTGGAAGTACTTTTTCAGCTTTAAATAGTATCTGTAGGTATTTCCTTCAGGCTGCGTACAGCCCTGACAACCCTAACAAGCTGAGCAACAAACAAGGGGAGACAACCTGTATGTAACCTGAGAGGAGTAACCCACAGCAACAAAAGTGCATCACTCAATGCTTCTGATTGCTCTGAGTCAAAGGTGATAACATAAACCCACTCAGACGATTGAATCAACATTTTTATCATGTCCTCTCTTTGCTCGTCTTGATTTTGGCAGCTGGACGGTCAGAGGATGCTGTGAAGAGAGATTTTAGTCTGAAACTGTAAACATGAGAGTGACAGGTCACGGACACACACACAAACACTCACACGAACGTACATATATGAACTGCCACTGCACACAATATAAATCCTCATGAACACATTTAACAACCAAGAGTTGTACAGGCAGCAAGAAACAAAACATAGGGAGAGTGGAGGGACGGTGCCTGAGTCCAGAGCTGAGCAGTGAGAGCACAAAGCAGCTGCCACATGTGAGAGAGGTTCTGCCCTGTGAGCGCTGCAGGGCAAACAGTACACCAGTACTGCTCACTGAAGCAACATGACTTTTGACAGTTTGGGGGTGGAAACCAAGGGAGGCACCAGCCTTCTGATGATTGGTAACTTTTAACACAGTCACACCCACACAGAACTCCTGATTGACAGCTTCTGTTTACTGAGAAACAGGAAGACATGTTGGCCAGAGGCTTCAGAGTTTCAACAAGAACTATTTAATATGCCAAGATGTGTATTATGTTTTAGTTTTTAAGAGATGTAGTAGTATTTCCGTCAATGTTGGCCTGAAGCAATGCAGCCTAAATTGATATTCCATCCACATACATGTAACAATGTGTCAGTGACACAATATAAGATACTTTCTGATGTTTTGTCAAAGTCTGTTCCACAGTCAGATAATGCTGCCCTCCTGTTCAGCCTGTGTTCTTGTAGTGTCACCAAGCTGTGCAGGTTATACACATATCAACAAGAAACAGGCTAATTAATAAAGTTTAACATGCAATTTAACTCTCGTTTACTCTTATTACTTTATTACAACGTAAATCTTCATCTTTTTATTTATTGTAACCTGTCGTGGCCCACCTGCAGCACCTTCACAGTTCACTATTATTGTAAATAGGAGTGAATATACTGCATGTATAATATGCCTTATTCTTTACTATTTTTTAAAGAACTAGTGTTTTTAACTTGGGGCTTCAGAGGATGTGTGATTATTGGGTCAATTAATATGTTTCTCTGTTTCTCTGTTCTGTTGAGTTAAGCTAGGACAGATGTGTTTTTACATGAAATATTACCTTGGGCAGATCAAGTGAAATTATTCAGCCCTGAAGCCTGACAGACAACAGAAGAAACTTTGTTGTGAGCCTTTAAGTGCCCGATGAGCTATGTGTGGCCATGACAGCCGCCCTGGGCTTAAGGTCATCCTGCACTCCGCTCTCTGATAACGTCTTTGTTTGTCCTCTGCCTTCTCCCCACACTTCCTGTAGCTGACATGGGTTTCGCCCGACTCTTTAACTCTCCCCTCAAGCCGCTGGCGGACCTTGACCCCGTGGTGGTGACATTCTGGTACAGGGCCCCTGAGCTGCTGCTGGGGGCCCGGCACTACACCAAAGCTATCGGTGAGTCTGGGGTCACATGTACACGGCACACCCTCAGGTGTGTGTGTGTGGGTGTGTGTGGGTGTGTGTGTGGGTGGGTGGGTGTGTGTGTGTGTGTGTGTGTGTGTTTGTGTGTGTGTGTGTGTGTGCCTCTGCACTAACTCAGGACTTTGATCCCTGTTTGCTGCTCGACTCAAAATCAGGTTTGTTCAGATGAGTACTTTTCATTTTAACAGCACAGTCAATCTCCCAGTCTGTCCCCTGAGGTCTCTCCCTGTGGTGAACAGGAATGCACGGTGCTGGCTGACAGCTGTAAGTCCATGTGATCTGGTCTGAAGCGGGTGTGCCTACATGTTTATACTTATCATTCCAGGAACATGAAGTCATATTGGCTCATACTCACAGCACCTCCTGAGTGTCTCAGGTCTCCACTCTGTTTGTTATTCTATCTAAATATGTTTGAGGTGTGAAAGAGACAGACAATCAGATACAAAAACTCCCCTGGTGTTTAAAGGAATTGTTTGATATCTTGGGAAATACACTTTTCTATTTCTTTTCTAGAGTTAGATGAGAAGATCTAACCACTTTCATGTCATGGTAAAAATTAAGCTACAGCCATAGTCTGTTATCTTGGAAACAGGGGGAAACAACTAACCTGGCTCTGTCCAAAGGCAACAGCACCCCTGAAGGTGACCGATTATCACACTGAATTGAAATGTTTGTTTTATCCCTATAAAAAAGAACCATATTACTAATCTTTTTATCTAACTCTCCACCAAACAGCGATTAAGCATGTTTCATCTCAACCTACCTGTTTAACAGAAACTGGAGGGAAATAGTGAAGGGTGAGAACTGATCCTAAATCCTGTGTGAGAAGCCTGTCTGTCAGTTATTCCAGGATTCCAGACAATGCACTAATGTACTTCAAGACACGTAGACTAACTGTGTGTGTGTGTGTGTGTGTGTGTGTGTGTGTGTGTGTGTGTGTGTGTGCATGCACCAGATATTTGGGCGATTGGCTGCATCTTTGCAGAGCTGTTAACGTCCGAGCCCATCTTTCACTGTCGCCAGGAAGACATCAAGACCAGTAACCCCTTCCATCACGACCAGCTGGACAGGATATTCAGTGTCATGGGATTCCCTGCAGGTCTGCACACACTACACACCACTACAACTACACACAGACAGCGCAGCCTGTGATAGCCCTCTGAATTATCTCTCTAGAGATGAGCAGGGAGGCTCAGCTTTTGGTGGTCATGTGGTTTTGGTTGACTGTCCTCTCTGAGTGTATTTGACATAATGGATTTAAAAATGCCTGTCTTTACAACTCAGATTCCAAAAAAGTCGGGATGCTGTGTAAAACGTAAATAAAACCAGAATGCAATCAAACAAACTGTGTTTAGTGGCAACAGTGAGTCTAATATCCTTCATACAATACATTACAGTGCCTATAAAAAGTATTCACTTTTGGATGCTTTCCCCTTTCCTTGCTTTACAAAATGGAATCATGGTTACTATAATTTGGCTTTTTTGACAAGAAAAAATACCAAAAAAACCTCTTAATGTCAAAGTGACCTTTTTTTGTAAATTATATTGAATACGATTCCATTAATAAAAGCAATAACTGTCTGAAACTGCCATCAGAATAAACTTATGTTTACAAAAGTCAATGGAAGTGATGAGGTAAAACATCAGATATATTTTGGGATTGTGGTTGTAAATATGTCTTTCTGTAAAATCTTAATTAAAAAAAACAAAACAGAAAACAATATGTCACACGTTTTTTATAAAGTTGTTGTGTGTTTATGAATCAGTTTGCTTGCTTGTGTGCCTTCTCCACAGATAAGGACTGGGAAGACATCAGGAAGATGCCAGAGTACCCAACACTGCAGAAAGACTTCAGGAGGACAACGTGAGTACATCTGACCCTGATCACACACTCACAGACCAACACACCCTGATCACACACTCACAGACCAACACACTCTGATCACACACTTCACAGACCAACACACCCTGATCACACACTCACAGACCAACACACTCTGATCACACACTCACAGACCAACACACTCTGATCACACACTCACAGACCAACACACCCTGATCACACACTCACAGACCAACACACCCTGATCACACACTCACAGACCAACACACTCTGATCACACACTCACAGACCAACACACTCTGATCACACACTCACAGACCAACACACCCTGATCACACACTCACAGACCAACACACCCTGATCACACACTCACAGACCAACACACCCTGATCACACACTCACAGACCAACACACCCTGATCACACACTCACAGACCAACACACTACATAGAAAACACAGTCAGAGTGACTTTTCTCTTTTTGTGTTTTCTTGTCTAACAGGTATGCAAACAGCAGTTTAATCAAATACATGGAGAAGCATAAAGTGAAACCAGACAGCAAAGTCTTTCTGTTGGTAGGTTTACACACTGTTAAATCTTGTACTGTCCTTTTGTTTATTGTGTTGAACCGGACTAACAACCCTGAGGTATGTGGGAGGGATGAGTCAGAGTGTACAGGGTAACCATATAGAAAACAAACAGAAACCTTGACTGACAGGTGAGTCTATATGACAAAGGATAACTTAAACTAATACTAGCCAATCTAGACACTGTACACTGAGCTGTTTTAGCCAAATGACAGGCTGGCAGACTTGTTGACTGTTTTTAGTTTCAGGACATTGTTTTACACACTTCAATCAATATTGTAAGCAAGCCTAAAAATGACTGGATTAAGATATGACCTGTACTTAACACCAGTCTAAAAGCTCCCATCATCTCAAAAAGAGATAAAAAGCCAATAAGTAAAACATTGTATTAAGGCATTATTGTGTTTGTTTTAAACGTGATGCAACTGGCTGGTGTCGAAAGTTTATAGACTCAGAGAACAAAAACGGCAGGTTCCAGGACCAGGTGAGCAATGAGAAGAAGGTGTTGATGGTCGAGGTGGCAGGAGACATGCAGGGGCAGGAAGTGAAACAACAGGACATGCAAGCTTTAACACGGAAGGATTAAAGAGGAAATACAATATGCAAAGACAAACAGGATGTTACAGGATTAGGACAGTGACACACTTTCTCTTCTGTTACTCTACTGCATCACATTTGACCTGAGAGGAAGTGATGACTGTCAGCTTAAATTTGAGGCTGATAACATCCTCATGAGATGAACTCTAGTCTTGAACTGTGCCTCTTTTTGTACATCTAGTTCACACAAGCATTTATAGAGAAAAGAATGTAACTGGTACAAAGAAGAATGTCATGACACAAAGCTTCAAGTCCCGCTGCTGGAAATCTGCAGACAGAAACATCATTCATTGAGCAGTATCATTTGTGGCATTTGAAATAAATAGAAAATATGATGGACATGTAGAGGGAATCATGAAGAATGATAAAGTAAACTGGTCCCTGACTTATATGGGAAGCGTTTAAGGGAACGTGACAGTGACGGAGATAAATGAGAGAATATGACAGGCTGCATTCAGAGATGTGACAGTGTTAACTGCAGCACAGGATGAAACCTGCAGGCAGACTCTGAGGGAGTGTAGCCTGAGAATCTTTATAACTAATGAACAGCAGATGTTGCTGCACTGAGAAATGATATTAAAACATACAATCCAAAAAAGGACCCTCAGTAATTTGACAAGCGATGACGATGATGACATGGAGAGAAAAATAATCAATTTTTTATATCAAGTTTATTATCGTTGATTTTTGTATCTTATCTTTATCGTATTATAAATGCATTCAGGCATTATAATTCTAAAGTCAGAAAAGGACTTTGTGAATGCCACAAATTCTCTTAAAGGGGCACTATGTAGTTTTGGAGAAGAAATTAAAACTCAGATATATTTGAAATATTAATGAGGTAATAAAACAAACTCAAACCAAAACACAGTTTGAAGCTAGAAAGGTGGCAGGGTCCGCCACATATAAACAAAGTCAAACAGTATGACGTTGTGTTGTTGTTGTAAGGTCAGCTCACCTTTAAATCACTTCTGATCTGCCACTTAATGGAACTGTTCACTCCAAAATGTAAACTCAGTCATCATCTCCTCCCTCCATGCTGATGAAAGTCAGGTGAAGTCTCGTAGTCCACAAAACATTTCTGGAGCTTCACAGTAAAACAGAGTTGCAGCATTCTGCTGAACTACTGAAGTAGCTGGAGACTTGAGTTTGTTTTGATTATGCCGGATGAGCTGTATGGAGCCATTCTATGTTGTTTTCAGATGTCCCCAGCTACCTAAGTTGTTTAGAAACTAAAATGGTCCTACATTTTGATCTAACATGGGCCAGCAGTCCCACACTGTTCTCTCAGTATGTGTGTGCTGTGTAAACTTCCTTTTGAGTTCCAGTGTGATGGAGTTGGGCCAGAGTGATGCAATAATGTCCCAATACTTTCTGACTCTGAATTTTGAGGTTATCTGTATTTTTACTTAAACTTAACAATGTTGAACTATGACAACATTATCTTGTAACACTGTGTTATCCTGTTCTGCCTTCAGCTCCAGAAACTCCTCACCATGGACCCCACCAAAAGAATCACATCGGAGCAGGCGCTGCAGGACCCGTACTTCCTAGAGGACCCCTTACCAACCACTGAGTGAGCCTAAGTACACTTTGGATTCAGCAAAAGAAAAACAGGCCACAGTGATTTACTCCTCTAAGTACATGTTGATGAAGGTTCTCAGTCATCCAGGTCATGCTAATTCTAAGTGCTGTATCGTAGGCAACTGGATGTGTTTCAGTTTGTTGAAGACGTTTCACCTCTCAAGAGGCTTCTTCACTTCTAACTAACTGGAGGAGCTGCAGGCTTTTAAACTCTGTGTGGGAGTGTCCTTACAGAGTTGTTAAGGACACGTGTGAGCTCTGAGTTTCAGAGTCAGAGCTTATCAACATTCACACCTGGGCTGGCCTGCAGTTCCCCTGCAGTTAGTTAGAAGTGAAGAAGCCTCTTGGATGAGAGGTGAAAGGTCTTCAGGAAAATGAAACAAGTCCAGTTGCCTACAATACAGCACCTAGATCCTCTAAGTGCAGGGGATTTGCTCTTAACCTAGCTTCCTGTGTTTGTCCTGTGTTTTGGTTTGGTATAGTGGAATCAAGAGTGTCACAGTTTGTTAATGCAGAAACATCTAAACGACTGATTGTCTGTGCTTGCCTCTAGTGTGTTTGCTGGGTGTCAGATCCCCTATCCAAAACGAGAGTTTCTAAATGAAGATGAACCAGAGGAGAAAACAGAGAAGGTAATTATCATCCAGCTCTGCTGAAAACAAGTCACAGTATGAAAACCATGTTGTCAAGTGGCCAATTCATTTTGTTATTGCATAATAGCTGTCAGAACACAGACACATACTGTAGCTGTGTGTGAGTTATACCCAGACCACAGAGAAGACTCAGGCTTCATCACTGGTTTAAATGAACTCTTCCAGCTGAAGACCGACAGTTTCAAATGTTACTACAACATGTTGAAACTGTAAAGTGAACTGTGTTCTGTAGCTCCAACACATGATTATTGTGATGTTAATGCCCACCCTTCAAATATAATCGATTATTTTAACCTTCACAGCATGTTGTAGCATTGTCAGTCTATATCTTGGAAGGAACCATGAGGGAATGTAACTAAGTACATTAAGTCAAGTACTGTAACTTAGTACAATTTTGAGGCACTTGTACTCTGAGTATTCAATTTTTTGCTTTTTTTGCTTTTTGAACTTTTTATTTAATTTTCCTTTTATACAAAGTAGAACATTCCTTAGCATAGGATCTCCTTCCTAAAAAATTAAATAAATAAAAAATTTAAATAGTAATAATTGAAAACAAAAACATAGCAAATAAAATAATATAGTAACAACATACAAAAAGGGCCATATTTTAGAGAGTGACACACATTCACAGCAGAGCAGGGTCAATTATAAAGAAACATACCAGTGACACTTCATTTCAAGGGAAAGTATTGTACTTTTACTCAACTACTTTTATTTGATTATTTGACACATTTAGTAATTAGTTACTTTGCAGATTGCAGGCAGCATCAGAGCCAAAATAGTGCATTTTTTAATCCATTTCATCAGGAATCAGATTTTTCTAAAAAAAAAAAAAACACACAAAAAAACACTCATCTTGAAAATAAATAAACTGTGAGTATCTAATCTGATTATTGGCCAGGCCAATAATCAGTTGACCCACAGTTTTTACTTTTACCTGTACTTTTATACTTGATACTGTCATATTTGCTCCATACAGCTTGTCCAGCGTAATCTAAGTTTTTGGAAGCCCGACATCCCAAGTTGATTTGAAAAGACGTTTTTTACACCCTCGATGTGCAGTCGAGCTCATGCCTTCTAACACTTTTAGCTTAGCAGCTACAGTGGAATTTTGGATATTTGTGCTCCAACAAACGCCTATTAGCTAGCAATTAATGTGTCAATTATTTCTTGATTGATAGTTGAATCTATTAAATCTCAAAAATGAGTGAAAAAAATGCTCTTCAACTAAACAGCCTTTCTAATCAACAGTCAGAATACTCACAGTTTGCGATGATATAAATCAAAGAAATCCTCTCACTGGAGAAACTGCAGCTAGAGAATGTTTTGTAATCGTGCTAAAATGATATTTTAACTGATTGTCAAAAGAGTTGCTGATTATTTTTTCTGTAGATTTTTGATCAACTAACCATTTCAGCTGTAGTACGGCTGTGATCTGAGAGTCTTCTGACCTCATCAGCTGACTGTCAGTGTCATATTGGTACTCTGACATGTCCAGAAGAATGCATATCCAGCTACTTTCAAATCTATCACCAATGATCAGAACCTCACTACAGCTCTTTTCTGTTATTTGAGGCCCTCTGTCGTGTTTCAGATGTTGAGGAGTTGTAATGTTCCACTGAGGAGACATTAACTTCTCACATAATAATAATAATAATAATAATAGTAATAATGCATTTTATTTAAAGGTGCCTTTCAAAGCACTCAAGGACACTTTACAAGACACACATAACACAACAACAGTACATCAAACAACATAATCAGGTAACATTGGTGTGGAAGTTAGTGCAATTTTTCAAAGATTAATAAATAATTATGATTGCAATTACATGGTGAAATAATACAGAAAACAGGCAAGAATGTGAATGCTGTATATTAATGTGTTCAAACTAGCTGAAATGTAATTAGAATAATAATGTAATTTATTTTGTCAGTCAGATGGGCAGAATGAGTACTTTGAGCGCTTGCCTCTGTACTTTTACTCAAGGAGGATTTCAAGTGTATTTTTACATCGTTGTTCCTTTAGCTGTTACTTTAGCTTAAAGAAGTGTTTTACCACTGGACAGAAGGGCTGTTTTTGCAGTAGAAAGAGCCAAACATGTTTTAAATTGGCGCTACATGACCGGAGCAAACAGAGAGAAGGGCTGTGGTATTCACTTGTGCTCAAAAGGTAGAACAACCAGAATGCACCGGCCCAATAAACACTCCCGCTGATGGGTGAAGTAGTCGGGTCAGTCGTGTTCAGTTGGGTGGTGCTTGGTTTTGGCTCTGCGTCCGTTTTGAAACAGAAACCAGTAAGCGTCCAGCTGGTAACAAACAACATGGTATTACAGCGTAACAGTTACTTGAATATGTTTCTGAAACATTTTAGGAGGGAAATAGGCAATAAACAGGACTGTGGTTCATATTTGATCAGAACTGCCTTCTTTTACAGTTTGATCAGTTGTTTGAGTTTTTTCCGCCGGTCACAATACAAAAACAATATAGCGGCCACACCTGGTTCAGAGTTGTTCTCTATTTCAGCTAAACAGCATACTAAAATATATTTCTGAAAATTTTTTAGGCATTTGATCAGAATTTGGTGAGACGACACTCACTCAATCCAAGCGTGAGAGGTAGAGCAGTGGCTCTCTCTCTCTTGATCTGATATCTTTGTGTCCTGGGATGTGTGTAAGTACAATCTGTAGTTGATTTGATGCCCTAACATCCTCCAGATGACACATTTTGTGTCATTTGACAGATTTCTGCTGGGGTGCAGGCAAAATGGACAGAAGTGTAACATTATTCATTTGCATATGCTAACAAAACTGTAGTGATACAAAGCTGGTTGATGACTGGCAAAGTTACCGATCATGGCTCATCGTTGCATTATGAGAGGCAGAGATCAGCGTGCTAGAAAAAAACCCTTCATCAAAACCGCTACATGTTAGCTTCATAGTTGCTGTTGTGCGATTAAGCAGTGAGACAGAGATTGACATCTCCTTGTAGCTTCTGTATCACATTAGCAGCATTAGCATTGCTGTCCTGAAAGCAACACCTGATCTGTGTGCAGTGCTTTACACTAGAGTCTGAGGGAAGGAAGAGAGGAGCAACAAAGACACAAACTGAATCCAATTTAACAAAATAAAACAAATAAGTTAGAGACGGCTCAGCTTCTGCTACATCACAGGCTGAAGTGAAAGTTTGAATCATTGTACACAGAGTACATTTGTACTAAAATATTACGTACTTTCACCTACCTTCAATTTCATCAACATTTTTATATATTTTTTTAATGTCTGTAATAGATTCTGAACATCTCACCTCATCTGGTTAGTTGGTCCAAATTTTGGCTGTCACATATTGACAACATTTTGAGCCAAATGCAGCAGAGCTATGACGCTAATATTTGTCTATGCCTAGTATTGTTCCCATGCTGTTCTCTAGTACACTCACACATCAGAAAAAAGTCAGTACCTGGCCAATTAGGCATTTATACACATGACTTTCTGCTAAATACTGAACCTTGTTAGCAGAGTCTACCAATGAAATGATGCAAAATGTCCTACATTTAAATAGATTCTTAAATTGTAATCAGAAATGTGTCATCTTATTTTTGACTGCTTATAAGCATAACTGATTTTGCCAATGACACACAGAGTGAGTTCTGGATTGTAATCACAGCCAAGCAAAACATTTCCATGCAACTAACATGAAGAAAATGTTTTGATGTTTTGACAATAATTTAACTGTAGAATTATCAGGTACATTCTGACCCAGTAGCCCACCTAAGAAGGTGACTTCTCTTGACTCTGTTGCTGGTGACAATAAGAAATCTGGTTTGTGCTGTTTAGTTTACTGTTTAGGCACGCAAAATTGTTCCAGTTGTACCCAGCTGTGGTGAGAGAGTGTTCTCCCCTCATGGCTTAGTCACATGGAAAGCTGAGCGAGCTGTGCACATTCCTAAAAAACATCTCTGGGCAACAAAGTCTGCAGTGTGACCGGCCTCTTTTGAAAGTATGACAACATTTGTGTAACAGATGGTATATGACCATCACCTAACGCTCATAAACCCCCTAATGAGCCATCTGAGTTATAAATGTTTCTGTCTATGTCTCATGTTCAGAACAAGTTTCTCTTTATTTTGATGTTTTGAGGTTATGATGTTTTTGCCAAGTTAGATTACATCTCAGTCTGAAAGTGGGTCAGAGAAGCAGAAAATAGTGGCATAAAGATGAAAAGGGAAGAACAAAAAGACTCTTAGAAGGAAGTAACCAAACTGATTTCACACACAGTTTTTTGTTTTTTTTATCAGATTACATCTCCCCCATTCCCTACAGCCACTTAATCACTTTTGCTACACTTTTATCTGTTTCCATCTGCAGAACCAGACCCAGCAGCACCAGCAGACAACAGGCCAAACTCAGGCCCAGAACCAGCAGCAGACAGCAGCCCAGCAGGCCCCCTCCCAGCAGAGCTCGGCCCAAACCAATGGGACGGCTGGAGCCACGGGGGGCACCGCCGGCGGGGGTTTACAACACGGCCAGGACCAGGGGCCCCCCAACAAGAAACCTCGTATTGGGCCCTCTGGGGCCTCCTCAGGCACTGGGGTGCTACAGTCAGAGTACCAGGTGAGTGGGGTTTACAGGTTATACTCCAGAAGGAAGTGGTTACTGCTGATATCTATATTGTGTTACTGTCACCAAATATTCTGGAAAGATGCAAAGCAACTAGTAATGTATCTACTAACAAGTACTGTGTGTGTGTCTTCTTCCTGTGTGCCACACAGCTCCATTGTTGTCCAAAAGTGTTGTTAAAAACACATCGGTGAGCCACACTGTGACACCTGGAGACATGTTACTCTATTACCATGAACTCACACACTGTAGTGAATTGTGACTTGACCCCACACACTAGAAATACTAGCAGCAAACCAAATGTGGATTCATCTGCAGGTTAGAAAAAGTCCATGAATTTGAGTTAATTTCACAATAATATAGTGAGAAGGCAAAGATATGCATGAGCACAACATATGTAACTAAGTGGACTGCAGTGACAGTGTGGTACCTGGTTGTTCCTAATGCTGACCAGATTCTACAGATAACTGTAGCCACCAGTTTGTGAAGTCTCCCTCCGTCGTGCAGTATCAGCCACTTCTTATCTTTCATTTATTATCTTTAATTGGTTCTTAAATTGGTCTACAACACCCTTTGACAAGCAGTCAGTCAATTTTAATTTATGAACAGGAAGAGATTAATGACACAGGACACACTGCATCAACTGAGCTAACAAGCTTAGAGTGGTTACAGTCATGGATGTAAAAACAGAATACAGTTAGCCGCAGTTAGCAGTTACTCTGGTGATGTGCTGCCCATATTTGTTGATAGTATGAATTCAACAGGCGGCCAGTTCTTAAATATTACACCTTTATGTGTTACTGTGATATTCTTGTGACATTACCACCTTATAAGGTCCCGAACTGAGCAAAGCTGATTCTCCTTCCTTTACTTCCTTACTTACTCAACAAACAGTAATTAAGAGGCTGTTGAGGGGAAACCCTTTTTTCTCTCTGGACTAGAAGTTGTAGAATATGGTCATGCAGTATAAGGCATTCATAAGAGTTTTATAATGACAAATAAAGAGTGACTGCCACTAATTTGCATGCTTGTAAGCAACTAGTAATGCTTAGTGCTTGTTCCTTTATCTAAAGTGCCACCCAGAATGGATACAGTTATATCTTTTGTATCATATGTTATGTCATAAAGTCCAACAGTTTCACTTAGTATGGATGAGAACACCCTTCAACTCACTCAGGCGTCAGTCAATCAGTACTTATCATGATATGGTTTGATAGCAACACAGCACTTATAATCTCACTAATCTGCCTATTCAGTAGCTTCAGTGAGTTTAGTGCTATAATGTTTAGTTAATTATTCTGATTAATCTAATTTCTACTTCTGTTGTATATCATTGTTAACATAATGTCTTTGGGTTAGTCTGACAGAACAACCGTTTGAAGACGTCAGCATGGAACCTGGGAGATTGTACATGGCATACTTGGTTAATAAGAACATAATGACTGATTAAACGTGCCATATGCATCTTTTTGAGAGGCCTATAAAACAAAGAGAGCCAGCTCTCTATGATACCAGGAATGGCAGTTGGCAACAGTCTTCATGAGTTTTAGATGTACACAGTAAAGTTTACATTTAAATGAGAGCAGAACAGGTTTGGTGGGTGAGAACAAAAAGAGAGCATTGCCTTTCTAGAAGTCCAACAGTTAAACAATTTAGGTAAAAAAATAAAAAAAAATGACATAGTGCCCCTTTAGCTGGTAATGAAAAGTGTTATGTGCAGCCTTGTGAGGTCATAGATATTTATTTTTCATGCTTTACTTGATGTTCCTGTAGATGTATCCTCACCATCTCTGCACATCAGACAGAAGTGGAGGAGCTACTTTTGGTGAATATTTCTACAGATGTGGACAGATGTTATGGAGTGTCAGCATTGTAATCTGTAATGTGTGTATAAGCGTGTTTGGCATCTGTTGAGAGAGATATACACACATACACATTCAGTATGATACAGCGGACAATAGCTAACTCTGAGCTGACTGATAAGACTGCACATTCCACACTGTCCAGCTGACAGAGCTGATAGCAAATCACTGAGGTGCCTGCTCTCTACTCTGGCATGTGTTGTATCTTTGGCTCAGTCTTATCGCAGCGCTGTAGAGAGGCAGATATCTGAGTGGTGGAGAGTGTGATGAAATAAGGGCAGCGCCAGGGAGAGCATGTGTCAGTGAGTGCACTGTAGAGCAGTGTGATAGAGGTGGCTGTAATGACCTCTCCTGCCTTTGTATGAGCGTGTGAGGCCACATGGGGGCGACACTATCAGGCGTACATGTACGCATATCACATATAGATATATATAGCAGTGGCTGAGGCTGCATGTGAGACAGCTGGAAGCTGTGAGGCCTCAGCAGATGTATAAATACACCAGTGGAGCGGGCTGACATACCAGGAGGGTGGTTAGCTGTCCGTTAGCACCGTCACCATCCTACATTTCCCCTTATTGATCCAGGCACCACAGGCTATCCCACCATGCACCAGTGTCCAATCATTCTCCCTAAATGACGTAATGTTGCACATGTGACCTGGACTAAGCAGTGTAGCCATGTTACCAGTTCAGCTGAGGTCCCTGGTCTTCACACATCCTGTGACTCCACTGATTGCTGCAGTGAGTTTGGATATCCAGTTTTACACTTCATCATCACGTTTCATCTCCTTGTCTGTGCTGGTGAACATGTTTTATCCTTACTGAGTTTCCTAACAGTTTAGAGTAGTGTCACTTCCATAAAGTTGGGGGTAAAGAGGAAATTGACTGAGCAGAGGCCAAGAAATCCTCACCTTTAGTTCCTTTAATGGGTCAAGCTTGAAAATTATTGGATCTTAAATTTCTTGACTTAATTCGACTGTTTTGACGACGAGCAACTTGACTTAACATAAAATAAATAACCTGAGACTCGACTTGGATTTGGAAGTTAAAGACTTGTGACTTAACTACGGACTCGATTTGATTTGACATGGCACAAACTGTGACTTGACTTGCCGAAGAAAAGTGAGCTGGTTCTTGCATTAGACCTTCACCAAATGAGTCACGTGTCACATGAGAGCCTCCCCACCTGGAACACCAACGTCTTTAAAATTCCACAGCAGCAGTTTGTAACTCAAACTTTCTGATCTTTTGTATTCGCCAAGGCAGAGCTGAGTAACCCTGGTGATGGACAACAGTTTGGACAAACAGAAGTGTTTGTCAGGACTAGTCAACTGATGGTCAAGTGTAAAATTGAACATAAAACCAATAAACAACAATTAGAGCCTGATTATAACCCTAGTTTCGCCATGACAGCTGATTTTCAAGATCGTGGAAATTATGGTTGACATCGGCACACAATGCACTTGCTTGTGAATATCATTAAGTGTTCAGTATTAAAAGTAAAAAGTATGGTAAGAGAGAGGGTTGACAGGGCAGATACTGATACAGATTATTAGTCATCAAGGAGACTGAACTGATATTTGGAACTGATATATATTTGCATAAAAAATGAATTTAGTAAACCTGTGATGGAATGTAACTAACTACAGTTACTCAAGTACCGTATATACTGTAAGTACAATTTTGAGTAACTTGAGTATTTCCTTATTCGGCTACTTTATACTTCCTCTCCACTGCATTTATTTGATATTCTGTGTTGATAGCCTTTTACTTGTGACATATAACCAATCCCATAGTGTTGTTGGCAGGACACTGAGCGACGCAACAGAGTACAGACAGACAGGGGATGCAGCATCGGAGCTAAAGTATTATATTTTTAGATTCATTTATTTCATCAGCAATTGGACAAAATGAAAAAATAAAAAACACCAATATCAATATTTGGAAAAATGCTGACTGTCAGCCTTGACAATCGGGCTATGCCTACACTGAGGTATAAAAAGTACAAGTGGTTCTTTTCTCCAAAATTTCCTTTTCTGTGAAAAACTGTAGAGTTTACCTGTTCTGAACAATTGTTCAAATGAAGATGTGAGAAGTGAAGAGGAGAAATGTCTCTCCTATTCATCTGAATCAGCTTTATTAATGTGTTGTATTCTATAACCTTGTCATATGTTTTTATGTGAAATTGTAATTTGAAAAGTAACTAGTAACTAAAGCTTAGAAGTACTCATATTTATTTTTGTTGCCAACAGTTAGATGTTGGACCAATGTTCCATCTTTCCACTAAATATGAAGCTAGAGCCAGGAGCTAATTAGCTTAGCTTAGCATAGGACTGACAGCACAGTGCGCCTGGTTTTGTCCAAAGTAAGCTTTACAGCAATTCTGAACTGTGTGTCTTGTTTGTTTAATCCGTACATAAAGAGATTGTACTGAGAGTTACGGGCTGGGACTATCTGTGGTGACCAGAGGAAGAAACCACTTCCTGAAGTTTGTTGTCCGCAGGTTACCAGCCAATCACTGCAGACTCCACATGAAACCACATATTCTTATATCAGGGATTTGAATTGAACTGAATGTAAGTGGCATCACTGAGCTGCTGACTGCTGTGTTTTCTCTCTTCGCTTGTCCTTCTGTCTTTCCATCAGCACTCTGGCCCTCGCCTTGGTTACCAAAGCAACGTCCAAGGTTCCACTCAGCCCCAGAGCACCATGGGATACTCGTCATCATCCCAGCAGAGCTCCCAGTACTCCCACCAGACCCACCGTTACTGAGGCTCCCAGTCACTCCTGAACCAGCAGAGGAGTCAGCTCCTCCTCCTTCAGCCAGACGTCACTGCACACCTTTGGACCTCCCTCTGTGCATTACATCATTCCAACTCCTTTTCAAGCCTCCCTCGCCTTTGACCTCTTTCATGACAGCCTTCAACGGCACTGGAACATGAAGGCAAACAGATATAGGAACCAAAAACATCTATCAAGACATTCTGCCTCGTTGGGCTGGTGAACCCTTTTTAAAACAACTGAAAATAATATAAGATAGATGTGAAGGCGCCACACGCAGACTCACAACCATGGCACTTACAGATGCAGCACTCCTCACGAGGAGGAATCGCAGCTGTGTTCATATATGTACATTATATAGCACCTTTTTCTATTTGATTTTTTTCTCTCACTTATTTGCTAGAGTTTTCAAGTTTAACTTGATAGTTGATGTCATTGTAAATATTGTTCTATATGGAAGCGATCGGATGGAAGGAAACACAGGAGGAATAGCCCTTTACTGTCATCTCTAGTGTAATATGACCTTGATAATCAAAAGAAGAGCAGAACATGTCTGAGTTAAGCCTGTCCTTTTAAGAAAATAAGACAGAGTCACATGTTCTACACAGAAAAAATCAGCTGTTGAGCTGATGCAATTGCAGGGAAATATTAAATGCGCAATTTAACTCAATCTTCTTATTATAGGGTTTCTATATTTAGACCTCTCTTTATCTAGATTTGGATTTGGAAAGCAAGAAAGTAGTTGTCTTTTTACAGCTGTAAGTTCTGTATATTCTGACTCACTCCACTACCTTTAGAGATAAGAAACATTTGACAGCTGAGCTTTGTTTCCTCTGACGATGACAGCATTTTCAGAAGGTTGCCTCTCGTTTGTGGCCAGCAGCTCTGGAGTGTTTTCTTGTCCAGGAGCTGCCGGTGGACACTTTACTCTGACACCCATCTTATCGTGGACCCTCAAGACTTTCAAGGTTTCTGATCACGAACGTGCGCATAAACGTACAGGGCAGCTAGTACAGCCCCACCTTATATGCTTCTTGAGACTGTTACTGCCTGATGTCAGATTGTTTTTTTTAAAGGTTTGATGTTATAATTGATGCCCTGTAAGTGTGAGTGTGTGTGTGTGTGTGCATGCGTGCGTGTGTGTGTGCGTGTGTGCGTGCGTGCCTGCGTGTGTGTGTGTGTGTGTGTACAGTACGTTTTTATGCATGTTGTTTATCCTTTTATTGACTAGAACTGCACTGACCACTGAACCGATCTGCAAAGAGCTGGAACAAACGTGGGGGGAGTTTTGTAGTTTGAACCCTCTGACAGAGCGCTGAGCAGACATGTCGAGACACGTTCAAAGATAACAGGTGCGTTCTTTAACACATGCCAGTGAGGCTGGAGCAACAATAGTCAACTTAAGTATTGATGTAAGTGTGCAGTGTAAATCCTCTCCAGAAAGTATTCTTTCATTCATGCTTTACATTGTATTCAGTATAACCACATACCTGATAATAACATGACCAGTGGTGTAATGTACCTAAATACAGTTACTCGAGTACTGTACTCAAAAGAATAGCTTGACATTTTGGAACTTTGGTGATTCACTTTTGATGAGATGAGAAGATTGACACCACTCTCAGCTGAAGCTACAGACAGTTAGCTTAGATTAGCACAAACACTGGAAACAGCGACTCTGACACGGTCTGTTTCAAGGCTTGCTGTTTCCCCGTTTCCAGGCTTTGTGCTAAGCTAAGCTAACTGGCTGCTGGTTATAGCTTCAGTTTTAGCATGAAGACATGAGAGTGGTATTAATCTTGTCATCCTACACTGAAAACGTGAGTATGTTCCAGTTTTTAGTTCTAAATAATTGACGTTTCCCTGCCAGCATTCCCCGCTGGGTCCCACCCATCCCAGGCCTGAAAACCTTCCTCTCCTGGCGGTCCAAAGCTCCTGTGCTAGGGGAGTAAATACCACCAACACTCCCCGTGCTCCAAGCTCTAGGTCCGGACCAGTAGCTGCAATGCTAACTGAGCAACAAGCTAACGTCAGTAACAGTTAGCAGCAGTTAACAGTTACTCTGTTGATATGCTGCACCTTTGGAGTAGGAATTCAACAGGTGTCCAAGTCTTATATATTGCACCTTTAAGCATTTGATATAAGTTACTTTGACACATTTTTGATGCAAAACATTGCTTATGGTGTCATTATAGCTTTTTTTTTCTCTTACAAAAAGTAATTTCTTTAAAAAAAATTAAATAGAATAAGGTTAAAAATCCCCAAGTGCGCTGAGAATATTACAGCCTAATGATTATACTCTAAAATCAAATGTTATTTGTCATATTTCCGGTCAGTTTCCGACTAAAATATATTTTCTTTTATCAAGTTAAAGTCAGTTCTTTTGACACATTGATAATAAATAAAAACCCATTTGAAATGTTCTTACTGCACAGATCTGTTCGACTAAGAAAACAAAAAGTTACCAGGTTTTTAGGACCAAGTTATGGCCAGAATCATTTGTGATATTGGAGGCTTTTGTAGTATTAAAGGTAGAACTGCCCCACAGTATGTAAAGTAGTTTAAATTAGCTGCCCATCAAACTGTTACTACATTAATAATAATAATATTAAGTGATATAACCTATAGCTACTACATTTAGTACATTTGGCTGAACATACTTACAAGATGACTTTTTGTAAAGAGCATTTTTATTATTTTTCATTAACCACTGAAAATAATACAGACACCACCCACTTAAGCCAAATCTTCAAGGGCAAACCTCAGAGTGAGGCTCTCTTTGCCTCTCCTTTTTCGTTCCCCACAACTTGCTCCATCCTCACTGGTCCTGCTCAGTCACATGAACAGCCACCGTGCAGGTTGTATTAAAGAATGCACCCAATGACTCGACTGTAACTGTAACTGTAACTGCGGTGGCTCCGGTGAAGATGTAAACACAGGGACAGAACAGAGCTCTTTCTGGCAGATGTGTTAGCTGCTGTGGGATTAGGAAACACTGACACCTTGTGGCTGAAAACAGAACTGGACCTCTGTCCTGATACTGCAATTTTACAAGTAGATGTGTTGTCGCAAGAGTTAATTTTCACCACAGCATGCAAAACATGGGTGTTTCAATGTAAAACTGATGTGTCCAGAACTTCAGTCATGTTTCACTGATGCTGAAGCAGCCACCTGCATGACTCACAGCCTAGACTGATTATTATCTACCATAAAGCTTCTGGTTCATGCATTGATACTAAGATGCGTCTCAGTTCCAAGAGGGATAATCTTTCTGCAGTATGGCCTGCTGGCTGGTTCCACACTGCAGAAAGACTCTACAGCAGCTAAGCTGTCAGTTCTGCAAGAAGTTTTCATTTTCTATTCCACTTTTTCGAAGCAAAAACAAATCCTGACCCTTCAATCAGGAGAGTGGCAGGAGTTTAATTAAAAAAATAAGCTCTGATAAAACACACATCACATCTTCTTTTTAAGAAATGTTTTAATTGCTCAAATTGTCACATTATCACCTTATAGAGAGCTGAGGTCATGATCTCTCATCCGGGATAGCCTCTGTTCTATCACCAGTCTGTGCAGTGCAGATCTGGGCTTTACTGTTCATATTCTGTATGTACATTTTAAGACAACAACCCGCAGCAGCACTTCTAGAAACTATTAGAAGTTTAAACCTGCGTAAACTTTGAGTTAAACAAAAAAATCAACAACGACGCAGCTTATGTGAAAATGTACCAGTGCTGCAGCAGCAGGTAGTTCAGCCATCGATACTTGATTTCATTCATAGAACATGGTATATATCTGTGTTCTAATGTATTTTTTTATTGATCTCAACTCTCTATAAGACTCTATATGGCTTTTTCCCTCAAGATAGGAAAAAGGCCATATAGAGCAAGAAAGAGCGAGAAAGCTGTTAGAAGCTGCTAAAAGTAGAAATTTGACCCAAACAACAAAGTAGAGTCAGATAAATAACCTGAACCAGCCTGGTGTTTGGACATGTAGATATGTTTGCGTCTAATATAATGTTGCAAGGCTGGATTTGTATTCCCAGCAAGAAAGAGTGCATTTCCACACACACATTTCACCTCGACATTGATAGATGCAAATCATACAATATCTTTAATCCCTAACTTTATACTTTTAGTACTAGAAGTAATAGTTATAGCATATACGTACATATTTGTCTGACATAGAAGAAAGTTATCTTACCAATGGAACAGAACCCATAAGTTTTGGTTTTGACTTCAGCTCTCTATAAAGTTGATGTGGCTAATGTATTAGCAAACAATGATTGAGTCCAACATTCGCTCTCATTTCAGCTCTGTTTTGGTTTCCAACTATACTGTATACTGTCCAGTATACTGTACCTGGCTCTTTAGCTGCTAGATATACATTGCATACAGTAGCTAGTTGCTAACGTTGTCCACCTCCCATTTGGTAGACAGCTAGTTTTTCCACTGAAAACAGTTTAAGTTTGTGGGCTTGAAAACCAATCAGTGTGCTGAAAGAGGCTAAAACACCCTGATCTGAGATCTGAGGGGAACTGCAGAGTCAGGTGATAATTCTCTGGGTTTATCACTGAAGTGAGCCCATTACACACAATTGTTAATAAAAAAAACATATTGATTAGTGCAGCTAATAAAGGTCGCTTTAAAGGTGCAATATGTACGAATTTTAGGTGACAACATTAAAAAATGTACTAAAATAAAGAACAGTTTTGATGTATTGTGATTGACGGTAATGCATTGTTACAGATATGATACATATCTACTGAAGATAGCATGCTAACCAGCTAACTCCGGCCCGTCACAGTCCAAGGCTCTTGTGGTAGCAGTGTAAGCACAGTCACTCCCCCATTGCTCTGAGCTCCCAGTCCGGGCTGCTGGCTGCATTGCTAACTGAGCTAACTATGTAATGGCAGCTAAACTTAACAGTTACTCTGGCGATGTGCTGCCCTCCATTGGACTGGAGTATGAATGCACAGGGTGTCCAATTCATACATACTGCACCTTTAAAGTCAAATTTCAGGTAATGAATATCCACCCAAAATGTCCCTGGGAAGCATTGTGGAGATGAGCTCTTCTCAGTGTGATGCTTCAGTGGTTTGGTTCATCTTGTCTTCTCTCGTGTTCTGACAGTCTGGCAGGCAGATCCAGGGAGACACAGTCTGTTTGGTTATATGTGATGGGGATCAAAACCAGCAGCTATTCAAAGGTTTTCTCCTCCCAGTCTTCAGTGTGTGTATTTGAAATTGAACTGAGTAGCAGCGAGGATACACAAAAACACTTTGTTGTAAATTTCTCTCTCCACATAAGCGAAGTGTCACAAGTATTATTGAGCGCGAGGTTCCAGTGGGAGACAAATTCCTGTCAGACAACTCCTATGCAAAAAAAACCCAGACTAAAGCTTTCACTTAGGTTGCTTAGGTTTTGCAGTTGACAGCTTTTATTATATTTTGATGGGTGATGTGTATCATTCCTTGTGTAATATTGAGTAGACAAGACTCCAAGACAGCGCTTATGTCCTTTTTTCACAGCATTTTGAAATGTACTCTAAATGAACTATTGTAAAGAAATGCATATATATGGATAGAATATAATCATATTTATTATTTCCATACATCTATGAATAATACCAATTTTGATCTTTCCTCTGCCTTAACTATAGTAGCTATAGAAAGGGACCTCTGTCAGACAAAGCAGGCATCACTAGACCGTATTTCTTGTTCTTTTAGAGTAACTTCCTCTCTATATGCTCACATGAAATCATGTCTAGTTACTGAATGTGTTAATGCCACCTCAATGTACAGTAGAATGAAGGTGACGCCGTCGTTTGGGATCACTCACCGGCTTCTTGTGGTTGGTTTGTCACGCAGATATTCCACAGTGTCATTGTTTGTACAGGAATGATATAAATCCACGTTTTTATTTGTGTGGATGGTGCCTTTTTGTAGTCGCTCGTCTTCTAAAGATGTCATGGGAATTTGTTCAGGATTTTTTAAATATTATTTTGTGTTATTTGTATTATCATGCCTCCTCTGTTAGCTCTCTGGGTCTATGTCCTCTTTTTTTCCACATTTTTATGTAGCATATTGTTATTTACACCATGTGAGGTAACACTTTAGAACAACAACTATTAATTAATAGTCAATGTAAAGTTAATTAGTTTTTTTAGTAGTTTTAAAATAGTTTTTTCAATGTTAACAAACTGCTTTATAAACCATTTATTAAGCAGCTGCAACTTTAAAATGTCCATCCACATAATGCTTATAGATGAACTACACAGTATTTATTAACCATTTACAAAGTATTATCAACATCAGTTGTAACTTTAAAATACATAATTGCTCAATAAATGGTTTATAAATCATTTCATTGTTTGTTAACAATCAAATAACTATAAAAGAATACGTTCGCCCAAAATGAAACTCCAGTCATCATCTCCTCCCTCCATGCTGATGAAAGTCAGGTGAAGTCTCGTAGTCCACAAAACAATTGAAGTAGCTGGAGACGTGTAAATAACTTTTCAAGTCAATTTGAGATCTCCTGGCTTGTCGAGACTTAGACTACACTGGACGAGCTGTGTGGAGTCATTCTGTGTTTTTGTTTCTGTCCCCAGCTACTTGTTGTTTAGGAGGATGTTGCAGCATTGTTCTGCTGTGAAGCTCCAGAAATGTTTTCTGGACTACGAAACTTCACTAGACTTTCCATCAGCATGGGGGGAGGAGATGATGTCTGAATTTGAATTTTGAGGGTGAACTTGTCCTTTACAGTTGAATTAATTCTAAATTTTCTGAAGATTAATGATGTTTTTATAAAGTGTTACCAGATGTGGAAGCTAGCAGCTAAATATATCCATTTTCTTTCAGTTTGTTGTGTCTCACCTCTAGAGACTGCAGCCAGTCGTGATGGAGGATTCACTCTTCTTTTCTCTTTTGATAGATATTGTCCTCACACATTACTGAAGTTATAAGTATGTTTTGAAATGCTGTACATAAAAACACATTTTAAGAACTTCTCATTGAGATATTGATACGATAATTGTCTTTTAATGCACTGTTGTTGCTCAAATATTTAGTGGTAAATAAAAAAGTATTTAATGTTTTTTAATGTCTCGCTTTAGACACTAAAGTTCTGACAGTGCTATGAAAGTTATACAGCAGATGATGCTCCTCTGTGTGTAGATATGGACAGACACACATTAGTACACGCCTATATGAAATCTAGCGCAGCTCTAGGTTGCTCTCATATTTCCACCTTTTTGATAGTATTGCATGTGCCTGTCTTTTTCCAATGGAGAATGTGAGCACTTGTCGTCGTCCTCTCTCAACAGTTTGTACAGACAGACAGACAGACAGACAGACGCTCCATCTGCAAGTCAGCGTCTCTGCGATGCCTTCAATGCCCATTGTGCCATTCAAGTAACAAGCTTGTTCGGCTTGTGTCACAAAACATGGTTACAAGAATCTTCTATCCCATCAGAACATCTTTTAATAAGAGGTTCCCTATTGTGTAAGAGATGTAATGTTTAACTAATTCTTATTTCATGAAACATTTTTAATGGATCCACATGTACTTAACTCTCTGAAGCTCTCAGTAAGCTACATCAGCAGAATGCTTTGCAGGGTTGGGGCGTCTGTCCACACTTCTACATTCTCTCTGTATTGTGTGTGTGTGTGTGTGTGTGTGTGTGTTTGTGTGTGTGTGTGTGTGTGTGTGTGCGCGCGCGCGTGTGTGCGCACAGGTTTGAAATATACATATGGCCTAAATGTATTGTCTTTTCATAGCATTTACAGATAAGGCAGCAATAGCTCAGCGCAGGAAAATAAAAAAAAAAACATTTATTTAGCAGCTTTTAGCAAACTTCACTGTACAAATGACTGTTAAATGAGAAAAAAAAGTCATGTATATTTATTTTATATCCTCTATTATAATAAAAATCTCTTTTGTCTCAATCACTTTCATGTTTACAGCAGTTGTTGGGAGCACTGCAGCGACCGTCTGATCTGCAGCTGTTGCTGCTCCTGTTCACCACTGGATGTCACCCAAGGGTGGCTGTTCACTATCTTACAGTGAATCCTACAGCACAGTCCTCTTTAAAAGGCTTGATTAATACCTTTTTTAAAAAAAGACTAAAGTGCTTTTAAAATGTTTGTAAAGGGCATGTTTTAATCTATAATCTAAGTCACATACTGTAGTTTACATGTGTTTTGATTATTTTCCGTAGCACATACTGTAGACTAAATTTATGTAGGTTTTTAAAAACAACAATATAGAAATAGATTTTTGTACAGAAATGTTACCTTTTCTTTTTACAAATGAACTGTATCAGGTGTTTAAAGTACAGTAGCTTCTGAAGTTTAAAGAAGAACTTGCCTTTTGGGAAAACTGCTTGTTGAGAAAACACCACTCTCATGTCTGAATGCCAAATAGCTGGAGACAGCAGACAGTTAGCTTAGCTTAGCATACAGACTGGAAACAGCAGGGCACAGACTGGCTCTGTCCAAAGGTAAAAAGAGTCACTTTTCAACTCCTTAAATGCAAGTGTTGTAGAAGTTACCCCAAAATCATACTAAGTAAGTAAAAGTAGAGATATTTTGTCAAAATGTTACTTTGGTGAAAGTGAAAGTCACCCATACCAATAATACTTGAGTAAAAGTCTTGAAGTACCTGATATTAAATGTACTTGAATACCTAAAGCAGCTTTTGGCAGTAAATGTTTCAGTATGAAAAATAAAGGTGAAAGTAAACTCCATTTTAATCATAACTCCCTCCTTCTCACAGTCGTCACAGAATATCATCACTTTTACCTCAGCTTTACAGAACTGGGATAAGTATTTGTAAAAGAAGTATTTGGTCATTATGGATGAGAGATTTCACATTAGTGAAACATCGACAAATTTGATGCGATGATTCTTGGTGTGAGTTTGGTCATTTAAATCAGTATGTTTACTTTAAAACACACACGGAGCTTTCAGTGTGTTTGGGCTTTTAGGATTTGTGTTAATGGACACAAATTCTCCAGTTAAACTCATGTTGAGTGTCACGAAAAAACTGTTGTGATACTGGGTTGAGATCTTGTGAATTCTATTTGCAGCCCTTCCAAAACAACAGTGGTTACATTTCCATTGGACCTTCCTCTACCTTTAAAAACACTGAATAATTCAGAGTAAGTGGGACATGTAAAAACATGCTGCTGTTGAATTTTTTTCAATGTGTGTCATCAATTCTCAGACGGAAATATTGAAACATGGGTAAATAAACCCAAACCAATCTATTTGGTTAGACATATAAACAGGTAAGTGGGGACATTTTCTGTACTTTGGGTGAACCGGCCCTATGATAGGATACTCACAGGGCACTGTTGTAATTGCACAAAAGGTTAAATGCTTCTTTACCCTTTCCTCAAAAATTACCTTCCAGACAGCTACTGGATTTATTAATGGCCTGAAATACAAATTCCACAGACACCAAAATTGTTAGAGAAAGGTAATCCATCACTGTGAACCATTTGTGGTCTTTATTTTTTGTCAAAGTCAGCAATAATGGATATTATATGATATTCATGGTTAAAACGCTGAACTCAGAAAACCTGAAAAGTATTCCTGCTTTGGTCAGATGCCTGTCGAAAAGAGACAAAAGATCTGAACAACACCGACACAACATGTGGCTCTGACACCGAGAACCTCAGTCAGATCTGTAAAGACTGCACATATTAGATAAAGTGAGCCTATCCCTGCTAATGACACTACTGATATAAGGTAACACACACTCATCTACAAACAGTGAATGTCTTTGGACGATTTGAGCTCTTACATGTATATCCACCATCAAGACATTTAACAAGATGCGTCAAGTAAGCGCTACATTCAGTTCTCTTTATTGGCTGCTGGTCTGACAAGTGAAACCAGCGCAGGCAAGCTGAGACTTGGCATCGACCTCATGAGTTCTTGCACCAGCAGTGGATTGACAGCTCAGCCTGCAGTGTTACTGCTACCACTTGAGGTAAAATTTATGACTTGAAGAGAGCTCAGCAGAATGTATTAACGCAGACGATCCCATTTCCTCCTCTGTCTCCAGGTACTGCTGCTCGGGTCAGCTACTGAGGGCCCCCACACATATAGACCTTAACCCGAACCCTAACTATGTTGTGCTGGATGTTCAGCAGTAGACAGAGACCAGACTTCAGAACTTGTAACTGCCACCACATTCAGCCTGTCATACAGCACTGTGGAAGATAAATGGCTCCAAACAAGTCCTGAGGTTTCCTTTAGAGCTTGGGAGAAATGCCTTGGTCTAATTAGAATAAATAGCATCATTTAGTTTGGTTGCTTTTATCTACAACACCATTCAGTGTCATACGTAGGTACATGCTAACTGAACATGATGGGATATGAAGGGAGCATGACACAACATGGTATGATGGACAGTAGACAAGACTTATGGAGTCCACAGGTCTCATCTATACAGCAGAAGCAGAGATATCACCTTTTTTATTCCACACGCCTACATTACCCACAATGCAATTTAGCTACTAAGTGACATCACTGGAAGCAATTTATCAGATTAAATGCAGCTTCCTGTGGAGCCACACAGTGCGTCATACTTCTTTATTCACACATGCAGTAGTGCTCCGGAAGATCTGTGAAGACACTTTAATGTGTACAATTGGTGGAGTTACCCTTTAACAGCTAGTCAGTATAGTTTTAGTTAGTTTTACTCAAACAGGAAGAAATAGTGCATTTGTTGGGGACTATTTTCAGTGGCAGATTAATCCACATTTGTAGCTGGAGTATTGTGGCAGCAGGATGGTTTATCTGGGATCGAGTCAAACCAAGGAACCTAAAAAAGAAGGAAGGGTCATGATGTCACTGAATCTGGCTCTGGGGCCAGACTGTGGTGACAGCTGTATTGGAGTCAATGGGAGATGCAGGAAGAAACACACTAAAACACAATGTATCTCCGTCGTATAACTTCTGATGAAGAAACGCTGATGATGAACAATGATTTTTTATCAACACGTTGTTGGTTCCAACGCGTTTTGTAGGAAAGGCTCCAGTTCACAGTGTCAGTGCAGTCAGATCAGTGGACATCAGTCGGACCTGCCCCCGCTTGTTGACAATATTATCAGCATTCAATCATTTGGCAAAATGTGGTTAACCTACTCTCTGAAGTGTGTTCTTTCATTTTACTGGAGGCATTTCATACAACGTGTTAAACGTGTGTTTAAGTGTGTTTCTCCATGCATCTGCCATCAGTTCAATACAACTGGCACAACAGTCTGACCCCACAGCCAGATTCAGTGTTCAGTGACCCTTCCTTCTTCTTTCTTCCTTCTTCCAACCAAATTAATCGTGCGTGTGTGTGTGTGTGTGTGTGTGTGTGTGTGTGTGTGTGCATTCATTGTAGTTCATTGAGTTTTTTGATGACAATGGAGCTCTGTGACACACAGAGAGAAGATACATCAATTTGTACCAATGACGCATCAACTACACTTACTGTTTGTCCACACTGTGACACTTTGAAAGTACAAATAAGAGTATAAGAAAGAAAGTAGACTCAACAAAAACAAGAGCACAACACTTGTTTTTGCTCCCATTTATGACAAGTTGAAGTAAACTATCTAACACCCTGTCTGTGCACACAACGAGGCTTATCTGTCTCAAATTTTGATTACAAATGTGTTGAAATTTGTGAGTGAGCACTTAGACATTGCCAAGATAACCTGTCCACCTGACTAGTGTGGCATATCAAGATGCTGATTAAACAGCATGATTAATGCACAGGTGTGCCTTGGACTCGTCACAACAACAAAATCAACACATTTGTGCTCAAAATCTGAGAGTACTATGCCTTTTGTTGGCAGAGAAAAGGTCTCAGAGCTTTCAGATCTTCAACTGAAGAATGGGAGCAAAAACAAAAGTTTTGCATTTATATTTTGTGAAGTTTGCTTGCAAGAAAACATCAAATAAGGCCTGATTTCTCTAAAAAAAAAAAACAGTTCTGTTTTTTCTTGTCCAGGTTTTGACATATCTGTCTCTGAGACGTCTGCCTCCCCCCAAACACAATGTAGGTAAATGGACCATCATTTGTAACGCTCACAGCTTTGAAAAGTTACATTCTGAATAACTCAACATCAGTGTGCCCAATATTAAGACTCCCTGTGTACATGTATTCATAAATTACAAGAGAAAAACCTGCCACCTACAGTACAGACATCCGGCGCATCAACAAATGTCAGCATTCATCTTTTCATAACACATGTGACATTAATATGGACTAGAGCCCGACTGATATATCAGCTGGCCAATATTATCGGCTGATATTAGGCATTTTCCAAACTATTGGTATCGGCATTTATAATGGCCGATAAATGAATATTTAAAAAATAAAATAAAAGCGGACCAAACACCCTTCAACCATGTTATGAGTGTTGGCGTTGCATAGTGGGTCCACCAGAGGACACTCTACAACGTCCCTGTTGGCAACACTCGTGTTTAGAACGCCACAAACCCTACAACCAGCTGATCCAGCCAGAGTCGGGCAGAGCGAACCAGTTATCCACCGGCCTTAAAAATCCTTTATCGGTCGGGCTCTAATATGGACTATTATAATATGAATAAGCAGGTCCTGTAGTGTAAGTATGAAGTTGGTATTAGACAGACAGATGCTACCCTGATGACAACATGTCCTGCATGTACAGTGGCAGCAGGGCATAAATATGGGTAGTTTTATGATGCATGGCTTATTTTCTGCCCATTTTCATGCTAAGGGCACTATATAGTTTTTTGGAGAAGAGTTTTAACATTTACAACATTAATTAATTAACTGAATTTCGTCTTCATAAGTGAATAAACAAGCTGTTCTCAGAGGAAAATAAGGTCCCAGAACACTGTTTGAAGCTAGAAAGGTGGCAGGGTCCGCCACATATAAACAATGTAACACAGTATAAATTGTGTTGTCCTTTGAGGTCAGTGTGTTTATTCAGACAAAGAGAGTTTGATTATTTAGTTTGTTTAGGTTTAAAAAATCATCAGTGAATGTCTTGCCCAAAATGACATAGTGCATCTTTAACATTAAGACATATTGAAATGAGTTTAGGAGCTAGGAGACATCTTAAATATTCCTGATTCCTGAGCTCATTTTCAGGTCCTTTTATATGATAAACTCCACTATTATATTTTAGAATAAAGCTTTTACTTTCTGTGCTATTTAATGTATATATAATGGGATTCAATTATTAATGATGTCATTCTGAGTTGAATGCAGACTTCTCAAGACTTTATCTTGGATTATTTCTCTGTTCAGGGGTGAGTGGGATTGTGAGTTTATAGTAATGCAGCTCTGCTTCTCTCTCTGTTGAGCGGCTTGCTGCCTGGCATGGGATGTTACACTGATGTCTTGGTGTACTCCTCCTCCTCAGACACAGTTGTGTGGTGGAGCTTTCACCGGCCCGGTCAGGGTGGGAAACTACAGAATCAGAATGAGTAGAATGGCACACTTTTATTCACCTGAAAATGAAAATTCAATCGTTGTCTTAAAGCCCTTACATTTTACACCGTCACCAGGAGATTACTGTGAGCCTTTTCCTTAACTGTTGGAATTAAAGGGGCAATTTGTAAGATAAGGTCTCAAAACATGAACTAACATTATCAACAGAATGTGAAGAAACAACAGTGCTGACTTCATGTCAAAGGTGTCTCTGTATTGTGAAACAGAGATGTCTAGTGAAGCTGACCAGCTAGCCCCAGCCCGTCCTGTCCTGTAATAGGCTACCACTTTGTATGATAGAACAGAATAGAATCGAATAGAATAGCCCCTCGTGTTTCAGCATTCAGATGTATGCCAGCAGCAAGTTCAGTACTTAGTCTAATAAGTAAACAAAATGAACTCACAAATTGTCAAGAAAGGAAATTATTTTTCTGTTTTTCTTGCTAAACAGAAAAATATGACCATACACCCTCTCAATTCAAGTTTCTCTCTTTGACCCATATAAGAAGAGCTTCGTTTCCTTTTTCACTCATCAGAAAACACACTTTACGTGTCCACACACCGTTTTTGCCCACCTCTGATGCCTGATTCTTTCCCACTCCCGCCTACTGTGTCTTCTCATCCCCAAATCATAGTCCTGATCAGACCTGATCAGGTAAACCACCTCTGTACTGTATCCCCTGTCTTCAAACTGACCTCTATCAGTCTTTAGAGGCTGTGTTCAGTCCTAGTCTGGTGTCCAGCCATGTTCACTGGGAGGTGACTTAGCCTGGTTGAGCACCTGCAATCCGAGGTCGCAATCCAGGCAGTCTTGCCTCAGCTAATAGGTCCATAGCTAACTGAGCTACTTGCTAATGGCAGCCAGTCGCTACAGTATACAGTATAGTGAGCAGTAATTAGTGGTTATGCTGTACTTTTGGAGCTATCGCTATTTTTTTTTTTTTTTTTTTTGTCTTTTGTTGTCTTTTTGCACTCAGAAGAAGGAAAGTCTAGTTTTTCCAAATGGCTTTTGGGGCGTAATTAAGGAGTCTGTTTTTTATTTATTTATATGTTGATTTATTTAACCAACAGTATACATTGATAAACATTGCTGTAAATGTACCAGAGTTAGCCAAGAGGCTAGTTTTATTTGTCACTTTTTTCACTTGAAAAATTAAAAAGTCAACCTAAAAGGAGAATATAAAAATGATAATACAAAATTATTGAGATTACAGTTTGTGTAAGCGTACTGAGCAATAATGAAAAGAGAAGATTAATAAAAATGTAATTAAGGACACCATAATTCTACATTATCAGGCACTGTTTAAAACATGCAACACTTTGGCTCATAATACAAGACATACCAAACAATATAATGACAGATATTAGACATTGCTTAACATCCGTGACGTAACTTAACTACATTAGTAAGTTATAATAGCAGGCTGGACACACTACCTGCATAAGCAGTGCGTGTGTCTGGCGTAACATCTTGCTTTCAATTTTTCATCCATGTTAACATGTCAGAGCAGACGCACTCAGCATGAGTAGTGCAGCTCACACTCATGTCAAGCGAGACTGCAGTGGCGTGTCATCTAGAGTCTCACCTAGTTTCACACGTACACAGTTCTCTGCAAATATATACCTGAAAATGACTTGTAGACAGTTATATAGACATCATGCCAGCATTCACTACGGTTTTAATGTCTGTATCTGTAGAATATGTCACATACATGAAGAGAATACACACAACAGGTGAGGGGCAGTTTTTTTTCCTGTGTCTTTTTCTTTTTCTTTCTCTCCCTCCCCTTTTCTCTTTCTCCCCCCCACTTTCTCCCTCTTTCAACGGGGGTAAAGGAAAATCACAGCATCATATTTATTGATAATTATCAAAGGCAAACTGGAGCAATGCTGCCTGTGTGGACACGTAAATCAGCTGCAGCAGCTCAGCAACACAGCTGTCACGCACTAAACAAACAGGCAGTGTGGACCACGGATAACTCTCTGTTGACTTTGCTTTCACACAAGACAGGAAAAACATCCAGCTGTCCAAAACCCCCTCAGTATACAGACTTGATACCTATACTGCTTTGCCTGAGTTCCTCCTTTGCTGCTGCAATATTTGCTAGGACCACTAGTGGTCGCCCCTTAACAAGACAAATAAATATGTGTCATACAGTCGACATATACGGTCATTTTCATTATTAGACATTAACTGAAACATGCGACGCAGAAGCACAGACATAAAAAGCATGCACAGTATCTTCAAAACATAAACCACATTAAAAGCAAAACCACAATAAACGACATGCGTGCAGGTACATGAGGGCCAGCTGGCGATTGCAAGCTAGTGACAAATGACAGCACACAGTATTAACATGGACTGAAGATGTTGCAACTGAGTTTCAGTGCTGACAGAGCTAATTACCTATTTCTTTAATAGCTGCCATTTTGTTTCGCCACAATAGAGGCTGAGACACTTCTCTATGTGCCCTCTCTATCCACTGCAGTTCTTGTGGGAAAGTGCCAAGCCCATCCACAGAGTGTCAGTTTGACCTTAAGGGTAGGAGATCGGTGCCTGGAGCTCAGCCATCACACCACTCACTCCCAGTCTGCTCCCAGAGCAGCCTCCAACCACAACTTGATGCTTACACTCCACAGACCTTGACATTTCAACTGCCTCTTAGTAATAAACTCTCCACTCTCCTCAAAAACAGGCCCAGACTGTGTTTGTATCTTTATATGTTACCTCCTATTGAGTGCGACAGTATTTTTGCAGATTTTCACATTTATAATAGCTTGGTTTTTTTTAAGACACAATCAAAAAGATTGATTCAATATATCTTTATATTATATATTCAAGTTTTCATGAAACTATGCAACTTCCTCCCTGTAGCTTACACACTATTACTGTCAGATGAAACCTTGTATTTCCAAATGATCTTTTTTCCAGGATCTATGAAAAACAGCCTTGTGATGACCCTAGAAACAGTTCTGAGCTGATACAATGGTTTTACTATATCCAGAGACCTTTCTTTCTATTACAGTATGAGCATTGTTAGATTAGAGTGCAGCATTTGATACAATGGTGGATAAAATCATCAAAAGGGTTGAGAGGTAAGTGGGTGGCTGTGGCTCAGTGCTTGCTTGGTTTGTATCTTATCTAAAGGGTCACTTTCCTTCTGGGAACTTTATATACAGAGAAGTTGACATCACATGTGGAATCCCTCAGGGGTCAATACGTGGTCCACTGCTGTTCGACCTCTGCAGCTTTTTCTGCACACACAAAATATTATACAAATTAAAGTATGTTACCATTGTTACATAAAGTTGTCATTTTCTTCTTCCCTTTGGGACATCAGCCAGTAGCTGAATGCATTAAAAACATGGACAACCAAAAGTTGCAGACCTTCCTGCAGCTTAATGATGACAAAACCAAAACTCTGTTTATGTAGTTTAGTCTCTCTCTCTCTCTCTCTCTGAAGGACCATATCACCAACCAAACAACAGCTGCTTTTTATGTAAGAATATATCAGTAGGATAATTTTTGGGTCATATCTATACAAATAACCATACATTCATCTCTTGTAATTTAGGCCAGTAAAACCCAACCGGGGGTACTTGTATCCAATGAGTTTCTTCTGAAGAAAGTCCCTCCAACCTGAGCCAGTTGTAAAGCCTGAACACAACCTGTTATAGGGCTATTTACACTGCACTTAGCCCAGGACTAGGAATGTTCTGAGCCCCAGAGTTCTTGTTTACCCTGCTCCAGAACATGGTTAGCCCTGAGTCTGCAGGGTTTCCCCCTAAAAAACAACTAAACACTGAGCTAAAAGGTGCCAGTGTGAAAGTGTAACATTCTCAAATGTTAACATTAGCTGTGTGTTCCAGCAGACATTTATCCCAGGGCTAGCAGAAGTGCAGTGTGGTTGTATAGCCCTAGGCTTAGGTCAACCCTGGGTTAACAATGTGTGTGTGAAAAGGCACTAAGTTATCCAAGGGTCAACGTTTAACCTAGGATATCCCTGGGCTTAGAAAGTGTAGTGTAAAAAGCCCTTGTGACAGTTCATGAAATCTAGAGAGCAGAAGAGCAGGGAAATCAAAGTATATATCTAAAATGTATCTAAATGTTTAGTTTAGTTTATCAGGAGCCCAATTAGCCACAGTATCACTGCTGCTATTCTTCCTGCGGTCGACAACAAGCTTTACATCACATTATAACAACTCAGCAATAACAACAGGTAAATGGTTGACACACCCAGTTCCTGTCAGCCCAAACAGTAATAATGCAAACTTGACCAAAGCAAACTAAACAGTGATCATTTCAGGACCTCCATGTCTTGTTAACAAAATCTACTTTCATATAATCAATACTATTGAAAAACATCCAATTTCAATCAATTTAGATGACAACATCAGGTCAAAATGTTTAATAAATCAAATATAGCAAAATATCTGAAATGTCTCAAAAATATCCAACTACTTGTAAGTTACATGAAAAACTTTCAAAAACACATTTGTCCACTCATACACATCATATACTCACTTATTTTAACACTAACTTACATGTATGTTATCCTCGAGACTAAGGAAGGAAAAAACAGGTGGCTATACCATGAATATCTATAAATGTACTAAATCCAAACCTTGTATTGGTGACGCTTTATAACAACCATCATTGATAAATGGTACATTTAATCAAACATTACTTAATAGTTATTTCACTGTTAACAATGAATTGCTCTATAAACCATTTATTAAGCAATTGTAAAGGTTTATAAACATCAGCTGCAACTTTATAACTGCTTCCCAAATTGTTTGTAGATGCAATAATTAACTTTTTACAAAGTATTATAAACGTCCGTTGTAACATTTCAATAAGCAGTTGTTTAATAAATTCTTTGTTAATAATGATACAGCTATTTACTAGTTTAATTAACAATAAATGTATTGATGACGGTTTTTATAAAGCATTACCCTGACTTTTGATATTTTTCGTATATTTGCATTCTATGTGTAGTTTTGATTAATTTTTTAATGTGAACTTATTGAATTAAATTAATGTATTTATTGTTTAGAGATGTTTGTCACCCTGGGCAGGTTGGATGGTTAACAACAGCTGACATATCAAACCAATTTCAGTCTATTGGTATGTATCGAAATACTGTTCATCTAAATACATTTCTGGTACCCAGTTAGTATGCAGCTGTGCTCCTTTCATCAATTACAAGGTTTAGTCCTAAATAAGTGTTTTTCATTTTGTAATCTTGAGGATAGAACAACTTCCTGCTCTCTCGCTCCCCTTTCTGTCCTTAACAACACTGTCAGGCTTGTTAGCACCGGAGCGGCTGCATAACCTGCCCAAAATGGTCAGTGGACAAGCACAGAAGTTTGCTTAAGAGGGGAATAATGACTGGAGACCCACTGCAGCGCTAAATCTAAACTGCTGACCCATGACAGGCTGTCCTCAGACCGTGAGAAACGGGCCTCTTTCCATGCCAAGAATGTGGGTGGCCAGCCTCGCTGCTCCAAAAAGCCTTTCTGAGGAGTGTGGCCTGTTGCAGCACTAGAGTGCAACGACAGGTTCTTCTGTCTGATATCTCTCAGGCTGCTTGTTTCGTGCACTTATCCTTTTTCTGTTTTATTTTCCTTCAGACGGACCACGCTGTCATTCATGTAATCTGTGTCTACTGCATGTAGAGAATGTGTTTCCACTTGTTAGGCAGCTTGAGAAATAAACCAAAACTGAAGAATGAAAAAAATGCAGCCACATTCAAAAGGTTAAGTCAGAGGAAATTCATCAGAATTTTGATTCTGCTGCTTTTTTTTTGTGCCAGTTCACACATACACATTACTAGCACATCACAAAGTGTATTGGTCTTTGTGTAAAGTAATGAATCCTCTGTAAGAGCACTGGTCACAGAGGATAAGAGGCTGCACTGTGCTGTCAGTTCGCTGCTCACACTGAAGGGGATTTCAGCTCCCCGGGCTTCAAACCCAGAGTCAAGGGGTCACAGTCTGTGCAAGATAGCAGGGGCCACAGTTCGAGTGTGTGTGTGACTGTGTGTGTGAGTCACTGCATTATGCCGACACACGAGACGCCATATGTTTCCACCCAGTTCAGTGAAGAACAAATGCACCGTCCTTTTTCATGAGAGTTCCCACAAGCGTCTGTTTTCTCACTCAGCCCACGTGTGGGTTAATGCAGTAAGAAGCAGTGAGCAGTGAGCAGTTACAATTACGCTGTAAAAGAAAAATTAAATGGGACACCTGTTTATAGTGTCCACGCAGAATTAAAAAATGTGTGTCATTTAAAAAGCGGGTGCAACATTGCAAGAGGAGAATAAGGGGTGCTTCCTGGAAGACGTGATGAATTCACAGAAAAGTCCTTTGAAGCAGCATTTTGATCATGTAAGTAAGTAAGTAAGTAAGTAAGCTTTATTTATACAGCGCCCTTCACAGACCAGGGTCACAAAGCGCTTTACAGTTTCAACAAAACAATACGCAGTTAAAAGTACATACAAAATTTAAGTTTAAAAGGCCAAGACAACTCAGTGACAATCATAGCAGCCCAAAGACAATTAAGCAAAAACCTTAACAAATAAATAGGTCTTAAGTTGCCTTTTGAAGGAGTCAACAGACTCCATCGAACGCAGAGAGAGCGGAAGATCGTTCCAAAGCCTGGGAGCAACAGCCTGGAAAGATCGGTCTCCTCTGGTCCGAAAACGAGTGCGTGGCACCATCAGTAGATTCTGATCCACAGACCTCAGATCCCGAGCTGGGGTGTAAGGCTGGATCAGATCACTGATGTAAGGTGGAGCCTGACCATGCAATGCTCTGAAAGTTAAAACCAGAATTTTAAAATTGATCCTAGAGGAAACTGGCAGCCAATGAAGAGTTTTAAGAATAGGGGTTATGTGAGTCCTCCTATTAGAGCGGGTCAGAATTCTCGCTGCAGAGTTTTGCACTAACTGCAGGCGAGACAACTGTGACATCAAAACTCACTTGAAACCAATATCAATGAAATCCCATCACTCCCTGAGGACTTGAATAGTTTGGCTTTAGCAACAAACCAATGACAGAGCAATTTTAAGCAGTATTTTATGGTACAGTTTCTCATTTTCAAATATAAATTCCACTGCTGTAGCATCTTAGCCTGTTAGTGTTGAAGACTGTCAAATGGTCATGATGGGACTTCAACTCTCATTTCCATTAACAATTTGTTGTAGAACGGCTACAGTATGTATTTTAAGTGTAACGTGAGAAAATCTAAAGAAGACATATTATGCTAATTTATTAGGTTCATTGTTTATTTTTGGGTTTCTACTAGAATAGGTTTACATGCTTTAATGCTCAAAAACCCATCAGTTGTCTCATACTGTCCAGTGCTGCAGCTCTGTGAGCTCCTGTCACTTTAAAAGACAAATGCTAAGTGGATTTTAAAGCTAATGTTTGATCTCAGAAACCCTGTAAAGTAATTTTACAAGAAAAATCTGAACTTCCTACCTTTATTTTTGGCTTTCAACCATATCTCTTGGTCTTCTTCAGCAGATAGTTTGCTCTGTTGTCATGGATTGTTAAATGCTAAATTAATGGAGAAAAAAGTAACAGGACTAGGGGCACACTCACACACTTGCCAGAGTCAAGGAAGTGTACAGTGCTTGAGCACAGTACAGAGCACTAACACTTGTCAAACAAACTGGACTTTGGGGGGTCAAAGGTGCTTGGGCATGATAGGGATTGTCTAGTGTGAGTGCGCCATAAGAGTCTATGGTCAGGCTCAGTGAGACCGTACTTTGGCACAGCCATGCTCACAATGAACATGCCGACATGCTGGTGTTTAGCATGGTTACCATCTTAGTTTATAATGTCATGGCAATCCAATCCAATATCAGTTCCAAATATTTCTTAAATTATTATTTTTCTGCCTTTTATGGCTTTATTCACAGGCAAAGAGCGACGGGAAACTGGGAGAGAGGGAGGTAACAACATGCAGCGAAACTGGGCGCTTGCAGTGCCAGAGCTCGGTTCGACTCGACCCGGCCGTCAGTAGAACACTGGGCTACTCCTTCCCACCGTGTTTCTGCAAGTGCTTTATCAAGTTGGTGGTGTTGAAGTTGAAGTTGAACTGTCCTGATACACATAGAAACGCTTGCTTTGCTTAAACTGCACCCAGCTGCTAATATTGCTAGCAGTAGACTTTTAGGTATCAGAGATTTTGTACTGAACCTGAAAGCTGAATCTGCATGCTGCTATTTCCCCAAGTAAATATAGTTTTTGTCTGGTTTGATATGAGACCACTTTGTGATTGTACAGTTCAGGAAATTCAGCAACACAAGTAAATCATTTTTCATCCATCTTTCAGTTTACAGAGTGATTAACAGCAATTGGCTGTACCCGCAAGTTCAAATTTGAATTTTAGGTGTACCGCTGCTCCACCTGACTCACCCCGGACATTAGTGCTAAACATCCAGTGGGAAACATGAATGTCTCTCAATAATTTATGGCAATCCATCCGATAGTTGTTCTGATAGTTCAGGCTGATCCAAAGTGGTGGACTGATTGTCCCTTAATATTGCTCAAAATTCTACATGAATACTGATACCAAAAACTGAAAAAATAGAAAAAAATACATAATGATAAAGTTGTAAATACACACTGGTGCATTTTCAGTTGCTACCTGGCAGCTCTTCCTCTGCCTAAGTGGATGAGCAGAGTGTGTTTACAGTCCTCCAGTGAGAGAACACATCGTGTTTGCTCTTCACTTGCCAGATTTTGCCACTCAAATTTTCAGGCTTGCCTCCTTCCAAGACTTCACCTACAGGCCTTGTGCGCTGTAGAAACAAAAGAATAGATGCCTCATTTTATAAAAACAGGAGTGTGACCAGTTTCTTTTAAAGGTATACTCCGCAGGATTTTCCTGTAAAACAACAAACAAACAAAATGACGATCTTATTGTCTCATAAAGGACAGTTATACTGCAGAACCTTATGTAAAATATCATTTCAACTAGGGATGGGTCGATACCACTTTTTCATGTCTGATACCAATAAGACAACATTGAGTATCTGCCGATACCGATATCAATCCGATAGTATTGATTTTAGGGGGAGACGGTGCTTGTTCCTGGTTGGCTGCAGTCATGAGATGTCACCGCGTCTCTGATGGAAAAACAAATGCGTGCGGCTTGGTTCGACTCGACCCGGCCATCAGCAAAAGACTGGGCTACTTCGTCCCAGGGTGGTTCTGCAGGTGCTTTTTCAAGTTGGTGGTGTTGAAGTTTGAAGTTGAGGTTGAAACCGAAGCTCAACGGTCCTGATACACAGAGAAACACTTGTTTTTCTTAAACTGCACTTTTTTCTTCAGTTATCTTAAAGTGACTCCTCACAGCTGACCTGATGAGAGGCTCACTCAAGATCCTGCAGCCGGTCATGTGACACACGCTGCTCTCTTTACGGCATGTCGCACATAGTTCAAGGCAAGTTCATTTGTATAGCACAATTCAGACACAAGACAACTCAAAGTGCTTTACAGGGGCATAAAAATTACATTAAAATAAGTTAAAAATTGCAATTTAAAACACATTAAAAACAAGCAGGAAGACATCAAACAAAACATTAAAACAGGTTAAGAAATAGGAAAGTAAGCTAAAATAGAATAGGTTTGAAAGAGACAAGACTTAAAGAATAAAAGTCACAGTGCAGTTGAAAGCCTTGAAATTGTTTCAGTGAAAGGCACTGGCAAACAGAAAGGTCTTCAGCCATGATTTAAAAGAGGTGAGACTTAGAGCAGACCTGCAGTTTTCTGGGAGTGTGTTCCAGATATGTGGTTCATAATAACTGAACGCTGTTTCTCCATGTTTAGTTTTGACTCTAGGGACTGAAAGCAGACCTGTACCTGACGACCTCAGAGGTCTGGATGGTTCATAACGTGGCAGCAGATCAGAAACCATTCAGTGCTTTATAAACCAACAGCATTTTGAAATCTATTCTGTGACAGACAGGAAGCCAGTGTAAAGATCTGAGAACTGGAGTGATGTGATCTACTTTTTTGGTTCTTGTTAGGACTCGAGCAGCAGCAAGTTTAAGCATTTATGGAGAGTTTAGGCTAATAAATCGATCAGATTGTACATTTTCCCCTCTCAGATATCCGATCCAGTGATTTGGGCCAATATCAGACCAATAAGATACTGAATATCAGATTGGCGCATCCCTAATTTAAACAAAAGGCAAATATCCATATGTGCACACTTATGTTCAGGAACATTACATGAGCCTTGGAGACAGGCAGGTTTTATTGCGACTCCAGAGGAGGACAGACTGTGTTTGTTGTGTAAACTAGGTGAAATTGAGAATGAGATTGATTTCGTGTTTTGCTGTCCTGTCTATGAAGATGTAAGGGATGTACTTTTTACTAAAACATCGTTCATTTATGCTGATTTCTTTTGGTTGGATGATTATGAAAAACTTGAACTCTGCATGAAGGGAATCTTTTTTGTTGCAGTTTTTCCCTGTCAATCATGGGAGAGAAGGCATAATATTGTGTTGAAAGCCGAGCTGCAAAATAATTTGAAATTTTGTAATGAAATGAAATGTAATAAACTGTTTGACGGCTGCAACTGTACTTTTAGTGTCTTGTAAACCCATGAGGGTTGGGCACTCTATGTGCTTGACACACACAAAAACAAATCAATCAAATCATGAATTAATCATGTATAAATCCTTCTTTATCATCACTTATGACCCACTAGAAGTGTGCGGCGTTGTCTGATCTGCAGAGACCCTGCCCTCTACCTGTATTTTCTTACTTTCTTTTCATTTACGCTGTGTTTAGGACGTTTCTGGGCATCAGTAAAGATAGTTGATGTTGAGTCTCATTCCCAGGTTGTCACATTCAGATGCTGTGGGTCGGTGGCTCACCAGCCCAATGCATTGTTATTTGATGACCTCCGAATGAGACGCAACTTCAACTCTGAACAGTGTTTACTAGCAGTGACCGACAAATCTTTCAAAGTGTGCCTTTAAAAAGTTTAAATTCAAACAAAAGCACCTTATCACTTGCACTTCATAAATGTATTGTCTTGTTTGACCAGAGCTTTCTCTGCACTTTGTTTTCAGGCTTCTGGAGGCATCAGTGCTCATAATGTATTGTGTCATCTCTAGCTGCCTCTTAATACAGACTGTTAACAAACGACAGATTTCAGAAGAATGAAGAGGCTCACTGATGTTCTGTCACTTGCAGTTCGAGCCAACAAGATCAATAGTTTTTGCTGAGTTACAGATGTATAACATTACATTTTTCGGGACAAGACAAGAAACTTCAGTCAGACTTTAAAGTCTGCACGCAATATGCTCATGTTTTACACCAAAAGTACAACAAATGCAGAAGCTCTACAAGTGTTAAACTTGTTATGGACAGAGCGCTGATATACTACTGTAAATAAGCATTATATCTCACACTTGAGTATGAAATGGGTTGTTTCTATTGGGCGGATAAGTGTTCATACCCCACATCAAAATGTTATTAGGCCAAATATAGCAAATCTACAAGGTGTCAAGCTGTTATCTGTCCAGCCCTACTTTGTGATTTTCACTGATAAGACATGTACCACCCACACTGGCTGCTCTGTGATGGTGTGAAAAAAAGACAATTAAAAAAAAAGAGATTACATTCTTTAGAAATATCAAGTTTTCTTTGGACATAAATAATGTATACAGATATTTAGGGAGACAATTTTCAGCTCCTGCAGAAATATATTAATACACTACCATCAATAGCACCAGAATTTACTGTAAATTCATGAAACTGTGACTGAAAGTGGTTTGAAAAACTTGCATTTGTAAGTTCCAGCTGTAAGAATGTAGTGTGGTGATTAACTTGCTTAGAGGTCAGGTCTGGATCAGTCCAGTACTAGAGGTCCACTCCCCTGCTGAGGTGAGGTGTGCTGCTCTGTAGCCGACCTCTGGACTCCAGCCTCTATATAAAGACAGGTAACATGCAATGAGATCAATAAAGTCTATCATGGACATTCCTGTCACTGTCGCATTTGTTATATAACAGTCAGACCACAGCAGATATGTGCCCAACCTTCTCACATAGTTTTCATTCCAGTAAACTTAAACATGAACTGACTCATGTTTCTCCTCTTTGTTTGCATCTCCTGCAGCAGCAGCAGCTACTCAGCTCATTTTGCAATCACAACTTTCTCCTCCCTCCCTCAGCACAACTTTGGAAACTGAAAAAAAGAAACACAACTCTTCCTCTCGCGATAGTAGCTTGCTTATGCAGCCGCCATATTCTGTGACAGTATTTTGATTCGTATCTGCTGGAAGTGAGGAAAAAGAGAAAAGTGAAGGGCTGTCGAGGGGAGGGGGGGGCTGAAGAAGAGGAGCTGTCAAAAAGGTATTCCCGAGTCTCTGTCAAACGGCGGAGGGCTGAGGCTCTTTATCCCTCCCCGGACGCTATTTCGAGGACACACAAGGCCCGGGGCCTCGGTGCAGTTGGCTCTTCCTCTCCCTGGTAGTAGCTGGACCCCTCTCGGCATCTCCTCTCCGAGCTCCGCGGCCCTCTGGAGGTCCGGCGGCGGTCTCGGGTGTTGAAGGCGGCCCGGGGAGCGGCGGCGGTGGCAGCGGAGACGGAAAGGTAAGTTACAGAAAGTGAACTCGGCTTTAGCCAGTGAGCTACAGCCGGAAGAATATAGTTTTAATAGCGTAAGTGTGAAATGAAAGCGCATTTCAGCGTCTGGTGCGATAAGCGCTGTTATATTTCGTGCCACTGTGTTTGAAAGAAAATGGAGAGAAAAACTTTCAGATGTGGAAAAAGTTTTTGTCCACAGCAAGCAGCTAGCTAAGCTAGCTCACTTCAAGTGTTTGGAGGCTGTTCCCGTCTCGGCCGAGTTGGCAAATCCCTGTCTAAAGTTTATAACACATTTGTTAACTTCTCTCTTGAGTCCGCTTTGCTATTAAAAACTGAAAATATATATTATTGGTGTTTTTATTTTAGCACAACGCTGGCTGACGCTACATGTTTTGTAGCCCATGTTAGGCTACTTTTTCCATTGAGCTCTCCTTTGAAACGTCGCAGGACGAGTCGTGGATGGAAACGTTAAATCATAAAACTGTAGCTTCACCTAACCTCAGACACCAAGTGTTTTATATACAAGAAGCCTCAAAATTAAGCCTCAAGAAATGGTTAATCTCTTTGCTACGACAATGAAACTATTTTCTGTGTAACATTGGGACTTTGTCATAAGTAACCTCGGTTAGCTGGCCAGTTTGGCTCAGTTGTGAATCTATCAGCGAACTTAAATACGTAAAAATGAACGTCTTGTCGTAAACGTCACTATGTGTCCTGTTATTTTCATGGTAAGCTGATGCAAATGGAGCTTATGTGGTCTTTACTTTGACTGGGACAATTTTGTTGTTGCACAATTGCAGCCAAGTTAAAGTAAAGGAGACACATAAAAACACCAGACTGTGTTTGCTTTCTTTTTAAAAATCAGGTGATGAGTGAGTCACATAACGTGTTCGATCACTTTCTGACTGTCCCTCATGGATCAGATGGTCCTGGTTTGTGGCTGTTGTGATGGAAACTTATTAGGGGGGTGGGTCTGAGCCTTTGCCAGCCTAAATGACAGCTCAGTTGTTGTTTGTGTTCTTGGTCTAGTTAAGATTTGAGATAATCAGGTCTGTCGTGATTTTCTACTTTTCTCATCTGTTGTATTTATTCTTGTGAAGCATCTAGAGGTGCCAGCATTGGAAGGAAAGGAAAGGTTGCAACATTTGACCTAGTTTTTAAAGCTGCATGTTTGTTTGTAAGGCAAGAGTCAGGTAACTGGAAAACCAAAGACATGGAAGTTGTTTCAAAGTTTTGACTGAACAATGCAATCTGCAGAAGATCTTTGAGGTTTTTTCCTTGCTTGCTGGTAGGGTTGCAGTGATATTTGATTTCCAAGGTATACAGTGGTATGAAAAATGCTGAATATCACACCGTGTACTGGAGCCCGACCGATGTATCGGTTAGCTAATACTATTGGCCAATATTGGCCTATCACAGATGTATTGTATCCGTGTATATGTTGTCCAATATGTGCCGATATGTGCCGATATGAAAACTCAAAACAAATATTAATAAATTCACAGTAAATTTACTGTCTCAGTGCACTGCTGTCATTGTCAAAGGTAAAATATCTTGCCTCTGTAACATGTCTTTGTCAGTGTTTGATAACCACATCTGTGGGATCATTGTGTATATTGATATCAGAATTTTTCACTTCCCAATCTCGTTATCGGCCCCAAAAATCAAGAATCGGTTGAGCTCTACAGTATACATTTGCTTGTCTACAGTATTGAAATTAAGATGTGAGTGCTATTAAAAAATAATTTTTAATTTGGTTAAGGGTCATTGTTATAATCATAATTATTCTAATTATAATAATTGTATAATACTATGATACTGTGAAATTGTTGAGATTGTTATTGTACCGTCAAAATATCATACCATTGCAGCCCTATTTACTAGATGTACAACTAGTTATTTTCATGCACTTTCATCTTTAATGAACCAATGGTTTAGATGGACCGATACTCAAAACAGAATATATAAACAAGAGGCATTTGATTTAGTATAAGAAATGTTTTGAATGTTCAGTTTAATGAACAGGAATCTAAACCTTGTTAGTAGAAGTCAGAGCCCTTTTAAGAAGTAGTGGAGATGCAGTGATCTCTTAAGCAAGTAAAAACAAAACAAATATAACACAATTGTTACTCTTGACAGGTCTTTTTTTTAATTATTATTATTGCAGTGTGTGGTTATAAAGCTTTTCTCAGTTCATGGTAGCATTTGGACATTTGTGGTGGTCTGCTTGGCACAGTTAAAACCCTCTGTGGGTGTGTTGAGAGTGTGTTTCTCCATGTTGATCATTTAGGCTGGTCTTCATATTAACACCAGCCACCGCTAAATGAAGCAAAATGTTGGTGGTGGCTGGAAAGTGTGTCAGCACTACCAGCCAGTTTGGCAGGTAATCAACCTGTGTCCAATTAGTGTTTTATCCCAAAACTGGCAGCTCACAAATTAAATGGCTTTTTAAAATCCTAAATTAACTTTGTGATATAAAAGTTAGTCACAAATTCAAAGTACAAACTACCTGACTGTTTTTGTAAACCAGGTATCTTATTTTACTCTGTCCTCAGCAGACGTTGACTGGCTGACTCTGCTTGGCTGCTTTGAAAGCTTATTCACAACAGTGAAGAGCTCAGAATCCCTTCTCTGTCGGCCTTTAAACACCTACAGTCTAAACTGTGTTGTCATAGCTAGACTGCAAGAGTGTATATCATTCATTAGCAGCTTGTGCCTGTCTTGACTTGTAGTCAACATTGCACTTCCTGACCAATAAGCTGCCATGGCCAACTGTTTATAGGTGCAGACCCCTAACTGAAACCATGTGTGCCTGTAGCCGGGCAAATATGTTGCTAGGAGGCCTTGCTGATTTGCCACTCTTTGGAGACTCAGCAACAAATGCTCAGAGCCTGTATGATGAGTACTAAATCAGGATTTTGGTGGGGACTGTGTGTTATAGAACAGCAGGCTGCTAATTGCTTTGTTTGGATGTCATATGCTAACAGGCTAACTGTCAACACAGCTAAGTGACTGCACCGTTGCCTTGATGCTTGTTGATCGAGGTGAGGAATTAGGCTCACTTGTTCTGTTTGCTTTCAGACAATAAACAAGCAGGACTAACATTCATGTTGAAGAACTTTTACAACAAGCTGAGGTTGTGGCATGTTGTTGCGAGGTCTGTGCCAACGCTTAAATCGTCTTTCCTGAAAAACCTGTTTCCTGATTTATCATTTGCAGTTTGCACAACAACTTATCACCAATCAGAGCAAAGGGTGGGGGTGTGTCATTTCTTTCTCCTTTTACAAGGATAAATAGTGCATATGAGTGTGTTTGGATGGAGTACAAATGCTTGTTGTTTGAATCAACAGTGCAGAGTCAGTTTTTAACTCAGGAAACGGTATTGGCTTACCCCTCTCGCTCTCTGTGTGTCAGTACAGATTCTCTGTAAGAGGCTGCAGACTCTGAATGATGTAGATATAACTTGATACCTGCTCTTTCAGGCAGCGCTCTGCTCACTGACCTGTCCACTTAGGTCATTCTACAGTGTGTGTTCTCTTCAGTCTATAAGTGTCAGAGTAAGACCTGTAATGCCAAATGGGAATCAAGTATTTGTAAGGGAAGGATCCATCACATTATGCCCATTGCTACAGACTCAGGAAGAGGGTTTGGTGTTTTTTAACCCTCCCCCACTCCAGTGTGTGGCTGTCAGGAAGAGAGGCTCTTATTGGAGCCCCCTCCCCCTGTTGAGCTCTCCTGACTTCTCTCCTTTAAATGGAGTCCTCCATTACACATGCTGCTCTTGGTCCTCTCCAGTTCAAGGGTTAAATTGCATGCACCAAGGCTGACAGTGCATAGTTCAGTACACCTCTAACTGTCACTTCTCAGTACTTGTTAATGTTGCAGTTTTGTAGGGTATGCCACTTTTTAAGCAGCTTTGCACAGTTTCTCTACCAAAAAATGATCTTGTGGCACTTGCACAAGATCACTTGAGGTTTTCTTATCTGCTGCACTTTGCAGTCGTGCACAATAAAGATGCATTAATGTAACTTTTGTGGTCACTTGGAGGCAGAACTCCTCAACGAGTTGACAAACCCGCAGCCATGACAAATTATAACTTTATGATTGCTTGTTTACACATCCAGCAGACACTGCATAAGTATTCAGTTGGTGCTGTGTTTCCGGCCACCTGATGAATTCAAGCCCAACATTAACTATCCTGTGAACAACATCTGGGTCTGTAGTCGCTATATGCTTGACTTTCTTGACCAGCTGCTCACTAACGTATTCTGTCCATGCTGGTTGGTGCTGGGCAGGTAGCCGAGGATTGTTTTTTATAGCTTGTCTCCTGAACACATCTGCCTGCTGCTGGTAACAGGGTTGAGGAGAGTGGTGAAACTGAACATGCAGTACATCTGTGGGTTGGGCTAAATGAGGCAAAAAAAAAAATGAGGCTCTTGAAAGCTGCAGAGTTGGGTGATAATTCCCAATTTTGACAACTTATTTTTGATAAGTGCAGCTTTACATATAGGTTATATACATATGTAACGATTATTTTAATTGTTGATTTATCTGTCAGTTATTTTCCCATTTATCGATTAGTTGTTTTGGCTATAAATTGACGTCCTCAGATTACTTGTTTTGTCCACGACCCAATGATATTAAGTTTATTGTCATAGAGGAGGAAAGAAACCAGAAAATATTCACATTTAGGAAGCTGGAATCAAAGAATTTTGACATTTTTTTCTTGATAAATTACTCAAACTGATGAAATTATTATTAAAATTGTTGGTAATTAAACTAATAGTTGACAACAAATCGATCAATCATTGCAGCCATTACTATGTTCCCATGTTTCCCTTTTTCCAATACCTCACCAGTACAGTATTAGTACAGCAAGCAAGTAAATAGATTTTAAAAAAGTTTACAAAATCAATCAATCAATCATAAGTATTTAATTTTGTTCTATACAGTTTGCCAACTTAGATAAAAACTATTGTCAATTAATAAAAAGTTATCAAAGTCGGTAATCATCACTAAGAATATAACCAAGGGCTGATTAAATTGTCAAATGTTAGGTCATAAAGATGTTTATCATTATAAAAAGACAGCCATGACATTCCCATTGTACACATTTATATTTAATTAAGACTGACCTATCACAACATGTAATAGGAAAATAAAGAGTAGTGCCCCTGACAGGCTGGATGCCTGTGTACGGCGTGGCGGCTGCGTTACCAAGCTGCTGCAGCTCACTTGTGTGTTTGTGTTCACACAGGCTGCATGGCAGCTGTGTTGCTGCTGCAGCGCGGCTCCTGCCTGCCCTATTTGTTCACATGGAGTTTGACTTTGATAATTATCGATAAATATGATGGCGTGATCTTCCTTTACCTCGCTGAAAGAGCAAGAAAACCAGAGGGGGAACGAGGGAGAGGAAGTGAACGTGAAAGAAAAACAGTGCACAGGAAAGAAACTGCTCCTCACCTGTTGTGTATTCTCTTCATGTCTGTGACATATTCTACACATACAGACATTAAAACTATAGTGAAATGCTTTTATGATGTCCATATGCTCGAATTTTGCTTGTGGTCGAAATAGGTGAGACTCTGAATCTCTAGATCACACGACGCAGTGTGAATGGTCTAATCTGTTAACATGGACGCCGAAATGAAAAGTGAGAGGTAACGCCACGCAGCAGCCTGTGAGAGTTCCATTTCAGTTATTAGCACATTGTTTCATTTATGGCTTTTCTTTGATGTTCACTTGTATTTAAATGTGGTGGTTCTTCTCATTATATGTCTGTCTAAGATGTTCAGACATTTAGTTAGCACAGTTAGCATAACAAAAAAAATCCCAGGAATTTTGAAGTGCTGTGGTGCCACCCAGGGCTAAGCTTGAGTGATAATGTGTGCGTAATCTTGCTGCTATAGCCTGATTTGTCAGAGCCTATGTAGTCTACAATTTGTAGATCCCTAGTAGTCACTCCAGCTTGTGCAACAGATTACACATTTTCATTTAGACCTTAAAGCAGCCAAGGAACTTTCACTTTTTGCTGATTCTGGCGGCCCCTGTGGACAAAAGCAGTATGAGCATCACCACCGCCTATGTGTATATGTGTATATGTATATATATATTTATATATATACATATACATATATATAGCCAACTTATATCTCTGATGGTCTCATTTTCTTATGTAGTAGGTCATATAGAGGCATCAGTATTGAGTTGAGACTGTTTCATAACCAGTTGAAAGTTCCTTGTAGTACATTCAAAGTTCTTGTAAAATGTCAGAGTGAACTAGCTCGAGTAGAGTGCCACACTACACAATTGAGGTGAAAGTGTCTTCAGGCAGCAACGCAATGCCGATGAGATTCAGTTCCTTTTTGTTGGCCTTCTGTTATCATGCCTTTGAATGCATGTCACACGCTGCGGTCAAATGTATTATTATAGCTTACCTTCTTATTGTCTCTTTGTTACATGCATCAGTGAGCAGGAGTAAGAACCACATCCTACACTGAGACTTTGTATGCACTGCCCCCTCCCCCATCCCTGTGCCCGTGACCTGTGCTCAAGGTTTTCTCTCTGATGCCTTCTCTAGCCAGCTTCCCTAAACTGACACATCATCTGTCACAAGCTGCACAGACCTTTGGTGTAATTCCTCAAAACTGTGCAAAGCTTTAGTCAGCACACTTAAAGTCAAAGTCAGCCTTTTGATCCTGTTTCTTGACCATAAAGGCTGCTGAAGAAATGACACTTGCGGGGAGGGATGCTGTTTTCTGGGGGAAAGTCCACTGAAGTCTCGCTCAGGAGGGCTGACAGTCGCTGTGATTTTTTTCAATACAAGTAACTACAACAACACAATAGTGGAAGGAGATAAAGACATGGTGAGTTAAAGTTTTTTGCTCTGAATCGCGTCATATAATCACCGCCTGTCAACTGCGAGAGCTGCCTTGCTCAGACGCTGTTTTTCGGGCAGAAATGTGTCAGAGTCGGTAGGACAGACAGAGTGACAGACAGGATGACAGACACTTTTCCATGTATAACTGCTGGAATTTTTTTTCCTCATATAGGGTGCCAAAGACACTACCAGTTACCACATTACTGTTGTTTGGTCCTGTATTGTTGCTTTGTGGGTTGAAGTGTGGGACATTTGTCTTTTATTTGATGAGTGAAGGATCTGTTTAGTTGTCAGACTGTGAACACCATCAGACCGACACACCTCTTATCCGTGCCTCCGGCTTATCCATTCACTCAGACGCCAGCTCGCCTCTGCTGCGGCTCTGATACTACCTCCGGAGGCAGATCAGAGACGCAGCGAAACTGTCCCCCCTCTCTGCATCTGTAACTTTCACACAGACGGTGAGGCGGAGTATCGGCGCATGATTCCTGCACTGAAAGGGCAGTGTGAATGGGACTAGAGAGTTGTCATCACTTGAGCAGCATGCAACAGGTATGCACCTGTTGCATGCTGCTCAAGTTTTGACAATGTAGTGCATCTACAATAGATATATTGGAGTTGAATTTCACTCATTGAGTGTTACAGCTGTTTTGATGGCTGACCAGCTGCTATTAAAATCCTATGTACCTACATTTGTTTGATTATAGTTGGATGTATGTGAAGTTACTGTTAACATTAAAAGTTTTATGTTTACTTATTATTGTTTTGCAGCAATAACTGATGAATGCTAGAAAAACAGATCAACAGATGCAGAAACTTCCCCATGCCATGTGTGCAGAAACGAAGCATTACTGACTGAAATGGCTAATGTCATATTTCATTTACTTAAATTGAAGGTACATTAACCCTAATATCACCAACGTTTACAGACTAGTGAATTAAATAAATGAACTCAAAATATACATCCCGTGTAATGGCACTTGTAAATCAGACTGGAACGCGGTGGAATAATTAAAGAGCAGCTTTTCATGCTAATGAAGTGTTTTTCAAGTTTCCTTTGCAGAAAGTCGGCTATGAAATAGGATAGTAGCACAACCATCAATTAAAGGAATATAGTGGAGCTCCTCTGCCGGCTCCCTTTGGATGTACCATTTAAACTAATTGGAACCAGAAGAGCTGGAGTGTTAAACAGGCATGTTTGGAAAGACAGCAGCGGAGCTCTTGAGACACTTCAGCATTGTTAGTGGGATCAGTGTTGTGCTTGAAGCGTTAATTTCCACCCTTGTTTCGTTTTTGTGATTTATTGGTCAATAGAAGCAGCAGACCAGTAGGATTATGTTGCCCTTTATTCTGAGAGACAAGAAAATGTGCTGTCACAACAGACTTATTAACATGCAATTGTTTTGAGCTGACAGAAAACGTACTTAGTTCTGTTGCCGAACTTGTGTTTTCGGTGTGTTTTAATTTCACATAAAACTAGATGCAAGAACCAACAGGTTTTAGGATTCAGTTTGACAACACAGAAGCAAAATGGTGCCTTATTATCCAGATGCATGCATTAACTTTGGGCAAGAATTAGATCTTAGTTATTCTTTGGTTAACAATTTGTGCCTTTTCAGTATCTTTAAAATGGGTTTTAAAAAACACTTTTCCTAATAGTGAATACCTGATTTTAGGGCTGCCCCCGACCAAGGATTTTCTTGGTCGACCAGTCATTTAGAGCGATTAGTCGACTAATCGGCGCATATATATGTGTGTGTGTGTGTGTGTATGTATATATATATATATATATATATATATATATATATTTTTTTTTTTACACAATAAGTAAAACACAGTGAGCTGGATAATTTAGCTTCCCCAGTACACACAAATAGTATAATACTAGCACATATAACAATAATAAAATGTATTTATCTCTGCTTTCAAACGTTCGGGCCACCATGGGCAGGTAGCTAGGCTACTTACATGTTTAAGGTGGTACATCATGTTCGTCGTGGAGGAGTTTGCATGTCACCTTCTTGGGGTCATCCTTCTTCTTTTCAAAATGATCCCATATTTTAGACGTCTTTCCCGACATGGTTGGCTATTAATTGTTAACTGTCTAACCGCGATGTCGAAGGGACCTGCCGTGTTAAAAAAAAAACACTGACAGTGAGTGAGTGTCACGACTTCCTGTATCTGGCCCTTCAAATTAAAAGCCCTCCAGCCTTTTATACACAGGCCAGCCGCCAGTCACATAGATTTTGACTTAATTTTGACAAGACACGGCTCCAAATGTTTTTGGTTTTTTTTCCTGCGACCAATCGACCAATGAAATTTTGGTCGGCTAATGATTTTTTGGTCGACCAGTGCTTGGTCGACTATTTAGGGGCAGCCCTACCTGATTTACAAATTATTATTAAAAGTTAATGTTAACTCCAGCATGGTTTATCACTTAAAGGTCAAACTGCCAGCAGTGTCCTATTTTTCCACATTTCGTACCACTGAAAACATCTTAGGTTGGGGCGGTTGTAGGTCAGGAGGTAGAGTGGGTCGTCCAGTAATCAGAAAGTTGCTGGTTTGATTACCCATATCCCCTGGCTGCATGTTGAAGTATCCTTGAGCAAGATACTAAACCCCAAATTTGCTCCTGATGACCAGGTTGGCACCATGCATGGCCATCAGCCATCAGTGTATGAATGTGTGTGTGAATGGGTGAATGTGACAAGTAAGCGGTCAGTAGACTGGAAAAGCGCTGTAGAAATGCAAGTCCATTTACCATATTTCAAATTGGCCATCTTTGATTTTATTACTTTATGTGCAAACCAGAACTGTCGACATTCACAAACAAGCATCAAATATCAACTATAATTACAAGTATCTCCTTCAATTGCTTGTTGGCTTTTTCTTGTATCCACAAATCTACTGGTCTTTCTAGTGCTGCATGTCACAGCACTTTCACATGAGCACCGCTGTTCCAACACAGGCCACTTTTTGACAGTAAGCCCTGAGTGACAGTGCACAGGAAGATGGTTCAGTGGTTATCTTTGGCCCCTGTGCTCCTCAGAGTCTTGCAGACCGGGGCCTCTGCAGCAGGATATGTGTGTGTGACACAAACACTTCCTCTCAGAGTGCATCGCTCTGAGAAACACCTCCGTTTGCATTTTCACATTTGGCCTCCCCTACTTAGTTTTACATTGTTGGGTGTGCAAAGGCCAATTAAATAGTATTACTGTAGTGAAAGCAGCTCACTCCATAGTTGGCAAGGTTCTTTGATAGATGTAACCTTAGTAATGTTTGAATAACGCTGCAAGAGAACGCTCTTCATCACAACTCATAGTAAACAGGAGCCTTTGGTGGTGAGACAAAAAGGAAAGCAGACACACTCTCGACACAACTGGTCATCTCATATCTTCTCTACGATCCATAAACATATCGAGTCTCCTCCAAACCTGCATATTGTTTTGGGGGAGGTTGAGGGAATGCTAGTGTCCTGGTTTTTGTGCAGCTTGCTTTAGGTCTGCAACTTACGATTATTTTCATTGCTGTTCATCTGTTGATTAGTTTTTCAATCAATTATTTGTTTGGTCTATAAAATGTCAGAAAATGGTAAAATAAAAAATAAATAAAAAAACTTCAGTGTTTCCCAAAGCCCAAGATGACATCCTCAGATGTCTTGTTTTGTCCACGACCCAAAGATATTTTACTGTCAAAGCGGAGGAAAGAAACCAGAAAATATTCATATTTAAAAAGCTGGAACCAGAGAACTTTAACTTATTTTCTTTAAAAATGACTCAAAATGATTAAACTGTTATCAATACAATTGACAGTTAATTTAATAGTTGACAACCAATCAATGAATCTATCGATTGTTGCAACTCAAGTTTGCTTTAAACACACTCCACACACTGAATTTTAAATTTCCTGCAGTGTTGGATAGATTCATTTGAAGGGATTCCTCTGAATCTATTTTTGTTTCGGTGTCTTCAGCAGACAGATGATTACATGAATACTTTTGCAATGCATCCATGGACCTGATTTGGTGTTAGAAAGCAGATTGTGAGTTAACCTCCCAGCTGTTTGTTTTCTGTAGGATGGATATTGCAGGCTGCTGTCTTATCACTGCCCCCTGCTTATCCTGTGGGCAGGTTCTGGCCCCACGTCCCCTCTGACTCCCTCCAGCTTCTCCCTGCAGACGCAGCACAGAAAGCTTGTCTTCTCCTGTGCTGTTTGTAAATGCCATGCAGGGACTGCTCTGTCCTTCATCATTTCTCCCACAGTCTGCTGATGGTCTTTCATCTCTCTCAGGTTTTTTGCCCTCACTAACGATGGGAAAGGGCTTTGATCTAGTGTCCTATCAGTAACAGCGTGGGCCTCAGGCTCCCATACTCCCTTGCTCCCTTGCTGTCTCACTCTGAAAACATATTGTCAGGGCGTGGTGGACAGCGGAGTCCACCCAGCTGAAAAGCCTTTGTTTGTTGTGGTTTAGTGTAGCTTTGCCAAGGGCAACTGCCTGTGTGGGTCTCTATGAAATTCTTGCAGCAGTAGTGGTCTATTAAATTAGACCCTACATTTGCTGATGTTTTGCAACCTTTCACATCTCAGATATAACCACCTGAGCTCCAGGGGAGGAAAACAAACCTTACTTACCACAACACTTTGAAGGGTATCTTTTTTCCCTCCACTCCACAGGAGATTGCACAACAGCCCTGCAAACATACACACAAGTAAAGCTTGTGGAGCATCAACAATGTGCGAAGACATCCCATTTTTTATGCAGAGGCAAGTTTCTAAAGAGAGGAGCATGCTAAGTCAGAGTGGAGTCAACTAAAGAGAACTCAAGCTTTACACTTCTCCCTTTTGCTTTAAATGTTTTTAAAGGGTTCCCTTGTTCTCAGTTAGTGATCCATATAAACTCCTCTTCATGTTAAAGAAGGAAAGTGGTGGAGCACTCAGTACCTGGATATCCCTGAGTTAACTAAGTTCACCCTCCTCTCTCCTCACTCTCTTCCCTAATCCCCATACCCTTTTCCTCCCTCTCTTCCATGGTGCCCCTTGGCCTCCCAAACCCACTGGCCTGCCTCCGCTCCTGGTTAGAGATGTCATAACAGAGCCACTCTGCTGTGGTATTCCTTAGAGGAATTTGTGTGTGTGTGTCTGTGTCTCTGTGTGGGGTAGGCTGCTGTCAGTGCAGTGTATCAAGCCTGGTCGGCACTGGCACCCTCCAAGGCACACCTGTTGGTGCCAGTCTGAGCAGAACCAGTGGCGTGTTGTCCCTCCCATCTTCTGCAGGCACCAGCACATAAGATCATTGCCTGCACACACTGCACCTACACTTGTGGGCCAGCTGTGGGTGTGTGGGGAAACAGAGTCATGCACACATTAATCCTGCAGTATAGAGCAGGGATGATTGAGCATCATCAAAGTGTCAAAGTTTGGCAACATGTATGACTTTGACTGCTATACAATGCAAATCACCTCAATAAGTAGAATCCGTGGAAAATGTATAGGGTTGTTAATCAGTGCCAGTGACTAAAGTTCATGCACAAGTTCACTTTGTTTTGGAACAAAATATCATGTAATATACCCTGTAATCTCCCCTGATATTTATATTTTTGATATTACTATACCCCTCGTAGATCAACATTCTTCGACTTAAAGGATTTGTTCTGTTATGTGATTAAAAAATCGCACAGGTAAAAGGAAGAAATCACTTCTGGTCCCTTTTTTATAGAGACCATATACCATTAGCTGTATTACCAATTTCAGAAGGCTTAGGGAACGTTGTTGTTTGTTAGTTGTGTAAGTTGTGTAATGATATTAAACAGGGTTGTAATGCAAGTCAATTACCTTGATGTTGGTGAAAAGAGCCTGCTCACAGAGGGAGACAAATATGACTTGAATGTTTTGAGTGGGCTGGAATAAGAGTGAATGGCATCCCAGCAGCAGAGGGGTCATGTGACTTGGCTGCTATTTGTCTTTTGGTTGGCCTCAAGGTGGAGAATGATACTCCTAACAGCTGCGGGAAGCATTTCCGGCGGAGGGTTTTCTCCTCAGCCAAGCACTCGGAGGTCCAGTTGAAGCAGGGATGCATTGATAACTACTTCTCCACCGCCAATAGATATTCTAAGCACAAAATTTTCAAAGTTTGGAATTGTGCTGGTTAGGGGCCACTTGGAAAAAATGGTTTAATATAGTGTTTTTTTCCTCTAAAGAAATGTGAAATCATCATGTTCTCAAAAAAGACTGAAATTCCTTCAGATGGATAAATTATATCAGACTTCATATATTTCCTCTTGTAGTATTTATTGCCCTGATGAGTCTTAACCCTAATCTGATTTAGCATGTGTAATGAGGACCTGTTTTGTGGTTAAAAGGCTTCATAGAGGCCTTTTTTTCCTGAGTATAATCAGCCGATAACACCATGAGCGGTGGAGTGAACTGATGGAATGAGCGACCAAAGACAGAAGTGCTGCTAATGTCCTGCTGTCTGTGTGCTTCAAAGAGCATGATGACATACAGTAAGTGCATTTCGTAAGGCAATAAAGGCTGAAGATTTGGCTGGTGCATACTTGGCATGTCATCACTAAGCGCCTGAGTGCAAGCAGTCTCATTGTGTTCAATTGGCTCGCTGTGAGTGTTGAGAGACAAAACTGCCACCCAAATTCAAGCTACAGTGGTCTGGGAAGTCACTAGTTTGAATCCAGGGCCAGCTGAGTCTGGGAAGGGGAAGTGGAAGAGAAATGATTTTCTTGCCTCTGTAGCTAAAGTGCATGTGCCTTTGAGCAAGGCACTTGGAGTTAACCTAAATAGTAGAACAGACTTAATGTACAGATTGATTGATTAACTGTTTGGCCTATATTACATTAGATAATAATGCAAATCACAATATACTAGAACCCAAAGTGACTTCATCAGATGTCTTGTTCTGATATTTGATATTTGATTTACTGTTATGTAAGACCAAGAAAAACAGCAAAATCTCACATTGCTCAACTTGAAAGATAAATGTAAAATTAAAAATAATACACTGTTACTTCGACAATGACAATAATCATGCACCCCTCGTCAGTCTCTGTCAGTTTATCCATCAGTGTGCCAGCTTATCCTGTGGCCCATTTTGCGTGTTCTTAGACATGGGGTCTACAATAATTAAAATGCTATGAAATGTATTTGTTTATCAAAACATGATGTTGTCTTCTTGATGTATTCTAATTTTCAAATAAAGTTTGCACTAATCTGCTCTGAGACACAGGTCTTAATATGTGTCGAGAAGGGCATTACTGAGAAAGTGAAGGAAAAGTTAGTGTTCTTCAGATGAATACAGGTTTGAAAAAAGAATTCAAATATGTACCCTGTGCAATTTGAACGTCTTAAAACCTGTTTTGTTCTGCAGGAAATATTGGGTGTGATCTGTGAGGGGGATGGCATGCTCTCTCTCTACATTGTTGCGCCACTGAGAAAGAAGTGTGTGTGTGTGTGTGTGTGTGTGTGTGTGTGTGTGTGTGTGTGTGTGTGTGTGTGTGTGTGTGTGTGTGTGTGTGTGTGTGTGTGTGTGTGTGTGTGTGTGTGACTTCCTCTTGAAGGTGGGGCTGTGGAATGGGATTGACATGGAAGTTATGTCTGGTATTTATGGCTTTTCGTATGCAGCTTTGTTATCTCAAGGACAGAGCATAAAAGGCAGTTAAGGTGCCAGACAACAAGTCAGGTCATTAGTCAACTTCCAGACTATTATGAAGATGTTACTCATGATTTTGAGTTCGAATACTGTTTCTAAACAGTCCATACACTGCACTAGTTTCCCTTGACAGACACATGGCCCTGCATCTGACTGAGATTAATTATAACCAAAGAGAGCTGATTTTTAAATATATGCGCACAATTTCTCCATAATTATTGGTGCCTAATTGTTGACGTGCATATCTAAATAGTGCCAAAGTTTCGATGGATAACTTTAGTCAGATCCTGATTTGTATGGGTTTAATGCTAAAGATAACCCAATGAATACCTAAGCTAATGAGGCAGTAGGCAGCAGAAATAGTATGAGGGGTTTTAGCCGTGGCCCTTAAACTGACAAATAATCTGTAATTGTGAATCATGTACCAGAGGAATCTGCTGCCACGCAGCTGGCCAGTAAAGCAGCCTTTAAAACTTCTGGCGGAAAAACTATCAGAACCAACTGTTTCTGAACCTTTTTTTTTAGCTGCAGTCCATGTCCTCCCAACCCTCATTGGTATCAGATCAGATCAGATTTTCACATAACTTGGGTTTCCTTCAATTCATTGCCTACTATCTGTGATATGACAAAAACAAGCAGTTGTGGTGTTGTGAACAGGACAGTGGTCAGTCTCTCACTTTTGTACCTGGTAAATGTAGTTCCCAGGCTACTTGTACAGCGCTCTCTTCCACTTCCCAACTCAGCTGGTATTCAGTTGTTTTTAGTAGCAGCCAGCAGGTTCACTCTGCCACATGTCCATGAGTCACTGTATGACTCGTTATTGTGGATAGACTCAGGAGCTCCTCCACACAGTGCAGTGTTGCTGTGATCAATGAGCAGGGTGAAATACTTACACCACTGGCCTTGCTGCCTGCTGCGTCGCGATATTCAGCAACCACTTTAGCTATAAAACTACCATTTTGACAGAATTATCCTGCTTTCACACCTCATTGGAATTACTATAGAAGTTTACATGAACATGAATGTTCCTTCAAGTTGTGGACTACACCAAAGTTCAGTTGATTGAATGATCATTTGCACCTGATTGAAAAGTTTGCAGTAAGTAAAGTTTCTGCTTCTGTATTCCTCTAACAGTCTGTGTTTGTGACTCAAGCAGAACACAGTGGCTTTATAATTACTACTTGACAGCTGGTAAATGGGAGCTTTGAACAAACACATGAAGGCAGGGTTAGTCCTTCCAGTGATGGATGGCTACCTTCCAAAAACCTCTGGCAAAGTCAACAAACACACCTGTTATAACCTAAATTTACCAACAGTGGGGTTATGTCTGGTCAGTGTGTCTTGCTTAAAGACTTGAGTCAGGCCTTCCTCGGGAATAAAATGTGTTTCTATAACTGCATACAAGCCCATTTGCTCTCACAAACGTTCTGAATCTGAAATGATGCCTTGTTGTAAGTGTATACCTCTCGGATCCCTAACTCATCATTAACGTATTTAGTTTTTGAATGATACGTCTGGGAATGTATCTAGGATTACATGATAAAATATGTACCAGTGATCTCCGCATCACCAGCCACATGCAGTCCAAACAGTGGATTTAGCCTTAGTCTGAAAAGTGTGTATCGCGAATTAGAGAAATGATCATTTGTTTAGTTTTCTCTTGTTTGATTAACTAGTCGATCCGCTTCATCATTTAAATCTTTAATCAACACCAGTGTCAGGTTGGTACTAGTTATTTCATGAGGATTTGTTTGTTTTGTATCATTGAATTCAAAATCTTAGGATTTGGACTTTTGGTGAGACAAAACAAGACATTTGAAGGTGTCACCTTGCACCCTCAGAAACAAGGACTTTTTATACTGCATATTCACAGCTCAGGGCTATCCTTAGCCCTAGGCTAAGAGTTTACCCTGGGTTAACTTAGCCCCTTTATACACACAAATAGTTAACACAGAATTAACCCAAGCCCAGGGCTTTATGATCCACACTGCATTTCTACGCTGGGACCTTTTTAAGAGCTGTGTTTAGTTAAATTTCAGGGGATAACACAGCAAACTCAGTGCTAACCCTGCTCCAGAGCAGGGCCACTTAGAGAGTTAGCACACTTTGGAATGTGCCAGGATTGTGCCAGTGTGAACGCTTTCTTATGCGATTTTCACACTGCGTACTCTTAGCTCAGGGCTATATATAGCCCTAGGCTAAAAGTTGACATTAGGATAACTTAGAGTTTTACACACATATTGTTAACCCAGGGTCACCCAAGCCCAGGCATATACAATTCACAGTGCACTTCTACTAGCCCTGGGTTAAATGTCCATTGGAACACACAGCAAATATTTAAATTCTAGATGTGTTACTACTCTCCTTACTTTAGCTGTGTGTTTAGTAGGGGGATAACCCTGCAAACTCAGGGCTAACCCTGAGTAAAGCTAAAAGGTGCCATTGTGAAAGGGAGGCTAAAGTAAAGAGTAAAGAGTTGTAACACAACATTCTTGAATGTTTACATTAGCTGCATGTTCCAACGCACATTTAGCCCAGGGCTAGTAGAAGTGCAGTGTGACTTGTATAGTCCTGGGCTTAGGTTAACCCTGGGTTAATCAATACGTGTATGAAAAGGGGCTACGTTATTCCAGGGCTCTCTAGGGAATATGCAATGTGGAAAGCCCTTAAGGAATGCAGGGCTAATAGTAATATAGTGTGAAAAGCCTATATTTAACTAATTTCAAGTCTTGAATAGACCAAAGGATTCATTGATCAATTAAGAACAGAATTGTTTATCATTGTGTCTGTTCTTCAGGCAACAAAAGTGACATTTTCATTTGGATAATTTCCTTCTCAATCAAAACAAATTTCTTCATATACTGAGTAGAAGAGATGTAAACTGCTGTATGTGTGGTTGACAGCAGTCAGTGTAAGAAAAGGTTGACGGTGTTTGGATCAAAGGAAGAGCGAGGGCTTTTCTTGACTAGGAGAGCATCATTGGATCTGTCAGCCCTCTTAGAGACACAGGAAAATGCCTTTTATCAGTCCTGCCACTCCTTCTCAGTGCTCACCATCAAAACCTGTCTCATCTGCATCATACATTCAGTGTTTTCCATTATTTGCTGCTCCACACCTTGTTTTAGATGAAGATCTGAAGAGTTTTCTCTGATCTGATGGGAATAATAAATAGCAATATATGAAGCAGAAAGCCAATAGCTATTTAGTGTTTGGTCAGGCCAGAGCCCTGCTGCTGCTGACTTTGTGCTCTCCTGTGATATCAAGTGCTCAGACATGCATCCAACTGCTTTATACACCCATTTTAAAGGTTTGCATTGGTTTTTTTCTCCCATTGTCTCGACCTGGATTGGTTGGATGAAATCTCCACCCTCCTCTTGGCCTGCGGTAGTATTTGGAAGAATACAGTGAGTGCCGGCAGTTTGTAAAGCGTTTGCCTCCTTCCAAGCACGCTATCCCAATAAGGTGTGAGAGTAATGTACATGGTCAAATGGTGTAAACACTGCTGTTTTGCTGAATGTGTTTTGCCTGGAAAAATAACCTCTGTCCATGTGTCCAATCTTTGCTAGAAGCTTGTTTGGAAAGTTCGGCTTATAGATGATACTACTACCTGCTCAATGAGAGTCTGTGTTGGGGCTTGTCACCTGGCAATTAATGTTTCAACAATGTAAGGAAAAACACTGCACAGTGTGCCCTGCTGAGACTGTCAGTAATACTCGCTTGGTTTTCTTTTCACTTATTAATTTTGCTTTGTAGATTGCTCACACCTTCTCATTTAAATCAGCTGGACCTTTGGCCAAATTCATACCTTTTTTAAAAAAAAGTGTTGATCAAGAGTAAGTTCTGTTTATGTCTCAATAAAAAGTGTTTATTGTGGAAAAATTTATTGTATCTGCTTTATTGTATCAGCACCGTTTTCTACAGATAACTTAATAACAAAACAAAGTGTGTGCTTACAATCAGTCACCATCACCAGTGTCTTTGTGGATAGCTCAGTTTCATGTATTAGACGGGGGATTTGGAGATCCTCCCCCAAGAGGACAATATGTGTTTTTCAATTAAAAAAATGTGAGTTATCGGAAATGCCGCAGATACTGCCAAAAATGCAGGTATCGGTATCGGCGAGTATGGAGTCTGTGCATCGATCTGATACCACGTAATTTAGAAATGGGACCCTGCTACTTTCCAGTTAGCTCCATTAGCTCTGCTTAACGTTACACACCGGAAATAAATTTTTCTTTGCTGCTCTAAAAGCAGTGATCAGAATCAGAATCAGAATCAGCTTTATTGGCCAAGTATGTGAAACACACACAAGGAATTTGACTTGGTTATTCTTCGCACACAATGTACATAGACGTAAACATGAACATAAACAAACATAACAACATTCAACTAGAAGGAACAAGAACAACAAAGATTCAGGTGGAGCTAGCAATATGTCAGTGTGGATAACCCCACCAGTAACACAGCGACATGTTCAGTTTGCAAAGCTGTAATTTGGAGGGGCGGCACAACTGTTGCCAATTTCAACACCAGCAACCTTATAAAGCATTTGAAGATTCATCACGCGGAAGAGCACGACAAAACTGCTCTCACCAAACTTTATGAGACAGTGAGGGAACACGTTTTATGTAGGCTGAACGACGTGCAGGCAATCAGCTTTACTACTGACATTTACAGTATCGCCATCAACATTTGCCCTTCAAAGTGCTGCAAGCAAACAAGTTCTGTGAGTAAGTTTTAAGGGAATTATTTATTCCTAGATTTATTTAAGTTGCTGTTGCACTACTGTTTTAAACTGTTCTGTTGAAGAAGTGGCTACACTTTAACAGTTTTTAAAGGGAAATGTTATTTATTCCTAGATTTCTTTGTTTGTTCTTTTTTGGTTATGGCTGACTGTCAAAACAGATATTAAAAGAATGTTGTATGGCAATCATTCTCTGCCAGGTTTTACCTGAGCCAGGCTGTACAACAATGATAGCAATCATATCACATCCATACAGGGTCAGTAGTATAAACAGCTGTTTTTTTAACACGCACTGGTATTGAATCGGTACTCTGTATTGGCCGATACCCAAAGCCCAGGTATCAGAATCAGTATCGGGAAGGAAAAAATGGTATAAAAAAAATGCAATTTCACATGATCTTAGACCAATTTTATTACCATATCTATGTACAAAAAGTTTGAAAAGCAGACAATAACCACTTGCTAAAGAAGCCCTCTGAGGACAAACCAAAGCCATTATTTGGGAAAAGTCATTGAGTTAGTTTTGATGCTCTCCACGTTCATTTTACATGCATTCTGTTTAGTTGGTGCCCAAAACTGTTAGGGTGCTGCACCTAAACCGTATAATGGGAAGGAAACCCAGCCATTGGGATGTGATTTTGGGTATTCTTTTTCTTAACATTGCTTCCACTGCAGCCTAAAGTTTTCCCAGCAGGGCATGTAGATAGTTGGCTCTCATTCTGACACATGATCAAGGTGCTTTGGGCATGTTTGGAGCTTGGTCAGGCTTTAAAGGACTTTGTGGTTGTGATGTTTGTGTGATGATGGTTGTGTTTGACAGGAGTTTGCAGGATGCTTTGTCATCCTTTTACAGTTTTATATACTCAGATTGGTTCTTCATTCTTTCTATCAACCCTGTCTCATCTTCTGAAACCATTTTCTTTTCCAAAGAATGAGCCAGTCTGTATTTACAGAAGTTATTATAGAGATGGTTTGTATTTGTAAACATACTAGTTTGGAGAGAATTAAGTTCTGCAGCATATTTCAGGAAGCCCTTAAAGAAAATTATAACATCATATTTTCTATTAAGTGAATGAATAGAAATATATTTTGATTCGTAAATCCTTGTTGAGGAAAGAAAATCAAAATTAAAATGCCATCTATAATTATGCAGATGTGGCCTGCATGAACAGTTTTTTGCTGCCACAGATTTACTTCCTGATGTTTCTCAATAGGGGTGTCTGTTGACTGCTGTGTCTCTCAGTTTCGTGGCTTCACTGGCACCACTTTGGTAGAAAATGAGCCTCTTGTGATCAATTATGGAGTATTCTTCTTGTCATTACTGCATGTCAGTGTGGTTCATGTTTTAACCATAACCTTTCAGTTCTGAAGGAATGCAAAGTGCTCTGTTCACCAAATAACACTGTGTATTAGTATAGTCAGTGTTTTAGGCTGTGTAGTTGACTTAAGCTGCATTTAAACTTGTAGTTTGACCTAAATAAAAATGGCACTTGTTGGTTAAAGGAAAGATGGAGCAAAAAATAAGTACCGCAACAGAGTTTCAAATCCTCATCGTGTTTTACATCCATATAAAACTGTTAGGCTGTAATGCTAGATGCTAAACAAGAATTTGTCAATAAGTTACTATAATTTGATTAATATAAATTGTTATTTTCGTATGAGACGTATATATCTAATTAATTAGTCTTAATTGAATAATCATAAATGCCTTACAAAATCTTCACCTCCAATTGCTTTTTACACTTTCACACACTGATCACAGACAAGTGCTCTTCATTCACGCTTGAAGGACGACTTCTGAAAACAAATGTAGGTGAGTCAAAATTAGGGATTGAATGCTCCTAATGATGTCCATAAGCAAAACAAGAAGAAACAAGATAAAGGGTGTTTAAAATGATGAGATGATTATTCATGATTAAAATATTTAGCAAAGCAGTAGAGCTTTTCATTATCATGTCATATTTACTGACATGCAGCCCTGCCTCATTGCCTTAACCAGTACAAACCACCCACTGACACTGAGTAATTTTTTATTTACGATCAGCCTGGCAGGGATGCTTGGGAATCACTTTCATGGTGTACAATGTTAATTTTCACTCAGTATCTCCACTAATGTAGACCAGACGCCACTTGTTGTTGAATGCATTTTTGCATTTTTTCAGCAGTGTGTTTACTTACTGTGTTAGCTTTAATTCTGTATCTCTTTCATACCACAAGGAAGACACTGCTCTGTGAAGATAAACTTGTTCATGTGGTTATGGACAGTTGACCCTCTGGTCATCTGTTTCCACATGTAGACGTGGAGTTGGAAGATGGTTCAAAGTAGTATGTCATGAGTCCATAATAAGAAGGAAGTGAAAAGTCCTCTGGGGGTGGCTAGACTAACCTCATTTTTTACATTTTATTGTCTGAAAGCATTTGGAGAAAGCACTGTTAGCAAGCACTGTTAGCAAGTCAGCAAATAATCATCTCCATAGGCTCTAATATTCAAACACTGAAAGAGCTTTTATGACATTTCTAATGAATTTAAGAACACACATTGTTTCAGATGCAAATCAGAATGAATGTTGGTTAAAAAAAAATGTTTTACAATGAAATGATGCAGTAATGCATAGAAAAAGTTTGTAACAATAAAAAAGATGAAGATTGCAAGCTAAATGTTAAAGTTTTAAAAGATTTCAAAAATAAATTTAGCAGGAAATGTATTCAGCATTGTCAGAAGAATGTAAGACACATATGCAAGAGGTTATTGTGACAATGTAAAAAGTCTGTTTGATTACAATGAGAACTCCATGGGGTATTTTTAATATTCCCTGTCATTCTTTTGTAATTACCTTTATTTGGATTTGGCAACTTGTAGCAGGTGTTAGACCACCAAAAAGAGGAAATGCTGACCGCAGTGAAAATAATTCATTTTTGTATTGGCAGGGGAGTAAGTTTTTAATAAATCTTTATTATATGAACAAAATACTAATGGAAACAGGTGGAATTGCATATTTCTCTTAAAAAAAAATTAGCCTTCATGTTTGACAGCAAATAGTTTATTGTAAAACCCTGGCAGATGTGCCAGACAGATGTTGCAGATGTGCTATAGACAAGGGTTTAAACTCAGGAAACAGGATTCCCAGAAATACTCAAAATTATTTCCCATTTACTGAGAAATATAATCATGGGAACTGGAAAAACCAACAACAAAAAACAAACCTAGTGGAATATATTTAGAAAACATGGAGGCCTTACAGTTTAATCTCTTAAAACATATGTAACAGCTTCGTGTGCATGCGCCTGTGAAAAATACACACTGAAAGCTCATTGTCAATAATAAATTCAAAGCACCACTGGAATTTTTCTATTTAACCTCCTGTGCTGACTTAACAGATGCATATTGCACAATGGTTGAAGTGCTTCTGAAGTAAGAAATGTTTGCTTGGTATTACAGAAGGCCATATCAGTTTAACAGCAAATGAATTGCTTAATGTTTGTTTATACAATAAAGAATTTTAAAATATTTCCATGTGCCTGCCAGCAGACAGATGGCAGGATTGAATTTGGCATTTAGTATTCCTCACACTCACAGCTGTTGCAAAGTTCGAGCTGCATGTTGATTAACTTGATTAAAGTGATGTTCTTTTGCCTTAGTCATTATGAATACCACCAAGTAATACACTAAAGCAGTTGGGTTGGGAACCCAAAGGTTTATGCATTTTTCCCCTTGTTGCATTTTGCTGTTGCTTGAAATATGACCATATATGACCATATGACCACCTGAAGCTTACCTTAAAAACAAGTGCAGTTCCTGGCATTTCTGGAATACAGTGCATCCGTTACCATCTGGGATACCACTGATGCATAAAAACACATTGGTGGTATCCTAGGAACAGACGCAAAGTCATCCAATCACTTTGAGGGACCATAATATTTACCTCGGCCAGTGGTTCCCAAACATTTTGGCTTGTAATACCTTTAAAGCAAAGCAATGTCTACTCATGACTCCTGCGCCTGAATTGTCAGCTGTTCAACCAAGGAGTCATGTCCCTTCTCAGACTGCTTAATTACAATAAAACTATTCAATATTTCACGATTTAAAAAAGTAAAGATTAGAGAAGTCAGCAATATGTTCTATAGAAGGAACATGTTTTTTGCTCTTTATACCTAAGCTGTTGATAATAGTCTTTGTTGTGCAGTCCTCTGTCGGGTTGCCCAGGCCACCCATGGCACAGTATTGCCTCAGTTGTACCTTTAATCAGGCCAGTTAATTGACGAAAGGCCTGAGAATGTTTTGCTGGTGGTTGAGGTGACTGCAGGTGAAAGCAGCTCACAGGCTCTGTGATGAAACACACATTTGTACTTTAAGAAGCTGCTGGATGAGCTCGGCATTTTGTTGCCCACATAAATTTGGTGTTCAACTAACGTCTGATTCCAACGCACATTCACACACGCAGAAAAGTGAGCTGCAGAAAGCACCCGGCAGCTTCACCTACTTACCACTTATAAAAGCCCCCCTTTCCTCCTCTTTCTGCATCATACAGTAAGGAGTGACACCGCCAACCAGGCAGCTTTTTCAAACCATTATTTATGGTATTTACAGGAAAACAAGAAGTTGGACTGGCAGTCTATAGACTGTGCAGAGAGCTCAGGAGAGAGACGCTTCTCCATGTTTCTAAGACCTCCCAGTTTCCCACAGTGCCTTGGGAGGGGTTGGTCGACCTGGGGAGTTGGTGCCCTTCTTGCCTGCTTCCAATAAACCACCAGCTGCAGGCTGTGGTGCTGAAGAATTTTTGATTTCCTGCACACACACACTCCCCCACCACCACGCACATACACTCACACGCTTGCTCACAAACACTCTCATACCCCATTTTCAAGAGTGGGCAACTAAAAGCCAAGGCTGTCTCGCAGAGTTTATCCCAGCTCTCTGTGTGCTCTGTGAGGCCCAGGCTTCATGGCACAGTTGAGTGCAATTTGGGTTCTGCACATAAAGTGTGGTTTGTTTCTGTTCTGGAGATATTGCCTGGAACAAAAGAGCTGCCTCATGTATGGGGATCATGTGCAAGTCTAACATGCTCATAGTAAATGTGTTGTCATTAGTATGATGCATTTAGATTGATTATGGAAAAAAATATTGTCCCAAACTTATTCATCTAAGTAATGTGGTACATTTTTCATTCTGAGCATATAGACTCGTAATAAGAGTCAAGATTTACGCTCTGAGCTTGACCTTTCAATTTGATCTTTCAGGATGTTTTAAGACAGTCTTGTTGAAGATGCACAACTGTTTCAAGTTTCCATTGATGACACAATTGCAGTTTATCTTGTAGTTTATTTTAGTCAGACTCGTGACATTAATATGGTGGGAAATCACTTTGATTCAGTGTGTCACAGCTTTTGTGATGACTTGAAAAGCTCTTTTGTTAAGACTAGTCTGCTCGGTAAAGTTTCCATGCAAGCCTGTGTGTTCCTGCGCTCTGTGGGAGGCAAGGTACGATAGGGCCTGTTGTTCTTCAGAGTCATTGAATCAGAATGAAATGTAAAAAAAAGAAAAATGCATGAATCAAGTGGCATTCTTTAAGATCGACCAGTGTATTCACAGTAGTAGTTCACAGAAAAATGAAGAAGGAATGGCACGAGACAAAGCGTAGCAGACACTCTGTGGGACTGCTGCTCGCTTGTTTCGATCTGAGGGACACCACGCTGCAAGCTGCACAGCTGAAACCAGTCTGTGTTACAGCTAGGGATCAACCAGTATGTTTTTCCAGGAATAATACTAATACCGATTAATGGTAATCAAGGAGAGGGATAACTGTTATTTGGAACTGTAAACATTTGAAGTAAAAAATGAAAAATTTAATGTCAAAATTCACAATATCCAGTGATGGAATCTAAGTACAGTACAGTACAATTTTAAGGTACATGAACTTTCCATGTATTTCCATTTTTTGTTACTATATACGTCCAAATTGGAGGCAAATATTGTACTTTTTACTCAGCTACATTTATTTGATAACTTTGGTTTCTAGTTATTTTGCACATTACTGATACTTATTATTTTGTATCAAAGCCAAACTACCTTATTTATGAATAAATTTATTTCATCGGCAATCTGACAATTAAAAACATTGTTACTCATAATTGGAAAAAATTTGACTATTGTCTCACTAATTCAAGCCGATTACAATCTTCCAACATCACATGGTCCAACAAACCTTTTAATTTATAATCACCTTGTTTTTGTTTTTTTTTTGTTTTGTTTCTTTACAAATGCTTTCTCAGGTGTAAATAATATTTCAAACTGACTTATTAACAGCTCTGTTTTGCAAATGTGTCTCTCAGGTGCAACATAGCTCAAGCTTTCAAGTGGAAATAATAGCTGTGTTTCCCATTGACAAAATAATTTCTTAAGAACGTGAATCATTCACGTTATTGAATATTGGTTGGACTCCATGATATGGGAAAATAGAATCACAACGCGATTATTTTTTGACAGATATTTCAGTTGCAGTATGATTCATGATTGTTAGGAATTATAATTTTTGCAGCACAATTTTCATTTCCAATGAAAAAAACTATTAAAATCATGATGATGTGACATTTGTGGGAATCTATACCAAACAAACATGTTTTCATACATCTGAAGAAGAAGATTTGTAGGCCAGGGCGTTTCTGCAGTACTCTGCAGTAATCTGCAGTGTCTTGCAATTTTTGATATTGCAGTGGGCCATACTACGATTTCAATAATCTTTCGATTAATTGTGCAGCCCTAGATATTGGTCCTTTGAGTTGTTTATGTGGCACCCTACAGTACAGGATGCTTGTAAATGTGAATGTGTGAGTGTGTACACTAGACACACACACAGGAGCACGTCCATTGCTTCTTGGGAATACTGGGGTGCTTGCCAGCAGCCCTCAACAGCGTCCACTGCCAATTAGTCCCTTTATTTGTTTAAATTTAGCTGGACGAGGACACAGCAGTGAGACATTCCATGCGATGCCGCTGGGCTGCTCCTTAAAGCTGTAGAGGATGTTTCTGATTGAGGTTCAGATGAGATCCTTACTCTTTCCACTGCATTTAATGTTTTTTCATATTTGAACTCCCGTTTCCACAAAATCGTTGGAAGATTTGGTTTGACAAGGTCAGCACTGTTCCAAACAATCATGATCAGAGCATCTAGTCTTTGCATGCTGAAGAGAGAATGGCATGACATTTTGTTGTGTGTTTTTTGTTCCCAGTGATGTGTAGCCTCTTTGTTTATAAGAACTAGTTTTGTGTGGGCTATCGCAGTGGTCACAGCATCAGGTGCTGGGCTGATATTTCTGCCAACGGCCTCCTGTTGGTTATTTAGCCACATTTTATTTAGGCTTTAATTGATTTAGACATTTTTAGGTGCTTTCACTCTGGCAGAGTGAATGAGCCCATTGATGGAGCATGGCAGGCCTGCTACCTCCAGAAATGAGTGTGGGGCTGTGGGTCAATGCTTTGGCACAGTGAATAACAGCCTCAGCAATAGAAGCTTTGTGTCTATCTCTGCTGGCAGTGCAGCACTGCCTCGGGCCCTGTTCCACCAGCACCTCTAGGGACAGTAAGGACTAATCTGCCCCCCTCAGAGCCCCCTTCCCCACTCTCACACACACGGGCCGGCTGCAGGCCTGTAATTACGTACAGTGAAGAGGTGTGGACCTTTTTGTTTTTGAAGCCAGGAAACAATCTAACCACACTGTTGACCTGTAACTGGGTTAGCCGCCAAGTAGTGAATTTCCTTTCCCACAGTAGTTGAGCTGACCAGCCTGAATGGTGGATTTGTTTTCTCTGGCTCTGTGCACTGATGGCTCCTCTTGGCCTGTAAATCAAACAGGTAGATGTAAACTGATAATGTTTAAGGCTCCAGAAGCGGGCTGTGAAGTTGGATACCATAAAGGGTTTATTTTCTGGACACTGTCTTCATTTGCTTAATCTGCTGGAGATGGAAAAATGCTTTAGTAGAGGCAGTAAGATTGACTCTAAACATGGAACTCCTGGTTTGTATTTAGATGCAGTCTGCAAATTTTGTGCTTTTTCTGACACAGAATGAATGCCACAGTCTGATGGCATAATTACAAAACGTTCCTTGTTTTTGAAAAGACAAAAAGAAACTTTGGCTGATGGTTCATTTTAGAGCAACAAGTTGGAGACAATTTCCATTTTTGTTATTCAGATGTTGATGAGTTCTCTCTTTTTTTAGAGCTGCAACAATCAGTCAATCTATCTATTAGTTGTCAACTATGAAAAATATTATATGTTGTATCAAATATTTTGATTATCTCTCATAATTATTTAGTCATTTTTCTCAGGAAAAAAGGTTAAAAAAATCTGATTCCAGCCTCTGATGTATTTCCTCCTCGGTGACAGTACACTTAATATGTTTGGATTGATGACAGAAAAAGCCATTTAAGGACGTCATCTTAGTCTTTGGGAAACACTGATCGACATTTATCTCAAATTTTCTGACATTTCAAGGACCAAACAACTAATCGATTAATCAAGAAAATAATCGACAGATTAATTGAGAATTAGTTGCAGCCCTACTCTTTATAATAAAATGTGATTTGGTAGCACAGAATTTAAAATGAATCTCCCTTTTCTCATTGTCAGTCTCAGGACAGCCCGGCTTTCCCTGAAGCTTATCAGCTACATACGGATGTTTTGCAAAGCCGATTTACGACTTTTCCGTTATGACATTACACATCCTAATAGCTACGATAAGACAGAAGCCCAGCTGCTCTGATAGATACTTTGTCTTCTTGGCAGAAAGAAGAGGCCACTGTGATCGGAAGGACTCTCTTGACTTTTCTTCAACTTTAAATAAGTGTGTTCAAGTGTCTGTAAGTTTTGTTCTTGGTTAACTCAGTCCTCAAATTCACGTAGTCTGATGTATTAACATTGCTGTCAAGAGACTTGTCACTTGTTCATTCACTCTGCAGCACACTGCATTGATCAGCATAAAGCAGAACAGGGTATGCTTCATGTGTCACAATGTTTTGAATGGCATGTGAACCTCCCACAGGAAGATGTTTCGAAAGCGTGCGGTCAGAATAAGTGTGGGATAACACAAGACATGGCCGTCATACACTTATACTTTCAACTTCTCATGACTGTTCTGTTTCATGTCACTTTTGTCTGTGGTTTTTGTCCCATACTGTTGTAGGGTGATGGTTGGAGAAGTGAGTTTGTGCCAGATCAAATCATTTGACTAGCTTTTTCAAACCTGGGTCCAAGGAGTCAAATTTCTTGAGTAAAGCCTTGCCCGTTCAAGTGAAGTTGCACAGTGGCTAGTAGTAATAGTGTGGTTGCCTTGGCCACCTTCCAGGTATGAGTATAGCTTATGCATAGAATGTTTTTGGCTAGAACAGCCAAGCACAACTGTCTGTGAACACCTACCAGCCTCTTTTTTCTCCCAAGCCGACTCCAGCAACATAATAGCTGTGAGTTAATTTGGGTACACCTCGGTAAAATAATACAACAGCCCTGCAGTAAGTCCTGCATATATGCTGTTATAGCATTCAGTTTTTGTTATAGCTTGTAGAGAGGCATTTTCCAACTTTATTGTCATTGTGGAGTACGCGTATTGTGATGCTGTTGAAATGTTTTGTGAGGTATACTGTGAGGTCATTCAAATATTTTTGTCCAATTAATTTCAGGCATGATAGACTAAATATTAGAAAAAGCTCTCTTTTTCAAAGGAAAGTCGAAAGTAGATTTCATGTTTGGAGCACCGGTAACAGCACATCACAGTAAGGAAGGTTTTGGTGGTGTGCAGTTACGCATAACCTGCATAAATTGAGTATATTAGTGTGGTCACCATACTGGAATTTTTTACTTGGATACAACAGCTTGAAAAATATCGATATTTGATACAATGTTTGATACCACAGGGAAAAATTGGCACAACATTGAGAGCATAACATTTACATTTTTATATAACACTGGTATACTGCATGCTTATTTACTTCTGACTATAATCAGACGAGTGTGAGGTGGAGGGCCTATGTGGGCACTGCAGTGGTGTGTGTGTTTTTGTTTGTGTGTGTGAACTCCCTGTCAGAGAAAAGAGTGGCATAGCGCAGCTGGTACGAGTGTGCAGTTGCAGTTGATACTGCGTAAAAATATTCAGAATCGGTATTTATCAATAAAATGATCATTTTGACAACTGTAATATAACATTTGTTAAGATCTCCTGTAATTGTCAATTAATTTCCTGATGATTATTGAAATGATAATTTGACTGATCTTTTTTAACCAGACATGAGCAGTGTAGTAGTTGTCAGACCTGCATTAAACCAAGGTTGGAAAATCAGTGGTGAACTATCCACTCCACTGGTAAGTAGGAATGCGCAATATTGGATATTCGCTGAAAATCTGATGTGCCGTCATTTTCTACATAATTTTGGACATTTGCAGATGCCAACCTGATGCCAGTGTTTTTCCACCTGATTGCAGAGAACAGCAAGTCTCATCAAGTCGTGGAATTAAATTATTATTATGGCTACTCTTATTGTGATGGCCCACTGACCAAATGCAGAGATGTAAGGTGCTTTTCAAAAAGTACACATTAACTGGGGCAAAATAAGGAAACTACTTGGTCTACAGTTCACGTGCGTGAGCATAGCCAGAGTAAAGAGTCATCTTATCAGTCTGCCATATCGTCAGAAATGTCATTGTGCATCCCTACTGGTAAGCACTGGGTTTCCTAAATCCTTATTCCAGTCTATAAGGAGTTGAAATAAGCTGCCACTTAAATGTGCGCTGACTAGATGGGCAATTAGACACGGTAAAAGGAGGTCAGTAACCCTTTTCAGGAGACACACAGAGAAAGAAGAAGAATCTTGTAACTGTCCCATTAGGGCACAAACATATCCTGTTTAATTAAAAAAAGGTTATTTTTCATTAAGAGCATAAAGGGCATGTGTTGTGTTGTGTTGTTTAGTTTAGTTTGCATGTGTTATTGCATGATCATTTAATAATAACAAATGAAAACACATAATTGAGGTTTTGAGGTTTTGAGCTTGAAGGAGAAACGTTTTCTTACAGTTGTACTTTGAGCCATAGCTTTAAATGAATCCCAACTTTGTTACAACACTGTTCAGTTTGGTGAGTTCATGCAAAGTTTTGTATCCCCTATCCTTACTTTTCGTCCTATTGTGATCATATTCTGAAGTGTCCAGTGTCAGATAACAGTGCTTAATTCAGAAGCTGTTGTAGCAACATAAGCAAGCACCAGGATCTTTACTGGCAATAAGGAGCAGAGGAGCACAAAGGAAAATTGGCTAAATAAAAATGACTGTCCCTCAGATTTATGTGTGTGAGACAGTCAGGGGTAAACACAGTATTATAGACCTGCAGCTCTGTGTCTTTTTACTACTTTATCAAAAACAAAGCAGTGGTTCGCAGGAATCAACTGTTCTGCAGAGCTGCTTTACGTTGGAGCTGAACAGATCTTTATGTGGAGGTTTTCCTCCGGACCAGACTACTGTTCGCTCCCCTTCTGCCCTCAATAAGTGAATGTTGCTGTTAAGATCAGTTAGAAAGGCTGGTTATCCCAGTAGTCAGTCAGAGGTGGTTTCCTCCCTTTGCTACTCTTTTATTAAGGGGCTTTGTGGGGAGGAGGGCTTCAGAAATGAATGCCATCTATTCTCATTGAGGACCTCTGAAATGTAGCTTTGAAAGCTCCCAGGCATAAGGAAATAGAGGACCTCAAATGTCTGACGGATGTCTTGTAGAATGGAGTTGCAATAGACCACACTGGCTCCTTCCCTGCAACTTGGACATGCTTACTTTTTCATTGAATGTTAACAAAACACAGCTCATATGACTGTGTGGAGATTCCCTTCTGAGTGTGGATTAGAGAAAGATTGGATTCTGTGTGAAACTCTGTTTTAAAATGAATCCTTTTCTCATCACATTTTTTCCGTTTTTTTTTTTTCTTGTTTTCACTTCAGAAGATGTTTAAGATGAAGGTGGTTTGCTGCCACGACTGACGCCCCAGTGCGCTGAACAGAACAAGCAGTCCTGACCTGGCAACATACGAATGGCCCAGGGAAGCCACCAGATTGACATTCAGGTTTTGCATGACCTGCGCCAGAAGTTCCCTGAAGTACCAGAGGGTGTTGTCTCCCAGTGTGTTCTGCAGGTAAGGAAGTTCAAACCTCTGACACAGGAAAAAATGATTTCCACAATTCAAGTCTGTCTGGCTTATTGTAGATATATTGGGGAAAATACATATTGGCAGATGTATTATCAAATTTTTTAGTTGTTAAAATTGGTGTATTAGGAATGTGCACGACTAATCACCTAGTTGATTAAACGTTGCTACCCTCGCTCAGCACCAGTAATAATAGTTGGTTAAACCATGATGGAAATTATTTTAAATTGAAAATTGCATGAATTGCATTGAAATGTCATGTCTTCCCAGTCTAATGTTGCTTTATTAAAATAGCTATGCAATTGTGTTCACCCAGTGAAAATGCAGTTATAATTATCAGGCATGTTTCCTAAGGACTCTTTGTTAGGATGAACATTGTTTTCAGTAAATGTTATTAGTGAAATTAATGAAGTGATTTGTCGTCATGTTTTGTAGAATAATGTAATATATGTAATAGTATATATATGTAATGTAATAATAATGTTCATAATGCAGGGTGCCAAAGTGACACAAATTTCAGCGTCATATAAAATACGATTTGATTAACTGTTCCAAATGGCTCTTATAATATACACAATATTTTCTCTGACAATGTTTAATCTTATGGATTAAATATCACTCAAATTTAACTGTTTCCTGAGTGTTTTCTTACTTTTAGACTAGTCAACTATTCTAACTATAAGCTTCCATTTAAACATCAGAGAAACTAGTTATTACAAACATATCTAACTGGTATCAGCCTCAAAAATCGTGTATTGACTGGGCTTCACTAACATCAAACATAATAATAAAGGTGCAAGGTAAAAACTGAGGGAAAATTATAAATGAGAGGTAACTCAATGTTAATTAAACTTTGTTTTGTTTGATGTCAGTACCTCCACGGGGTTACTATAACAAATGAACCAGGGTAGGCCACAACTGTGTTTCCTTAACCAACATGTATAAGTCAGCTAGACAAAACTGAAAGTATATCACTGTAGGATTTGTAAAGTTACAATATAAAAAGTTAGTTAATAATGTTGATGGTATAGAGTAAAAAACAGGTATGAATGTTATTATCTTTGTCTCTTCACCTGAGACTTTGATACTGAATAATAAGTTAAATCCTTCTCTCTTTCCTTTCAGAACAACAACAATTTGGACGCCTGCTGTGAATACTTGTCCCAGGTCAGTCCGGGTTACCTGTACAGTGAGGACGGAAATCTTAGCTTTTCTGACGACCCCACCTTCACCAGGCTCCGTAATCACATGACCCAGCTGAACCTGGGCCTGCAGTCTCAGAATGTGCATGTGGCCCCAGTTCGGGACAGCCTGAGAATGAACGGCAGCCGGACTCTGGCCCACAGCCTGAGTGACGGGCCCCTCCAGACAGGCCAGGCCAGTGACTTCTTTCAGCAGGAGCCCCAGTCAGCCCCAGTGCAGGTGCCCTCCAGCCTCAATGTATTTGGTGTGATGGAGCCCACACGCAAACCACAGCCTCCACAGCACCTCGGACTCTACCCTCTGGGTGTCAAAGGAACGAGTATGGGTGCCCAGCAGACACCCCGCTTCAACCCCATTACCGTGACTCTAGCCCCTAATATCCAGACAGGCCGCAACACCCCCACTTCTTTGCACATACACGGTGGGCCACAGTCGGGCCTCAGCAGTCCACAGGGTAACTCTATCTATATCAGGCCCTATGTTAGCCAGACCGGTACGACCCGGCAGAACCAGCCGCAGGGAGGCAGGGCACAGTACAGCCCAACCTCCCAGCCCCAGCAGCAGATCTACCAGATCTCACACCCCTCCTCCCTGTCCGGCTCCTGGTCCGGCCCTCAGCACGCCTCCTCACATACCTCACAGCACCAGACCCAGGGCCACCAAACCTCTCATGTCTACATGCCAATCAGCTCCCCCACAAACCCCCAGGCACCCTCCTTTCTTCCCACTGGAAGCCAGGCCTCTTCCTCTGGTGTCTCCTCATGCTCTTCTTCTTCCTCCTCCTCCTCTGTCATTCCCACCTCCCTGTCAGCCATCAGTCAGTACAACATCCAGAACATCTCCACTGGCCCACGGAAGAATCAGATAGAGATCAAACTTGAATCTCCTCAGAGGAGCAACTCAACAACCACAACAGCCGTGCTGCGGACAAGCAGCGGGCCCCGGTCCTGCTCCACCTCCTCCTCCTGCCCTTCCTCTTCTTCCTCTTCAACCGGGGTGGCTACTGTCCCCACCACCCCTCTCTCCATCGGAGGCCCAGGTCTGAGCCGCAGCCAGCCCACTGTTTACATCTCTGCCAGCCCGCCTACTGCTGCTACCACTCCCTCTGAGGAGGCCATTGTGGCCTCAACCGGCTCCCGCTCCCAACCCAAGTTTTACATTTCTGCCAACGCCTCCAGCGACGACAGTGGGGGTAGGAACCCTCCCACAGTCTACATCTCAGCCAACCCTCCCTTGCAGGGGCCCTCGGGGGCCAGGAACATAGGGGGCCAAGTGAGCATGGGCCCCGCCTACATCCACCACCATCCCCCTAAATCCCGTGCCTCTGTTGGAGGAGGTGGCACAGCTTCTTCCCCACGTGTGGTGGTGACTCAGCCCAACACCAAATACACTTTTAAAATCACGGTGTCCCCCAATAAGCCCCCAGCAGTGTCCCCAGGAGTTGTGTCCCCTACTTTTGAGCCCAACAACCTCCTCAGCCTACCCTCAGACCACCACTTTGTGGAGCCAGACCCCCTCCATCTGTCAGACCCGCTGTCGCCACATAGGGAGAGGCCGAGTGAGCCTCGCAGACTCAGCATGGGCTCTGATGATGCAGCATACACACAAGGTGAGCAATGCTGAGTGTCATCAATGATCAAGATCCCAGTCTTTGTGGCCAAATAGAACACAAGACTAAACATCAAAAAACAATCACCAGGGAGAGTTAAAGCATTCATAAGGTCACAAAAATAACCAAACACACTTTTTTCACAATACATATTCACTTACTATTTTATTTGTATTTATTTTTTACATTTCTTACATCATTGCCAGCATTGCAAAGTGGTGTCAGACAGTTTTTTAAAGCTACTTACTCAGATCAGCAAGTTTGTGAATACATACTTTAGATAAGGAGTTAACGCCCACAGTTTGAACCAAACAGACAAAAATGTCCAAAGATTGTTAACACTGTGAATCGTCATCAAGTAGGCCTCTGATATCTTGTTAGAGCTCTTTGCCTCACTGTTTATTGGTTGTTTAGCAAATGTCAAGTGGCTAAAGAGCACATAGTGATGATGAGGCAAAAAGAGACGTTTTTCAAGCAGCCTTAACAATGAATAATACTACTCAGTTTTTTTGCTCCCAGCAGAGGGTCTAAATGCTTTTTCCACTGGAGCCTGCCAAGAAAGTAATTTTACTCTAAAGTATACTGTGTGTTTTTAAAGTCTCTTTCCATAACATCGAGTGTAATGTAAGTCTTGAGCCAAACTGAGTATACTTGCTGTCACCAACGCTTAGCCAGTGGAGAAACACTGCTGCGTGTCCATGAGGTAGATAAAAGCATAGGTGACTCGCTCAGTGAGGGCTGCTATGATGACAGCAGTGTGAGTCCTCCACACTAAATGCTGTGTTTGCTCCGACGACCCCTGAGACTGGCGGATTCTGTAGTGTGAGTCAAACGTGTCCGAGCACACTGCTGTTTCCTTTTTTGGGCTTTTCACTGTATTACGTGTGAGTCACCGGCTGTGGCTCCTGCACTGCCATGACTACCACCAAAAGGGGCTTCACAGTGGGCGTGCTGACTTTGCTGACCCTCAGCAGCCCACTTTTCTCCTACCTTATCTGCTTCGGCTTGGAAAAATGTTTATTGACACCAACTGAGTCATGTTGTGCCTGATAATGCAGCACCTGTCACCACCTGACTGTTAACTAAACATTAATGTGTTCAACATTCACAGCAGAACTGTTACTGTTTGGCAGCAGAATAACATTATTGTAATTACATAATTGTGTTGACGACCCAGTTCTGACTGAACAGTGAAGGCGTCCTACAGATCACAGACTTTAGTGTTATTTGATTTATTTAAATAGACTGACATAACACCTGGTGCCAAAAGAAATGACTCTTTTGAATCTGCAAGCATTCCTGTTGAGCCTGTATGTTTTCTGAACCCATATATTTGTTTTATGTGTTTGTTATTGTTGGTTTAGTGGGTTAGTAACATCACACAGCCTTTTGAAACAGAATTCATTCAGTCAGATGCATACCAGATCATTCACTGATAATATTGGATAATAGTGTGACTCATTGCCTCCCCAAATTCCTGAATCTCAAAAACAACAATTAAAATCAGGCGTTGCAGATTTAAAATGATTTTTTTTTTTTTAACTGCATGACCCATTTGTCACCTCAGCTGATTTAGTGCAGAGTTTAGGAGAAACTAGATATTGTTTTTAGAGGAACTACCAGGTTTTTCTAGTTTGACAGTTCTTGGAAAAGACAACTGACCACAAGTGAGTGAGACGTTTGTCTAATCAGGTGTCAGACAGGTTCCTGTTGATGTCTGAGTAAAGAAAAGAACCGTCTGTCATCTGTTGTACAGACTACTTTTAGATGTTAATTTCTATTTTTTCAGCATTCAAGCTGAAGGTTAAGATTGCAGCAATTGATAAATATTAACATAGTTGCCACTCAGTAGACTTTCTGCCTCTCAGTAGTAACCATGGTGACTGCTGCCTAATGCAACATCACGTTCATTTATTACACTATTCAAATTATCAGCTGAAAATGTCTCTATTTTTTCACAATCACAATATATATCATATAAAACAAAATATTGCAATGTTGTTGTTTTTTCTAACATTTTGCAGCCCTAGGTTTAAGCAGTCTTTTAATGAATGACATAATAAGGTGAATCAGAGAGCCAAGCACAATGATGTTCAATGTTCAATTTTGACACATCTGGCTTCATTGTAGCTGAACTATATTCACTGTATATCCCAGAAATATATTTCAAAATCAAGTAGTAAATTCAAAATATGTTGTCAGTGTACTACAACAAATAGACAACACCACATGTACTTGTGGCAGCACATATAAAATAGTCATCTTCATTTGGCTTTTTTCCTTGTTGACTTTATATTCAGCCGTACGAGTGTTGGGCTGTTGGAGAACCCCACATTTCCATTCCCTTTTTGAACACTCAGCTCATTCTCTCCTACTGCGTGAAGTAGGTAATAGTGTAGCTGGAGGACATTTTGACAGGAGAACAAGTGTATGATCACCAGTCGACCATCTTCCTATAATTTGTAGGATGTGGCATGTGTTTGTGTGTAGCAGCAGAAAAGGCAGTTGTTTATCACTGAATGTGTGTGTAGGAGGTGTTACAACCTGTCAACAGATGCAGGAACTATCATGAATTATGGGAAACATGTTGTAGAGACTTGAGCAGATCATGTGCATAGTTAAAGTTCTGTATTAAACACTGCAGCAGAATGTGCCTGCAGCAGTCTGATCTCTTACCACAACAGGTGATGAAATACAGACTTATGAACAACATGAGGAATCTGATATGGCTCCTCTGTCTCTCCTTAGTTGTTTTTATGCACAGTGTGTGCAGAGATTAGCCTGTGTGATGTAAGTGTCAATACTGTACACTTACTGTTCTTGGGAGAGATTATCAGTTTTAGTTTTGATCTTTAGTTTTTAGTTAGAGGTAGTTTCTCAAACTGTCCCTCTTTTGATGATCATGCAAAATTATGTTCACATTTTTCAGTGCCAGTTAATGAACATGGAACAGATTAAACAGCTGCTGATAGTACTCTCTCTGTGTGTGTGTTTGTGTGTGTGTGTGTGTGTGTGCGTGTGCGTGTGCGTGTGCGTGTGCGTGTTGTCCAGCGTTGTTGGTCCATCAGAAGGCCCGCATGGATAGGCTGTGGCACGAGCTGGAGCTGAAGAAGAAGAAGCTGGAGAAGCTAAAAGAGGAGGTCAACGAGATGGAGAACGACCTGACCAGGAGACGGATGGAGAGATCCAACTCGGCCTCCCAGATTCCTTCTGTAAGATTTATTCAGGGATTTTGAATATATATTTGTCCATTTTTTAGATTATTCTTTTGGTATTTTGCTTTAAACTGATGGAAACTAAAATGGCACCTCCGCTAAGGCCTAACCGTCTCCTTTAATTAAAGCAAGCCTAATCCAATATCAAACTCGATTACCCTGTGTCACTCTAAATATTAAGCCACCTATAACAGCTTAACCATAATTTAATTCATCCCCTTATCCAGATCTACACCAAAACCTGTGGGGTCTCTTCTGGGCTGAGACCCCCCCTTCCTCCACCCAAGTTTTGTGGAAAGTAGTAGTGTAATTTTTGTGTAATCTGTTTACAAACCAACAACCAAACAGACACGGGTAAAAATACTGGTGGAGATAATAATGACAGGAAATGCAAGGAGGGGTAGAGGCTTACAGTAAAGTAACAGGTTGTCGTCAGCTCTGCTCCACGCCATATATTTGTACAGTAATACAGGGAAAGCTACCCAGGTCTGCCAGTGAGCTTAAAACTTGGGATCAGGCTAATACTGAAACAAGTCTTTACTGATATTACACTGGCACAGTAAATACACTAAACATCAATTTGACAGTGCAACAGCATGAAATACAGAGGGAGAGAATCAAGGGCTAGATGAATCCTATTGCAGTAATATGATAATTGATATTGTCAGTGACATAGCAGAGGATGAGCAGATAGAAAAGTCATCAGAAACAAATGCATGATTTCAATATAAAGGTCATAGGAACATATCAATCTCTGAATGTGAAGAATTGACGACGTAACATTAGAAAATATTTTGCTTCTTTGGGAGACCTGCTACCTCCCGTAATCATCAGGTATAGTATGATATAACTACATTTGGTCATATTTCCCAGCTGACACCAGGCAGAATGTAGAAAAGTGTAAAAGGGAAAATCTAAAAGGGAAACTATCCAATATCTTTCATTGGCAGATCTGTCAAGTTCTAATCATGATTTGATCAGTAGTTAACTCAGAAATGTATGTCATTAAGAGTCATCAGAGAGGTTCTTCATAACTGCAAACAAATGTTTTGACAGATAAAAGGCTGAACAGACAAAACAGAATTATCTAGGTCACATTGCCACTCGTGGTTCCAGCTCATGGCACATCAGTGCTCCTACACCCTGGAACTGTGCTGATTACAGGGTCTGTTTATGATTTGGCTGATATCGTTCCATATTTTCAGACTGACAGAACTCACAATTTATGTCAGATTGACTTCACAGTTCATTCTGGAGCTCTGCAGCCAGTTGAGAGAAACTGCAGGAACAGGCATAGTGAGAGTTCATAAGAAAACATAAAGTGATTTTCTTATTTATTTTCAGCTTCATGTTGATGTTAGATCTGCAGCTGTGAGTTTGTTAAATCCTCTCAGATGCTTCAGATGAAGTGCCTCTCCTAGCTTTATGTTGAGTCAGCTGTTTTTGTCAGCTATTACAGTTTGAGTCAACAGAGGAGAGAGTGGCTGCACAGGGTTAATTGGCCTGTGTTGCTGAGCTCAGTAGCTCCTTGGTTCAGTGTTGTTTACTGAGGCGAGCCAGCTCAGAGAGTGGAGCAGCTTTCACACACACACACACACACACACTCAAAATCTGTTCCACTGACTTAAAGCAGGATGTCCAGCCTGTGTGATGGCTAACCCGTCATCCCCTCCTGTCTCATTCTCTTTCAGCTCGAGGAGATGAAGCAGTTGCGATGCAAAAACAGGTTACTGCAGATTGACATCGACTGCCTCACCAAAGAAATTGATCTCCTTCAAACGAAAGGTAGGATTTAGTGTGTGTGTCTCTCTCTGATATTAAATATAGAATATTTTCAGCTATTTGGGTATTTTAAACTTGCACACAGCTTCTGTACATGACTGTGTTCTGTAATGATAAAGTTAACAGCGAGTCATTGAGTGATCCTGTGCAGCTGTAGCACAGCGGTCAGGCCTGCTCATATCCTCTCCACACACACACAGTCAACCTGCTGCCATTGTGCTGTTAACTACCGGCTCTTCCTGAATTACATCCTGTTGCTGGTTGGTAACAAGGGATTTATTGGCCCCCTGGCAGCACTCCACTGCCATCAGAGGTCAAGCCACCAACCGACCGGTTTACACAGGTGAAGAGTGGCACATGAATGAACTGGGATTTAACCCAAGACATTTACTGTAACCAGTTATGGAGTCAAGTCACACTCATCTTTTATGATTTAGATTGTTTTAATCTTCTGTGTTTCGGTTGAACCTTGGTTTTGGTGGCAAGGTTATCTACAAGTTTGGTACATCAGCCAAAAAAAACCTTCCACATGCATAAGGCTAGTTTTCTTTACATGTATTTTCAACTGGCAGTAAACACAGTAGGGAGAAGTTGTTGGACTTCTCTTTTTGGCGATTGACACATCTGGGTGATGCCATCTAATGTTTGACATATTTCATATACAACTGTCGTACAACACCAACACACTGTACTCGTCTGATCCACTCGCTCTCCGAAATTTTCCCACACAGCTGATTTGAAAGAAGCAGTCAGGTTCGCTAGCTCCGGTGTCTCATTGGAACTCACCGTAGCTCATAGTCACAGTGTCTTCTTCATCTTCATTTATTGTGTCTTCTTCTGCTTTTGTTGTTCAATTCAATTACGTGCATTGTTGCCACTTAGTAGCATGGAGTGTGGATCAGTACAGTTATTCTTTATATTGACACATGCTCTCACCATGGTGTGACGCAGACACCACCATGTTTTCATACCATGAAGTCTGAACTGTTTGGTGCAGACATCACGATCCAGGAGGAATACATGTACTGTTACACCACTAATGGTTGTAGTGCATCGTGATGGCTGTAATGGTTGTTCCAAGAGGTTTATTAGGACTGTTACCTGATAGTCATTGTTTAATATCGTTACTGTGATTTTTTTAAGTTTCAGCTCCTCTGTTGGGTTTAGTTTATGGGTTAATCAGACCAACCTGATGCAGTTTGTGTAATGTTTTCTGAGCATGTTTTAGAGTTGCTGTGAAAAGCTCCACGTGGTTGACTCTTAACATCCTGCCACACACTAGCATCACTGTGATGATTGTACTATATAAAGTGTACAGTTGGAGAGTATATACAGGATGTTCTTACTCCAGGTGTTACTAAAAAAAATGTAAATCCAATATCAAATGGAGAGTAAACCTGTGGTTCCACTCTTTGTTCTTCTGTTTAAGGACCACACTTTAATCCCAGTGCAATCCATAATTTTTATGACAACATTGGATTCCTTGGTCCTGTCCCACCCAAACCCAAAGGTACTTTATCTATTGGTAAGTTTAGAAAAGACTGCATGGTCATGGCTGGGCATTTCATATGACACATTCTTTAAATCTTATTCATTTATCTTTAACTTACTGTTGGCTTTACTACATTAGTATTGTCTCCTCATGTTATCCCATTAATAGATTATATATGGTATATTGTTTCCATTTATTACCTAATGTGCTATGGTCCGTTCTAAGTCAGGCATGTGGTCACTATGCAGTTGTATTTTGTGATATCCACTTCTCATTTATTCATTTGTTTATTCATTCATGTATTTATTCCGCTCTCAGACTGAATTTACTGACTTACAGGACAGTGTCGGTTGTGTTGCCTATAACTGTGTTTACTAAAATACTGTGGACTTGGACTGAGCATGCAGGCCCAAATATAAATCAACCAGAATAAACCCTAAAGCTAAATCTAAAAGGCTAATAGTACTAACTTCAATGTGGGAGCTTTTTACTTTTCCATGTATGTTTCCATCAGGGTTGTAGCAGTCTGGGTTGTTGAAAAAGAGAGAACTGCACACCAAAAAGCCCCGTCTGAAGGACTTTTATTTGCTGGGTGACGTTTTGAGCACAGGGCCCTTCCTCACGCTTCCTCCTTGTGCTTGAAACGTCACACAGCAAATAAAAGTGGATTTGGTTGTGAATCTCTCTCTTTTTTAATCATTTTGTGATTCAGCCCAAATTATTGGTTCAACCCTGTTTATGGCTAACTGACTACTGATATCTTCCTCTCTGCACTTTTCTTCTTCCCCCACCTGCTCTGTATAATCTTTATCCTTCCCCCTCCTGTCATCCATTCATGCCTCGCTCTGTGCTCTGCTCCATCATGCCTGGGCCAGACAGGAGAGGAGGATGTAGATATAATGTGACCTCTGAGCTCATGATGGAGCCCTCCTCTGGTCCTTCCCCTCCTCTCCCACTTGGTTGGTATCTCCTATCCTCTGTCTCCTTTTTCATTCTCCCTCTTTTCATCATCAATCATGCATCTTCTTATTTACAAGGTCCACAAGCATATTTTGAGCCTCAAGATTCAAACCCTTCCTTGTTTTAATGTAGCAGGTCTTTTAATTGTTTGATTCATATCTTAATATAAAGAACTGCTAAAACTAAGTTTAAATAAAATGAAATTAAAATGTAACATTTTTAAGGTTATGCAACACAGCACCATCCTGAGTCACATGAAGCAGGGTCACAGGGTTTTTTGACCCAGAACGCTTCAAAATGAACTGAAATGACTGCTTTTTAGAGCCCTAGAGGTCAAACTACACTAGATGAACTCCTTTCTGTATGATGATACTAGACTCAATTCCTTGGTCATGCGCTGAATTTCTTTTAGCTTTTTTTTAACCATTTTTGAGCAGAAGACATGTTGCTGTGTTATAAAGACTTTTTTCAGGTTACTGCCCACATCACTGCACTGCATGTAAACACACTAATACACAAGTGTTCACTTCATCACAGCCACATGTGTATACCGTGTTGATGTTCCTGATGGATAAACTCGTCCTAACCTCCTCCTTCTTCCTCTCTTCTTCAGACCCGGGCAGTAAGATTGTGAAGCCCGCCGTAGACCAGGAGGAGGACGAGGGCTTGCAGTGGAGCTGCACCGCCTGCACCTTCCTCAACCATCCCGCCCTCAACCGCTGTGAACAGTGCGAGTTCCCACGGCACTTCTGAGCCAACGAGGCTGCGACGCGCCGCCCCCTCCTCTGCCCGCCCGTCTTCTACCAGACTAGAATATAAAAGGGCCCTCTCTGTTTCTGTGTTGTTGAATGAAAACTCAGACGGGTCGTAGTCACCGTGCACCACGCGGCCTTTTCCTGGATTTTTTTTTTCTTCTTCCTCTCTTTAAGGTTCGTAGAATGCTGTCCACTGAAGGCTTGACTGGATAGTGTTTACAGCTTGTGTTTTTTCATAAAGGCTGGCAGAGTCGGATGATACCTCACCTTAAGAGACTCGGATGGCGTGGGGTCACCTCCCCCTTCTCTGCTCGACGGGTGACACTGGGGATACCTCGCTGCTCCCACTTACAGTATTACGAGTGTGGCCCTGCAGTGTGACGGCGCACATACACACACCTACACACACAAATACACACACAACACAGGTGCCAATGTGCCTTTTGCTGATTGAATTTTTTTGTTTTTCTTCTTCTGTGGTGGCATGAGCGGGGGATTGGGAACTGTGTTCAGCCACTCCATCTGAAGGGAAAACTAACAGACTAATCGTGGACTTTAAAGTTTGTTTGCTGTTTCTAGAGGATGTCAAAGGGGGAAGCGGCAGTGTTGCTGCCACTCAAACGTGCCTCTTGTCCTCCCCCTTCAGTTTCCCCTTTCTGTCTCTTCAGACACAAGTTAATGAAAAAAGAAATTAAGTTGCATGCTTTGTGTACAGTACACGGAGGCAGAAAGTCCCCTTGAGCTTTTTACTGTACATAATTTTAGAATGTGCCTTAAAAGCCTTCTTCCTCACACTATGAATCACTTGTATTTCCTGTAAGTATAGCTTTATAGACTTTATTAACTTTTTTGTCTTGTTGTTTGTTGTTTGTTGTTTCCCTCTTTCAAACAAATAAGCACCATGCTCCCTTTTTTTAAGCTTTTTACTTGATTTCTGTGAGAGTTGAAGCCTTGCAGAAGGAGAGGAGCAGAGCAGTAAAAACCCTTGCAGTCATCATGAAGCTACATCTGCCCGGTCCGTTCATCGCTTGTGTAATTGCTGAGTTTCCTGTGTACGATCTGCAGATGCAGCAAAGTGGAAGGCGATGGAGGAGTCTTTTTTGTTTGTGTTTTTCTTCCAGGACACCAAATATGTGGGGACTGTTGGGGGAGGGAAGGGGTCAAAAAGCAAAATTACAAACTGCCATCTTATCTGACAACTGGAATGTAGGTTTAATGTTTGGGGACGACTACACCTCAGTGCAAAGAGACACTCGTTTTCCAGTACAATCAGGAAGTTACTGCAGATCAAAGTGCTCCTGGAACAGCTGATTGGCTTCAACGTTTCCGTGTTGATGTGCACCTGAATTGGGTTTTTGTGAGGTATCAAAGTGAATATGTTTCTGTTTCTATGATGTAGAAATACTGTCATGGGTCCCGTGCCTTCTATACAGCAGGTCACAGTTGTTACATCTTGGAAGCAGATGAGGTAAAAACTGTTTTTATCAAAATGCAAGCACAACATGACTGTCCACTTTGTATACTCTTATTTTTTATTTGGCTCATTTCATCCTCCTAAGCTTTTATTGATGAGGGTGTTTCTAAAGTTTACTTATTGTCATTAACTTACCTTAACTCTGGAGTAGTTACTTTGTTTTGTTATTTTCCACATTTGTGAAATTTTGCTTTGCATCAGTGCCTTTAGAACTATTGAATTTGTATTGATAATCTATTCTGTCACACCCAAGTGCCATGTTTTAAACCTAAATTTTAGTATTGTTTAAACCCATTTAAAAGTAGAAATGAATTATTGTCTCTTAAGCACTTAACGCCATACTTTTTTCTTCTTCCAACCCAAAGAAACCAGTTTTCAGCTTTACCTGCACCTTGGTGTGAAGAGGCAGTTTATTCATGTTTTATTAAATGGAAAAAGATAATTTGGATTTCTAAAGTGTTTTTTTGATTTTAGCTGGGAAAACTGTCTTTGTAACAGATAAGTTATTTGTAAAAATAATAAAAAAAAATCTATTCTGAATGTTTTGGTTTGTCTTTGTGCTACTTTGATGCAACAATCAATGTTTGTTGATGTTGTAATCCACCAGGGGGCAGAAGAGACCAATGTAGGTTGCAGTAGAGGCAGGTATAGAGTGACCACCAGTGGTGGAAAGTAACTTGAGTACGTTTACTCAAGTATTGTTTACATACAGTTTTGAGGTAATTGTACTTCACCTTAGCATTTCTATTATCTGGTACTTCTGTCGCTAAGAAACTATAATTCAGTGGCACGTGTTTTGTTTTTACTCCACTATATTTATGTGATAAATAATACAAAATATAATCAACAAAAGAAGAATAAGATTAATCCCACCTTTGCCAGCTTCCACATTAGAGTGATGTTTTCATGAACGCATCAGTAATTATAATCCAACATTAGAATATACATCCTAAGGTCATGCTTTTACTTTTAGCACTGTAAATATAATTCAGTGTTAATAGTTTTGTACTATTACCAAAGTATAACTTTGAATGCATGATTGTTACTGTAACCATGTGTAATTAATATTTCTGTAATATTTCTACACTGGTATTTCTACTTTTACTTAAGTCAAAGATCTGAGTACTGTTTCCCTGGCTGACACCAGCCTAATGTTTCCATAATCTTTCCCACTGGATAATCTTAAAGGCCTCTGATAGTGATGAATCTAAACCAAGTTAGCTTGTTCACACAAACACTTTGCTACATCAGAGGAACTGGTTTTATCAGCTGCAGTGCTTGACATTGGGCATCCTGACTCACTGGGACAATTGTGCTTTTTCTATTATGATCAGTCAACATATGGTGTTGAAAAATGCTTCTAGCTTGAATTTGTCTTTATACTGTCAGAGGTTTTGCCTTTATAGCTGCTGGAAGACACCTGCATCCTCAGATGATGGCAAAACCTTCAACATTCTTAGTTTGTTTGATTTTTTCTTTTTGTGAGTGTGTGGATTCATTTGTAGCTGATAACAGTGTGATGGAGGACAACATGCATCAGAGTGTCCTACTGAAACAGCACTGAAGCAGTGATCCTACCCACTGATTTAAAGTAGACACTGATCTGCAGACTAGAAGCTAATTGTGACTTATGTTTGCTACTGTTAGCATCATTATAAAGCATTTTGTAATGGCATAAAGCCAATACTTCATAATCTCACTTATAATTTTTCGAAAGGATCAGTGAAACTAATTAATAAATTATCGTGGTTGTAATGCATAATTATAATTTTAAACATGTTATAATTCATAAATGAAGTTAAAATGGATCAGTCCTATTTTGCACAACCTTGTTGCACGATGTACTGTTCATAATGCATTATAAACATGGATGGAATAATAAGTTTTGATTATTGTTTGAAAGCATTATGAAAATTAATTAGTGCTTTACTTATTTGGTGCTATACGCGCATTATAACGCATCATTAGTATGTTAATGATGCGATATAATGTATTGTATATATATATATATATATATATATATACATATATATACATATATACATATATACATATATATACATATACACATATATATACATATATATGTGTGTATATATATACAGTATATATATATATATGTATATATATATATGTGTATATATGTATATATATATATATGTGTATATATGTATATATATATATATATATATATATATATATATACATATATATATATATATATACATATATATATATATATATACATATATATATATATATATATATATATATATATATATATATATATATACATATATATATATATATATATATATATATATATATACATATATATATATATATATATATATATATATATATATATATATATATATATATATATATATATATATATATATATACATATATATATATATATATATATATATATATATATATACTGGGTGAACTGACAAAGTCACAAAGGTAGATTTTCATTAGCAGAGGTGGTTGTTTAACAGTGAAACTCCCATGATCCCACACTTCTCATATCTTTTTATTCAGAGATCCCTGGTGGCAGAAATTACAAACCGCAGCCCACTGTAGTTTTAAGTAAATGGTCCACTTTTGGGGGCAATTGGTGTTTGTGATGTGCTTTGATCCACACGAGCAGCGTGGATCCAGGGAGATAAAAAAAATATATATCTCATGCAAGTCCCCCCACTTTATGGCTATGTTGCTTAAAATGGCTGAACTGCTCCTTTCCATTTTCAGTAAAAATCACTGACACAGGGCTGAAAAGTGCTGCTCCACTGGCTCAAAGCCTTCAGCATGTTGCAGCAGGTTTTGGCCTTCATAGCTGATGGAAAACCCCCGTGGTGTTTCAGCCAGCAGAGAGCAGCAGCAGCTCTGAATTACTCAAGTACTGTCCTTACTGCAAATACAATATTGAGGTACTTGTACTGAAGTACTTTATACTTCCACTCCACTACATTTATCTTAAGTTCCTAGTTACCTAGCAGATGACATGCTGTGTCAGAGCCATAGATGGAACATGTTTTAATTAATTTATTTTATCTAACTTATTAATCTGATTTAAAATTTTAAAAATGGACTTCTTTCCATTAAACAGAAAATTGTTCAAAATTGGATCTGATGATTAGGCGATATCAGCCGACCCATGCCACAGTGTACACAGACATGTAAACATGCTGTATGTATAATTTACTTTAGCTTGTTTTTTTTTATTCTTAAGTACATTCATTGGCAGATACTTCAGTACAAGATGTTCTTATATGTTATATATTGCAGACAGATACCCAGAGTGATTGAAGTGCTTTTATTTCACAGGCGAGGTGAAAACACAAGCCTCTAAAATTCATATCAAAAACAGCTCAATGACGTTCTTTACAGAAGTACAGACTAGTGTAATAGAGTTCCTCACTTTGAGGCAACATGAGAAAACAACACATGCTTTAATAAAACATTTGTCAGTGCTACAATAAGTAGCATGTCTGGAGCGTAGTGCATTGCACTTTTATATTAGACATAACATTCAGTCTGCTACATTTTCAAGACTTCTCAGATTGAGTTTAATGCTTAAAATACAGGGTAAGTTTGGCATATGTTCAGACCAGAGCGACAGTCTGATTCTTAATAAGTTCACAGTCATTTTAAGAAAAGTAGAAATGTTCTCTTGGTTTCACTTTGTTTTGAGATGAGAACTCCAATGTGGGCTCAGTTTGAGTCTTTCTAATCTAGAAGGAGATGTGGCTGGTCCTGCTGCTCTGGATGAGAGAGATCAGTTTGGACATGTCTGACACATGTGGGTAAGCATTCATCACCTGCTCCACTGCGCTCTGAGGGAACAAGGTGCTTAGCTGGCTCCTCAGGCCCTTCCTCTGCTCACTGGACGGGCTCTTAGCCCGGCCGCTCAGCCTGCCGTCAGCCTGTACCCATGGGTCCCTTGGTAGGCTTTGGCTCTGTCTGTTGCAGGGCTGTCTGTAGTACTGCTTCTCTGAATGGTGGCCAGGATGCTCCCCGTTATGTGGAGGCAGAGCTGGGCAGGAGCCCCATCCTGGGTGGTGTTGGTGAGAGGACACCCTGGTCTGCTGCTGACTGCACCTGCACTGGCTGCACACGCGGCCCTCACTGGACACTGAACTGTTCTGATGAGGGTAATAACCTCCTCCGCCCCCGCACGGCCTCTGGGTGCTCCCACCAAATGACCCGGAGATGGAGTAGCCGTCGTGGCTCATGCTGTAGCTGGCCACCCCGCTGCTGTAGCTGTGTGGAGGCCGCTCCATGCTGTAGGGCAGATCCTGGATGTAGAGCCTGGACATGGAGCTCTCCATGGAGCTGAAGGCCTCATCTACGTCCAGGCTCGGGCAGTGGTGGAGGCTCGTGTTCGGATGGCTTCTCGGGCTGCTGGAGTCTCTGTGATAGATGAAGTGCTCGCTGGGTGAAGCCCTGTGGGCCTGATCCTCTGTGCTGAGAGGTGGAGGGGTGGAGGAAGTGTATGTGTGCTCCGGCTGGTACACAGCAGAGAGGCAGTGTGTGTCCTGCAGGCTCGGTTTGGGCGAGAAGTTCCTGGCTCTGTCCCTCAGTTCATCAGCCACAGAGAGCTGTGATTGGTTGGCCCGCTCTGGGTGGTAGAACTTGCACTTGACTCCATAAGTACACTTCTTTCCTGAAAGAAAGAATGAAGAGGTTATTTATGAGCTCCACAGCTGTGAACCAAGAACCTGTCAGCACAGGATGTATGTGTCTGAGTGTGTGTCAGGCCTCTCTTCCTGTCTGCACGACTGTAAACACACTTGGCTTCACAAACAATCAGCTGTAACCAGTGTGGCCTTTAGTACACAGGCAGAAGCTATTTTGCTGAACTTTGCATTTTGAAGGGATCCGAGTCCCAGTCTTGCTGTTTTGCCTCAGCTCCCACTGGGTGTCACTGAGGCTGAAGGGTAGGCGAGTGAATCACTGCTCAGCTAATTTCTACATGACACATGGGTGGCCTTCTACAAGTCTCATGTGTTTCAGTCACCGAGGAGGAAGTCAGTCAAGACAAGAACAACACCCACTCCTGACTTTACTTCTCTCTGAGAGCGTCCCCATTGATTTTCATTAAATAAAGGATGCATTTTAACACAGTTTCAATAGTTCTAGAGAATACTCATTCATACATCTTTACATTTAAAAAGATTATGTTGTATTGACTTCATAGTTTCAATGAAGGCAGATGGAAAATAACACAAGAACAGATTTCACACAGCTGCTACATTTAAGTTGACTCAAATTCTGGTAATCAGGAATCTAAACTTCCTCTATCTGTAGCAAAATCATCAGACACTTCATGTTGGCCCACCAGTTTTTGTAAAGGCGTGTTTAAACTGCTTCTATATGACGAATACAAGTAGGAAGAGTTTGGGAATTGGTCCAGCAGATCACCTCAGCCGGCAGCCGCAAAATGGGCTTCAATGGTGGCAATGTAATTCTTGGGGGAAACTTCAACCATCAAAGTAAGACGGGCTCAGAACCCACTTTTATATTGCTCTCTTAAAAGCCACCAGACCCAACAACCATGTTTAAAAATACTGGAATTTATAGTATTGTTGCTGTCGGCTGGTTTGATTGGTGAGACTGTGTTTTAATGACACTATCTAACAGCTGGTGTGGACTGACACAGTTGGCTGAGTGTTGAGGTGAGGCTGCACATAAACTTCTGGATGTAAGTGTAATGCATGTGTCATGTTCGATGGAACGACTTGGTTTAAATCCCGGTGGGAGGGTTTGACTTTATATTGCTGCCTTGGCCAGTAAGTGTTGTAAGAGTAGCCAGCCAGTTACAATCACAGCCACAGTTAACTTTATAGACATGTCAGCAGCTACAGCTTTAGCCACAGCTGGAGCAATGACCACGCCATTGTCTCAGCCTCAGCCTGAGCCACAGCCTCAGCCTCAGCCTCAGCCACAGCATGGCTGCAGATACAGTTGTGGTCATAGCCAGTGGCTGTGGCTTCAGCCAGAGCTCAGCTTTCCTTCTTCGAGTAGCACTGGTGTCAGAACAGCTTTTACTTTCCTTTTCTATAATCTGCAACTGGGACTGGGACTGCAGCTCTGCAAACACTGGTGCAAGAAATGGACATCTGCTCGATCTAATGCTTGAGTTCACTTGTGATTCACATCAGTGACACTGTGTATGCTCGTCTATAAATGTTTTCTTTGTGTATTCATCCTTTAATTAATAAATCTGTCCCCCGGTGATTAAACATAATAACTGTTCAGAGATGTTTCTATGATCAACACAAACATAACCCAGGCTCAAATGTTGATCACACACTTCATATTCCTTAAACCGGTTCTTATTGTACTGTGTGTGTTGTGTGTTTGCAGTTTTAATCCCCCAGGAGAGAACAGGGAAGTGGAACCCGAGCACTTCTGTGTGCTCCCAGGTGGAACAGGGTCATAAACCTACCATAAGGACAGTGCTGCTGCTTGTTGTCTGAGCTCCACGGCTTCTTCCGCAGGAAATCATCGATGGTGGGACCATTTCTGCCCAGAGGATCGTCTGGAGGCATGAACCTGCAGCAGCACAGAGACGCAGTTGGATCAGATGACGGTAGTTGATCGAGTGGTGTATGAATTACTGTAAGTCGCTTTGGACAAAAAGCGTCTGCTAAATGCCCTAAAATGTAAAATGAGGGGTGTGAGGCTGCCTCTAACCAGGGTGCAGAAGGGGCCCCTGCATGCTGTCTGGGTGAGCTGACCTGATGCTGCCATCAGTCTTACTTGTCATTAGCGAACGTGTACATCAGCAGCCTCTCCTCTATGAACTTCTTCCACTGGGGGTTCTCCATCTGCAGGTCACGGTAGTTGTCGTTGGACACAATGATGCCGTCGGAGTCGAAGGCCAGCTTGACGATGTAGCGGTCATCATAGCACACCACCCTCTTACCGTTCACGCAGCGGGACGGCGTGTACACCAGGATCTTACTCCTCTCCAGCTCGTGGAGAATATGTTGATCTACGAAACAATGAGAACTGTGTTTATTATAAGGCTTAATATACTATCAGCCAGTGACTTCAAATCAAAAAGTCCTTGTTTGGTTTAACCTGAGTAATCTATAGCTTGGTTGAAGTATGTTCAGGGTGCATTGTAATTGTTTGAAGAAGCAGATGTTTAGCAGCAGAAAGTCATCAGATAACATTACATTACAGCTGTGGAAAGCATGAATGTGTGTAAACAGTTGTGGTGCTGGTTGAAGGATGTCCATGGGTAACTGACAGGTGTACCAGAGAACACGTCCCTGCCGATCAGCAGATGTTAACTGAGACACACGTGACCTGCACATTGCAGTCCACATGAGTTTTTATCATTGTCTTAATATCCTTGTTTTGACAGTGTGCTTTACAGCATGATCATAAAAGGTGGAGCTACACTTGGCACTGACGGTGCTTCCTTGTAAAATGCTGATGATGCTTTCAGCAAAAAGGCTTTCTTTAGCCGACCTGATCCGACATGAACAAAGTACTGGATTTCAGTTTTGGTGGTTACACTTTCTCATTGTTTCCAGACTGTTTCCTTGTTTTTCACAGTGAAACAAGGTTAAATCCTTTAAATGGACTCTATCTGTGGCAGCTATCAGTGACGTGTGTCCAGTGTCACCTAACATGCTAGAACACTTATCAAGAACCTAGAACCTTTGTCTTATTTCCTTGATTTCAGTAACTGTTTTGGTGATCAATTTCCAGCTCATGTCAGCACTGTCTCAACATGCTGTACCAAACACCCACAGTGCTGTGGCTTCTACTCTTTCTTCATTTTTTATTTTTTTTAATGAAACTGCTTGTTTTGCTGCTGTGAGTGTAAAATGAGTCATTTCCTGTAAAGTAGACTTTCTTCTGCAGAAGACAGACTTGTTTATGGGTGTTTCAGTTCACATGAGAGGTTGAATCAACGTTACTGTAATTTACAATTAACTGACATATTTTCTCATATTAAAATGAAATATTGGGACATTCTGAGTACAGTTTATTCCAGATCATCATAACAATTATTTTTTCCTTCAAAAACATCTTAATATACCATATTTGCCTGTCTGCATGATGTATGTTAAAGGCTTCTGACTCTAACTTCAGAATTCACCTCGTCACATTCAGTACTGAAGCTAGAAGCATTTATGATGAAGTCACTTATTTTGGTGTTGGTTAGTCAACTGATGCTTAAATTCTGGCTCATCCTGATGAACAGTCACAGCCACATTAAATGAATGGTCTGTAGACCGCCTGAAGACGTGTCATAAGGCAATACGACATCACAGTTGGGTGCTGTTGGGCTTGTGGCAAACCTCAACGGAAAACAAATATGCACACACACCCTGATTAAACTAAAAAGTATTACACAGGAATTCTCACATTTGGTGGCATTTTCCTTTAACTGACCTCAAACTATGTGAGAATGAGAATGCCCCTTCAGCTTAGTCAGGTGATCCTACCTGTAATGGGAGCCTCTGGCCGCGGCTGCTCCTTCCTCCACAGGGGAATGAACACAGTGATGTCCCTCATCCCTTTGTCCCAGAACCAGTTCACTGCCAACTGGATGCCCTGGCACGAAAACACCTTCTTGTCGCCATGGCTACAAAGACAAAGAGGCCGGAGTCAACAAAAAACGACTTCTTCTTTTGTGTTTTTGTGCATGTTATGCACACGCACACACATCTGCTCTACCTATTTCAGGAAGTAGATGGTGTCACATGGTTCAGAGTTCTCTGAAACATTGCTAAAGAAAATTGCAAAAGCACTGAGATGAGTAACTGGACACAGACTGTTCACGTGCACGTGGTCTGAATAATTGTTTCACTGTCAGTTATTGTGGACTACAAAATAAGTGAAGATTTCTCACGCAAAAAGAAAAACACGATGTTTGGCAGTATCTGCCAGTGTCCTTGTTGATGTCAAAGTTAAACTGATCATAACTTGACCTCATCATGGTTTTTTACAGTCACATCCTGGGGGAAGACTTACAAATGATATTTTGTGTAGTAGCAGCTTTACACATTTTCCTTCATGTGACAAGATCATGAGTAAAAAAAATGATCAGCATCTGTAAAGGAATAACAGCTGACGTCAGTAATGACGTCCATGGACTGTGTTGTAGAGATATCTACTGAAGTTAGCATGCTAATCAGTTAGCCCTGTCTGGTCCCAGTCCAAAGCTCCTGTGCTCGCGGTGTGAACACCAGCACTACCTTTGCTCTGAGCTCTCAGTCCGAGCTGCTAGCTACATTGCTAACTGAGCTAACTAGCAAACAGCAAGTCTATTTAGCAGCAGTTAGCAGTTACTCTAGAGATATCCTGCCGTCTTTCTGGTTTGAGTATGAATTTAACATAGTATTACTACATAACAATTCTTACATATTGCACCATAAAACCTGAAGCACCTTGATAAGAGTCATGGAGTCTATTAGTATACTAAGTATTTGAGTTCATAAATAAATGAGCAAGCGTAACGAGGAGCAAGGGGAACCTGGAAATCTTTCATTAGAATCACTAACATGTATAAGTCTGAGCTGCCAACAGTTCTGTACAAGTTCCCCTGACAAACATCTGTTGTCTGAAATCCAACCCTGCTGAAACACTCACATTACTGGGCTGTACTCAGGAGCTACTGAACAAGTAAACTGGATCGTTTTGCCTGGAGGAGAATATAAAAACTGTGTGTGTGTGTGTGTGTGTGTGTGTGTGTGTGTGTGTGTGTGTGTGTGTGTGTGTGTGTGTGTGTGTGTGTGTGTGCACGCACATGGGGGTTTCCCTTGTTTCCATCAGCAGGAAGTAGTGAGACACTTTGCATACAACAGGTACCAAAGACAAGGCTTGGCATGAGATAAATTCATCTACCACCTATCTGCCCTGCATATTTTTATTGGCAGCGTGTGTTATAAAATGTGCTTTGAATGATGTTTCCTTGTTGCCTGTCACTTCCTCAAATGTGTGCAATCCTATCAGCTAGTTCATTTGTAGACGTGTTGTATACTTCAATGCTTGAATGGGTCCTTGAGTTAAACAACACAAGTGGCTGATGAAAGAGACACATGAGGAGCAGTGAGAGAACAGAATGAGTCGTCACAGCGAACCAACTGCACTGCATTCAGAAGGATATCAAGACTTTTAGTTTTAGCAGAGCAAAAGTAAAATAGTCATTCTGAGGCATGCTCATACTATATATTATTATATTGGTGGCTCGTTTAAAGCAGCAATAATATTGTTTTCTCCACCTTATAGAGTTGCTAAGGCTAACACGTTAGCAAGTGGTTGCCTATTTACACGTTCAGCAGACACAGAGCAACATTAGCATTCATTCGGGGTCCTGACATTAGTTGTGGTTTGGTCTCAACAAAGTCGTGGGGAAATCAGCTTCTTTAGCTGCTAAATGTGCCACTCCACTCCACAGCTAGTCGCTAACTCTGTCTGTTGTTAGGCCCTGAGCATGGATGTATTTTAAGATCCCAATGCCGGACCCAAAGATGGGGCCCATTCAGTCCACATAATGCCAACAAAGCTTTTGTCTTCCGGGTTTACCTCCTGATTAAGTGGCCCATAATCTGTAAGTTTCTCCTGCTGGCCCTGCCCACCAGTTCCTGCTCTGCCCATAGACTTTGTGATGATTTGATCTTTTCTCGGCATAAGGAAACTTTTACAAATACAAAACTGCCATGGATGAAAAATTCATGATAGAAAGAGTCATAATTGACCTTGTTTGCAGTTCGAGGTGTCCAACAGATGTTATTGTTTGTTTTAATGGTGCTGGTCGTGAGAGAAGTGACTGTACGTTTGAAAACAACAACGGTGGCTCATCAGGAGGTCAGAGTAGATGCTACTACAGCATCAGTTATATCAGATCTGGAGAGTATATTTCAGAGAGCATAAAATGCACATGGTGGTAAATAATGTTTTCACGCTTCTACCGACTGGCTTTGGTAATGTGATTGGTTTAAGTTAGCCAGTGATAGACGGATATTTCATCCAAACACAGTGTGAAGCTGAGGGGATGAGTGCTTATTATCACAACCAGTGACGCCATTCACGTTACACAGTGCTCCATATCGTATGCTTTAAATCAATGTTTTACACGTAAACACTAAAAAATGTAAATGTCAGGGTAATTTGATCAGTTAGTTAATGTCTTCTGTGGCTCTGCAGTCAAAGTCTGAGGACATTACTGAAGTGAGATTGTCTGAGTAATCTTGGTTTGATCTCAGAGAACCTGCGTTACGTACCGGGGGTGGCTAGTTTTAGGACGTGGGTGCATACCGAGCAGGGAGGGTCTGACAAAAGAAAATATTTGGAAGTGTTTATGCAGCTTGAGTCATACTGGGAACTAAAAGTCAGTCAACTTCTGCTGCTTCGAATGTGACCATTTTCTCACAAGTCTCCCTGCTTGATGAAAGTGCAAAATACTAAATCACTTTAGTGCCCTTTAAATAACCGCATAAACTGACGAGGGCAAAAATATGAGATGAAATGGTTAGCAGTGTTGGACATGGGGATTTTTAACATTTTGAAAGGTGACAACTTGTCGGTCAGTTTCACATGCAGATATTCAGAGCACATATAGAGAAACAGAAAGAAGAGCCTGGTGAGTCTCTGAGAGTTCATGCCTGAGGCCAGACTACAGTCACCTCTCCTGGGAGTAAAGGTGTGACAGTAAATACTGTAGCCTTCTTCCTCTTTAACCTCATGTGCTTACAGGAATATGTGTTGTGCAAACATCTGTGTTTTATTTTCCATTCTGAGTTCATATCATGCCCTCCACCTACTTGCCATGTTATTTGTATGAGTTCATTTTGACTCAGAACTTCCTTGTTACCCAATTTAAGTGCCATAAAATTGGCAACCACAAGAACATGTGATGTGGGCATTTCACTTCTTTTTGTACACACAATGCAATCACATTAGAAAAGTGTGACAGTGGTGGCAGCCCTGACCACTGTGCCCTTCAGGCATTGTGTAATCCTGAATGTAGTGGACAAAAGAGAAGAACACAGTCCCACACTGTGTTTTCTACTTCCCACATCTTTAAAGAGGAAGTGTGGTGTGCTCAAATCTGTGAAGTGAAACAAGATTTGACACAAATAGAGACGCTGATATACAAACGGAAATTCATGTGCTGTACGGCGCTTGAGTACAATACTGAGGTATTTTACTGAGTACTTCCATTCTATGTTACTTTAAAAGTTTACTTTACTACATTTCAGAGGCATATATCTGACTGCAGTGACCTGAAGTATTTTACTTACATGTCATTTTCCCATGTAATTCTATGACATAAGTTTAATGTAAAGGGCCACATATATGCACATGTTTCTATCATTTTGAGTCTTAAATAACTACATGTGTGATATAGACACAGAATAAGGACAATACTTTTACGTTTTATACTTGAGTAATAAACATCATGTTAAGGTTGAAGTTCTAAGTATTACCGGTAGGTTTAACTTAACACGTAATTAACACATAAGATATTAGAAGGTATAAGTTATTTAATGCATCTCCAAAGATTCAACATGATAGAAAAGCTGCTTTTAATGTGACCCTTCACATTGAACTTTACATCTAATTAAAATACTTAGTCAACGTTGTAGGGAACCTATTTATTTAGTGTAGACTTACACTAAGCTACTAATATATTAATGCACCTTATCACAAATGATATAATAATACAACACTCTGATATCTACATGCTGCCCAACATATACTTTTACTTTTGATACTGTAACTTACAGATAATACCTTTATCCTTTAACTGAAGTAAAAATACTGAAGTCAAATATATGAATACTTGTTCCCCCCCTGCAGCTGGATACAAACATGAACTGAGATATAATACAAGTATTGTAAATGATAAATATAGTGAGCTGACTCACCTCATGGCCACATTGCTTCCATCTATAACCACTGGTCTGAAGCCAGCGGCTGGCTCTCTGTCTGCTCCAGGTCTGGGCTGACTGGGACTGGGGCTGGAGCCTCTGGGCACCAGCTTGGGACTGTTTGGGACACTTTTGTTGCTGTGAGTGCGAGTGTGGCACGTCTTTATCAGCTCCTCCAGGATGTCATTGGTCTGGGCGTCGTGGCGGAGGCTCTCCAGCACCCTCAGGATGTCGTTGTGAGAGTACCCCAACTTGAGAAACCGCTCCACTTTGGCGTGCTGCTGGTGGTGGTCCATGCTGGAGTCTGTGTGTTTCCTCTCCTCTGTCTCCTCAGGACTGTGTGACTGGGGAATCCTCCTCGCCTCCTTATTGTGGTTCTTCAGCGTCTCCACAGCAACAGCCTGTGTTTCAGAACAGTTGACAGGTGTGAAAGGGGACGGAGGGAGTGTCAAACTCTGTCACTGTAAACACAGGAAGCTCAGAAGCACAGCTGTGGTCTCACAGGGGTTTTTTGGATAAATTGATTGTGGTTTGGTACTCTCTGATAGAATCTGCTCTGCCTACCACAAACTCATGACTGCCAACGCAAGCACAAACACCGGCTGACGTCACACTGGTTAAGAAAGCCCCGGTCACACACACACACACATTAAGAGAGGATGCTGAGGGTCTGCACTGATCCCTGGTCTAATTTTACCTGCACTGTCATTGAGGTCAGTCACCAAAACAAACATGAATGGAACTGATGTGAATATGAGTAGTAATGTGACAAGCTTCAGCCCATTCAGGACGTCTTTTATCGCTCTTTGTGGAAACCCCCTGAACTTCATGGTTAAAGAGAGATCACAGTGATGTATTTGAGGGTGAAGACTGTTGAATGACTCAACCTCTTCCACTTTCCCTCCCACCCAGCAGAGCTATTCTGAGTACAAAACTTTAACTTTACTTCACACCAGAAACAATGAACACACAGAACCACTGGCACCAGAGGAGGCATGTTGAGTTTAAAAAAAGCTCGTCATAATGACCTAACCTCCCTCCTTGTTTACAGACAAAACATATCTATCATGCTTTGACGCATTTCTCTTTGTACAGTCTTTTGATCGTTGCCATGCACGTATATCAATTAACCTCCACTGCAAGATATGTCAACCAAACATTTCAAGTATGAGGAAAAACCAAGGATGTGATGCAGACCATGTCACAGTTTCCCTGTTCTACAAAAACCCAAATAAATATCTCATCTAAAATGAGACGTCACAGACAGAACACCGGCACAGCTGAAGATGATCTTATCTGACACATCTCCCCCTCTGCAAGGGGCTTGGCTGTGCACAAGCTTGCTACAACCTGCACCAAACCACATCCTTTGCTGCTGACTTCAGTACAACTACAAGGCGCTCACACTCATTTTCCCTGAAAATGAAGAGTGTAGGCTATGATTTTTTTCTGTTTGATTGCCTCACATGTCCCAACTCCAACAACCTTTGCTCTCAGTAACACGGTACCACAGTAAGTAGACAATCTGACACCCTCTTGTCTCTAACAATCTGAAACATGTCAGGTCTGAACGAGACAAAACTACAAGCTCTGTCTGAGAAATCACATTTAACACAAACAGCAGAGCTACACTGTCACATGACTCTAGAAGTTGTCTTATTCTGTACTTACACATTCAGCAAGTGGTAGATCGGAGCATGAGTCTCTCCCGCTGTCTGTCTCTCTGTCTGTGTGTGAGCTGCTCTCAGTCAGTCAGTCACTCTGACGAGCAGACCGGTCTGTGGAGAGCTGCTCTTATTACTCATAAGAGGAAGTGACTGCCTGCTGCTGAGAAAGAAAGATCACTCTGGCCAGCAAGGAAGAACGCTCTGTGAATTTGTGATCTCTACTTCCTCATATGGATTGAGAGTTGATGTGGGAGCCTGAAGGAATTATTTCCTCCTTCTCCCCTGTTTTTTGAGCTCTTCCTGGTGTGGTGGAATAAATGCTGACTGAATGTCTGTGACAAAGCAGGGGAGAGCACCAGGAAGCTGCTCAACTTGGACTGAGGCTTGAGGTTGAATTAGTCATTCAGATATATTTTTCTTTATCTAATAATGTTTTTACAGCAAATGGGTCTCAGGGTTTCCAACATTAAATACATGTGTTGAATTAATGGTTAAAGAAAAGGTTTTGGGAACTATAGAGTGAGCTTAGTGGACTGCTACCACTCTGTGTGTAGTGGGTGGTACTAATCTTCTCATCTAACTCTGTGCCAGAGAGCAATTAAGTGAATTTCCCAAAATGACGAACTATTCCTTTAAAGCATTTCTTGTTATTTTTGTAGAATGTCCCTTAAAGGTGCAATATGTAAGAACTGGCCACCTGTTGAAATCATATTGAAAACAAGCTCAGTTAGCCGTGCAGCTAGCGGTCCTGAGTGGGAGCTGGAGGCCGCGGGGAAGTGTTGGTGTTTACACTACTAGCACAGGATATCTGGACTGGGACGAGTCGGGCTTAGACGTCATTACGTCAAGACATATCCTTATCCTTCACAAACTGTTGATTATTGTAGTTAACAGTGAAAGTTTTCAAGTTCTTACATATTGTAACAGACTGACTGACTGCTGTTCATTGTTATGCCATAGTGTTACTGTGCTAAGACTGTTATGTTCAGTTGAGGAAAGGACTCTGAGTTACCACTTTCCCTGAATGTCAGGGAAGATGTTAGATAACAGCCAGTGTGTAACGTGAGAGGCCAGAAGCCTGTAAGTGACATCGTTACCTATGACACAGTGATTTACATAAGACAGCTCGGTGTGCTTTGCAGAGAGTTACAGAGGTTGGTTGTTATTCTTCTGGCTTTGAGATGAGTATGTGTCAGTCTATGAGCGACAGAGTCGAAGCTAACTGCTAATGCATGGTGTTATGGTAAACCAAATACAGCCCCATGTGTTGTGTTGGCCACGGCCGACAGTAGCCTGTAGAGCAATAAACTGCCAGAAACCTGAATAACGTCTAGTAACTTCATCATTACAAAGCTCTGACAAATCAAAGACATATTCTCTATCTGTATTCTGGTGATCAGAAGACAAAGATCCTCATTGGCGGAATTTTTTTTTCTCTCTTTGTTTTCATGACTGAATAAAGTGAATAAACAAACTGACGTAAAAGGACAACACAATTTATACTGTTTTACTTTGTTTATATGTGGCGGACCCTGCCACCTTTCTAACTACAAATGGTGTCCTGGGACCTTATTTTCCTCTGAGAACAGCTTGTTATGGAAAAGATAAATATTTCCTAGTTTGTATTATTACCTCATTAATACTGTAAATATATGTAAAATTCTGAGTTTGAATTTCTTCTCCAAAACTACATAGTGCCCCTTTAAACTATATTTTTTTGGCATGACACTGCTCACCATTTTCATATGTTCAATATTGATGTAAGTTCCAAGCTCCAGATAGCCAACATGAAATATATCATGTGAACATGTCATATGACATAAAGTGTCAACATTGATACTGACATTCACAAAATCACAAGGTGACATTTAGTCCAACCAAAGTGTCACATTTAAAAACAAAGTGTGAGCGTGATCTTGTTCTGTCTGCTGTCACATGAACAAAGACACTTTGACAGCCGTCAAACATTTTGCTGCTGACTGAACAGAGCTTAAAGCTTTCACACAGGCCAGAGCTAAAAATAGCTCAACAGTTTCCACTGTACCAAAGTTTTTAAAGAAAAGGCGTGTAAGTCAAGAGTAATGTTTACGAGGATGGATAATATTCTTAATAGTATGATTATTTTGATGATTTTATGTCATTGTCTTTATTATTAAGGGTCATTTAAAACCAGAAATGTACACAATGGGACACAATTTACCTGAACTGCTCCTTATTCTGAGAACCACTCTGGTCAAAGTGCACAGACTGTGCTCACACAAAGCCACTGTGGCTCCTCTAGTTGTTCCAGCAGGTTTCTCTTTGATATCTTTGCCAAGATGTGTACAAAGACAGAAACAGGGCAATGACAGCATGATGACGACAAACTGAGTAAGACTTGGGACAGGTTACACTCACAATGAAACAGCATTTTGTGTTTCATTGGGCTATCAGTGTGTGTGTGTGTGTGTGTGTGTGTGTGTGTGTTTGTGTGTGTGTGTGTGTGTGTGTGTGTGTGTGTGTGTGTGTGTGTGTGTGTGTGTGTGTGTGTGTGTGTGTGTGTTTGTGTGTGTGTGTGTGAGTCAGTTTGATCTGATGGGAGTGGAAAAACAATTTGTGATGAAACTGTGAGTAGAATCTTGTATTGTACTAACACTCAGATTCATGGTGAGTTGACAATTAAAGACAGGTTCAGTAAACTGCTGATCAGGTAGGACAAGTGAACGTTTGACATGAAAGAACAGGGAAATCATGTGGTTTGCATCATGACATTTTTAAATAACTCCGTGTCTGCTGTGGAAACCTTCAGGTTTCTGGGATCTTCCATCTCCCAGGACCTAAAGTGGTCTCTCCACATAGACTCCATAATCAAAAAGGCCCAGCAGAGGATGTACTTCCTGCGTCAGCTCAGGAAGTTCAACCTGCCCCAGGAGCTGCTGATCCAGTTCTACACAGCAATAGTTCAGTCTGTTCTCTGCACCTCCATCACCGTCTGGTTTGGATCAGCCACCAAACAGGACAGGAAAAGACTGACACGGACAATAAGGTCTGCAGAAAAAATCATTGGTGCTAAACTGCCCACCATCCAGGCCCTATACTCATCCAGAGTCAGGAAACGGGCAGGAAACATCTCTGCAGACCCATCACACCCTGGACACAATCTGTTCGAACTTCTCCCCTCCGGCAGGCGCTACAGAACACTGTTCGCCAAAACAACCAGACATAAGAACAGTTTCTTCCCCCAGGCCGTCGCACTGATGAACACTTGATCAGTCACCCAGTGTCAGTGACCCCCCTGACTCCAAAAACCATCCACTCATAGTCTTTACATTCACAGACCAAATTGCACTTTATATGTATATATATATATATATATATTTCTACCTGTACATAATTGAACAACATATATCCACACTGTAAATAATATAATATAAATATACTAAAATATATATTTATATATTTATAATAGTCCGGACTTCTGAACACCTTTTAACTCACTGTTCTTTGTTGTTCTTGTTCCTTCTAGTTGAATGTTGTTATGTTTGTTTATGTTCATGTCTATGTCTATGTACATTGTGTGCGAAGAAAAAACCAAGTCAAATTCCTTGTTTGTGTTTCACATACTTGGCCAATAAAGCTGATTCTGATTCTGATTCTGATTCTGATGACATCGAAATCTAGCAGACCGACCGAAGCTGCAGTGGTAAAAACAATAATTACTAGCATCGTGGTTTGCAGTACAAAAAAAGACTGCAGTATCATGTCCACCATATATCAGCAACTATTAGATGGATTGCCATGAAACAGGTCAATCTCAGCATCTACTTGTTGAAATGGTACAAACATTCATGATCCTAATGTGTTTGCTAACTTTCCTATTAGCCTCAGCTGTACTTTGTTTTCAGCCTACATTCAGCAGAGTGCTGCAGGGATGAGCCCTGCAACCAGCATTTTTGTACTTCTGGTTCTCTTGTCTCAAGTCAACAGGGTTTTGGTTGCATGCCTGAGAAGTCTGTGGTTCACACAAGCTTAAGAGATTTTCACATTTTGCTCTGCAATATAAAAAACAAACACACATACCTCACTCATGCTGTTTGAAGCTTTTACATCTTTAAGAAGACGGTTGCTAACAAGTGGCTAACTGAGACGACAGAGGTCGTAAAGATGCACTATGTAGTTTTGGGTAATACATTTTAATCAGAAGAGAAAGCTCTTCATTGACTTTCTGCATTAAGAGTATTTTTACTTTTGAAAATGTAGACACACTTCCTTTTAGTAAAACTTCGAATGCTTTTACTTGTAACAGAATATTTTCAGTGGTGTTGTTTTACAACTTTTTAATGAGGAAGCTACAAGGAAGTTCATTATTTGTTGATTGTGACGGCCCATGTGGAGCCCCTCATGTCACAAAGACCCTGATCTGACTAGTATGAGCATTTGTCTTTAAAGCGAGTGAAAGCAAAGAAACATTTTTAATACTGTCTTTCTTTTTAAACAGCTGTTTGCAGGTTGCATAGTGATGTATCATTTTCTGGCTATGTAAAATTAATAACTGTAATAGAAAGATGTTGAAACTAAATCCCCTTTCACACATGAACTGTAATTCTGGATGTATTCAAAGTGTACCTGGAGGAGCTGTATGTGTGAACACAAATGTCCACATTATTTGCCCCAGGCTTTACCCTGCCAGCTCCCTCGTCCTAAGAATAGAGCAGACAGTTGTCTGGATTGAATTCACAGTGAGCAAGTGTCGACAACATGTAATTAATCAGCTGTTACACATACTGAAACGTACAGCGGGACATGCAGGCGTTTTAACTGTTCATCATCAAAGTTCTGCAAAACATCTGCCCAGAATATTTCCCCGCTCGTCTCTCTTGCTTCCATACGGCCCAGATCAAAAATGCTGCAGATTTCTTTCCACGCTGGGATCTTTGTGCACATGACTGAGTGTAGCTGCTTGGTACTCTTCTGTGCTGGCCTGTATATTACTTTCCACTGTTTTGTTCATATTGCGGATACATGTAGTTTTGATATCAACGCAAAACAGCCTCCGTTACAGAGTACAAAGTCTGTAGACTCTGAGGCACCACCCCTCGCCCAAACAATACAGAGTATTTCCTACATGTGTGAACATGTCTGACACAAACAATCTACTGTTGTGTGCTGCATGTATGAACAAGCAACTGTGGACAATATCTTGATCTGATTCACAGGATATTGTCCGGAGTTCATATGTGAAAGGGGCTCAAGTAAACTTTGTTGAAGTGCTCTACCTCCAGACTACAGAGCAGCTTCTTCCCTCAGCCAGTGAGACTCCTTCATTCATCCTCAGCACTCAGACTTATTCAACCTGGATGAGTTGGATACAGTTACAGTTAGATCTGTTTGTTTATGTAGGTCATATAGAGGCATCAGTATTAAATTGAGAATGTTTTATAACCAGTTAAAAGTTCCTTGTGAAGTGAGTTATCTGACCACTGTAAATATCCCACAGTGGGCGGGTCAATAGGTCAGGTTAAGTGTCAAAAGACTCCATGATATTATTCTTGTGACTTAAAACGATGCAGTGTTTGCAAGTGTTGCTAAGGCACAAAAGTGGAACAATAAGTTATTTGAAATGACATATGGTGCTTTCGGTTCCTTAAAACCATATCTGTGTGTTTGCCCTGTGTATGTACACTGTGTAAAATGAGGAAGAGATGCAGCAGATAATGGTGACTGACGTTTTCTGTGTGCAGGTTGGACAGTGAGCGTAACTTTCTTCCTTGGTTTGTCTGGGCTTGTTCAGATGGGAGTCTGTGAACACCTTCAGCTGGGTGGATATTTCCAAGCCACACCTGATTTTTCACTGGAAAGACACAAAGACGCTGGCAGAGTGAATGAGGGTGGTGGTGTGATTACAGTGGAAGTTCTGGAGAGAACCCACAGCTGTACAGGAACGCCTTACTCTGAATACAGTTGCTTTTATGATATGTCATATAAAAGAAGAAAAGAATCTAGTGTTCAAATGTATTCAAGTAAAATAAGGCAAAACACTCACAAGAATACCTTAAAGGAAAGCAGGACTATGAAGTGAATCATCATTCACTGTGGGATGATGTTAATATTCCTCAGAAGTACATTATTGCCTCATCAAAAGCACAACAGGGCGTCTAATCAGCGCCTGTCACCTGCCAGACAGACGGTCATTGTTGTCTGTCATTTCAGGTCACCTCCCACCTTGGCAATTTTTTCTCATATTAATAAATATTATTTTAATAATTTTAATACGAAATTCAAAAAATACCCCCTCTTATCAAAGACGTGTTTTTCTTCTTGTTCCTCCAGTTGAATGTTTGAGGTTCACTGTGTAGAATGGTGTATGTGCAGTTTGACACTAGAAGGCTGTTTTCACTTTCATTGCTAACAGTGTGCATTATCTCTGTGACCTGTGAAAACCTGATATTAAGAGGCGGGGCTGCAAGCATGATTTGTGACATCACAAATAGTCTGGAAGCCAATCCTGGTCCAATTCAGCAAGTGTGATGTGGAAGCTTGAAGCCTCCAGGACACAAACACTGAGAATGGACTTTATAGTGAAGCAGGAGACATCAAGGAGACATCTGTCCAGCAGTATGTTCATATATCTGCAAAAACCAATAGAGCTGTTTATGTGCCTTAATAGCCTGCGTGTGTGGAGGGGATCTTGATGACAGGATATATTCCATATTTAGAGTCACTGTCCACCAGTGACTCTGTTTACAATTCTGAAGCCTTCTATATATATTTCAAAAATGTTCAGTGACCTGCCACAGATGAGGAAAAGACCCCAACTTTAACTTTTTTGTCAAGCGAAGAGAACATCAGTCGGATGATCTTAATTATTAGCTTATTAATAAACCACTGAACTTTTGTTGTTGTAGTTTGTGTCCATGTCTGTTTTCACTCTGTCTGTCAGCAGGACTACAAGAACACTACTGAATGGATTTTCACCAAGCTTGGGCAGAGGACGGGTCTCGGACACGGGAATAGACACCAGTAAGTATTGTTGTGGATCCAGATAAAGGGACAGATCCACAAGTTTCTTCTCAATTTCTTTAACAACAAAATAACAACATTTCTCCAAAAATCAGACGTATTAAGGTGGATTGATGAGATTCTAGATCTGGTGAGCTTAGAGGAGACATATCATGCTCATTTTCAGGCTTATAGTTTTATCTTGGGTTACTACTAGAACAGGTTTAGATACCTCTATAGTTATAAAAACACATACATTTTCCCTGTCACTGTCCAGTGCTGCAGCACTGTATCCCCTCTGTCTCATTAAAATTGAGATTTCATTACTTTTTTTATTTTCTGTTTTGGCCTTTTCTAGTTCTCAATAGTTGTGTAAAATGTTCTTTCATTTATCAAAATCTAATGTAATCCTGCTTAATGTAAGTGAATTAAATCATACACAATTATTTGTTACTCATATACTCTATACTTATACTCATTATTTACTACAAAAATGAAATACATGCACTGTAAAATGGATTCTCTTATTATACATTAAACCATCCATCTTTTCCCTCCGTCCTTATCTCTGAAGACACCAGAAACAAATCCTGACATAAACTTACAATCATTCATTCAAAAGGAGATCAGTGCAATTACTAATTACTGTCCAGCAAACCAAGCAAGAGAAAACCTGTTCTGATCTGTGACTGCTAAACAGCACACTTGATTGCATGACTACAGGTATGTGTGTGTGATCCTGTGTATGTCAGGAATCTAGACTGATGACAGCGTCTGACGGCTTTCATATGACAACCTGACCATTCTGCTGCAGCAACAGTTCATTTAACATTCCTGCTTTCTGTACGCTGACATACTGATGACATGGTTAAGAGAGCGAAACAGCAGAAAACAATATGATGAGGAGAGAGAGGAGGAGACTGAGGTCTGCTCTCTCAGTGATAGCATCTCAAATAACTCTAAATATCAGTGTGTGTATAATGCCTTCACAGGTCTAATGTCACAGGGGAAAGCTGTCAAACACCACAGCATGGTAAGCTTCATTCCTCCACTAGTGTGAGGGTGAATTCAGAAACAGCTCATCCCCATCTGGGTGTGTTAGGTTTAAACTCTGTGATCTTACAAAAGGTTCAAGGTGTTGCTGAGGTGTGTATCAGCGTAGGCAGCTGGGGAAGTCTCTGGCAGTGGTTCCACGTGGGGGAGTGAAGCTGTGCAAGCCTTTTTTTCCACGCTGCTCTGTGCGCTAACCTTTCAGCTCTTACACACTCCCTCTAGAGATTATTCAGCTTCACTCAGGAAGACTTGTTTCCATTTCTGCTTACCGCACACAGTCAACCCCGCCTCCGCTCTCAATACAACCGGGTATTTTCGGGAAACTCAAAACATTGTGTGGGGACTCTTAAGAATTTTGTAGTTAAAGGAGGTACTATGGATGTGTGTGTGTGTGTATTTGTGGTTAGGCTTGCTGGTGATCACACAGAGAGTTCAAGTCAATTATCACATCTATAGTTGTATAACCCCAAATACTTCATATGAATAAAAACAGAATGTGATATTCAAAATCATTTTTGACAAATATTCAACTGAAAACAGTACAAAGATAATATTTTAATGTTTTGCCTCATCAACTTCATTGATTTTTGTATATATTTGCTTATTCTGAATTTGATGCCAACACGTTTCAAACATGTTGGGATGGGGCCACAAAAGACTTGTGGAATGATCCAAAAACATCAGTTTGGAACATTCCAGAGTAAAGCAGGTCGATGGGTAACAGGTGATAGTTTCATGATTGGGTATGATAAACAGATTATTTTCTTTCAGTGATGGAAATATTGTAGAGAGAAGCTTCCTGGCAGGCCCAGGGTTATAAATCTGGCTTCTCTGTGGTAAAATATGTATGATTTCACAGCAAGGATGGTTCATATTGGGAAAGGTACATGCAGGTTTTGGAGCAACATATACTACATATGCCAAGCCACATTCTCCATGTGCTTTTTAGTAAAAGCCTGCCTGCAGTCCAGACCTCTCCTATTGAAAATATGCGACAAATTATGAAGCACAATATGTGACAAAAGTGAACTCAGACTGTTGAGCAACTGAAGTTGTATATCGAGCAAGAATGTGAAAGAATGTCACTTTAAAGACTTTAGTGTCCTCAGCTCACTGCTCAACACTGACAGTGTTGTTGAGACAAAAGGTGATGGAACGCATCTCAACATTTCTGCTTGTGTTATACCCTGAAGAAACATATTAAAAGCTTACTCATCCTGGACACAGATAAGTTCTCGATGTCTTGTATCTTGTATTTGTATTTTTGGACTGCGACCGCAACACGAGGGTTTGACAGTTGACAGAGAATATTTTTCATTAGTTAAGACAGCATCTCTCCCAGAAGGTGCTTTTCATCATTAACTGTTAGGAGTTGAGATCACACTTAAAAGATTACTTTCTGTTGCATTTTATCAGTTCAAATCAGACCCAAAACACTCATGGAACAGCCTGAACTCCCAGCCAGAGATACGCAAACTTTGAGTTAGTGCAATGAGACACTGAGATGTTATATCACCGCAGCTCTATGAGGTGGGTGGAGGGAGACACCAGTGAATTCCCTCAGTGTTATGGAGACACACTCCACCCAACAATTTTCCATCCCCGTAGTTCATGAATGTAAAAGAAAAACCCCACCCGTTCGAAACTAGAAGTCAAAGGTGAGGTATTAATCATCTACAGAACTGTTCTAAATTGTGCAGTGTGTGAGGGAAGGTGCAGAGGAAGTAAATATCAGAGCAGGAAGTCTGTTGTGGCATTCAAATGAAACAAATAATAAGACAAATGTAGTATTTGGAGATTTTCTTTAATACATAAAAAAACATTTTTCAAACATGGTTTCTCTACAAGACACTGAAACATGGACCTGATTATCATCTTCTGAGTCCAAATCAGGGGATTTTAAAGGAAGCCAGTAGTTTTAGAATTCATGCTGAAAAAAGTTCAGAGGAATATTCACTGAATTTAGGGTGACCATCTTTCTTCCCTGCTCTCCCTCATCGGTATCTACTCCTGTCTTTATCCTTGGACTTCTTTGAGGAGCGGCTGCGACTGCGGCTCCGGTCCCTGTGGCTGTGGCCTTTATCACGGCCCTCTTTGCCATGTTTGACCCGGGACTTGGAGTGTTTGTGGTCCCTGTCTCTGGAGCGGGAACTTGAGCGGGAGCGAGAGCGCTGACGTACCATCTTCCTGTCTCGACGGTTATCCTCGCTGTCCTGGAAATGTCAGTGAAGACATGAGGGTGTGAGACAGAGTAAAGACAAATCTGTAACGATAGGCAACAATAGGTTGTGTTCCAAGACTGTAACTTTGCATTTGGTCTGGAACAAAAATTAGTTCTGTGTCCAGGTTTAACACTGCCTAATTAATAGCAAAGCGCTTTTCAAAGTGCTGTGGACATTATTGTTCACTACATGGAATAATCTTCTTTGTATGAAAGCTCAATTATAATATAAGGTGATGAAGGTTCTCAGTCATCCAGGTCATGGTAATTCTAAGTGCTGTATCTAAGTATTAACTGGACGTGTTTCAGGTTCTTGAAGACATTTCATCTCTTGGATGAGAGGTGAAACGTCTTCAAGAAATTGAAACACGTCCAGTTGCCTACGATACAGCACTTAGAATTATGTTATTTTCCTCAAAATTATGACTTTCTCCGTCAAATTTAAAAGAAACTTTATATAATATCTCATCATGAGATATTACAAAAAAACTTTCTAATAATTAGGTGATATTTATCATTCAAACAACAAGAATCACTATCTACTAAAAGTATCTCGTGACGGTTGGATACTATAATAATTAAGAAATACTAAAGTCAAATTTATCAGACTTTTGAGCTGGTTGAGTGTGGCACTCTTTCGATACAGTTGGTAAGCCTCCGCTCCCACTGTGGGTGCCCGCACTCACCACATCTGCTTAGGAACTGAAGCAGGGCATGAAATGAGGATCTGCATTTCCTGGAAAAACTTTTACTTTCTGGAAACAATGCATCTTCAGAGGAGACCTCACGCTGCACTACTAGTTATAGCTAGAAATAGTAAATAAACACAATAATTCATTTTTGAACGATCCCACCTCATCAGTTTTATCTGCTTCTGTCTACAGAACTGATCCAAAAGGCCATTTTAGCAGAAAACATGTCACAGTAGAAAATGCACCGATGTAAATAATAAAATGAAGTACGTCTGACTTCCATTTAGCTACTTTGGTTAGTTGGTTCAGTTTGGTTACTAGCCAAGTTTCAACACAAATTTATAATACATTTTTATTAAAGTCAGAGAATCAGCAAACATAACAGAATTCATTTGTTTGTTTTATAAGTGGGTTTCCATTTCCTACTCTTATGTGAATATTAGAAGTTAGTGCATCAAGATAAAGAGCAGATGAGTTAGCAGCTAACTCAAAGAAGAAGGGCAACTGAAAATGTCTGAAAATTGGGGAGACAACGAAGTCTGGACACTCCTACCCACGGAGCAGAGGACCAGATCACTGACATATAACAAGGATGGCATATTATTGTTATTACAATGTTGTACCTGTCTTTTGAAAGTGCTGCCCCACACATGTCAAACGTCACATCTGACACTTTTACTACCTTTGTTTAATTACTGATAATTAATTACCAAGTAAAATTAATTATGAGTAATTATACAACGGTAGTGATGAAGGGTCTTTGCTGCTGAAGTACTGCTCAACCTCTGTGTAAGGAAATCCTACAGATACAGTCTAATGGCCGACTGGGACACCTGAAAATAATCGAGCCATTGATAATCTCATTAGTTACTCCTATGACAAATCTGCATGCCTGCCCCAACATCCTGATTGAACAGGAAATGGTAGTCATTTATCAGGAAGTAACCATTTCATGGAAGTGTTTAGGTAAATGATGGTACCTACTGTTCACTGTATGTGTTGCTGCTACTTATTAATCCCTCTAATTTGTATACAATGACATGTGGGATTTTTTCCTGCTGAGTAAAAAGGCCCTATTGAAATAAAGATCTGACACATATATATGTTAAAGAGCAGATGGATATGAGCATCAGCCACAGCTGCAGTAGTTGTGAGCAGTAAAACATTATGACAGAGGAAATGGTCGTTATACGGAGCACATTAATCAAGTATATGTGGCCAGATAAGCTTTTGAATTCCATACAGTTTTGTATAGAACTGGTATGCTATTATTGGTACGATGTTTACATTGTATGCTTGAAATCAGAAACTTTAAAGGCCTATAATAGTTATTTAGTGTTGACTGTGAGCAGCCATATTCATTTACAACATGTCTGGAGTACAGTTTCCACAAAGCACTGCCTGGTAGTTTAGTTCTGACAATAAACACAGGGCCAATCAGCAGACAGTTTGTTTAAACCAGCGCCAATCAGGTTTGGTGTCAGCAGAATTTAAACTTCATTTATCTGCATTTTCACATAACAGTATCACATGACCAAAAGAGGCAGAGATAAAGGACTCTTTCATAGACTGAAATCAAAAACAACAAGTACTGAGGCAAAAAGAACGAGGAAATGTGTACATAATAATGCTCACCTGGGACTAGCTTTGTGCTAAAGTGACTCTTGTTATCATTAATGTTGCTGATAAACCTGTGCTGACCATAGTCAACTCTACATGATGCCATAGTCTGGCTGCTGGTTACAGATTTATGTAGATTCTTGTTTCATATTTCTTTTCTTATCTTCTATTTTATTTTAGTTGAGACACAATTTTCAGTCATGTAGCCCTCTTTTATCACCTTATCACTAATGTAACAGAGTTTCCTCTGTGTGCAGGGCACCACAGGTTGATAGATATGTATTCAATAACAACAAGGAAGCTCAACATATCAAAGGTTGGTGTACTGTAAATAGCCTGGATAAGAGTCAAGTCACATCAGGTCACCAGTCAGGTAACACAGACACTGTAAAAGAGTGGTGTACATTAATAAGTGGCAGTGAGCCTACTTCTCGTGGAACACCAGAGGATATGAGCCCTTCTCAAACAGCTCTGGTGTTAAATATCTGTGTACAGCAGGGCTATTGGTGTTTACACTCGAGTCTCCCTCAAAGGAAAACTCCATGTCAAGGCTTTTTACACCCAACAGTGGTCTTCTGGATAGATTTGTGCTGTGACATATATAATACAATGCAAATATGCAACACAATGAAAAAAGGGGGGAAAAAAAAAACAGACCAGAAAAAAAAAAATTCCCAGTTTAAATCATAATTAATAGCCTGACTTCGGATAACTGAGGTGGAGACTGTGTGTGCCAATGTGTTAACAATCTGTGTAACGTCTGTGCATGCAGGGGCCTGTTCATAGAATCAGGTTTACTCAGTTATCGGGAAGAGCTCTTCTTCCGTCAGGCACTTTTCCAGGTATGAGGGAGTTTCTCAACAATAACCCACATAAATCGGTAAATGTGGTTCTTGGAAGAAGGATCTGGTGCGTCTGTCTGGATTTGCGCAAACCAACTGATTGCTGTCACAGTAATGATGAAGTGCAATGCTTTTATAAACAAGCATAAATTATAATGGAGTGTAATTTAAACCTACAAAACAATTCTGAATGATGAATTTGTGACTAAATAAATGTAAAACGTTGCTGGAGGCTCTGCTGTTAGTTGCTTCCTTGTTGGAGTTTTTCTTTAGCTTAATGGAAAAATCTCTATTTCCTGATACAAATGGTCTGTTGTTTTGCAAATGGTTTTCGTCTCAGATCTCTAAATATAGAAAACTGCTCCTCCCTAGGCGGTGCCTCTGACAGGTTTATCATTTAGCTAGCTAAAGTAAACACAGTGGAGACTTTGGTAATATTAATCAGAGCAAGGACAGTGGCAATAAGAACCTTTACGTTTCGCTGGATTTATCTATTATTTTGTTGTAAAAATTCCAAGGAACCTTTACAAAGTGACTAAAAAAACACACATATAATTGATATGCAGCACATATTTTAGCCAGGACTCACTAGGGATGTGATACCAAGGAACACAGGTACCACCGTCACTACACTATTAATGGTAAAAATGTAACACTCAACACAAGTTTCAATTCAAGCACAACTTTTTACAGACTGCTGAAGGCTAAAGACAAGAGATGCCCACTGAAATGATCCTTTCTATAGGCCTGTGCAACATTAACAATGCACAGTTTCCTGAATAAAATAAAAACAGATTATTTTTTACTAATACTGCATGTCCACAGACAATGGAAATGTAGGTCATTTGCACTGTTTACTTGGCAAAATCAAAATGTCCCTACCATGGTGTCTGACCTTGTGTGGCTCTTTAACATTTATTTGGAGTTTTGTTAAAGTTCTGGTCATATTCACAGAACATCACACGTATTTCCATTTACTTTATGATTTAGAAAAAAAGATGTGATTCCAGATAAGGTTGTCTATAACTTCAAATGTATGACCAGCTCACTGCAAGAAAAGCTGCAGCAGTAGAAGGACACAGCTGTGAACTCTTATTAGAATGGTCAAGATTTTAACACAATATCACGTTATTGTTGTGTTGGCTAGAAACACTTGGAGTATATATGGAATGTGTGTAAGGTGTAATAGCATGAAGATACCTTGTGCTTTTTGGACTTCCTGCTGTCCTCATCATCTGAATGATGATGGTGCCTCTTCTCCTTATGTTTCTTCTCAGAGTGCCGATGGCTTGTCGCCTCCTCTTCCTCCTCAATTAGCAGGTCATACTTGGAACTTTCGGGAAAGTTAAGGAAGTTGAGAAAAGTCAGTGCTGAAAGGTCTGCCAAATGAAACTGTGAAAAAAATGTGGAAGGGCCACCACAACAGAGGCCGCTCAGTTAAATACTGCAGACTGATGTGTTATGACAAGAATTGGGAAAAGAGCTAAATTAAATTCCATCCTATTAACACACAAGGATACTCTTGTTTAGGCTTCACTTGATCCTTGAGAGCCAGTTTGGATCGGTTCTCCGCGTCCTTCTCGTAGGCTTTGAAGTCATCTTTAGTATACTTCCCACCTAGGAAACACACAAGGCCATGAGTATGAAACACAGTGAAACAGAGTTACAGTGATAGTGCAGGGCTTTTGATGTGGTGTTGTATCAGTGTATAACCTGCAGTAGATGACCGTCAGCTCTCCCCCGTGTGGAAACGCAGCACGTAGCACCAACAAGGAAGCAGAGCATTGTAATGCTAAACAGCACGGACAGCAAGACATTTTAGCCCCCTTAAAGAAGGCCCACCTAAAAAATATACATCGGTTAAGTGTACGCATATTTGCAATATTTTTGGTGCTTTACGTTGCCATCAGACAGCCGCTGAAAGTCTGACCCAAACAGCTGATCTAATAATACAATACACTGCAGGCACAGATGTGCTTGTGCTTAGGAGTAAGGATGTAGTGCGGCTGAGGGAATGTAGTGCCAAAGGAAAGGGCTGTCTGATGCCAATGTTAAGTTCCAACATTGTTCAAAATAGAGCGTACACTTAAACGGATATATTTTTCTAGGTGTGCCCTCTGTTAGGTAGCTAAAATATGTCTTGCTGTCGGTCCTGTTTAGCAGTACAATGCTTTGCTTCCCAGTCAGTGCTACGCGTTGCTTCTCCACACAGGGGGAGAGCTGACGGTCATCTTCTGCATGTTATACACTGACTAGGGATAAAAACCTCATACAACCCCACATCTAAAGACCCAAACTATCACTTTAACTCAAGGTGTGGCAGAGAATAACCCTGAACAGAGTTACTAGGTCAACACTGGCACAACCATATAACAAAGAGAAATATTCAAATCATGCAAACCACAAATGCTTCAGTACAAATACCTTTTCCTTTCCATTTAATCTTTGCAACTGACTGACTGAAGTCCACATGAATGCGACGATCATCAATGAGCACATTGTCCATTTTGAAGTAGGCCTTTTCACAGTCTTCTTGCTGCGAAGATGGAAAGCATAAAAGAACTATGATAGAAGTAAATATCACGTCCTCTACAAACAGATGATGGAATTATGTCGCCGACAAAGGTTAGAAAGATTAAAAAAACAGTTTAGGTAATAAATTAATTTCAGAAATTATCTTCCAACCAGTAGTTATTTTCATTAGAGCTCCAACTAACTTTTCCATTATTATTATTGCAGATTATTTCCTGGATAACTTTTTATCTAAAAAATGTGAAAGTATAGTTAAGATGTTATCACAATTTCCAATATGACGTCTTCATGTTTAATTTGTTTAGACCAACAGCTTCATTCCAGATTAAAACCGAGAGAAGCATGAAATGCATTGGAGATGCTGAAAACCAGACAATGTTTGACAAAACTTCTGTTATGCTACAGACAAACTTTTTCCTTGTTGGTTTTCCCACACTCAACATTCACATACAAGGAAAACAATTAGGCAATCTAATTGAAAGAAAAACTTTTGCAACTCATTTTCAGGAGAATACAGAACCAGCCAATGAAACGGTTCCAAAAAACAACCGTCACTTTCTTTTTATCTGCTATCAGATATCTGAGAACAAGACAGGCTTTTACAGACTGTGTTTATACAGGAGATATTTGATGTGAAGTGCCAAACCACTGCGTCAACCAGATGCTCACAATTTCAACACACTGATGGTAAGAGCAGCCTCTTTGTCCAGTGTGACTCTGTGTGTCTGGTATGAGAAAAAACAGACTTAAAGAAGAACATATTACTTTTTGAGAAATATTCGTAAAAAGGCATTCATCTGCAGCAGAGGTATTGGAATTAAATACACTGTGGAAAAACCCTTAGCTGCCATTTATCTTATCCATAATGATAACTTTTTTGGCTCATATCCAAGGACAATTCATTATATTTGGGATGTCACACATAATGTCAAAAACAAACTGCCCAGTGCCATCTAATGCTTCAAATATTCATTGCACCATCATCTTTATTATAGCTGTACCCATTTCAAAGGTTGTCTCTTTTTATTTACAATCTGTTGTTGAAGTTGTTCAGAGGACTCAAGGCCAGTGGCCTGCACCTCTTTCCCAAATAACACCGTCCACAGAGAAGTCAGCATAAATACTACAACCCACAGATAAACTAATGATGCATATAATGTCCCTCATTAACTCGTAAAGGTGTAAATATACACATTTATAACAGGGACGTAACCCCTGAACAGTTGAAAAAGTGGTGAATACCAGTCATAAACTGGGGCCATTTTACTTCCATGATGACGAACAGCTAGCCGACAATATACCAGGTTCATGGCAAATATATTATATTCATACAACTTTCACATCTCTATAATAATACTATCATTATGACATATGATGAAAGTGATGATGTGGTTTATGACTTTCATTATTCAAATGCTGCACGGGGTTTTCCACCTGTCACTTTTACCAGATATATACTGTATTTAGCAAAGACTAATGGACACCTGAATGCAAAATCCTAACAAATGTGTTGTGTCATATTAGAATTGTCTACATATTGCATAAATAAATAAATAAAAACAGAGGACTTTATTTTACAAAAACGAACAGTTCACCCAAAAGTCAAAATGACGCGGCTCCATGCTGATGGAAAGTCAGGTGAAGTCTCGTCCACAAAACATTTCTGGAGCTTCACAGCAACACAGCGTGTCAGCATTCTGCTAAACAACTGAAGAAGATGGGGACTGGTTTAAGAAAGAAAAAAATTAAATAAAAAATAAAAAACATTCAACAACCCCATTCAACTCCTCTGGTGTAATCCAAGTCTCCAGAAGCCCAGAGACCCCCTGACACACGGTCGAGCTTCTGCTCTAATGCTTTTAGCGCAGAAGCTACAGTGAAGATTTCAGCTTAAAAAAAAAAAAGGTGTAAATAACGTCTTTTCAAATCAATTTGGATAATGAGTCTTGGATTACACCAGACAAGCTGTATGGAGCCATTTTATGTATGTTTGCAGGTTTTTTTTATGTTTTAAAACAAGTCCCCAGCTACTTCAGTTGTTCAGGAAAATGCTGAAACGCTGTTTTGCTGTGAAGCTCCAGAAATGTTTTGTGGACTACGAAACACCAGACTTTCCTATGGCATGGGGGTTAGTGGTGAATGTTTGGGTGAACTTTTCCTTTAACACATAAAATCACAAATTATTGCTTTTACATTTTTGACTGTGTACAGGTCAAAAACATGTTTGCAAGCATTTTCTTTACACTTTGGAAAGAACCGGGATATTTGTCTCTCCCTGCTTATAGACCTTATGCTAAGCTAGGCTAGGCTAGGCTAACCACGTTCTGACTCCAGGTCTGTACTTTACACAGAATAATGAGATCAATATTGATCTTCTCTTCTCACCCTCAAAAAGAAAGTGAACAAGGCTGACATACTTTGAATACACAAGTGTAGTACCCGTGCAATTATACAGTTTACTTAGATATGAAACATATTAGATGCTCACCTTATCAAACTCAATAAAAGCGTAACAGAGGGAATCTCCAGTTTTCCAGTCTCTGATGATCTCACAGCTACACACAACAGAGTAACATGAGACATTTTTAATAATACAGCACTAAAGAGAAACATAAACACATGTACAATTTTCTCATACACAAATTAATTCTAAACATCTAGAAAACAAACTGGAATTGCAGAACTTGGAGGTTAACATCACCTTTTTATGGGTCCAAAGCGAGAGAAGATGATTTCCAGGTCCTCATCTGTGGTCACTGGGTTCAGTTTGCACACGAACAGCACATTCTCAGGGGGCCTTACATCTGCATCAGGGAGGTCACCCACCTGGAGGAATTCATGACAGAAAAGAGTAGAAATGTTTCAGACTGGATCTTTAGTATCTTCAGTTGAAGACTGAGAGCAGGTTTCTTCTTCTCACCATCTCCAGCAGGATGGCTCGAGTCTTGGCTTCTTTTTGGTTCAGCCTCTCCTCTAACTCCACGGCTCCTTTCCCATCCGTATCGTCGATCACCTCATCGGCTCCGATTCGCCCACTCTGCACATCCATGGCAGAAACAGCTGTAGTTATTTAGGCAATATCTTTATGTTTTTAAAGATACTGTATACATATATTGTTCATGTTTATTTGTCCAGATAACTGGACAGGAATCACTTTCTAGGGGAATCTGGGGGGAAAATGTAAGAAGTCCCAGAACTCTCCTTAATGAATGAAGAATGGCACTGCACTCACATCCAGCTGCTCTTTGGTGGGCTCCGGTGATCGATCAGGCACTGGCAAGTCAGGAGGGTCATCAAAAGGGTCATCCAGTATAACTGTGTGATTTATTCTGCAGCAAGATGACAACTCGTTATATGAAAATGTCCTGACGTGTTTCTGAGAAATAATAAATGCTCTCTTGGGGCACATGCTACTACTTCATATGCTACGTTGGCAGTTTGTCTTTTTTCACCTGATATCCTGAAACGGGACAAAGTCTTTGTCCACAAAGGTCTCATTGATTTTGGCCAAGATGTCCATGCCTTCTGTCACTTCCCCAAACACAGTATGGACTCCATCCAAGTAGTCCAAGCTCTCACTCATTGTAATCAGGAACTGAGGACAAGAATAAAAACAGATTAAGCAAATCCTGAAACACATTCTGCAGGGAACATCTAAATTAAATATGGTTTATGCTAAAAAAGCACTGTACACTCGCTACAGCTAGCATACCAAAAATAGCAAAACTGGTACGACCAGAGATGGAGTCCATAGTTTACTATGAAATTATAGAAACTTGGTTAATGTAAAATATTACAGTCTATATTCAACATATCCTTGATTTCTGTATTAAATTATGGTCCAGGGTTTCTTCAACTCGTCAGCTAATTTATTCATTAAGGTATACACTTAATTAAGCTATTTTTAACTTGGCTGATCAAGGGAAAGCACCAAAGTAGTATTTCCATAAAATCTGGCGATTTTCATGTTGTTTATGCTGTGAAAGCTTTTTGCAATTTACAGGACAAAACAACAGTGCAGATGTTCATCTTATTCACCTGAGAACCATGCTGATCATTTCCATTGTTCACCATGGACACCGTCCCCTTCTTCCTGTGTTTGATGCGTGGTGCTTTCTCTGCATCAAAAAAGCGGGCCTGGTCCCCATACAGTTTGCTAATCACAAACAGGAGAAAACAACTTGTCATAGGATTCAATTTGTGGGCTCAAAACAGAAGTCAACAGCAGCGATGAAGATGACTGACCTATAGACAGATTCTCCACCACGTCCAGTGCCAGTGGGATCTCCAGTCTGCATGATGAAGTCTCTCTGAAGAGGAGACAAACACATTGTTACAACAAGTCTAACAGTGTCCAGCTTCTAAGACAGACTGATACATCAAGGCAGCACAGTATCTTCACCATCATTAACAACACACATACACCACATCCTATGAGTGACAATAATGTCAATTTCTTATTAGATGAGAAACAAAAAACATGTTTGTATACAATTCTGTCAAACAGATTAAGACATTTATTCTATGGCCTTCACAACTTCCTTACAGGCGAAGTGTAACTGTCTTTGTAGACATGAATCATTGTTAGGCTCAACAGTGTGAGTAAAACTGCAGATGATCAATGTGGTTAATCTGTTTGGCATTTAAGGTAAAACTTTTAAAACTAATAACCGATAATCTAATATTTATTGTATTTATAGAAGAAGTTTCTAAGATGTTGTTTATGCAAACCTGAGGGTAAAGAAGGCTAAGCTGTAGCAAAGATGGATGCTTTCATATTCTTCTCCTTCTTCTTTGTTCTCTTCTGTGTTCAATGGTGGATTAAAAACCAACTGTTAAGGGGCAAACAGCCACCTTCTGTATAGGAGTTTGTAAATGTTGTGCTAGTTAAGTCAGTGAAAGCAATGTGGCTTCATAAAATTGTCTCTATTTATCAGACAGAATGTCACCGATGCCAGTAAACTAAATAACATGATTTTACCGGTCAGATCTTGTTGGTGTGACCCGAGGCAATGATGTTTTTTTATTATTGATACAAGGAACATAATCACTGCTCCATTAACCTTTTTTTCACCTGCAGAGACAAATAGTCAGACGCAGCTCTGTGCCTGTGTCGCCCTCTACAGGTGAGTCATCAGGAGGTTCAACTGATCATACCTGACACAGATTCATAGCTGTTACAGAAGTAACACGGGCCCGTTTAGTTTTACCTGAACATTGTGGATGAGGCAGTAGTTGTAATACTTTATCTTGCATAATTTCAGAAAGTTTAAGGAAGCTGAAAAAGAAGAGCACACAGGTTAAATACACATTAAATCCTTAATAACACAGCGTCTATTCAGCGTTAAGAACTTCAAGTTAAATAAAGGTGTGTGTTGGTTTATCGCTATTCTAGTTTCGTTGTTATTAATAAGTCAACTAACTAGCTATTTGCTAATATTAACATAAACAAATGAATAGGAGGCAAGCAAGCTAACAGCCTTAGCTAGCAACCACTTATTCTGTAACCTAGCTCGTTAATAGCTAACTCAACTAGCGACCAGCTAACGAAGTTAAACGCCGTTATGTGTAAACTGCTTGTGTTTCTTACTTTTAGGACGTTCTTCTGTAAACAAATCAATAACAATATCGCCCAGCGTTGTTTCAAGGAGCACCGCCATGCTGACGTTCCTACTCTCGCGAGAACAGCGCGCGCATGCGTACTACATCAGCCTCGCTCAATGTTTTTGTTGTAGCTGTGCTGCTGCTGAGAGGAGCCGAGTCAAGATGAAAACCAGCCCAGTCAAGATGAAAACCACAGGGCTAACAGTTTGTCTCGTGTTTGTTCTCTCTGCCTCAGTAACCTGCACAGATTCACCACCTAGACAACTAAATACGGTAGGACGGAAGGCGGCAAATGTCAGTAACATTTGTTAACCTGATGATGTTGATGTTAGCATAGCGTTAGCTTACTCGTCGTCCAGCTACTGGCAGACATGGTGGTCACGTCTGTTTGTGTTTTCTTTTCCTTGTTTTTGTACATTTTGATGTCCACAGGAAAACATCCTGATCAACGTGACAGCAGGGACACTGGCTGATACACAGCTGCAGGATGCCAACAACCTGCAGGTAACGTTACGCAATATAATCCCATTTATGTAGCGACGGTACAAAGATGTGTGTTTTATATAAAATGCAGTTAGCTAACGCTCAGCTGTAACGTTGTTCTGTCGTCTTTCAGATCAATTTGAACATCTCGGTGGGTGAAGAGCAGGTGCTGGTCAACGACATCCCAGTGGAGCTGTCAGGGGTCACCAGGTTCAACTGTCAGGCTCTCCTCTGTGAGTTCTCCTCACATCACCTGGATGTTCACCGGTTCTGATTAATCCAAGTACTTCATAATTACAGAAATAAGAAGATGGTATTAATGTAAACCTGAGGAAAATATATTGTTCTCCTGTTAAAATCTATTATTCTGTTTACTGAATTTAAAAATTAATTTTCCTTTTTTTATATATATCATGCCATTATACTGTGAGTGGTTACTTCAGATTCTTTCATCAAAAACACTCAATAAATGAATCAATAATGACAATATGATGGCCGAAGAGCAGAACCTCCTATCTGAAAAATCCACTTTTTTGGGAAAACTAAAAGAAACTTGTTGTTTTCTTGCAGAATGCTATTGTTAAGGATACCCAATACATAATACACATACAGTTTTTGGACTATATTACTATATTATGTGTTAACAATACAGACTAGGTATTAGTGGCTCGCAAAGTGCAGATATTTTTATATGCATATATATATTTGTAGATAGGAGGTTTTGCTCTTTGGCCATCGAATAGTAGTTTCTGTGGCCCCAGTGAAGACCTCTAACTCCACAATATATGGTTTCTGTTGACCATATTTTGTTCTTCTTTCTTTCTTTGTGTTTTCAGCACAAATCTACATCAAAAATGACTTTGTGATTATGTCTGTAGCACTTCAACAGCCCCTGCTCCAGAAGGGTGGCAGCTCCTATAATGTCCTATAATAAAGAAATGAAGTCATAAGCAATCAGAGTCTAAATTTATGTTTTCAAATTGTCAAATCTATTCAATTTACAATGATTAAAAAATGACAAAAATAGCAGATGTGTGGCATTTTATTTGACAAATGACTTGTCAGAAATGTCATTGATTAAGGTAATACGCAAATTGATGGATTAATTAGCTAATGATGCAAGAATTTGAGTCAAATCCCTGAAAGTTAAAACATAACATGATATCATGTAAATATCATAGGCTTATTAATAAACTGATTGTATTTCTACAGTAGACAGCATCAATGGAAGCAGTGACTTTGAATCTGGGGACTTGGTGACCACTGTGACCCGAGTGATGGTGAGCCAGAACCGATTATACAGCGACTCAGAGGAGGTGGTGGCTCTGCAGGTGTTCAGTGAAGTCATAGAGATGGAGGGCAAGGAGGTAAATATCTCTTTGGAATCTTATGGGTCTCGTTGAGGTCTTAACTGTCAAATCTTAATTGTGTCAGTGAATCAGACATTGAGGAACTGAATTCCCAAGTCTGTCCCGGATATAAAAAAGTTGGTTCATTTTGTGCATATGTTTTCAAGCTGCAGTCATCTGTTCCCCTTTAGGAACCCGAAGCCTTGATAATTAGAGAGAATTTGCCCACAGAACTGTTTATTCTTTTAGGGACTGTCTCAAAACCTACAACCCTATCAATGATATTAAATACACAGTATGTTATTGGTGCTACTAGGGGTCTCTGAATCAAAACAAAACACATGACTTTAATATGGGATCATGGGAATTGTTTTCATTGTTAAATAACACTTCTGATGAAAATGTGGCAACGTGACTCAGGCAGAAGTGTTCACAGATGAGATAATGTTTTAAAGCTTTATTTATGTGTAGTCACATTTACAGACTTCCTTTCTCGCTCTTTGAATCCCTGAAGTTATAGCGTCAGGTGTGCAAATGAAACACCTTGAGTATGCTTTACAATTTCTCTTGGTTTGAACATTGTTGGAAACATTTGGGATAGTGTGAGTAATCAACTCAACAAAATAGATAACAAAGAGCTGCCCAAAATGGGGTCCATGGGCTGAAGTTGGCCCACCTTAAGGTTTGAATTTGCCCGCCAGATGTTTCTAGCAAGAAAAAAATAAGGAGAATGAAAAGAAAATTATAGTATATCAGGTAGAATGCTCTTTCATAAGGTCTATGTTGGATCCTTAATTATTAATTTTTATTTTTCATAATCTGAGTTAAATTAACAGAATGAGAATTTCTGCAGGAAGTGAATCAATCAGTTGAACTTGGGATCCTAGTATGGAAGCTCTGAGAGGCAAGTGGAAAAAATGTAATTGAACTTCGAAAGATCTGTTCTTGGGCATAATCACAAGAGGAAAAACAATTGAGCTCAGACTTAAAAAATGTTTTTTTGATACTTGCCTTTTAGCAACACAACACAACAGGTGCTTGCCTTTGGCCCGTGGTCCACCACTCAGTTATAGTTTTGGCATAACATTCCCATGTCGTTTAAATGTGATACTGATCAGTTTGTAGTTTTACTAAAGCATTTTGAATGAAAGATATAATATGTAATTTTTTGCATGAAATTGTCTAAAAACAACTCGACCTTTGTTATAGATTTTGTTGAGTTGTGTATTCAAATGTTTCCAACAATGTTCAAACCCAGAGAAATCAGTCGTTTGACTCAAGGTAACGGTGCGTTTCATTTGGTCGCCTGTTGTTGTAACTTCTGCTGAAACATCAGATGATAGGTTAGAGGGTGAGGAAGGAAGTTGGCGAGCGTTACGTAATTTAATAAAATTTGAATACATTATTTTGTCCGTGAACATTTGTGTCTGAGTCACATGGGTGGATTTTGATATGCAATTGTGGTTGTTTAACAATGAAGACAACAACTCCCATGATCTCATACTTCATGACGTCATCAAGCTTTTGTTTTTGTTGTCGTGAATGAGAAATCCCTCGTGGCAGAAATTGCATACTGTGTGTTTAATGCATGAAGATGGTAGCCTAAATTATCCTTAACTTTCTTTTTTGTTACATTTTATTTTGTAGGCCTTTGTACCACAGGTCTGATCAAATACAGCAACACCAGTGCAAAACATAACTGAAATAGTAGTTTTTGGATATAGTTTTACACCATTTGGGTTTGTATCATTTAGGTCCAGCAGCCTGACATGTGTGAGGTGAAAATACTGATGAGCCCAGATTTCCAGAAACTGGCTCAGTTCACCAACATCTACCCCATCGGACACAGTGAGATCTTCAGGGTTCCCAGGGAGAATGATGTTGTTGTCACAGATCCACCAAATCCTAGAAAAGGTATGAAAACATGCTGCTTTTTCTTCATTATTATGCAAATACTCTATATGATAGTGCAGTTTAACATGTATTCGTATTTCTTCCCCACTATTTAAATCAGATGAAGAACAGCTGATGTCCCAGACCACCAGCCAGTACCCCCTGAAGCACACAGAGACCACCCAGGAGGAGATTGCGGCTCCAGGAAAGCTCCCAGAGACTCCCTTGCGTATGGACCCTGACCTGCTGTATGATGTCAGATACGATGATGAATTTGAAGACAGAGAGCCGAGCCAGCCGGATCAGATTCAGATGGAAACTCCGCCCAAAGAACTGATATCATCCTACTCTGTGAGCCAAGTGTGATGCTAGATCTAGTTGACGACATACAGTACGTTCTGCCTCACAGGTGTCTAACCATTCCAGCAGGAGAGCTGTCAGCTGCAGGTGTGGTCTGTTGTGTAAGAGGATGAGGACGACAGTTTCTGGATTCCCAAGAAATCAGACTGTTTGAGGTCTCTTGTCACAACAGGGAATGAAAAGTCAATTTATTCATAGGGAAGCACTGTGATGATTTTCTCAAATTTTTTCAACTTCATATACAAATAGCATTGGCTAGTACTAACACTGATTTGCTTCATCTTAAACCTCTGCAGTTATGGGACCAATTAGGTTTGAATTGTTAGATATGCCCACATGAAAGACCCACGTCCAAGTTTGTCATAGTTCACAGTATCCATCCATCCATTTTCTTCCGCTTATCCAGGGACGGGTCGCGGGGGCAGCTGCCTGAGCAGGGACACCCAGACTTCCCTCTCCCCAGACACCTACTCCAGCTCCTCCGGGAGGATCCCAAGGCATTCCCAGGCCAGCTGGGCGACATAGTCACTCCAGCGTGTCCTGGGTCTTCCTCGGGGTCTCCTCCTCCCGGTGGGGCATGCCTGGAACACCTCCCGAGGGAGGCGTCCAGGGGACATCCGATACAGATGCCCGAGCCACCTCAGCTGGCTCCTCTCGATGTGGAGGAGCAGCGGCTCTACTCCGAGCTCCTCCCGTGTGACAGAGCTCCTCTCTCTATCTCTAAGGGAGCGCCCCGCCACCCTGCGAAGGAAACTCATTTCGGCCGCTTGTATCCGGGATCTTATTCTTTCAGTCATGACCCAAAGTTCATGACCATAGGTGAGGGTAGGAACGTAGATTGACCGGCCTTTCGGCTCAGCTCTCTCTTCACCATGACAGACCGATACAACGACCGCATTACTGCGGCCGGCGCACCGATCCGCCTGTCAATCTCGCACTCCATCCTTCCCTCACTCGTGAACAAGACCCCGAGATACTTGAACTCTTCCACTTGAGGCAGGAACTCTCCCCCAACCCGGAGGGAGCAAACCACCTTTCTCCGGTCGAGAACCATGGCCTCAGACTTGGAGGTGCTGATTCTCATCCCAGCTGCTTCACACTCGGCTGCAAACCGCCCCAGGACATGCTGGAGGTCCTGGCTCGAAGGAGCCAACAAGACAACATCATCTGCGAAAAGCAGAGATGAAATCCAGTGGCTCCCAAACCAGATCCCCTCCGGTCCATGGCTGCGCCTAGAAATTCTGTCCATAAAAATAATGAACAGAACCGGTGACAAAGGGCAGCCCTGCCGAAGTCCAACATGCACCGGGAACAGGTCTGACTTACTGCCGGCAATGCGAACCAAGCTCCTGCTCCGGTCATACAGGGACCATACAGCCCTTAGTAGAGGGCCCCCGACCCCGTACTCCCAGAGCACCTCCCACAGAATGCCACGAGGGACACGGTCGAATGCCTTTTCCAAGTCCACAAAACACATGTGGACTGGTTGGGCAAACTCCCATGAACCCTCGAGCACCCTGCGGAGGGTATAGAGCTGGTCCGGTGTTCCACGGCCAGAACGAAAACCGCATTGTTCCTCCTGAATCCGAGGTTCGACTATCGGCCGAATTCTCCTCTTCAGTACCCTGGAATAGACTTTACCAGGGAGGCTGAGGAGTGTGATCCCCCGATAGTTGGAACACACCCTCCGGTCCCCCTTTTTGAATAGAGGGACCACCACCCCGGTCTGCCAGTCCAGAGGCACTGTCCCCGACTGCCAAGCGATGTTGCAGAGACGTGTCAGCCAAGACAGCCCCACAACATCCAGAGACTTGAGGTACTCAGGGCGGATCTCATCCACCCCCGGTGGCCACCGGGCAGCTTCCGAACTACCTCGGTGACTTCGGCTTGGGTGATGAATGGATCAACCTCCGAGTCCCCAGCCTCTGCTTCCTCTGTGGAAGGCGTGTCAGTGGGATTGAGGAGATCCTCGAAGTATTCCTTCCACCGGCCGACGATATCCCCAGTCGAGGTCAACAGCTCCCCACCTCCACCGTAAACTGTGTTGGTGAAGGGCTGCTTCCCCTTCCTGAGGCGCCGGATGGTTTGCCAGAATTTCCTCGAGGCTGACCGGTCGTCCTCCTCCATGGCCTCCCCGAACTTTTCCCAGACCCAAGCCTTTGCTTCCGCGACCACCCACGCTGCAGCACGCTTGGCCTGCCGGTACCCGTCAGCTGCCTCAGGAGTCCCCCGAGCCAACCAGGCTCGATAGGACTCCTTCTTCAGCTTGACAGCATCCCTTACTTTCGGTGTCTACCACCGGGTTCGGGGATTGCCGCCACGACAGGCACCGGAGACCTTACGGCCACAGCTCCGAACAGCCGTGTCAACAATGGAAGCGGAGAACAAGGTCCATTCGGACTCAATGTCCCCAGCCTCCCTCGGGATCTGGTCAAAGCCCTCCCGGAGGTGGGAGTTGAAGACCTCCCCGACAGAGGGTTCCACCAGACGTTCCCAGCAGACCCTCACAGTACGTTTGGGTCTGCCAAGTCTGTCCAGCTTCCTCCCCTGCCAGCGGATCCAACTCACCACCAGGTGGTGATCAGTTGACAGTTCAGCCCCTCTCTTCACCCGAGTGTCCAAGACATACGGCCGGAGGTCAGATGACACGACCACAAAGTCGATCATTGACCTCCGGCCTAGGGTGTCCTGGTGCCACGTGCACTGATGGACACCCTTATGCTTGAACATGGTGTTCGTTATGGACAAACTGTGACTAGCACAGAAGTCCAACAACAGAACACCACTCGGGTTCAGATCGGGGAGGCCGTTCCTCCCAGTCACACCCCTCCAGGTAACACTGTCGCTGCCCACGTGAGCGTTGAAGTCCCCCATTAGAACAATGGAGTCCCCAGTTGGAGCACTCTCCAGTACCCCTCCCAGGGACTCCAAGAAGGCCGGGTACTCTGCACTGCTGTTTTGCCCATAGGCCGAAACAACAGTGAGAGACCTATCCCCGACCCGAAGGCGCAGGGAGACGACCCTCTCGTTCACCGGGGAAGACTCCAACACATGGCGGCTGAGCTGGGGAGCTATAAGCAAGCCCACACCAGCTCGCCGCCTCTCACCGCGGGCAACTCCAGAGTAGAAGAGAGTCCAGCCTCTCTCAAGGAGTTGGGTTCCAGAGCCCAGACTGTGCGTGGAGGCGAGCCCGACTATTTCTAGCCGGTAGCGCTCAACCTCCCGCACTAGTTCAGGCTCTTTCCCCCCCAACGAGGTGACATTCCATGTCCCCATGGCTAGAGTCACCGTCCGGGGATTGGGTCGCCGGGGCACCCGCCCAGGACAGCCACCCAAATCGCACCGCACCTGCCCCTTCTGGACCCTCCTGCGGGTGGTGGGCCTACTGGAGGGCGGGCCCACGTCGCTCCTTCGGGCTGTGCCCGGCCGGGTCCCGTGGGCAAAGACCCAGCCACCAGGCGCTCGCCTGCGAGCCCCAACCCCGGGCCTGGCTCCAGGGTGGGGCCCCGGTGACGCCATTCCGGGCGACGTAAACTTCCTTGTTGTTAATTCTATCATAGGGGGCTTTCACAGTAGTGCCCCTAAAATTCCTCCCCAGTCACTGAGATTGTGAAACTGTATGAACTGTTATGACTTTCAAAAAGTCAGTCAAGCATTTAAGAAGACATTGAGATGCTACTGAGAGCTATATCCAAATAAGGGCAGGTTAAAATGCCAAGAGTTGACAGAGAAATTATTATAGCATTAGTACAATATTGCTTCTTTAAGTTGATACTGGCCATATATTTGTATTTATAGATGGATTTTCAATGTCTAAAATGGGATGCATTAAGGGGGTACAGCATCAGTGGCAAGGCCCTGTTCATTCCTATAAAAGCTGCTCAGTGGCGTATGAAGCCAAAAAAGTTTGACTCTCAGGTATAAAATGACCTGGATCCTCTGCGTAGCTTCTACATTGTACGGCCCACAGAGTGTGTGCACGAGAGATTTCTGCCAGCAGAGGCAGTTAACTACTGTTTTAGCCCCCTGATAACTTCAATGGGGATAAAATGATTTAATCATTAAGCTCCTCTAGAGTTTCCAAATGTAATTGGACTGAATAGATCAACCAGGGCTTTGATTCTCTATTGTACAGCACCTACTTTCACACTGTTAACTTGTGGGCTTGGTTTACAATTGAGAATGTGCCTCCAGTATTAGTTTTCAAAAATACAGCAACTTGCTAAAAAAAAAGCAGTACAATTTGATGTGATTGTTCCCATCCTTATATTTCAAAGATATTTTTCTGCATGCCACACTTTGACAGACATCTGTCAGCTCTAGCTGTCTAACATGACATTTTCCACGTCACTTTGGGAATTCATGCATTTTATGACACATGACCTCCTCATAAGCTCTCAGTCATTCTGGTTTCTTTTCTGGCGTTTGTGTGTGCACATCTTCCCTTCTGTACTATGTAGCACTAGTAGAGCCTTGTACCAGCAGGAAATACTCATGTGTCCATGTCCATCTGTCCATCAGGCCATGTGTCAGTGGGTGGAGGAAGTGAGGGAGCGTCTGAGGCGCTTCAGCTCCGAGTCACTGCCTCTCTTCTTCCTAGTCATGTGGGTGGTTGTGATCGGCGTTGTGGGATCAGCAGTCATCGTCAAGATCTTGGACATCTTCTTCCCAACTTGTGAACACAAGTGAGTTTGTTTCATCAGGTTTGTGAGTGAACAAAAACTGCTGAAGAAAGTGTATGAATCCATGTGGTCACTGACCAGCTGACCTCCTTACCCTGATTGTTTCCAAAATGCTAACTTTTTTCTTCTTTTTTTACAGGCACATTTTTCACCTAAACCCTGTCACTCTGATGCCGGAGGAGGAGAAGCACACTCTGCTGGAGAACATAGAAATAGAAGCAGAGGAAGAAGAAAAGAAACCTTAAATGAGGACTGACTGGCAGCCCCTTCATTTTAAGTTTGTTCTTATTTATTCTGCTGTTACTGTGTTATGTTTTCAGCATGGCCTGTTTTTTTACTTCAGATCTGTGGACCGCTAGGTTTTGTTTCCACATTAGCTTACTCTTAAAGCACATTACAATGGAGCAGGAGGTGGTTTAAAGCCATCTGTCAATGTAAATCCACTGAAAATAAATTATTTAGTTATTCATAGTGCTGAGCTTTGAAGGCACTGTAATTCTGAGAGGTTGGAGTATTGGTAAGATAGCAATGTATTTACCAGCATCAGTGCAATCAGCTCATCATCTGTACAAAAGACTCTTTGCTCCTGTGATTGGTCAGATAGAGTTTTGCTAAGTCACAATGACTGTAATCTGTTACTTGCCTTTTCAAGTAACTAACTAGCCAACAAGTAGCTTTTTATGAGAAATGACCTAACTGAGTACTTTTGCTTGACCTACTTCCAAAACTTGTTGTACCAACATGGCTTACCTTTTTAAAATCAAATGCAAGAAGCAAATGTCATATAGATCATGTAATTCTTGAAGATCAACAGCTACGGTCAAACGCTTTCAACTCTGAAGCTCAGATTTTAAAGGAAAAGTTCAACAACCTGGGAAATTGGCTTATTCGCTTTCTTGATGAGATCTAGACGAGAAGCCATTTAGCTTAGCTTAGCATTAAGACTGGAGAAAGACCGCACGCTATATCTTGTTTGTTTCATAATCTGTACAAAAACTGAAGTTTAAAAGACATTATTTGATACATTTTTGTCTGTGCACAGTGACTTCCTAGAGGCCTGTCTTACTGTAACATTGCCAGGAGGACAGCAGAGACTCCAGGAGGTTCTTTGCTTGGTCCTTTTATCCAACTCTGGATCCTAAAATGTTGAACTATTCCTTTTAAGCCAACATGGTTGAGACATCCTCAGAGTGCTCAGAAAAAATGGCAGTTTGAACATCTGCAGTGAAGGAAACTCCATTTACTGATGAAAATCATGTTATATGATGAAAAGCTTCAGGACTGCTACTGATTGGACCTTGAGGATGGATTGTTTTGTTTGCTGTATGTTGTCACCAAAACCTAGCAACACATATTAGAATAGACAGAGGCTTAGGAAAGCTGATAGGAGTACTGTAGATTTAACAAATAAATATGAACAAACTGAGTATGTTAGGGGTTGCCTGTAATGATTTACAGTCTTTATGTTCACTGAAAAAACTTTCTATATGTAGCAGTTCTGTACAGGTCACACTTTTCTCTCAAACTGTTTTTTTATGTACCCCACTGCTGAAAAAATGTGAAGAAAGGCAGCAAAGACACTAAAATGAGTTTATTCAACATATTTATTTAACATGAGACAGGCATCATCTCCTGTCTGATGTTAAGATGAATACTCAAAGCCATTAGATTTTAATCTGTTGTTACATTAAGCTCTGATGACTCAAAGGCACTATTGAATCTAAAAAGACAAAGATGCAGATCATATTGTTATATTATTATTAATCTTTTCTGCACATTCAATGACAGTTGTTTTCTTCCTGCACTTCTTCTAAACCCTGAATGTCACTAATGAAAGACGCGTCCCTTGGAGGCCTGCTGCACTGTTGAGGCTCACACGTTGATTGTCTTTCTTCACAGTGCCTCAGTGACTATTTTGGATCTCTGTCAGTAATGGAGGAATTATAATTTATTTGTTTTGATTGATTTCGTGTGTGGTTACCTGTTGCTCATAATGAAGAATGTAAGTGAGGTGTTTTCAGATTGTCTATGCACTCTAAACGTATATGACAAGCTACTGCTATGGCTGGACTGATGTAAAATAGTGTGTGCACAAATTCAGTGTATAAAGTGTTAAAGGAAATATTCTGCACTTAGTTTTAAATTCTGGTGAAAACTGGACCTGAACCTGCATGGATGTTCCTTTTTTTGAAATGTTCTTTTGTAGTCATCTCACCATGATGTATCTGCAAGAATGACTGAAATGATGAGTCTCCTGGTTATCACTCCTAATGTTTCACTAGGCTGTGTGTGAGGGACCAATCAGGTGGGCACAAGGCAGGTTATTGGTCAAATCAGTGGGTCTAATTCATCCAGTACTTTGCAAGTTTCAACACGATTTTTGTCTTATTTTAAAATTGTCATGCTTTTCAAAGAAACACCCTTAAAACATCAGCTCGTGCACCTCAGAGCAGTTGAGGTGGTGGTTTCGGCCCCCCGGGGTTCAGTTACTCTGGAGAATGCATGATGTACTGCGATAGGTGCATGTGTAGTCTAGCTAGTGAATGCAGTTTGCTGTTCTGTCAGCAAGTTATACATTAAAACTAGGAAGCTGCATGATGACTCAAAACAGCTCAACCTGTATTCAGATCAGTCTCAAATTCCAAATTGATGAACAACAAAGTGCTGTAGATGACACTAAATCAGCCTGTAAGGCGAACAACATGTCAGGCATGAAATCAACAGAAATATCTTCTCATTTGTTCTTTGTTCTTTGCGGTAGACCCATGTGTTACTATTTTGAGACATTTGTGTGCATAAAATGTACAAGTTACAGCTGGACTGTGTAATTGGGTCTAAAATCCTGCTGATTAAATGCTTTCCTTATGACATCAAGCCTCTGTGTTGTCTGATCATTGTGGTTGTGCAGCATGAGAGGACACTGAACACTTGCTGCTTTGTTTTCAGAGATCTGGTGACGAAGCAGGAGGCCTCATTTGAAGTGAACACCCACAGTGTGCAGCGTTACTCAGCCATACTGTAGCTCACATGCAGATTTTTAATTTTTTAAACTACTTTGAATGATGTTTCACCTTCTTTCACCATCTGTGTGCTTCCCTGTGTGATCTACTGGCTTTCTTGTATGTACAAGCATGATGCATATAACACTAATAACATAAATGTGGGTGTTTTAATGTTTGACTAAAGCTACTAAAAGAGTCATTTCTGCACACACCTTTTATCTCTTCATTGATAGATTTATTTAAAAAAAAAAAAAAAAAAACGTGTGTGGAAGAATGACTCTTTTAAAGAGATAAAGTAGGTGGTGTGCGTGTTCCCTTTGACTCGACCGACACAATATCCTGAATCAGCCAAAACATATTGTGTAAACTGAGACAACATATTTCAAATTGGCTGGAAATACAAGCAGCATTTTGTGCTCAGATTTGTTTTGGACTCAAAATATCTTCACCTCTATGCTCTTAGGCCTCAGTCTGCAAATGCAGATAGATTGTAGCTCGTTTGGTTTGTGTTCACTTGGTGATCTCATTTATAAATATGCATCTGTTTAGAGAAAAAGCAAGTAATTCAAAGGACATCAGTTCATTTTCAGAAGGTTTCTCTGTGTTTGTTCTCATTGACATGAAAGTTTGATCTTTGAACTTCTTCTCAGGGTTATTTATTGCCTTTATTTGACAGGATGCAGAAGAGAGCTGTCAGGGAGTAAGCAGAGAGAGAAGAATTTCATGTAGCAGAGACCGCCTCACATGCAATTAAATGGTCAGTGTCACCAGGATGCTAATAAGTAGTAGTAATAATAATGGTGATAATAAAATAAAGTTTTTTAATGATTGTCTGAAGCCTGCAAATATACATAATCAGCATTAAAGGGTAAGTCCACCAATTTTACAGGTCTTTGGCAGCACTAGTACGTATGTGAAGTAGTAGAATAAAACATTTTGTGGCTCCTGAGGAATCTGCATGTAATCTGGTAAATGTCGGTGCGTGGAATAAAAGGGGAAATCTTTGTTCTGCTGTATCGATTTGGATCATTTGTCTTTAAACTGTCCTTAATGAGTCCAACAGTGTTATATGAGTGCAATGCTAGATCATTTGACTGGTTTTTAAAAAAAAACAACAAACGGTGCCTACGTTACCCACAATGCAACTGAGTGACATCACCGGAAGCAATCTATCACATTACATGCAGCTTCCTCCAGAGCCCCAAAAGGCTTTATACTACTTTCTCACATATGCAGTAGTTCTCCCAAAAACCTGTAGACACACATCAGTGGTAAGTCATGGTAAACATGTGTAGATGCTACTGGTGGAGAGGGTACGGAAAATCTCAAGTACGAGTACATTACTGAAATATTACTCAATTACAAGTAAAACCACTGGTAATACAATAATACTTAAGTAGAAGTACAAAGTATTCTTTTCAAACATTAAGAGTATTAGTTACTTTGTAATCATTGATGTTTAATACATTCAAAGGGGTCTCTGTTTCTCTAAATCTTCAGGCCTAATCACTCCCAGCTCCTGCTCGGTTCTGTTCTGCTCAGTGGTTCTGCTCACCTCTCCAAACATGGCACTGCTGCAGAGTTTGCAGAGAGTCTGTCAGGATTTTCATTGGCCCATTAATTCAAATTGTACTCAAGTAGGATTTCAAACATAACCAAGTATATTACATGATGTAATACATACTTAAGTATGAGTAAAATTACAGACTTGAAAAAATACTGAGTAGCTGTAATGAGTCACTTCCACCCCTGGTAGATACTGTATACTACACACCAGCAACATCTGAACACTGATGGATTCATGTATGATTGTATGGTTTTTACTTAAATTAAGCCGTAAACTCATGATTACAAGATTAACAACATTATCAAGACTCATATTACCAACACAGCTGTAATGCATACTCAAGTTGTCATCTATTGTTGTACTTCAGCCACAGTTCAGTTTTAATATGTAATATTAAAACTGTTTAAGCGTGTCCTGAGTGGAGTAGTTTTTCCCCAGAAGGTGTATTCCTTAATAAATAAACTTCCATGGAAGACAATGGTTATTTCCATTATCATTAACTTTATTTAGAAATATCATGTTAGTGTTATGTTCATAAGAACTTACATCTTCAAAATGTGAAGGAACCACATGGTTCCAAATAAGATCAAGTGCATTAAAAAAAGAACATAACATTACATTGACATTATGACACTTGTGAAGGCGACATCAGAAAACATCTGTGAACATCAGCGTGGTGCAGCAAATATTGTGTCCTCAGATTTGTACATTTTTCTGAAAGCTAAAGATGATTTTGTTGAACATGTTTGTGATTTTTAGGATCACTTAAACATTTGAAAAAATGTTGACTCTTAAGTCACCTTTTTAGATTAAGGCTTTTGCACAACATTAATGTAATGTACAATAGGAAGAGGTGCCATTTTGTAAGTGCACTTATTTACCTAAAGTAATAAACCTTCTTCATTTCTTCAATATGACCTGAATGATTCAGAAAAATACAGAGCCAATACTAACTATAGTTACACAGTCAGACACACAGATGACCTGGATGCTGGTGTTTTTCAGCAGGACCCAAACTCTTCGATCCACTTTTCATACTTCTCCAGATCAGCTGCAGATACAGATTTAGACACTTTCTTCAGAGCTGACTCAAAGTCCTCCATGGTGGTGGGCATGTGCATTTCATCCCGGGAAATGTTGCGGATCTCCTCTGGTGTGAGGCCCTCGATTCTTCGCCTCATGGCCATCAGAGAGGCGTCCCTGCAGCATCACACAACAACAGTTTCAGCAGAGAATTTATAGAGGTACATGAACTACCAGCAAACTTATTTACATGAATTACTCAAATTCCTACAATAATCCTCCTTTTCTGGGGGAAGCCCTGAGATGACTGACCTGCACACATTGGTAATGTCAGCTCCCGAGTAACCCTCCAACTGCTCTGCGATCTTGTCCAAGTCCACATCGCCAGCCAGCTCCAGCTCCTTCAGGTTGATCCTGAGAAGCTCCACTCGCCCTTTGGCTGTAAACATAAATGTAATATTGAGTGGAGCAGACAGGATGTAGAAAAGGTAAGTAATTACCTGGTTTTGGGCTTTGTTTGTCATAAAACAATATCTGATCTTTATCAAATTCACAGGATTAAAAAAACACAATAAGCTTAAGCTAATGAAACAGAATAAAACAGAAACAATTATATATCCATAGCATGTCTGGCATAAAAATTCAGAGTATCTCAACTTTCTACTGTTTCCAATTGAATTTATGTAGAAAAGGATGAACACATTTTCACATTCTGAATATGTTTTACATGGCGTCTAAACTCTGTTGGAATCAGGGTTGTATTATTCATTTCACTCTCTTTTTCTTGGCACTGTACACCAACCAGGTATAACAAGCCTAAAGAGCCCCATTCAAGCTTGGCTGGACTACAAACCTGGCAACACAGACAGCTGCTCTGGAGTCCCTGAACAATGCAAGTTTACTGCCTGACTTATTATTTGTGTTGATAATTTGCTTGGTTCTTCTCACAGTCCAAAGACAAGCAGGTTAGGTTAACTGGTGACTTTAAATCCCCAGCAGGGTCAATGTCTATCTCTATATGTCAGCCCTGTGATTGGCTGGTGACCTGTCCAGGTAGCCTCTTGCCCACGATCAGTTGGGATCAACCCCTCCAAAGGAGTCTGTGTGCTGTAATGCTGTATTTACCAGATACAACAACCCTAGAAGAAACCAGTGTTCCTGCATAAAATTACTGGTTGTTTTCTGGTGCCCAAAGCAAAATATAATGAAGCAGCATGTGTGTCTGCTGTGTGCACCGTGCAGTAAAGTGACATGGTACAGAATGAAAGGAATGTGGGGCACAGTGGGTGTTCACAGCTCATTTTTGCAATAGGGCCTCTGTGACAGGTTAATGCAGTAGGACCTCACATTATGCTGTTATTATGAGGCTGCACCGTATGAAGTCTTCTGTCTGAGCCTCTGTTGTTGGTCTAACATGTTTTTTGTTGGTGATCAGTTGTGTTTTATGAGACTTATGGAGACTATACTGTAAAGCAGCAAAGACATCACTGTACTTGAAGGCAGAGGGATGTAGATCCTCTTCTCTAGTCGTCTTCTCAGAGCCTCATCGATGTCCCATGGGAAGTTGGTGGCAGCCAGCACCATCACCATCTTGGATGGGTCATCGTTTTCTGATGCTCCACCAACACCTACACAAAAGCCACAGTAATGGAGAATCCTCAGAATCATCAATGATTCAGTAGATGGCTTTTACATTGAAAACAGTTTAAATATAAATGGAATGCTAGAAAATTGGCAATAGCCAGTAAAACGGCTTATCGGAAAACAACATTTCCAAAAGTGCACAAGAACATCTCATAAACATTATACCATCCATCTGCACCAGCAGCTCTGCCTTGACTCTCCGGCTGGCCTCATGTTCCTCTGAAGTCCCTCTGCGGCTGCACATGGAGTCAATCTCATCAATGAAGATCGTAGTGGGAGCATAAAAACGGGCCTGTACAAATACAAACACAACAACTGAGTCCAAGAGAAACCTCAACTCACCGCTTGTCTCACATTTTGTAATTCTAAGGTAGTTCTGTAGTACAGTACTTTCATCAGGAACACTGCTAAATATTAACATCAACATTGAATCTAAATAAATCTGTATGAGCCTTTATCAATATACAAATATACAATATAAGCTCACTGTCAGAAGTTTTTTTGTTTTTTATTAAACTGGATGTGAGAACAGATGTCTTATTCAGATTAGGTTTGCACATTAACACTACACACAAATACAGGCCCAACATTTGTGGTTTCACTCCTCATTTTTTTAGAAGATCAAAGACTATTCATATTTTTTAAATCCTTGTTGGCGAGCACTTCTCATTGTACCATAAATCTGTACCAATCACATATCTAAAGTTGTACCATTTCAAAGAGCAGGCGGACCAGCTTCTCAGACTCCCCTCTGTACTTGGAGGTGAGAGTGGATGAGGAGACATTGAAGAACGTGGTTCTGCACTCAGTAGCTACTGCTTTGGCCAGAAGTGTTTTCCCTGTGCCTGGAGGTCCCACCATAAGCACTCCCTAGAGTAAAAAACAAAAAACAAAAAAAAATGTCTGTGCACTGACATTAGTGAGACATTACAAAACAAATTGATATCTTGAACTCATTACCTTCCATGGTCTTCGTATGCCTTTGAAAAATGCTGGCATCCACATCGGCAACACAACCGCTTCTTTCAGGAGTTTTTTTGCATCTTCCAAGTCTGCAATGTTGTCCCTAAAGAAACATGTTGGACAGAGATTACACCTGACAGTTATCTGGATGCAAAGAAAGTGTCTTGATAAACCACACACTGCCTACAGTTCTTGGTAGGTCAGAGTCTGTGCCTTGATATGTGTGTTTCTGACACTGTGGTACAGTACATCTCTTTTAGCCATACTTAGAAAGGTTTCATAGACTGACAGAACTATTGTCTATTCCCAAATGGTAAGGTAATACGCTTAAAATGATAATATCATTGGCTTGAAGGTTTAACTAGAGGTTTCTGAATATGTTCAATATTCTCCAGCTTTCATTATGTCGACAATTACCAGCTGCAAATTAGTGTCAGCAAACAACATGATGCGACCGGTTCATGCTAGACTGAATGATACAGGGTAGATCTAATGTTAAGTAGCTACAACTGAGTAAACCATAATAAACTGAGCACTGCTAATATAAATAGCAGCTCTTTCCAATCATGATTCCAATTAAAAAAAACATTTACTGACTCCTCTGTCAGTGGTTTTTGCTACATTTGTGTAGATTCAGCAGGCTGTTTTTGGCTCTGGGTCTTTTCCCAAGATAACTTCTAGTCGTTTCAATGTGAGGTAGTTTCATATTAAGTAGTTATATAATGAACGATAACCCTTAGAGTTTTGGATTTAATTCAAAATGGATAAAACGGAACAATCCGCCATCTTTGGATATTGACTTGTTAGCCATCTTAAGTGTCCAGGACAGAGGCCCTTTGAGGACATTTTTAGCCAAACATACTACAAAGGCTGGAGGCAGAAGTGTGCTGTGAAAACAGCGAACAGTTACATGACCCAAAATAACACCAGAAACCTTCATGAGTCTTCCAGCTGTGATGAACAGAATGTGATGAGTGCATACCATTTAACATTTGGATTCTGAGATATAATATCTCTCTCCAGAGCTTCCACAAGGTCTTTGTCATATCCTGTCCCGTCAAACTTTTTCACTTCTTTCTCCTGGACATCTGCTTTGTTCTGAAAGGCAGACACAAAACATTATCACTCTTCCCTGCTCCCTGAATGTAACCCATGTAGTCTGGTTTCTCCCAGACTAAAACTGGAATGACAGGCTCGGCATGGCTGTAAGCAAACAAGCAGCATGTGGATACTGTTTAACCAACAATGCAAATAGAATCTCTGAATACATGTCATGTTACTAAATATATTATGTAATAATATGAAGGAGAAGGTGGTTCATTGAACCCATCAACATGTTCTTTACCTTATCATCCTTTGCTTTGCCAGCAGCCTCCTTCGCCTCCTTTGACTCCTTCTTTTCTTTGCCCTTGAAGGGTTTACTTCTGTCCCCGTTTCCCCCCCGAGGCGAGTGCCTCTGCTGGGCCCTCACAGCCACACTGAGGCGGTTGTTGGGAGGTTTGCTGTCTTTATAGGGGTTAGAGGGCCGCCTGACAGGGTTGGGAGAATGTCTGTGAAAGGAGAAGAATGAACTATTAATAACAAACAGCCATTCATGCCATGACTCAAGATATCTGTTCAGTTGTGTTTTAGTTGTTTTATCCAGAGCACTAAAAAGTGATGCATTCTTAGAAAATCTCCACACAGACTGTATGCAACACTACATTAGAAGAGAAAATGTTCATCAAGTGAACTAATGTAACCAGACTCAGAAGTTAAGAAAAAACAAACCAGCAGACGAGGAGGCGGTGTGAGGTTTACAGAGCAGGGAACAAAACAGGCTCACATCAGGAGCTCCACTTCACTAATCTCCATCATATGACTACATGAGGGCTGTTGTTGGCAGACAAACCGCTCACACAACACACCATCACAAATCTGTGCACAACACAGGTGAACAGTGAGCTACAACTACAGTGTTCAAACACTATCAGAATTGTATATACAGTGAACAAGAGTGAGAAAGTTCAACATTAAAAGTTGTATGTGAATAACCCACTGTGTTACCTTGGCTCCATGTGCACAGGCCTTATTTCACAGTCGTCGTGGTTACTGGGTTTAGCCGGCGTCGTGTCCAGCTGGAAGTTTTCCAGAGTCGACATGATGTCCTGAACCTGTCGATTCTCGTCACTAATTTCCTGCCACAACTGAGACACAACCAGTTTAAGGTTAACTCACAGGTCTCTCTACTGATAAGATCTATTAAGTTTTATCTGACACGTTTTTGATGCCATATTTACCTGCTGCCACCTCTGCTGAAAACTGCTGTCTCGCACCGTGTATGCATACTTTTTAATTTGTTCAAGCAATCCATGGTAGAGAACACTGGCCGAGCTGTAGTTTCCAAGCAAGGCGTATTCGCGGGCCAGCTTCACGTTCTCACTGATCTCTCGTAGACTCATGGTGCTGTGGGAACACAGAGAGGAAGTCAGCACATCGCGGTCCATTGCAGCTACCTCGCTAATGTAAGTATGATATATGCAAAAATCTGATTTTTGGGGGGATTTTTTGCCACAGTGGAAGCAGAAGTTAGACATTTTATGTAGACGGTTCAGAAGCTCAGTGCCTTACTCTGAACAGCCTGACAAACTGGCAAAGACAAAAAAAACGTGACCAGGATGATGTTTAATGTGGTCGGACTGTCCCTGATCACTTCTATTGAAATGACTTTAGAAAGGGCTTCACGACAAAATATTACAGTTCCATGGTCCACAGTACTACACAGTTTTCATTATCAGTATCAGTTACATTGACCCTTAAAGGACAACAGAAGGTATTCTGCTGTTATTGAACAAATGCTTTCCACTGAGCATTTCTCCCTTGAAAAGACATTTATAAACCTGCTGCCAAAACTGGTTCAAAAGAGAAAGTGTTTTCATCGAATATTTGAAGATATTGATTAAAGGTTCACATTTAGACCAACGTTCACTGGGTTTTGTAATACTGCCATTCAACTGAGAAATGTGGTGTGGTTTCTTACTCAGGCTCCAAGATGATGAGAGGCTTTTATCAGCACATTGTAGAGGATCCAACGTGATTTTGTCAATATCACATTAAACTGCCAAGGTCAGAGATCGAACCAACAACCTTTCGACTTATAAGCAGCCACGTTAACTGTGTGAAATGATGTCTTCACGTAGACCACATTTCACCTACCAGTGAAATATGACTTTCGAGAAATACCACCAATCAATATCGCTCTCTTCAATCTATTAATGAGCCAATTATCGAAATGAGAACACGAGCTCCATTTTAACACGTTACATGTCTCAGACACTCAGACCTAATATCACCCAGTCTTCAGCTGCAAATCAACTTTGAAAATGTGACTGGTGCTCACTGGGTCTGTTATAGCTTCATTAAATATGATTATGTCCTGACAGACATGAAACTTGATATAAACTTGAAATATTTTTGAAATAAGATTATAAAAGCAGTCAATAGTGTGGATAAGCAAATGTATGTGGTATGATAACTGTCACTTTCCATATCACTGTGTGCTGGTACACTGCTGCAGCCTCACTGTAGAGCTGCTGTGGACGGAGCGATGATACAGAACCAGTAACACTGAACTGTACTCATGGACCGGCCTGCAGGCTCAACCTGAACAAACTACCCTTTATGTAGAACTCCTTCAATTTCTACACTAATACTATTTTGATAAATGTTTTTTGTCGAACAATTCAAATACAATGGATCAATACTTGTATCACTTTCTCCTCGGTGTCAGATCTGGACTCAGTCTCAGCAGGTACCATGTGTTCAGGACTGGTACTGGGAGAGAAAAAGTCACATTTGTGTTTCCTCCTGGGAATGAAAGTCCAAACTCAGCAGTATCAACTCCAGTGATGTTAATGACCACTGAAGTTCCTAAAGTTGTGAAAATGAATCGATGTACAGAGTCAGATGTCACTTTATGACAGGAAGAGGAGAAGAAGAAAATAAGAGATGAACTACAGCAGCTGTGTTCAGGCCTTCATCCAGTCAGTGACATGTAGATTAGCAGGGCGGCTGCTGTTCTCACTTTAACTTCATGTTCCAGGAATTAGCCGCAGCCTCGCCCCGCTAAAACCCAACTGTTGTGGCTCAATGTGACACCGGACGGTACCGTGCAGTCCAGAAGAGACGGACAGCTTCTGTGTTCGTGTTGGAGGAAAACAGCCAACAGAACTCTTCACTGTAACGGTCCGTTTCCACGGTCTGTGTGGACTTTATACTGACACCTCCTCTGCTAAAACTCACTTTATCTGAACAGAACACGACATGTTCACTGAACTCTATGTGGATCAATACGAACAGAACTGCTCCAGATACAAACAGAACCAATTCCAGTTCCAGATAAAAGTTCTGAATCAGGTTTGTACTCAACTCTTCAGACGGACACGCAGAGTCCTCGCAGTGGCTGCTGGGAAGACTTCCTGTGGCTGTGTCTCCTCAGAGCGGGTTAACCAGAACCTCCTTCAGTGAGAGCAGTCCAGTGAAGACAGCAGCCGACGGACCGAACCGAACCGCCTCAGGACGGTCGAGCTCAACTCAGATGGCGGAAGTTCCCAGCACAGCAGCAGCAGCAGCTCCTGACGCAGACCACTCACACAGTGAAACTTTTGACTTCCGCTCGTGACCTTCACAATAAAACCAGAAAACTTTGAAATGTTAGATGTTGTCAGAAAAAACAGCAACGATTCAGAACAATTCTCATAAAACTGTCCAGAAAATACAATTAATATGGACACGAGCTAATGTTGACCTTTTAACCACTAGCAAGCTAAACTCGTTTTCCTTGCATTGGTGTGTAACCTTGATATCAGGGGTGGAAGTGATGGATGAGGATTACTCTAAGTATTTTATGGGGTACTAACATATGCATTTCACCATGAAATCTACTTAGTTACTTTTAAAATCACAAGTGAGTACTGAGTACTATTTGGATTTAGATGCAAAATGGTACTTGGACCCCCAGTCCCCTTAACAGTGTCATTTTTAGAGTTTTAAAATGTTTGTGGCCCCCGTGGGCCCCACTTTGGGCAGCCCTGATCTAAACCTTTCATTTGCATTTTTGCAGCCAATAAGGTTATCTGCTCACACACGGACCAATGAAAACCCTGACATACAAAAAACAACTCTGCAGCAGGTGCTGGTTCTGAGAGGTGATCATGACCTGAGCAGAACTGAGCAGGGGCTGGGACTGATTCAGACTGAAGAGCTGGAGAAACTCAGTCCAGTTTGACTAAATGACTGCAACTGATAATGCAAAACCTCAACAGTTGACTAACTAATACACTGAGTAGTGTTTGACAAGAATACTTTGTACTTTTACTTAAGTATTATTTTAGTACCAGTAGTTTTACTTGTAATTGATTATTATTTCAGTAATGTAACTGTACTCGTACTTGAGTACAGATTTTCAGTACTCTTTCCACCACTGTTTAATATTTTAACTAAAGTTAACATTAGTGCTTATTATTCAAAATGTATTTCAGTAGAATAAAAGTGCCACAGCAGCAGCAGTAGATATCCAGAGTGTTTCATTTAACTGGGTAACACACAGAGGAAGGGATGTCTGCATTGGCTTGGCCCAGTGTGACATCACATGTTGACGTGTTGAGTACCCTGTGATATCACAATAAATAGTACGATTCATAATCATGGACCCTTTCATTCATGTTCCCTGTGCCTGTAGCTTTTACTGCACTCAAATTCATGACACAGCAGGTGAATCCAGTTAAAATCCCTGATCCCATCTCTCCACATCAAACATGAAAATGTCATCCAGCATCTGAAATGCCAGTTTAGTTAGCAGATGTCATTAAAGCTGTTGTAAGTGATATATTTTCATGTGTTGAATAGTTCTGTATTTGAGTGTTTGGTCAGTAACACATGTCTCTCCTCCCCCTGCTCATGCAGTAAAAGAAAAAACAAGATTTTCTGGTATCCCTGCCCACTTTATCCAATCAGGACAGAGAAGTCCATAACGTGGCGGTCCTGTCTGCTCGGGGACACCCAGAGAGCAGGACCCTCCTGTTCTGGTACCTGCACCTCCACAATGGTGGAACAGTGCAAACAAATTCCATCACTCCCAGTGATGGCTTATACTAGCAAACAGGCCAAGCAAAGAAAAACTCTTGAAGAAAAGAAAGAGGCAAAGGGAGCTGCCTTGAAAAAAGAGAGGTCATACAAGTGCGGTGACATGAGGAGGAGGAAGGGGATCGCTAACTGCGAAACAGACGTTAGCTAAAACGAGGACAAGGCTTACAGCAGCTTTAAGCGGACATGTGCTTCATGTAGCGGTTATCACATTCATTACACAAACCTGCAGGAACACACCTGTTTGTTCTTTACTCTGAGTATTATAAATCAAGCTGTACTCAGTCGAATGATCGATGATGCTGTTGATTGTTAGTAGTGAATATAAAAGCTCTTGGACAAGCTTGATGCTGCTGTATTACTTTGGTCTGAAATAATCAGCAACTGGTAGGAGAGACAACTCCTACATGGTGAAACTTTCCCCAAGCAGAGAAAAGTGATTAAGAATCTGTGACGACACCACGATGTGAAATTTAACCCCAGTCTTCCACATGACAGGTGGGGATACTGTCCACTGTCCACTGTCCACGAATCAGAACTGCTGCATTACAATGTTTGACTTAGCCTGGTGCCGCTCTTTGAATATACAGTCATATATAGGGAAGCACTTTCGTTAATGGATAGTAAAACATTTTTTGCTAATGTTCAGTTCCCACTTGAGGTCCTTGACTGATCAATGACTCGAGATGCAGCTGTTAGTGCACAGGCACTAATGCAGCCTTGAGGGAAACCCTCACTGATGGATGGAGTCTCTGGTTCTGGAGTCAGAACTGTCCCTTTGCCTTTCAAATCAATAGTGGAAATCATTCAAGGCCCAAATTGTTATTGGCTAGGTGGACTTCGGGTTTGTAGTTGGTTAGTAGTAGCTGATCTGTCTAGACCAGAAGCAGAGTTTTTAGCAGGGAGCTGCTGTTGAAGTCTGCCAGAGTACAGTCACATTGCTGTGAACCAGAGTTTAGAGTTGTTACAACTCACCCTGGCACGTGATGATTGTATGAACAATAAAAATCATCTTTAAAGATACGGTAGGTGCTCTTTTACAGAAGTAGTTTTTGTATTATCTGTTGAAATGCCCTTTATTTCCCAGGAAGCAAGCAACAGATGTTTTGCTTTTGCAGGGCTGTAATGATAAACCTATCCAATCATTTAGTTTGGCCTGATTGAAATGATTGATTGGATTATGGCCTACCTGCCCGTCTACCTACAGTACGTACTCAAGGCTAGAAGGATAGATTGCTAAAGCTATGGCGAGTTTGGATGGATAGCAGGAGGGAGTGCCATCTTTGTTCTTGTTTACTTGTTGGCTTCACCCACGTTACCAGCCCCAGATTTAACATGTAAGATGTAAAAAGCCAGTGAACATGTTTTTGGTATCTGAAACCAAGAAGTTTGCAGCTCACTATATACAGGGGCTTCAGTTGTGCATGTGCACACATTCCTGTTACGGTAAATGGACTGTGTTTATGTAGCAGGAATAACTCTAATGTGCATATTCAGTGGCAGCATAACCAGGAAGTAAACCCAGAAAACTGAGGACTTTTGTGCCAGGTGAATAGGCGCTATCTTTGCATTCACTGTCTAGCTCTATTATAAATCTGTCCTTAGTAGGACAAGTGGCTTGTAAGCAGAGTTCTGCCTGTCATGACCCTCATCACTCCACATTATTATGTGGTCTATTAACTATTAGACCTTTATAAAGCCCCTTTAATTCATAGAGAATGTCATGAACCTAATATAAGATTCCTCCACACAGTCAAATGAAGGCTGTGTCTTGTTTTTCACCCTCAAGCCAACAAATGAACCAACTCCACAGAAGGCAGAAAAAGGAAATACTGTAAATTTTTATTTTATGCTGCAACATTTGTACAGATAAGCTTTTTCCAGCCACTGTCACAGATTTGATTCATCCTCTCTGACGGCCTGCTGTTAACTTCTCATTCATTGTTGTCATATATCAAAGTACATCCAACTTATTGCTTTCCACTTACAGACTGCCAAACCAAGGAGAGAAATTTACCACATAATATTAAGAAAGAAAATCGCCATGTTGTGCGCAGAGAAATAAAAAATTGTGGCTCCAATTTTCAAACATGTTTTCTCTCTCATCAGGTGAAGATGAGAGAGAAAACATTTCACAATAATTTCAATACATTTTGAAATATTGTCAGAAACATGGCAGATCTAGCTGTAAACAAGACTACAGTGGTCAAAATCAGGTAATTAACTTAAAAAAAGCAACATTAAATATCTAATGAGAAACATTACTATTACCACTACTGTCACCTATTTACTCAAAATAACATGATTTAAAAAATATTTACATGGTATTCAGTCAGCACAGCATAAAAAATGCCACCTAGTCTAGTTAATGTATTATCTACAGCTGCACATGCATAAAAATAATTTGGGTTTGCAAATGCACATGTTATAAATGCCAACACAGTCAAAAGCTCTGCATGTGGTCACAGTATAAACTTCATTACAATTGTCATTGTCATATGACCTGGCAAGTTAAAGCTTAAATAGGTTCAAACCAAATTCATGTGGCAGTGGTGGAAAAATAACAAACAGTTCGTAATAGCTCTAGAAAGTAGCTCGACAAAACAGAAATGTTTCATCAGCGCCATAAAAATGCAGGAAATGAAAGTGAGTTCTATTCTAAAGGCATGACTTGTGTGATGTGGATGGGTACCATAACAGACACTAAATATTATTGATGAAATGCAAAACGAGTCTAACTCATTTTCCTTTCTTAAGCAGTGACATCACACTCATAATTACACACACTGCCTCCCAGAGGGCACAGAGGAGGAAGGACTGGACAGTGAGTGAACCTGAGGTAGCACAGCCAAATCAATAGACTTTGGACTTGATAACGCAAGGGAAAAATAAGTGCATTTTTCTTGAAACCACCAAAATCATTTTACACTCTAAAGTCAAAACTAGATATCTATATAAAATTATACACAACAAAATTATCAAGACAAAACTTCTCTAATTCAACTTTCTGACATCATCCTGGGTCCTGAGAAAGAACATGAGTTCCACTGTACAGGTTTAAAATTCATCATTTAAAAAGAATTTTTAATCCCATCCTTCACAATATACACAAGCAGTAAAATTATAGTAGGAAGGTGTACTTACAAAATTATTCATAAAAGCCAAGCTGATATTTGAATGTTTTGAATGTGGGAGCAAAGACCAAAAAATATGCAAGTGGCGGGTTATTCCTTGAAGTATAAAAACAAATGTGTATATACAAAAATATACATCCTAACAAGACATTCCTCGCAGAGGCGTTTTTCCCAACCCATTATGTAAACTTTTAAAAGTATATATTTTTTGAGTATTTTCTATTTAAAAAGGCAATTCTTCAAACAATCCATAATACCAATGACTGTCTTTTTTTCCTCCATCAAAAAATTCAAAGAACTGTAGCACCTTCAGTCTAGAATCAAGATTTTTTTAAAAAGATTCTTGGTTTTAAAAAAGCCTCTAAAAAGACAAATGAGTCAGTCAGTCCATTCATTTTTGGGTTTTTGTGAGCCTTGACAGCCATAATATTGGGTCAAAAAAGGCCTCAGCTCGGGAGTGTCCAGTGTTGGGTTCCTCAGTAGACGCGGGGAATGATCCTGTAGCGAACAGTTCGGCAGTACTCATCCCACGCCGAGCCGTACTTCCTCCTGCACTCGCTCATGTCTCTGGAATCTCTGTGCACGAGCAGGATGATGAAGTAGATCATGTAGTACCACGGCAGGAGGTGGCTGAAGCCTGCAGGTAAGAATGGTGAATGGTAAGAGGACAGGGGGAAAGAAATAACTATTGAATCTGCCTGTCAGAGTTATTTGCTCTCATCTTTTCACACCATTTTTATGTCAGGAAATCAGAGTAAAGATGCTGTAGTGTCGTGATGTAGTGAATCTCACCAGCATCTCTCATCTACAACAGCTGATGCTTGTATGTAGGCCTTCCCTGTCAGCTGATTAACAACCATCTGAAGGCAACAGTTCATCTATAGTCCCAAATTTGAGTTTCACAAACTGCTCACTATATACATCTAATTCATTGGCATTTAATTGATTTCATTTTATGAAGCCAGAACCAGTCTGTTGCAAAATACCCACACAAACTTCTGTGCTCTTACCACTCCTGTCACCAGCTGTTTCCTTGTAACACAAGCCACAGGAAATATTTCATGATATTATATGTGAAGATGGCAGTGAGTCTTTCAAATTTTAACCACTAGAGATCAGTGCATCAATGCCTTTTCCTCCACATGGTTTCGTGAAAAGTTGCTCTTTCTGCTCTCATTTCAGCAACTGAATGCAACCTTAACAAACACCAAGAAAATAAGTACAGACAACCTTTATTTGTACTGATATTTCATTTGTTGGATATGTCCTTACTATGTTAGTTCTTCACTGCAAGTGTGGTTATAGTAAGAATCACTGTGTTTCCAAATGAATGTCTGCATAATAACTCACACAAACAAGGTAACCTTATGTATGTATGTTATGTTATGTTGTGTTATGTTTACTTTGCCGCCAAACAGTCAGTGCCTCTTTGAGGAAGAGTGCTGCTGTTACAGGGGATAAGAGAAGCTGATGTGATGGGTATGATTTCTACAAGCCCCTTACACACCCATGTATGATAATATGTTATTATACAGCTGCAACATTTATTTAAATTAGAAAGAAAAAAAGCCAAAGTTCTCTGACTCCAGGTTCTTAAATGTGAATATTTCCTGGCTTCTTTCCTCCTCTATGACAGTAAACTGAATAGGTTTGAGTTGTGGACAAAACAAAACATCTGACGTTGTCATCTTGAGCTGATCGACATTTTACTGACCAAATAACTAACTGATCAATTGCGAAAATAATTGACAGATTAATAAACACTGAAAATAATTTGTAGCTGCAGTCCTACACTGTTTCTCATCGAGCCATGTTTCTACATGTAACTCATGGCTATCATGCACCTGAAGCCATGGAAAATGCTACACATGCTTTGCCAGTCCACCTGCACACTGTTCACTGGACTACAAGCTTCATCCTGCACATTAATTCAAAACTAGTGCCTTTGCTGTTTGATTAGTTGTGGTGCAAATGTGAAGCCAACTCACCACAAGGTAGAGACCAGGCCAGAGCCATGATAAGGTCTCCTAGGTAGTTAGGGTGGCGGACAACACCCCACCAACCAGACACCAGCAGACTCTTCCCTGTAGCCGTGGGGATAGTCTTCAAATCTGAAGAGAAAGAAAAAAAGGTGGAGATCAACTGATATGAAACACTGTGTAGATTTGGTTTAATTTATTAACAACTCGTCCTGTTGATAAAACATTATAAATATTCACATTCTAGTGTATTTTCAGGTTTAATTCCTGCTGTAATTATTTAAAATAAATAAAATCAAGCCCAGATATATTAACTACAGCTTTCCAAGATATACTGTATATTGGCTGTGTGAAAGGTTTTTAGGTGCACAGATTGACTTCAAACATCGAGAGGATGGTATGAATAAACACAAACCATTAAATAACTTAAGTTAGTCTTTAAAAAGGAGAGGTTTTCACCACTGCTGACAATTCAGTCAAAGACATACTGTTACTCTAGTGGGCTGACAACTGAGAGCACTAACATAAGTAACTCTAATGGTTGTTCTGCTTCAGTGATTTCCCTTCGAGGCTAATAGAGAAATGTGTAGAAGAGAAAAAGTAATTTCATGACATAATTAGCCTTGAGCCTGCAGGAGAACTTACGAGACAGTTTGGGGTCTGATGGGTTTCTCCTGAAGGCGTTCTTCTCGGAGTTGGATTTCCTGAAGATGTAGAAGCCAACAACTGAAAGACAGAGAGACAAAGAGGGAACTTAATATCAACCCAAACTTTAGAGAAACTGTAAATATGGAATGACTTCTGAAATGATAACTTCATCTCTTTGGGAATTGCATCTGAACAAGACCTCAACATAAAGTAACAAGAACTATATGTAAATAAAGTTACGAAATCAAACAATCCAACTCTTAATGGAGATGATCAGTGACATCAGTGTCATTCTCTTTTCTGACTTACGTTTGAGTGTGATGATGGCTGCGACGGCAAGGGGGCTCAGGGGATTGGGGTGGCTGACCAGGTAATAGGCCTGCAGAGTGTAGGTAAAGGGAACCCACACCAGATCACCAAACGCCAACATGAAGCCAAAACCATCGTGCATCAAATCCATGGTGGTCAGGATGGCCTCCTGAGGTGAAAACAAGACACATTCAGGCACAACTACGGATTTTCTTTTAAGATGAGTTGTTTACCTGACCATGTTTGTAATATTTTATTTATCAATGTATTTCATCAAATTCCCTTTGAATGATAGTTTAGAGAAAATGTCACTGTTACAGCACATTTTTATCTTGTGCTCTGCTAAGCTCACCTCATTCCAGAGGCCGTCCACCACATAGAGAAGCTGGAAGAGGTTCACAAGGATCATGGAGTAAGATGGAGCATCCAGACCCTGCTTCTTCATCTCAGCCAGCGCCATCGCAAAGTTGATCAAACACTGAACAATGAGAGACAGATCAAATCCAACATCATTATGAATGGTCCCTAATCAGCCAGAATACGGTATAGCCATTTGTCAAGATATCTGCCTTGTCTCCTAAAATACTTTGAAAACCGTTTGAACTGATCATCTAAAAATCTCCAAACACAGAGACCCGTGTCAGAAGCTGTAGTTCTATGAAGCTATAAAATCTAAGCTGAAATTCTACATTAGCCTCGCAGCCACGAGCAAACATAAGGCACTCCTTGAACTCACGGCACTGCTGAGTTTAAAAAACAATTCCAAATGTGGCCACTAGGGAGTGCAATGTGTACAGAAAATGCCCCATTGAAACAGATTAAGTGCCACTTTCATCAACTCTTCAATTAGCTGTGGTGGCAGGCACATTTTTAAAATCAAGGCAGAATAACTGTAAATCATTCTGACTCATGTGTCTGGCTATGTTGATACAGAAAGGCCTGTTTTATGCATGTTGTTTATGTATAATAATAATAATAATAATCAACATTTGTTTTACTTTGAGTTAGTGTATTTTTGAGACAAAAGTTTGCTTTGGTGTCCCATGACAACTCACCCAGCCAATCAGACCAGGGCGCATCTCACAGAAGAATTTCAGATCAAAGTTTTTGATGCGGGGATTGAGCTCACGTCCTTTGAAAAAGTCATAAACCACATTGCCTGGAGAAAACAGAGTGAGAGAAAAGATATCAAAAACCTGCTTATTCAAAGCACTCAACTGACAAAATAAATGAATGGGTAAGAAAGGCCCAAAATAATGTATCTGATCAGTTAACTTAATCTTTGGTCTTACCAGAGTTTCCTCCCAGTGCCAGCTGTGCTGGGTCAGCATAGCGAGAGCGGACATACAGGTAGACACTAAGCAGGACGGAGATGAGGAAGGTGGCTGTAGCCAGCTGCAGGAAGTGGCTGTGGATGTATGTGAGGTCAACATCCAGGTACACCGCTGCAGCTGCTGCTAGAGCACTCACCGTAATGGCAAAGAAACCTGGGCAGACAGAGAGGTTTAGATACAGATGAACAGAAGAAAGAAGGAACGGCAGCTTGAAATTGATTTAAAACTACAAAGAAAGGAAGTTAAAAGGTAACAGATGAGCCAGTGGTAAGAATTGGTAAATGGTAGTGAGAACATGGTATCAATCTGTTCAAGTTCACTAAATGTGACACACAAAATTCACAAATTAATACAATAAATTAATTTATTCAACTTTGGCTTTGAGTGCTGTTACAGACACCTATTGATTGAATTTGCTCACAGTTAAGAGTTGGACACAGAGTTTTCACTTCACATTTCCTTACCATTGGTTCTGTACTTCAGCCTCTCCCCAGACCTCAGTGGCATGCCTTCGCTCAGCTAGAGAAGAGAAACAGAAGACACTGGGATTAACAGCTGACCAATAGCACTGTAGGTTGCAAAGGTCGTGGCTAAATGAGGGTCACCTGCCCACATATGAACACTTTCATGTAGGGTTGAGTGATAATTAGGGCTGGGTACTGTTCACATTTGAACGGATACTGGTACCCAACAGTAGTGCTGCCACGAAACTGGTATTTTTAACTTTGATACAATACCTTGAAAAATATAGATACAGTATCTGATACCATGTTTTGATACTATGAGAAAAAAAATTGACACAACCTTGAGGGAATTATTTTCTATTTTTATTAAAAGATAAATATAACTAGGCCTGTGAACTGTGTACTTTTTTTCCTTAAGTTTATTTACTTCTGACCATAGTCAGCAGAGTGAGATGAAGCAGGTCTATGTGGGCACTGCAGCGGTGTGTGTGTCGAATCGCTGTCAGAGAGGACAGAGAGCAAGAAAGTACAGCTGCTATCAGTATCGATACTGTGGTAAAAAACAGTTTTGAAACAGTTTCAAATATTTAGCATCGATATTTTTGACAACACTAACCAACAGTACCTTTTATCAGTTTCTCTGTAATACCAAAAATATCATTTCAGTTGTAAAAAATAAGTCACCAAATACGACCAGCTTTGCTTCAAAGGGGGAAAGGGGTTACTGTTATAATTCCTTGTGAATAGTTTGCAATTCACATACTATCGGTTTCATACTAAGGTTTTAGACGTACTATAAAACCTTAAATACTGTTTTAGTGTACTGAACAGCATGTTGGTTATGAATTTCGGACACAGGCAGGGACTGAGTTTTGGCTAACGCTAGTAAAAATGCTAAGACGGTGTCAACCAAGACAGCGAAAAAGGCCTAGTTATCTCCAACAACATGTTGGATGTCTATGAAGTTGTTGATGCCTTGTTGTTCATGTAGAAGGGTTCAACTCTCTGTGAACGTGGGCAGTGCTGGCTGCAGGCGTGTAGGGGCTGCTGCAGGGGACCTGGCTTTGTTGACCTGGTCAGATTTGTATTTTAAATTACAAAAATTACAGCGAGTGTTGCCCTGACTCAATGTGACGTGTCAGTCTCTCTATCGCTCACTATAACGTTACTCTAAAGGTGTGCTCTCAGGTAATGAAATTTGGCGCCAACTGATTAAAAGTGAATTGGTTCTCAGTAGTACCAATGTGATTCGGTTGGTACCATTAAAAGTACAGTCAATTCAGTACCCATACCTAGCAATAAGAGAAAAATCTATATAACATGGAAACAAACTGTCTATTCTAAGAATTCAATGGAAAAATAGTTAACTGGACCATACTTGACCACATTTGATCATTTCCTTCTTTTACTTTGAACTTTCATGAAAACAAGTGCCTCAGGAGTCAACATAGTGAATCTAGCAGTCTTACCAAATGAGAACAATAAAAGGTGATTTACACTGTCAACACACCCACTCACTCGCTGTAAATCCTGGAGACAATGATCTGCTCTATTCACACATGGTCTCAAATGGACTTTGTACTAGGGAGGGGCGGCAGGGTAAAGTACAGTTAATGTCCAGTTCAACTGACTTGAACATTTGCGTTGACACATGCAGCTCATCCGCACAATGTTGGGTAAAGTTCCTTGTAGCCGTGCATATGGTGTGAAGGACAGTTTGAGAAAATGACGTAAATAATATCTTTCGCCTGCTGCAGTGGAAACGTTATTATCAAATCTTTACTGGTGGATACTTTTCAGCTGTCAAATAACTCACTCGCCACATACACACTAAAACTCATGGAACCACTGGATAACGACAGGATTGCAAAGGGGAGGCACAGACAGTCTGTTCACAAGTTTGCTTCTCTGATAGGTTTCAAATCACTTCAGAAGCCAAGTTAAGATTTTTTATTGTAAAACTCTATAAAGGGAAGATGTCTGTCTTCATTTTACCAAGGAAGGGACTTTTGAAAGGGAAGATGAGCTTTTGATTTACATTAAAAGAAAAGTACTACTTGGACTGAAATACCAAACATAAAACATGTATTATGTTTATAACAGTTACCACTTGGGTGAGCAATTAGTGAGATAAGATATCAAGAGGCGGAGGACCCACCAGGGAAAGAACAAGAGCTTCCTTTTTCCTGTGGACATCTAATTAACTGTTACTCCTGACCATTAATCCAATTTCTGCCTCCTGCCAGAGTGACCAAACAGGAAAAGTCATGTGCCGATTCACGTGTGTCTCTCCTGTATCAGTGAATACTGAGAGTTTGGCGGCTATCACCTTACCCACACTGTACTCATGATATTACGCACGATTACACAGAGGAGGAAGGGGAACGGACTGCATTGGTATGCTGCTGCATAGACTTAATTTCTCTTTATTAACTCTTGCATGTATTTCTGTGTGTATAGTTTTTTCAACTCTTTCACTTACTTTTCCAACAGGCAGGATGTAGAGCAGTGCCTGGAGTAAGACCCAGAGGATGACAAAACCAAGAGCCTGGGCATCCCAGAAGTCTTCGAGGGGGGGCAAAGAAGGAGGGAAGTTGACCAGACTGGGGTCTTCCAAGTTGACTTGGAGTACCACAAAGAGAACCCAGGCTGGAAGGAAGAGCAGCCAGAAGTACGCTCCTGGAGGAAGAGAAAGATACACCAGGGATACTTTATGTCAGTTTAATCAGGTTCACATTAACACAACATTTCTGCATGTCTAACTAAACACCCCCACCAATTACATAGAAACACATACACACAGATAAATTAAGTCACTGATTTCACATTGACAACTCCCAACATACAAGTAGTCACATAGCTGAGCTATCTGCGGGGTGGGGAAAGTTATGTACTGAACGTTGAAGTGAAGCCAAGACAGGAGGGCCAAAAGGAAAGCAGACATTTTACCACCTCTTGTAGATACTGTGGTTTCAAAAATCAGGCTTGCATCACATCTGACTGGCAGTGTTGCCATTTTTTTTAGTAAACCAAGAAGCTGTGTGTAGCTTATGATAGCCCAGAATGACACAACATGCATACTGTTCTGATACAACCATAGGTTTTCTTCACCTGTACTGCCAGGATCTATAGCCTGTGACCACACTAGTGCGTCCGTCAGTGATTAACAGGGAAAGATATTCACACCAACCAGCTAAACGCTGCTGCGTGGCGTTACCTCTCGCTTATCATTTCAGCATCCATGTTAACAGGTTAGACCAGTCACACTCGATCAATGATTTGCGCTTCTCACATGTGTGCCAAGTGAGGCTCCTGCACCGCTTCATCTAGAGATTCAGAGTCTCGACTATTTTTACTGCGACAGGCAGTTCTTGGCAAAAATAGACCTGAAAACAACCTATAGACAGTCATAACCAAATCACACCAGCGTGTCACTACAGTTTTATTGTCTTTATCTGTGGAGTATGTAACAGACATGAAGAGAATACACACAACAGGTGAAGGGCAGTGTTTTTTCCCTCCCCACTTCTCCCTCACTCCCTCCCTCCCACTTTCTCACTCTTTCAACAGGGGTAAAGGAAAATCAGGTCATCATATATTGATAATCATCAAAGGCAAACTCATGTAAACAGATGGAGCATACATGAGCCGCGCTGCAGCAGCAACACAGCTGCCTATGTGAACACAAACACACGAGTGAGCAGCAGCAGCAACAGCAGCACAGCGACACAGCCGCCACGCACCAAACAAGCACCCTGTGTGGCCAGCCTGTAATGCCTGGTACATTTATCAAAAACTACTGTAATAATGGTTTCAGAGAGGTGACACTAACACAAAACACAGCCTCAAGCAACAGAAAATGTCAAGTGTGACTAAATACGATTCTGTGGCCTTCAGTCTGGCCTAAAATGAACTGTGGAAGAATTTAAATATCCCCCTCAGGCTAGTAGCTGCATACTGACATGAAACTGCTTTTCCTTTCCATCCTGTAACGTACCTATCTTCCCACCAAAGTCAAGTGGGGTGGCAGCAGCAGCTGCAGCCACCTTAGCATCCTTCTCCAGCTGCTCTGGTTTGGCCTCAACTGGTTTGGCGTCTCCATCTTCCTTCCTGCGGCGCAGATTGTAACGGCCTTGGTTCTTCTCAGACTCTGCCTCTACTTTAGACTCAGACTTCGGAAGAAAGATTAAGGTTTATTTAGGATTCTGGATTATCAAAACATACAAATCAACAAATCAAAGTCAAAGTTGCACAAGATGTGGGCTGGTAATTTCAACAAAGTTCTTGTATACCATAAAGTCATAGGATAAAATGTATCCAACCAGCCAGACCTTTAATTATTAACTATTTGAATGCATTTTAGATTAAATAATCTCTTCAGAGAAGGACCTCGATTTGACCCACAATATTTAGCTTTAGGTGTTTTTCAGACCTATAGTACTGGTGCAGGGTGGGTTAATTGTAGTCCACAATGATACAAAGCAATTGGTGGCAGTAAAACAAATTGGTCTTCTGAATCACTCTATGGCTGAAAAAATGACAAATAAAGCAGAAACAGTCTGTGAGAGTAGCCATATTTTTAATGTGAAATAATTGGTTAACATTTGAAACATACTGTATGTACTGTAAGACTTACTGGTCTTGAGCAATAATATGTCCTGACACAAAATATTTCTTCATATACAAATTAAAACACAACAAGAAAACTTTCCATTCAATTAGATTTTATTTCTCAATCAAATCGAGAGCTAAAGACCAGAAATCAAATCCAATAGTAAAATCCCTCTCCTTATTCAATTACAGCCCTTGGAGATAAATTTGAGTTAGTGCAATTTTTGACACACCCTGCTCTTTACTAAACCAAGCTATCTTGTAAATTTAAATCTTTTCATGAAGTAACCTTGTGGCAGTAAACTACAAAGTACTTTCTCAAAGCAACGACTGAGCTGGATTTTCAGAGAACTTCTCACAGAGGGTTATATACCTATTTAAGACTAATGATTAGGTCACATAGCCATATAGACTAACAAAGATTTTAGAGACTAGCTGGTCTCAGGTCTGAAATCCTACTCAGGGATTAGATTTAGACAAAAACAACACAACAAAGCTGGCAAAATGGGCACAACAACTACAAACAACAACTGAATTGAAATAAGACACTATTACTACTACTATTTGTGAAAGTGTTATTTACTTTATCTTAACTTCTTTATGAAGCAAAGATAGTTAACCATTGTAAACTTAGTCTAGACATAGGACCCTGCAAAGCTAACAGATATTTTTAAAAGGCAGGGAAAGTAAAGACGTAGCACATGTTGGTACATCATGTGACGGGCTAAATGAAGCACGATCTTGTGAGGGGAGCCTCTCTCAGCTGGAAAACACACACGGCCCCCCAACGTGCATGCATCATGACATTCCAACAGCTCTGACTTACCTCTAAAGCCCATTCACTACGTGAGTAGCGCCTGGAACATCACTTGTTTTTTTAGGGAATACCATCTATCTGACTACACTGATTTCAACTTAAGAGAGATGCACTAGTAGAAAAGCTTATGAATAAATAAGAAGCATTAATGCTTGTGTGTATTTGATGACTTTGGTCTGTGTCATTTATAGTTTTTCATTTGGGTAAATATGGACCATTTTTGGCACACAGATGAACATTTTTTTTTATTACAAGATAAAACTCACCTCATTTACTTTGTTAGCAGTGTTATTCTCCTCTTTCTTTTCATGCTTATTGTTGCTATTGTTCTCAGCTGCCTTTGTCTGTTGCTGCCCATCAAACAATGGAGGGAGATTGATGGAGATGGAGAGACAAAAAGGGGGAAAAAGCAACGTGAGGAATAGGCAGAGGGAATGTGATGGTGTTATGCACAAAATTCAGAAAAACTGTAACTGACATATTGGCCCACAAAGACAAGGTACTGATGATGACATTTGATGATGGACTGGATCTTGCCAGACAACTGTGCACATTTTAATAATCATTTACTAGCACAACTTAAATTTAGTTACATGTCCTTGACCAATAATTGTAATTGTGCCAGCACATCTACAGTGACATTTCATTTTTTCCCATCTGTGTGTGTTGTAGTTAAGAACTAAACAAGCACCATAATGAGATTAATTAGAACAACCTGCTGGTAGTTCAAGTTTAAGAACAGACACATTTTTACACTGGTTACACTGGTGCCCACATAATATAGGTGCTGCCAATAATACATTTAATGTAATTTCTTAACACATAATGTAGTGTGTGTGAACAGGAATAAAGGTGCAAGTACATGGTTGTCTTCATTTAAATAACATCTAACTAGAAACTGCGATTAGCTCAAATGCATTGGTGCAACCAGTGAAAATGTTTAGTCGCATTTGACAAATTTCTGGCCACTTGTGCAGCCAAAATAGTGGCATCCTGGAGCCCTGAAAGACCAGTATTATGTAGTGGAGCACCAAGACAGATTTCAATAAATAACAGGACTTTGAAGAGCATGCAATAATAATCAAATAGCAAATTACCCTGTCAACCCATGCATTATACTGTATGACTCAGTTAGTGGCACAGGAAGCACTAAGTAACTGCTTCTTACAGGTTCATGGTTAAAAGTCTTTGTTACCTAGTGACATTAACAACACATGTAGCAACAGGAAGTAAACATGGATTTAGTGGAGTGACTCTACATCTGCATACAACACAGTCATGTATGTATCAGTATCAATATATATTGTACATGACACAATTAATGTATTTACTACAAGTCTATAAGTTTTTCTGATCGGCATATACACACTCTTTCTGATGAGTTCTTTTGATCTACCTCCTTCTGTACATCAGCTTCTTTAGCAGAGAAGAGCTAGCAGACTGAGAAGACAGCTGTGGCACTTACCAGGGGACTGAGCCTGACTTCTAGCGTATCCTTCAGCCTTGCATCCCTGCGGGAGGAGGGTGCACTCTCTGTTATAGCTGCAGCAGCGACAGCCGCCGCTGTGCGGGATGATGAGCGCCGTGTGGTTCTCGCTGGGGAGCGAGACCGGCTACGACGGCGGCCTGGTGATCGAGAACGAGAGCGGGAGCGGGAGCGAGACCGGGTCTGGAAACCACCAATATTCTGAAGTAAAACAACAAAGGAGATCGAAACCATTATTGATAATTGTACCTTGTTTTTATAGGCCAAAGTGATTAGAGGTCTACCTCATCTTGTGTGTTATATATTAACTCTACATGATGCTGAAACTTTATCTGCCTGAGTTAAAGCTAAAGCAACATTTATCGTGAGGGCCAGTATCAGTAGACCACTTTGGATGAACAATCATTAACACTGTAGATGTTTAACTACAGAGTGGGTCACCTGTAAGCTTTGATTCCACCTGAAACTTTCCCTGACAAGCTAGTAGTAGCTGATTAATATCCATAATTCCAATTGTTCAGTTGTAACTTCAGTTTTTTAAGTCTGTATATGTGTAGATACCTTGATGTCTTGCTCCTTCAGCTCCAGCTCTGTACCATCCTTGTAGATGACGGTGTAAAGCTGACTTTTGGTATCATAGCCCAGCACCTTCACCTCATAATACAGACTGCTGCCAGGCCAGCGGCCCATTACCATCTCCCCTCTCTGATACTTCACAGAAGGCATCTTCACTGACCTGAGAACATAATAAGACATAATGAGAGAGCGAGCAGAAGAAAGTGTATGAATGAGGGAAGAAAGAGACAGAAAACAGAAAGTGAAAGAGAGAGGACAGGAGATAGGGAAGGGAGAGGAGGAGGGGTAGGGCAAAGAAAAGAAGGGCAAAGGAGGTAAGATAATAGTACTCAATAGCGTTTTTTTATGCTTTGATCCCGTGTCCTATCCTAGGGTTTACTAGACTGAGCACAATCACTGTAGATGCTTTTCTCCCTCCCCTTTATTCAAACAGTGTTAGCTGGGTGTTGAAATTTGAGATTTTTTTAATATATAAAAAAGTGGGGAATCCGTGTACATTTGGCATCAAATGCATCTGGAATCATATTAAAGAAAACCGTCAGTGCAGTGCAAACCTAACTTGCCACTGGTGAGTACAATGAAGAAGAATAATTTGACAATGACAGGCATTGTCATCGCACCCTGCCCTTTGTGTCAATACAGTCCACTGAAACACAGCATGAGCTCAAACTTTAACAATCTGCTTGAATGACAACTATAGTGGCAAAATCAAATTCTCAATGGGCTCATTGTCACTCACACTGCTTTGGCAGTTACAGACTTGACATATAATTTTGTCTGTTCACTGCATTTACATATAGACTAACTAAGGCTGAACAACAAGTCAGCATTACCATGTAATACAATTTTTTTTTAAAAAGACTCATACAATATGAATTAGTGACAAGGGTGCTGTTGCCATAATTGTGAAGCAAAAACCAATTATAAATTAATCATAAACTAGAAGAATCTTACGTACAATAGATTTAGCATGCAAAGTAAAACACAAAACAACAACAGTTTATCACGTGACTGTACTTAGCAGATGTTATTCAAACGGCACAGGGCCACTGAAGGGTCAGAGCGTGCACCTACAGAAGTCCTGACTTTGAGCTTTGAGGTGCCCTTGAGCTAAAACAGGAACTGAAGCAGATGAGAAAAAAAAGGCAGTACTACAACATGAACAGAGATGAGTGAGCTGTTCTGGCCACTCCTCCAGTCATTTAGTCATAAAAATAATGAAGTGGAAATATGTTTAACCCTAGGACAACATAATAAAGTGCTCTAGCCACAGTCTAGACCTGAACCCCTGAAGGAACCCTTGATCTACAAAGGTTCTGATTTAATTTTGTTTTACTGATGTGTGAAACTAACTTGGCAGATGTGTGGTGAAGCAAAGTGAGGCCAGCCAATTCTATATTTGTCACCCAACTCAGGGCTCCAGACTCATTTTACATTGGTTGCACCTTACTGTTTCTTTTAGATGCACCCACATCTATTTTGTTTGAATTTCTTAAATTATATAAATTATTTTAACAGGAATAAAAGGTGAACATTTGTTCATTCGAATCACAGCACATGCAACAAGAGATTGTGATAACCTCAATTGTTTAAAAATTAAAGTCACAAAGTACTGATGTTTAAAGTGCTTGCAATCTAAAACAAATAAATCAATATATATCATTATTGGGGTATTCTAAAAACCATTAACTGATTTAAAAGATGATATTTTTAACAAACACCCAGCTAGTATTTATTTAAATATTTTAATCTGAGCTGCTGAATATCAGGTGAACTAGTGCAAAATGTTTAGTTGCACCTTACATATTTTAGGCACATGTGCGACCAAAATATTTGCCCCCTGGAGCCCTGACCCAACTGTCCTGATGGCTGACCACAATAAAGATTCCTTGGCAATACCTGCTTCAATATTGTTCAAATAAATGTCATATTATCCTATCGAGGAGTAAAGAAACACTGTACCACAAAAGTCAATGGATTCTTTAAGAATAAGAACTAGACCATTTACGAACTAAATTCTGAATTAAAATAGTTAAAAGTACCAAGCACCATCTTTGCTCTTATCCTCTGTTTCTGTCTATACCTGATCAAATTGTATACACCAGTGGTTTACCATTTACATTCATACATTTTGAGGCTGGACCACCAACATTAGCTTCCACTTTAGAGCAACAAAACCTACTGTAGTGTGCACTGCAGGACACAATGAGGTAGGCCAGGCAAGGTCAGCATTATGGACCATTAGTGACTGGGGAGGCTCAGTGTCTAGAAAACCACCACACTACTGCAGAACTGCTGACAGGTCTGTCCCTGCTAGGTTTACCCAAAGCTGTCTGTCTGAAAGAGTGGTGCACCATTCAAGTCATAGCCAACCAGGCAAGGAATTTCAGACCAGCCAAAGTAAAAATGACATAAACCTAAACTGTGGTTGTAGCTGGTAAGTCTGCCAATGCGAACAGTCAGTTTGAGGACAACCATAAAAATGTAACTGGGGTCATAAAATTGCGATAGTTTTACTACTAATAAGTCCACTGAGTTCTAAAACAAACCATGCACAGAAATACTGGTGTTGCACACAAATCAAAAGAAATCTATGATAACTGAGATAAATGGAAGCATATGCTGTTATTTTAAATCATGTTTCATCTCACCTTGCTATTGCCACTATAAGAACACAGAAGAAGCATTGCAATGTGTCAGAAAGGATTGATTAGTAGCACCTGAACAAGAACCTCAAGTCGCTAAAAGAAAGGAAGCACTGACTTATATTCAGAACAGCAACAAAGCACACTTACGTCTCTACTGGAGACAACTTTAGCCACATACCGTAATGACAGCCTCCTGTCACAAGTCTTTCTAATTTAAATTCCAGTGGTCAACACAGTGCAATGCTTCAATAAATGACAGGTATGATGTACAAACTGCCTTGAGTTAAAAAAGTACTGGTTCTCTTTGTGCTTTTTACTCTTAATTGTCTATCTGAAGAGAAATAAAGCATTATACACGTATCAAAGAACCTCTTCATGTTAAACTTGACAATAACAACTGATACTACTAAACCACTCTGCTGTACAATCAAATCTAATGTGTACCTCATCAATCTCATGTAAGCCTTTATAAACACAAAATAAGTTAACTGATTTACAGCTAAGCTTCCAACAGCCCATTGAGAAGTTGTCTCACCAGGATTACTACAAATAGGCAGGGAGAGTCAAACATATGCAGTCAAGCCCTAATCCACTGGTAACTCATCTTATCATCAACACATCATCCAAAAATCCACAAGATCTGTGTGAAAAACATCTCAACGTGACACACCCAGAGTAAGTCCCTGCGCTGCTCTCCTGGCCTGCCTGCCGTGTTCCATATGGGATGTGGAATTCAGGGCTGAATCGTGACTGGTGAGAGTTTCCCATCAGATCTCAGGCAGAGTTGATGAAAGGATACGGGCTGTAACGTGGGTGGGGTTTTAAACAGAAGTCAGGCAGACATCCCCCCTTTGTGCTGAAAACTGCTCCACCTGGTATGCAGCCCCTTTGACATGTAACGTGTGTTGGGTTGTAAACTCCCACCAAAGAGGCGAGAACCTCTTGTGTCAACATTGCACTGACGTCTTATTTAACTTTCATAGTGGTGGGATAAGTACAAAAAACAATACAATGAAATATGTCTGCATGGTTTCGTTTGGTCCGCAAAGTAAAAAGGCAGAAAACTCACTGCAACACAAACTTCACTCCCCGTATTAGACGTATTGTTGGTATACTTTATACCTATCGTAGATAAGACTATCTAATATACACACAATACAAACACTTAAAACTGTAAACTAACACTGTGCTTTGAAATGAAGTGAGTTAATGGAAGATGCTTATTCCTCCGACCCGTTATATCTTTGTCTCCTGTGAAATGCCCACGGGCGTCATGATTTGAGATTAGGTGTAATTACAAGTGACTTCATTATTTAGTCAACTTTATCTGACCTTTGCTAAACTCTCACGTCTAAAATCAAGAGATTTTACTGTTTGACAAAAGAACGAGAACTTGGTTTGTATTCGAGTATAATAGTAAATTAAACCTATATTCTTTATGCCAACTGTGTGTACAGGAGCTGTTTCTTTAACGAACGTTAGCTTTGTTAGCTTCAACACAGACGGGATGCAGCTGCAAGCGACAGAAAGGAAAGGAGGGAAAACGTCATGCATTCAAATACTATTGACGAAGAAACCAAACACACCCGTCAAAGACTCGACCCGTGAGCATTAGTAAATAAGTTCGACCGAACATAATTCAGTGATGGTAACGTCATCCCAGCAAATTATTTCTCAAATATACAGCGCGTAGGTAATCGAAAAACCGAGTTAATGTTAGCGTTACGATGTAATAAGGTCGTCTTTCACTAGGCAGGCACTGTCTAATTTCTGACCATCGTATGGTTGCGTACCGTTAATCTGGATGATAGCGAATAGCGCGTCCATACTAGTGACGTTACAACTTAATAACCGTCACGCTGTTGCAGGCTATAACTACCAAACCTTTCTAATACAAGCATAAGATATTAAGGGGAAAGGTGGCCACTACACAACATAACCGTATAGTTCCTACGGCATATTTACTTAGACCGGTGGAAACAAGTTAAGATTCCAGGAACTAGTCAGAGCCTACAGCGCCGTTATACAGCCAGCTTGAGTTAGCTTCGGCTAAGCCCCAGTTTCCCAACAAAGACAAACGTACAGCGATTTGCTATTTTACATCACAACCACATTTGTTTGCCGGGTGTACTTACCTTAACGCCACGCCGATAATTCCAGAGAATAAAACTGGTAAGGTATTCCTTAATAAGACGAAGAATTAATAAATTAAGATCAATATTTTAAATGCGGACTTCTCTCACATTTGACGTAAGGCTCGTTCTCCCTCCCTCTCTGGGCAAAACCCACCAGTGACTGGAAAGGCGCGAAGGATGCTGATTGGATACGTCAGCGTTCAATTCAAATAGTTCTGTGATCTCATTGGCCATCGCTGGATTTTAACTGAAATCGGATTGGTTTTACTACTCTGTTTACTGGTGTCAAATTACCGTCAGACAAAATGGTAGAAGTGTCAGATCTAAACAGATATCACATAGTAAACATTATATTTACCATATGATTGACACATTTAGCTTTGTATTTTGCTTAATGTCTTTAAATAGCCCTCACTAATACAGAGGCTCTAATGGAAAACAATTCATACTCAAATTATCATAATGTCATTCGAAAATAGTCAAATATAAATTCTCCCATTGTATGTGTATATACTTTTTTTTAAATTAATGTCATAAAAAAATATATACAATAATTTCCAGTATATTTGATAATGCAGCCTGCTATGACATTGGCTACCATAAGAATCCTGTTGAAATTAATTGGAAATTAAATGAATTTGGGAAATGTAGTCTTTTTAAACCCATTGTTATATTTTATGCTAAAGGAAAAAGTGTTTCTATTTTAATGGTTCATGAAAAATTTTCAATAGAGAGGAGGAAGTTGCATGTTCTCTCTGTTTCTGGGGGGAGCTGTCATCATAATGGTGCTATCATTCTCATAAGACTTCTTGTTTTGTGTTAAACAGATGCATATCCATTAAATCACTTGGCAGTGCACATATTTTAGATGAGATGCAGGATTTATAGTCATATAGTTATTCATTAAAACATTTACTAAATATTAAGAAATATACTTGAATACATTTTCATATACGTGTTAGAGTATTAGCTGTTGTATAATAAGGAGACCTTACATTAAAAGTTAAACTTTCTGATTATCTCAACTTCAAAGTAGACAATACAATATGTTCTTTACTAAAAACTTAAATATCTGTAAAAAAGTCTCACTGTATGCTGAATATTGCCTCAAATACTATAAAACCACAGACAGTGCGAGGCTCTGCACTGTTTAAACTGTTGAATTTTTGTTGTTTGTGTTGAATTTGAATTAGGTCTCCATTTAAAGTTTTTGTGACTTTCAGATCAAAAACTTTAATTTTATGGAAGTTATTTCCTTTTAAAGCTGTAGTTATAAACTTAATTATTATGAGTTCACTACATTGGCTATTATGTGTTATACTGTAACATCTCTGTGGGAAAGTGCACCATCAGCTGAAAGTGATTGCATCAAACTACCATGAAGACATACAGACATGAAGATCGAGTATGCGGGGGTCATTAACAGCTGCATGCTGTTGCTTACTGGCATATATGAGAGAGCTGACACAATATTCACACCTGCCACTCACAGTGACAAAGCTCAAAGCTCATAAACACAAGAGGAAGAAAACTGATTTTGAAAATTCAAACTCTCCAATCCAATTACAGCATCAAGGTTTTCTCAGCTTCCTTGTCTTTCTCTCTGCAGCTCAGGGTGTTTTCCTGTCAAAGTGCAGCTTTCGCCACAGTACAGCCCCTCTCTGGCTGCAAGTCAAACAAAACCTCAGATGAACTGCAGAAGAACTGCCAGCCCTCTCTATGCGCCGCCCACAGGAAGTGTTGCTGTGTGTTTTGTAAAGTGAAGCCGTGGAGAACCAATAAAGTGCGGGAAGTCTCCTTTAATCAGAAACTGGTGTCACCTTGAAACCCACAATGTATGTGGCAACTACAGCTTTTGCAAATGTCACCCAGAAACTTTACAAGATTATTTCAAAATTCATAACTAATAACATAAGGTCAAATACTAGGTTGTATTTAATTAATCAGTTGTTTTGTTTCTACAACTTTAATGCAATCAAAAGAGAGGAACACAACTGACTATTTATTTTTTGCCCAGTAACAGATCCACAAATACAAATGTACAAATTCAAAGCCTTTATTCTCATTATTCATCATCTAACAGGATGGTGATATAAACTCCTTAAATGATAATAAAGATAGCTTTCCAAGATTTAAAACAATAATTCAGTAAATACATACACTGGCTCCTCATGAATAACTTGTCATGAGCAGCCATTTTATGTAAATACCTGCATACAAACCCTCTCTCTTTCAGTAACACCCCTTTCCGGGGCTTTCCACATGTCCCTCCTCTTTTTCCACGCTTTCTCTCGTCATACATCACCGACCTCAGTGAATGAGCCAAGAGAAAAGATGAGCTGACAGCTGAGCTGGAACTGGAGGCTTTTGCACACAACCAAAGCTTCCCCCAAAATAATTGTGCAAGTGTGTAAAAAACATTACAAAACCCTGATCTGACACAATAAAAAAAAACAAACAAAAAAAACCCATATTGAATAGTTGAGAGCCAGTACAAAATCCTCTTTATAATATTCTTCATAGCTGAGAAAACTGAAAGTACAAACCACAACTTGCAGTATTGTAGGTTCAAATCTTGGTCTTGACCTCAGCTCTGTCATCCTCTCACACAGCAGCACGAGGAGGGAGGACTGCAGAGACACATGTACTGCAAACAGGCTCGTATACACTCATTTTCAGTTAGTGTTCCTCTTCCTGTTCTTGTTCTCCTCCGCTGAGCATGACTGTGGAACAGTCAGACATGTTGTCAGAGTCACTTGGCTGTCGAACAGAGGCTCACCTGCTGTAACTGTCCGTGGGGGGTTTATTCATTTAAAGTGAGACATTTTTAGGTTTAAAAAAAGAAATAACACTATTTTACTCTTAGAAATGAAAAGTTTCATTCATAAGCAACACAACTCACACAGGTTTTGCTGCTTTAGACTGGTGGTGCTGAGGCAGATCACTGACTTAAAGGAGCAGTTTGTTCAAAAAATGAAAATTCAGTCATTATCTGCACGATGGAAAGTTGAGTGAAGTTTTGTAGGCAACAAAGCATCTCTGAAACTTCACAGCAAAACAGTGTTACTGCATTCTCCTAAACAACTGAGGTAGGTGGGGACTTAAAATGTACAAAACAACCCCTTCTCCCCATCATAAAATGGCTCCATACAGCTCATCCAGTATAATCCAAGTCTCCGGAAGCCCCGGCAGCTAAGCTAAAAGTGTTAGCATGCACCCCATCTGAAGTGGGTGCACCAGCTCAACCGCACATTTATGGTATTCAAAAGTCTTTACAAGTCCATTTGGGATCTCAGGACCTCTGGAGACTTGGATCATGCTAGACGAGCAGTATGGAGCCATTTTTATTTTTTTCTTCAGTTGTTTTAAATCAGGTCTCCAGCTACTTCAGTTGTTTAGCAGAATGCTGCAACTCTGTTTTACTGTGAAGCTCCAGAAATGTTTTGTGGACTACGAGACTTCACCTGACTTTCCATCAGCGTCAGCATTTCTGTAATGCTGACAGTAATTTGACACTAAATCCATCTTTTTCCGTTGTTAAATAATATAGTGTATAGCTTCAACATGAGCTAAAATGCTGTAATGATGTTTGATATTTATCATAAAGGTCTGAAAAAAGGTCTAAAGGTCTAAATTGAGTACTGCTTATTCAAGGTTCACAACAGTGAAGGTCATTTAAAAAGAAACAACTTTAAGTCTTGTATTGCAATTTTTATTTAATTTGCTCAAACAAAACAATGTGTTAGCATGTAAGAAAAGACTAATTAACATGAGAACAGTATGGTACAATGCAGATGATAAAAGAATAAGTCTGGAAACCCATCCATGAAACTTGCTTCAGCCAAATTCATCTCTGCAAATATTCCTGCAAATTCACAATTCTTTCAGTTCCCTCAGCAGAAAACTGGGTTCACAGACAAAGATAAATGTTTCCATCAGCAATGTGACATCAACATGGAGCAGACCTCACTGCAGAGGACAAAACATATTTCCAAGCATGTAAAGAGAGAGAAGCTGCTGAACACAAACAGTCTCTTTGACATTTAAATGACATGAGGGAACACAGAACACTGCAGCCAGACTCATCTGGACTTCCAAACAGGGCTTTAGGTTCAGAAAAATCATCTCAGAGCAAAGATCATCTTTATACCCTTGTAAGCCTCATGTCTCAAAGGTTTGATTGTACTTCTGAGCTGTAAGAAAATCAACCTCACAACTATATAGAAATAAATCACATTTATGTAAAAAAAAAAGCAAACAAAGAAGATCTCGGTGCCAAGATGGTTTCTTGGTGGGGAACAGTACCAAGGTCGTTAATCTCTCCCTTCAAATCAACATAATGGAAAAAAGAAAAACAAGCAAAATAACAACTGCATGTGATCATAATGACAGTCCCTAGAGATTATTACTAGTCATCTTTATATCTTTGACATATTAAATGCAACTTCGGAACAAGGCACAAACCACATAGCTTCACAAAGATAAACTCTTCTTGATCAAAACGTTTCACCTGCCATCATGTCCCAAGGACTGAATACAGAGATGGACATCTTCCTTTTTTAGACAAAATGATATAAAAATAAGAAAGGCGACTTTGTTGAGAGTGATTATGTTTAGCAGGAGACTGCCGAGTTGAATCCTTTGGTGAGCTAGCCACACTGTTGGCGACAGAGGCTCAAAGCAACTGTTGTCAGAGTATGCTGGATTGCTCTGTGGGTTTTTGTCTTAAAGTGCAATTGATGCTGTGTAAACACTGAGTACAGGGAGCCTCTTGGCTGTGTGTTTCCATTTAAAAAAGTGGACGAGAAGATGATACAACTTTATCAACAGAGAGAGATGAAATGATCCTGCAATCTGAAAAAGATGCCAAAAACTCCAACACTCAGACCAAATGATTATGGCATCTGTACATCATCTCAGAATTTGACCCAATCAAAAGCAAATGAGAGAAACTGAAATCTCATCTTTTGTAGCAAAGCTATAACATCCAAGCCCTTGAACACAGTTGTGTTGTATGAGATCCAGATTGACAGCCAGTGATTGAATAACCTGTTGGTAGGATTTCAGGACAAAAGCACGGCATGATGAGAACAAGGCATGAAGGAGCGCTCCACTTTACACACAAGAATCAGTTTTGTCTGTGAAAACAAGCCTGACGATGTCGTGATGACGTCACCAGGTTTTTCTCTGCCTGGGCCTGGAAACAACACATTTTTTTGTAATAACCACCATTAATACATTTGTAACTGTTAACAAACAGACCACTGCTTCATAAACAATTTATTAAGCAACTGTAAAGGTTTATAAACATCAGTTGCAACTTTATAATAAACAATTGCTTAATAAGTGGTTAATAAAGCATTTCATCACTAATTAACAGTAAAATGACTATTAACTAATGTTAATTAACTATAAATTTACCATTTTTTAGTGATGGTTATTATAAAGTGTTATCCATTAATCTAGAACAGGGAGTGTGGTGTGTCCAATGAAAAGACGTTAACGAGTTGCATTTTGGGAATGGTCAGACTAGGCAGGATGTTTTCTGCCTTTCTTGATTTGATTTAGAAATATGCCTCTCAGATTAAGGTAATGCAATATCAAACTGCTGGACTGCCCCTCTAAGTTACAAATACTGTCACTGCTGCAAGGAAGCCAGAACTATGACAGTATAGTTTGAGTATTCAGACTGTATTGCCTTGTGAGCTCTCAATGTGATGTAACAATCAAGATACCATGAATTGACACTGTAAATGCAAAATCACAAAGCATCATTTTACAGCTTGTTCAGGAGATCTCATCACCTTGGAATCATTTGGATTGTTGTTCTCAACAGCCAAGCTTGTCCTGAAGACCCCACAGTCATGAGGTCTGATTGCATTAGTTCTACGGTCCCTCCTCAGGATGTCATTTAGACAACAAGAGAACAAAATTGTAAGTTGGACTTTTTATCTGTTACCTCAACATGTGATCTTTGAGCAGCAGCTACAGTATTTAGACATCAGTCTCTCAGCTCCTGACATGTCCCTCTCAGGTTGATTGAACTTTGAGCTTTTAATGAAACAAACTCAGCACTGAACTGAAGGAAATGTAGAAACAAAAGTGTTTTTAGAATAAAGTGACAGTTCCCTTATCTATGTAAATGTTAAGGATTTGACAGCGGCAGGAGAAAAAGGCAAAGAAAAAAAAGATGAAACAAACACGTCATCACTAAGCACTGGTGAAATATTAAAATGGCACATTCATGTCCTCATATGGACACCATCTCTTACACATTTGGGTTTTCCTGTGCACATTTCAAAAGGTTTATCTTATAAATGCAGTAAAACAAAGGGTAAAAAAATCAGTTCAGCTCCAATGTGGCTAAAGATACAGTATCCTTGGATTTTATAGAAAAAAATAAAAAAGGAGAGTTTTATGATTTAGAAATGTTGTTATTCCATGAAATCATGTCTTACAGTGTTGCTCTCATATTCTTTCACATCAGCCTTCAGTTTCACAGAAAATCTGCCATCAAGTCACGCAGTAACATTGTCCAACGGGGGCTCAGGAGGGCCAAAAAGGACAGACAGACACTGATAAATGTTTGGTGGTGGTGGGACTGGGGCAGGTGGGCCTTAGAATAGATGCTACACTTATTGCTTGTTATCAAACTTGTGACAGTTAATGCAATTTCGTGGCAGACTTGTGACCCTCACCGTATAGAGAAGACAACTGCACACGCACCGAACGGAGTACCTAAATATGACAAACATGACAGAGAAAAGGAGGAGAGGGAGTGTTCAAATCAAAACTGACTGGAAGGAAAAGTTCTATCTACACGTCTGGTCATGGTCAACGAGCATGATGGGCAAGTCAGCACTTTCTGTTGACAGATGAAGTTTGGTAGAGAGCTACAGCGGCTGCTCTGACAGGCAGCTACCCTCCGTGTCTCGTCCACCCGCCACTCAACAGTATGAACAAAGAAATGAGTGTATAACGTGTCCACAGAGGGAACGACACTTCTGGTTATGATTCCACAGACGAGGAGACAGACGAGAGAGCGTCCTGTGTAAAGGTTGGATTATTGAGCTACTTGATATGGCCTTAGATCTACACTGAAACAGACATGGTTGATAGATACTTTTTTTTTTCTAAATAACTTTTTCTCTCTTTTGTACATATTCAGGTTAAAATAGTATTTGAGGAAGACAAGCTTTACAGTGTCCTGCAGTGGTGGACCTCACCCGAGACTGTCAGTCCCCCATACACACTCACACACACACACCCACACACACGCACGCACGCTACCCCTATGGCATTATGGGAAAAAAAGTTTTTATTTTCCATCCCCACCTTCTTCCTGTCTCCAAACTCTCTTAACAAAACGTGCCTTCTCATAGTTAATAACAAGAGTTCTGATTCTTAGCATCGCTGCTCACTTATGGTTAATACAGTATCGTCGAAGAGTTCAATATTGTTTTTTTGTGTGTTTTTTTCTTGTTATTATAGGACAAAGAGAGAGAAATCATCTTTGCATAAAGACACTCGCTTCTTTCAGACTGTGCACTGTCCTCCAGGATGCGATGCCCTCAGCGGGAGGAGGAGGAGGAGGAGGAAGAGGAGGAGGAGGGGGAGGGGGAGGAGGAAGGGGGTTGGGGGGTTGGGGGGGGGCAGGAAGGCAGCAGGAACAGCAGCCTTCGTAGAATGAGTCACAGCTAGCAGAGTTACAAGCCTCCCACCACCACCCTGTCCGTTGTTGATCTGTCCAATGCTGCTCTGCCCCAAAATAATGTCCTCTCTCAGTATTAATATGATTATTGTCATCAGCACTGTCTCAACTGTGTTGTAGATTTTATTTTCCGCCTGTTGTATTGTCATGTCTTAAATTGACTGTGGTTGTCTGTCAGGTCACGTGGATGTAGATGTCTTGACGAGGGAGTCTGGATCCTCTACGCTGTGCTGGACTTGCCCAGCTCCTCCCTGATAGCTGAGGACACAAAGAAAAAAGACTCACTAAGTCATTTTCGACTTGAACTCAACTTCACAAAGATTAAGTAAGAATGAGGAAGCCACCTTAAAGGGTAACTCCACCAGTTTTACATATTAAAGTGTGTTTACAGGTCTTTACAGGGAGAACTACTGCATATGTGAAAAAAGTAGTAGAAAGCCTTTTGTGGCTCCAGAGGAAGCTGCGTGTAATCAGATCATGGATGTATCAAGAAAACGATTACCCCAGAAAATACCCAGCTAACTGCCAGTTTAGCGCCTGGCTAACTTGAATAGAGATAAAATGGTTTGATCCTGTGACTTTTCTAGACTTTCCAAATCTTACTGGAAAGAGTGGATCAAATTATGATGGTAAAACGAGTCATTTTACAGGGGTTGTGGCACTCAAAAAATGAATCCACCGTTTTACAGATGCTTCTTTCACAATGTAGGCTTATGGGAAAAAGTCTTTTGGGCCACAGTGCGTCACGTGATAATTACACAGTTTGGTCAGCTTCAAAGCCTGATGCTCTTCCTTGGGGCTACCCTTGTGGGTAATGTAGGCATCAGGTTTTGAGAAGGAAGACGAATGCATGGAATAAAAAGGTGATATCTCTTATGGGTCTAATGGTGTTATAGGAGTGCTTTTTAAAACCTGACACCTTCATTACCCACAATGCAACTTAGCCACTGAGTGACATCATTCGAGGCAGTTTATCAGAATTCATGCAGCTTTCTCTGGAGTTACCCTTTGTGTTATTTTAGTTCATGTTAGTTCAGTTGAGTTCATCAAATGACAACTAACAAATTGCTCCACACTGAACCTTCAGCCAGTTTGTAATCCAGCCTTGCTCATATTTAATTCCTAGTATAACTCTTGTGCAACATGACATTTGAAAGACATGTTTTGTTACTTGATATGAACTGAAAATTGGCTAAAAGTTCAACTAACAAGTAGAAGTTCATAGAAATGGTAGACCTTTCTGAGTTGAACAAGTCACTGGAGCTCTAGTGGCACTGACTTCCCTTTCTAAATGTCCAACCAGCATGAGACTGCCTCAGCCAGCTGTAGCAGTGTCAGCTGGCTCTGCTGTGCTGAAACCCTCAGACAGCTTGTCTGCAGTTTCCTGTCTTCTGCTGCAACAACATGAGTGCTGCGGCTTATTTAGCTCAAACTACAGTTGCAGTGAGTTATGAGTCATAATAATACAGTATATTTGATGGCAACAAATTAAATACTGTATGTTTCTAGACAGTTTGCACTTCTTCAGCCAGCATTTCATGTTTCAATACAATTTATTTTCTGAAAATACAAGTTATTTAAACCAGGCTGGTGGAAGAAAGGTAGGTAAAATAAAGAAATAAAAGGCAAAAAATGAGTAACTGTTGCATTGATGTGTTTAGTGTTTGATATAAAATCTCTACTAGAGAGCCGTCTGATGGCTCTGCTGGTCTTTCTGCAGGATAAAATGTTTGTGAATAGAGAGCACAGCTTTCAATGATAATTACCATCAATGAGCTCTTCTTTTAGCTTTGACAGCTCCTTCCTCATCTCATCCAGAATGTCCTAAAAAAGAAACAAAAACAGTCACATTTCCATGAAACAATGTCAGACCTCAGAGAAGAGACCAGCCAGTGTTGTGGCTCCTAGCAGCTCTCATTTCACCTCTCTGTGGACAGTCACATGACACGAAGAGGAGATGGTAACAGAGTTTCCTTTGGCGCTTTAGTTGGGTGTAGAAACTGCCAACTGGCAAAGGGAGATTCTCTTATTTAGTCTCATTTATGGATTAGCTAATCCCTGTGTAGGGAATCCCTGTGAGATTAGGGCCTAAAGACTCACTTCAGGACAACAAGATGTAAACAAAGTGACGGAGAGAGCATGTGGCTAAATTAGAGTTATAAGCCCTAAGTTTGAGCCGCTCTTCTGCCTCCAAACCACTCTAAATGACAGTGAGTACAGTGGAGAGTTTGTAGGGTGTCATCAGTCTCACAGTCCCACTGCTGTGACCAGTTGTAGTGACAGATAAGTCCAGCTTCCCTCTGAGTCCTGCCTATCTAACAGGCTCATTCACAGAGGTCAGAGGGAGGAGCTGCCTTACAACAGGACGGGTCGCTGCACACACCCACACTGCTGCGCTGGCGGACAGCACTGCATAATTAGTTCAAGAACAAAGAGACCAATGAAAATCCATCGATCAGTGTGAGATATTCACTAAACAGGTGATGAACCCCAAGATAAAAAACCACAGGCATTATCTCACTATAATCACTATATATTATTTAACATCACCATTTTTAACATGCAGGTCATTACTGAAAACCATTTTGATATGATGGACACACACAAAGTCACTATCTTAAAGCAGAATTACACACAGACCTCATTCAAAGCCCTATTTTATAATAACTGTGGAGAATTTCTGTGATCTTAATCCAGTGCATATCTGATGTCTATAATAACTTCTATTGCATATTATCTAACATATTTTGCCAAACACAGAGGTCATGTGATAATATTAGTCCCATGCAAATAACCGGTGTTTGTATTTTATGGAACATCCCTTTTCTGTTGTCAGACAACGGAACAATTATGAAATTTGACCGCAGCTCATAATGTGCTGAATGGCTGTCAGCTGCTGTGCAGTGAGATAGTCTATACTGATGTTTAAATGAGTGACAGAGGAGGTTTGGTTCCTTGGTAATACTAGGATATTATCAAATGTAGTGGTATGAAGTGTGTGGGCAAAAAAAGGAGTGAAACCCAAAAAGCTTTATCAAAAAACAAAAGAGGAAAAAGATCTATTAATGAATCGCTAACTACTGAAATGCTGATTGACATGGACATAATATCAGATGACTTCTTTGTTTGGGAATTTTACAAATGCTTTACATACATTTCATTTCAGAGTAAGAACAGATGGCCAGTACAATTATTACAAATCACAGAAAGAACCAAGCTAGTACTGGTACTGGTACTAGTACTGCAAACAGGTCTTCAGAGCTGTAGAGCAGGTCTATTCAACTACTCTTTTAGGAGGGCCAGATTTAAAAAGTGTGAGCGGCCAGACTTTAACATTCCTTCTGTCTTACACTGTATATTTCAGAAGTTGACTTTACTTTAAAAAGTCAGGAAACCCATTACTTCAGTTGTACGAGCTAAAAAGTTTTAACATCTTAAAATCATTAGTCAGCTTTACTTTGTAATTATGAGGTAATCAAAATAAAGTCACTCTGTCAGATTTGAGAGTGTACTGTGAAGCGGGATGGCACTTTGTTTCTTGTAAATTCCTTCTGCTCAAACAGCCTGGGTTTAATTTTTTTAATGAAATAAGATGTGCTTTGCAACATCCAGAACTAATGACTGGACACGAACAAAATGACCAAATGGCCCGAATGAGGTTCTTGTAGGGCCGCATTTGGCCCACGGGCCACCAGTCGAATAGGTCTGCTGTAGAGGTTTAGGGAAGAAATGACATGATTTATTGCCATCTGTAAGTACAAAAAACTTCCACTGGAATTAAATACAGTAAAGCACGCTGATAAAGCAAGTGCAGGACAAAAGGTCAAACAGGATAAACAATGTTTCCAGGTTGGACGACTGTGCAAAACAGAAAGTTGTGTTAAATGAGGAAAAGAGAGATTTTGTCTCACAGTGACACAAACTTCTTTCTTAAAATTGGTGAAAGGATGATCCAGGTGTTTACCTACCTGTTTCAATCGGTCATAGTCAACAGCTTCTGTTGGCACACCGTTGGCACTTAAGGATGCAGTAGGTGTAGGAGTGGATTTAGGTCTGTGAGGAGAGATAAAGACCACAAAATAAACTCAGTGTGAAAGAAAGAAAAAGGAGCCAAGAATGACTGGATAAAACAGGACGCTCGAGGAACAACACTGGCCGCTACATTGCTATCATGTACAGTCATAGTCAAAACATCCACTCATAAAGAACATGTTCATCATGTCAGTCTTCAGTTGCAGTGGTTTCTACAGCTCTCATGTTTCTGTGATGAATAAGTGGAACACAAACTACTTCTTCACAAAAACATTCATGAAGTTTGGTTCAGTAGTGAATTTATTATAGCTCTATATAGAGCAGACGTGCATTTGAATAGTTATTTCCTCCTAACTAGATGTCACCAGATACTTTGTGATGAAGGATAGCTCAACTTCACTTCCACAGATACAATCTAGTTTTGTGTCTTTTACTGTATCGTGTGTATTTCAGGACTGGTTGGTTGAATGGATGGATGGATGGATGGATGGATGGATGGATGGATGGATGGATGGATGGATGGATGGATGGATGGATGGATGGATGGATGGGTGGATGGATGGGTGGGTGGGTGGTTGGTTGAATGGATGGATGGATGGATGGATGGATGGATGGGTGGTTGGTTGAATGGATGGATGGATGGATGGATGGATGGATGGATGGCAGGGTGGGTGGGTGGATGGATTGATGGATGGATAGATGGCAGGGTGGGTGGGTGGACGGATGGATGGATGGATAGATGGCAGGGTGGGTGGATGGATGGATGGATGGATGGATGGATGGATGGATCGACGGATGGATGGATGGATGGATGATGGATGGATGGATGGATGGATGGATGGATGGATGGACGGACGGATGGATGGATGGATCTGATTCGTCCATATATAACTCATGTGACTAAGTTATGTATTTGCTCTACACATAAAGCCTGCAGTGCCATAAATCCAGGCTGAGAGCTGATCCTGGCCCGTGTCCCACATGTCAAGCTGTTGAAAATGCAAACTATCACCTGCTGCTGAGAGAAAACTGGTCAGGATGGTCAAGAGTCAACCAAAAACCACCAAAAAGCAAGTCTGCAATAAATTAACTTCATGAATGTTTTTGTGACAAAGTAGTTTGTGTTCCACTCATTCATCACAGAAACATGAGAGCTGTAGAAACCACTGGAACTGAAGACTGACATGATGAACATGTTCTTGTATGTAAGTGTATGTAAATGTTTGACCATGACTGAATGTCAAATTTGTAACCACATGAAATTGTACAAACTTTATTACATTAGAACATTAGACTGAAATGTTCACTGGACCATGGCTGTCTAATGTAGAGCCACAATGATTCAGCATTTTCTGATGGAATCTCTAGGTGGATAAGTCAGCCCTGAACCATCAGAACATCTTGGAAAGCTCTTTGCTCACTTTGCTTTTTGTTGCTGAGGCGTCTGCTGGCAAAAACCTCTGCAGAATTGTTTGATATAAAATACGCACATTAAGAGAATGCTGCCAAAACTGTGGTTAGGAATCAAAAATCCTGCTCATGGCATGCACACACACTGAGCACTCAGCTAGACATGCATGTGAACACACAAGCACACACGCACACACACACACGCACACACACACACACACACACACACACACACACACACACACACACACACACACATACACACAGGTCAAAGCAAACTGTGAAACTAAAGGAGAATATTTGTTAATACACATAGATATGAGGTGCATTGGGTGTCTATGTGTGCAGTCATTTGTTCTAAATATTCCTCACAGAAGTATTTGAAATCATTTGGAAACAGTTTTTTTCAGTTCACATCTTTCAATGAAACTTGCTTGGCGCAACCTGTCAGCAGCTGAGCTTCCTCACGTGTGTGAAGAAAACTTTAAGCCAGGGAGGAAGCCAGCAATTAATGAAAGAAAGACCTTGTAGCTGCACTGAGAGAGTTCCTCACTCTGTGAGAATTATCAGGGGAAAAACTCACACAGCAGCCAATCACTTTCAAGAGAGGAAGTGTGACAGGAAGGGGAAGTGAAAGAGAAGGAAACAAGCTCGGCAGCGGGTCATTTAGTAGTTATGGGCTGGAAATACTGTAAACTGGAACACGGAAATTAAGTCTGTGGTGCTTTCGTTTTATTTTTCGGCGTGTTCGCAATTTAAGATTAGAGTCACAGCTGCAGAGTTTACACTCAGTCCCATGAATGTTTGGTCGAATGTCTGTAACTCAAAAAATGTATTTGTTCAGTCTGATTTTATGCCAAAGATTGAATTAGACAGTTAGCTGTATTAAGGGGAGTCCATCCTGTTTTCTTTAACAATCTAACAGCAGTTTGGCACGCTGCCTTGAATGCTCAGTGTTTTGTCTGTAACTTCAAGCTGAAAGAACAATTTGATCCATTTTTTAAAGACGCACTATGTTGTTTTGGAGAACAATTAAAACTCAGAATTTTAATATTTACACAAGCTGTTCTCAGAGGAAAATAAGGTCCCAGAACACTGTTTGAAGCTAGAAAGGTGGCAGGGTCCGCCACATATAAACAAAGTAAAACAGTATAAATTGTGTTGTCCTTTAAGGTCAGTTTGTTTATTTAGTCATGAATAAAATCAGTCAATGAATATCTTTGTCTTCTGATTATAATGTCTTCTATAAAAATACATAGTGCTCGTTAAGAATCAACACTATTCTACAACCTACAGAAACACGCAGGGCCACGACTTCACATAGACTAACAAGTCTTAGTCTGTGAGCTCTCTGTCGGCCACATTTAAGTCACTTTTAATAAGCTGGAATCAAAAGCGCCCATCTGGTCTCCTCGTATGTGTGTGTCTGTGCATGTGCGTGCACAGACACACACACAGTGGTGCCTTATCTGTGAGTGCCTGCTGGATCTGCTCTGGCTCTCCAATGATAATACTGCGCCAAGTCTACTATGCACTGGGCGGACACTCATTTCTGTGTCTGTGTGTATGATAGGGTTGGTGCACAGTGTGTGACGCACAAATATGGATTTCCTTGTTTTACAGGAGAAAAGAGAAGAGTGTGGAGGGCAGCGAGCAGCGGACAGAGCAGCATGCAAAAACAATCAGCTGATTACATTACGCATCCGTCACACACTCAATGACTGCTTTAGAGAACGGCACACAGACAAATTATACCACATGGCACATATCAAACAACAGACGAGCAGAGCTGACCCCTGCAGGTTGGTACATTTGGAAAAGAACACAAAGACAACACAGGATTCATTCCAAACGTTTCATCCAAGCATCTAAAAATAACTCCTCTCCAACAAAACCACGTCCAACACAGCAAACCTCGATGACAAAAAGGAGATTGTTTTAAAGAAAGGGATTTGTCAAACTCTCCAGGGCCTTTTCTCTCTACCTGCTGGAGGAATCTGCTCCCATGGGATTTCTCCACGGAGACTCTCGTCTGTGTGAGCAGCAGAGACACTGACTTTACATTCTGCAGCGGATCTGTGTATGTCCCCACCCTGATGACATGGCCTTGGCTCAGTGATGTTCATGAAGCCCACTCAGCTTCACACACTCATTTTGCTACAGAACTTTTAGCCCCATTTTGACCTATACGGAGTATCTTTCAGTGGTCCTGACTAATCGCTACAGTCTGATGTGACAGATAAAGCAATATCAGCAACTATTTGGCAACACACATTATGAAGCCTTGTCTGCATTTATTCTAATTCTGTTCAATTGCACAATTTTGAGTTACTTTAGGTGAATATTTCAATTTTCTCCCTCTCTACACTTTTTACCCCACTACAGTAATTTGATAACTTTAGCTACTAGTTACTTTGCATATTACATGCTGCGTTAGAGAAAAAGTGGCTGGATATAAAAAAAACACAGACTCCCACAATGAGAAAAATGCTGAACTTTGGACCCAATAATGGCCAGGCTGATAATCGGCCGACCCATAGTATACATTATATACATACATTTTACTTTTACTTTACTTTACTTTACTGTACTTTTGATACTTCAGTAGATGTATGGCCAGAAATTACTTTTGATACGTAAGTACATTTAATATCAGATACTTTAAAACTTCAAGTACTATTCTAATTTGTGACTTTCACTTTTATCGCAGTAGTTTTTTAAAACGATATCCTTACTTTTACTCAAGTACGACTATAGCTTTTTTTTACAGTACTGTAATTGTGAGCATATTTTAGTTTTACATTTAATTAGAAACTTCCAGATTCCAAAATCTGTCGACTGGAGTTGAGGAATAACACTACAGACAAGGAGTTGATGAGATGATTTTAAGATGTATGGAGGACAACATGTGCGAACAGATGTGTTCCCAGTCTCTAAGTCGATCCTAGATCGTCAAAACATCTGAGGAAAAAATATGCTGTAGTAACAACTCTACATGTATCAATGAGCTTATGTCCTTTAGAGATGCGAAACCTCCTTGATACTAACAGCTGAAGGTCACCCGAAGTTAGCAGCCAAACTGGGGAAAGCATCATTTAGAAAGTACATAGAAGGCTTGTGTATTTGTGACGCATTCATCCAATCAAAAACGCTGAAGATAAATAAAAACTATTAGCCTTAAATCAGTAGCCTTAAGAACCGCTTAACTAAATGTGAAACTACTCTGTTCTTCATTTGCAGACCGAAACCTCAGCCTTGAGTTGGTTGTGTGATGTACATCCAACGTGCACATGAAGGCGACATAAGCTTTAGTGATGTTAGCCAGCGATGAACGGCCCAGCAGTGCATCATGCTAAAGCTAGCTGATGCTTATGTTTTAATAAGCCCCCATAGTCTCATTTACTGGGTTTAGTAGCTTTGCTGCTAGCATTCAGATGGGCAATAAGCATGTATAATGTGGTAGATCAAATACACTTTTGAAAAATTTAACTTCTGAACCATTTTAGGGTATAAAAAGTACTTTAAGTGCAATAATACACCAACGTGTAATAAAACCCACATGTTGAACAGAGGAGAGGGAGACACTGTACCTTCCAATGACTGGAGATTTGCTACCGTTCATGGTGCTTGTTCTTTCCCATGGCTTCCTGGGCATGTCTGCAGAAAAACAGAACAAAAACACAGCAGAATGATGAAAACCAAACTCCTCTTATCATATGACAAAAGGTTAAGCTATTCAGTAATTTAAATTCTCCTATAGGCCTAATCGTCGTTAAAATAAGTAAGAAGTAAACTTCCAATAACTTTAAATCAGCAGATTTGCTGTGATTCCATGGCAAGAAAACCGTAACTAGATTAATGCTAACTTGGATCCTCGTCGTCTCTGTTGGGAAGATGCATATTAATTCCAGTGTAGCTGCTGATGTTTCCCTTCCAGTCTTCTGACTCTGACACTCACCTGGTGTGCTACAGGCTGACATTTTGGGGGTTGTGTTGATCTCGCCCTCGTCCTGTGGGACAGACAGTCGAGGTTCAAAGGTCAAAAATGAGTCAGACTCAGAGGGGGATAATCAGGTATAATGGATATCTTTTAGACAGCAACAGTCAGGAGGACAGTCAAGACACAGCTAGCTTTTGATTGTGTTTAAATTTAAACCCTAATCTTCAGGCCAAACACTCCTGCAAATACACAGAACGCTGTGAAATAATAAAGGGCTAAATGAAATCCCTTATAACACCAGCCATCTATGTGTACTTACATTTCTTTTTATTGAGGTGTATTTTTCAACAGCAGAAAACACGTGAAACATGCACCATGACAACATGTGAAAACATCTTTAATGCTGTTGAGATTAATATATAAAATAAAATAAAACCCAACACTTCTGGCAGATGTTTCACTTTAAAAGCCTCCAAGGAAAGGGAGGGATTAGGCCTTTTGAGCTGCTGAGGACTTTTAATGTTCATAACATAACATCCAAGCACGAAGTATTGAGTTTTGATGACATGAGCTTACAGCTGATGAAAATAAACAGTGGAACTAGCAAATAGCAAAGTGGAACTGATGACTAAATGAAACCAGCATTTGTGTTAGAAGATAGAAACTCAGAGCAACATTCTGGTGAGTATCACATGTTGTGATGATGCAATTAGGATGGAATTAATATAATAAACAGGAAACAACAACAGGGAAATATCTCACTAAATATCTGATACACTTACACACACATACAAATAAAGGCGAACATAAGCCTGAGTTCAATAAAAGAATGTTTTTCTCTCCAGTTCAGGTAAGTATTTGAGACTTTTAGTAAATGACAACGATGATTACAGATTGGAATGTATTACATGACATCCACACAAGACACAACTATCACACAGATAAAGCACTGAGTGACTCTTTTCAGAGAGGAATGTAGTGAATGTAGTCGACCCCGTGCAGCCTGGACACACTGAGGAAACCGTGTGTGTTATCTCACAGAGGAGCTACTGTGTGATGGAGCAGTGAGTGGGACGGAATGAGGTTTTGGACGTAAATCAAACAACATGAAGATATCAAAGATATGAGAGAAGACAGACTTACTGATCTCTGGTCAGGTTCAGGTGATGAGCCCTTCTCTGCAATTCTTCTCCTGTGGGACACAAAGTCAGGGTTCACTCTCATGTTGAATAATGACAAGTTGTCATCAACCAGAGCTCAAGCTATTTCGGTCTTAACTCAAGGTTTTGAGTAAAGCTGTCTGTGGCCGTCTTTCCTTCAAATTGCTGCATTTCAATGAAAACCCACTTTTACATTTTCAGCACAGTGCAGTTTATTTTCATCTGCTATTCTTGAAATTCAGCAAATACCTCCATATAATGTAAGAAAAAAGTAAAGACAAATGGGATCTGATGAGTGTTACCAGAAAGATGTCACCTCAAAATAAATAAATGAAATTAAGAGAAAAAATAAGAACCAAAGAATGATTATTTTAAAATTCCGAAAAAGAAATGAAACAAGATGAGTAATTCAGCAGAAACGGTGGGTATATATGCTTGAGATACATTTAAGCCAACAATAACATGTGATGTGACTCTACCTCCTGGCCAATAGAGCGCTCATCTCCTCCATAAGCCCTCCTCCACCAGGCAGAGGGCCGTTGCCTCTGGCTTCAGATTTGGCCCCTGCGGCCCCCAACATGGCTGCTGCCAAGGCTGCCCCTGCATCATCACTCTGAAGGGATACGAGCAACATCTAAGTTAATTTTACAAGTTCTTTACAATCAGTGGGAAGAATTAACACTAATTTCAGAATAATACAAGAATTGAAGTATCAGAAAATATAACCTTAAATATTGAAAAATGCAAATATGTAGTTGATGTCTGTACTTTTCATCATATACACACAAGCAGACATGCAGGGCGGCGTAAACCTCCCCTGAGTCTGAGATGAGATGTGACAGATGGTGACTGTGTGTATGTGTGTGTGATCATGCATGAACATGAAGTGCGTGCATGCATGTTTCAGTGACGTGACTCTTTGAGATTATGTATGCAGATGATGCATGAGGGCTGTTTGTGTGTTGGCAGTGTTTCTTTAAAAACAAAAAATAAAAATATCAGGAAAATATAGAATTGTGTGTGAGCGTACACAGCTAATCACCTTCATCATGCATCAGTGACCTTTAACTTGTAAAGTGTAGATGTGTATATATATATATATATATATATATATATATATATATATATATATATATATATATATATATATATATATATATATATATATACATATATATACACATCTACACTTTACAAGTATATATACATGAGAGCTATGTGAGTATAGACATGGATTGTCAAACCTTCCATTGATCAAATAACCAATGAGGCGCTCACCCTTGGCACTTTGCGCAGCTTGGCTCCGGCGAGTGCAGCGGCCAGACCTGAGATGGGGCGGTCCTCCGCAGGAGAGAACAGTCCGGCGGGAAGGGGAGGCGCTGGGGGTGGGAGTGGGGCTCCGGGAGGAGGAGGTGGGCCTGGTGGAGGAGGGGGTGTCCCGCCTGGGGTCAGTGTAGGAGGGAGTGGAGGAGGTGGGGGTGGGGGAGGGTGGCCGGATGGGGTGGTGGGGGTGGCGGCTGGGGTGGCGGCCGCTGAGGTCACAGTGGAGCCGGGTGGCAGGGGTGGAGGTGGGGGAGGGGTTGGGGTGGCCAACCCTGGGGTCTGCACCACGTCTGTTAGGGGGGGAAGGGATAGAGGATGGGGGATGGGCGAAGACACAGGGAGGGAAAATTTAATTCAAACTGTCATTTTTTAAAAAAACATTCAAGAGAAAAAACTACATGGAAACTCTAAACTGAGCCTGAATTCAGTTCATCATTAAACCTGACACTGGATCTACCTGCTCACTGTTAATCTGTGTTGAGGGACACGTCTGTAGACTGGATTAGGATTACTGAATTCACTCATTTTCCAAACACACCCCTAATTCCAAAAAAGCTGGGATGCTGTGTAACTTGTTAATAAAAACAGAATGCAATGATCTGCAAATCCTTCCATCCGTCCAACATTCAACTGAATACAGGACGAAGACAAGACCTTCAATGTTCAAACCGAGAACACTTAAATTTGATACAAGCGACACATAAAGAGAGAAGATCCACAGCATCCCAACTTTGTCTTGGATCATTGGACATTAACTTTAGCATCGACTGGTTTCACTTTGGAAGGAGAGTCAATTTTCTTGTACATCTCTTTCTATCTGCTTCCTGTCAAATGCTCCTCTTCCATACATCAGTGCATTATTTAGCAGTTGATATACCTGTTAAAACCCGAACAGCACAGCAGCATCAAACTGCGTTTCAGCCTGATTAAGCGCCTTTGTCATCACGTTTGAAGTACAATGATGGTGGATGCCATTTTCAAATGAAAGAACATGGAACACACATATAAAGTATGACAGCATGCCACATCATATCACAGCAAATCTGATTTTATCAACATGCAGCGTTAGTGAGTAGTAGTGATAGGGTTTGTAGTGACTGAGGAAACTCACAATAATTAAAATGATATACAATAAACATCAGTTTATTAAAAGCCCAACCTCCCCTGGAAGGTGTATGTTGAAATAAAAAATGGCAGAGACAAAACAATCAACACTGAGCATTAAATCACGGACACACACTCTGAATGACACACTCAGAACACACAAGGATGGATCTCAGGCAGCCGTCATATTGAGGTAAATAACATTTAATAACTGCCTAAATATGACAGACATCTTATCTGATAGGCTGACAAAAGACGATCACATTTGTAATCTAATCAACTAAACCAGTCTTGTCCTTTTTATAAAGAATAAGAATAAGATTCCTTTACATCTGATGATGATAATAATCGTGCTGCTCCCATTTCTCATCATAGACTTTAATCCCTGATCAATAATCTGTGACGGACTGTGACCATCCTGTGCTGTGATCAATATTAAACTAGTCCCTTCCAGTTTGATGATGCGTGAGGTCAAAGGTCAGTAGAACACCTCCTGTGGCTAATAAGAGAAATGTCAAGGGATAAAGGCCAGTGGAGCGCTGGTGTGCATGAAAATACTGCTGGGTTTATTTTAAGAGTAATTTGAAGTTCAAAATCTATAAATGATCGAGCAAGAACAACTGAGGGTAACACTTTATAATAAGCATCATTAATAAGTGAAACATTTATATGTCATTTAACTTTATTTAATAGTTTGTTCACTGGCAACAAACACTGAGATACTTTAAACACCTTCTATTAAGCAACTGTAAAGGTTTATCAACATCAGCTGCAACTTTAAAATGGCCACCAGATGAACTACACAGTATTAATTAACCATTTACAAAGTATTATAAACATCAGTTGCAACTTTACAATACACAACTGTTAAATACATGTTTTATAAAGCATTTCTTTGTTAAGAGTAAAATAAAAATGAACTTAAGTTTAATAAATTATTGTTTTCCATTTATTAATGATGGATAGTATAATGGTTATTATAAGGTGTTACCCAACTTAGAGCACAAATTTGAGCACATTAATATTCATGAAATATAAGGAGATATACCAGAAAACTTTGAAATGTTTGCTGTCGTTTCCAAATTTGGAAACCTTACTTTGGGAAATCAATTAGAATACTGTTAACACCTACATGGTAATGACAATTTGTTCATCATAAGTTTGATTGACTGCACTCTGACTACACGAGTTGCAGCAAAGAGCCAAATGAGGGAAAATCAAACAGCAAAATGTTCAACAGAGGCGAAAAAAAAGGCTGAATTTTGGTTAAGAGATGGATTGACAAGTGAAAAACGATCCAGAGATGAAAAACCAGTCAGTGATCGGTATCCATGTAATAACAGATTGCTATCAAATGGACAGACATGCCACACTGAGAGACCAGACATGTTTCATATCTAATGAACAGTCAGCCAGCCAAGACCTTTAAGCAGCAGGCACATGGACATACATGCACTTTATGAGACTGACAAAGAAGTTAGACAGGTCTGAACGAGATCCCAGAAAAGTCACCAAAGCAGCTGTTGTGATGTCAGGCTGCCTATCAGCCTGTATCATGGGTCTCACTTTTTGCTGAGGCCAGTTCAGTAGGAAGGTAACAGATCCAACAGCCCCCTATTAGTGTGTGAGTCAGTGGTGAAAGGCAGAGGGGAGAGGCAGTGAGAAAGAGAGACATGAGTCCGGACTGGAGGCCTTACCCTGGGGCTGGGGTTGACAGGTGGAGCCCCACTGTGGCAGGTGGGGCTCTGCGCCTGTAGCTGTGTCCGGCTCCCCCGGCCCCGACAGGCCCAGGCCCAGGCCCACAGGGAGGGAGAGGTGCTCAGCAGAGGCAGAGGTGGCGGCGGCTGCAGCAGCAGGGGGTGCTGTGGAGGGAGAGGGCACACCAGGAGCCTGGGATGAGGAGGGGGGAGACGAGACGGAGGAGGAAGACGGAAGGGGAGCTATGGGTGAGGAGAGAGGGGGCGTGGCAGGTGGGGGAGGTGGGGTGGGGCAAGAGATACCGATAGGGGTGTGACTGTATGGGATGGTCACAGGAGAAGGTGCGGGGAACATGGGCGGGCCGTTTGGGGCCGGCGAGGGCGGCTTCTGGCTGAGAGGGGAAGGTGCTGCGATGGGGATGAGCGGCCGTGGACCGGCAGCCTTCCCTGGGGGGCTGCTTATCATGACAGGGGGTGAGGGGGGCAGGGGAGTGAAGTTGCAAGCTGACCACACCACAGACTTGGGTGGTGGAGGTGGGGCTGGGGTGGGAACTGGAGCGGGAGCAGGAGGCGGGGCTTGAGGAAGGGCTTGCTGTCGCCTCGGTACTGTGGCGTAGTGAGGCAGGACTGGGTGGAAGGCAGAACCGAGTGAGGTGGCGAATCGGGAGGCTGAATGCCTTAGAGGTGGGGTTGGGGGAGTGGTGGAGGAGGGTGACGGCGTCCCAGGAGCTGGGTAGTTGGGTGTGGATGGAGATACAGGTGTGGAGGACGTCCTGTTGTACTCCTGAGGCGTGGGAGTGTACAGGGTACTTTCGAATGCTAAATATGCGCCACGTGAATGGACAAACCAAGGACAAGACAGGACAGAAGGGAGGGAGCGACGGAAGGAAGGAAAGAAGGCCGGAAGGAAGCAGCCGTCATGCACACAGAGGGGAAAGACAGCAGGTCAGGAAAGAGAGAAGGAAGGAGGGAGGGAGGAAAAAAGAGAAGGGGGCAGATGAAGCAGGAAAAACCAGCACAGAGCTTTACCAAAGTTTTTTTCCAGGTTCTGTGTATTTTCTCGGACTGAGGTGATGCTACTGTGTTAGTGGACAGGTGTTAGCACTGTGACAGCGCCAGAGACACAAAGCTTTCATAGTGTTGTTCGCGCGAGAAAAGAGGGGGAAACAAATGGAGGAAAATCAGAGGAGCAATAGTTTACCATGTAGCACACAGCCATAGAAAAGTAACCAAGTACTGTAGATGCAACTCATCAGCAACGTCATCAAGCCTGCTCAATCTGCAGAGGGACATCAGATCATATGAAGAATTCAGCCACATTTACCCAACAAGCACCCATTAATACAGAGCTTATCAAACCAAAGGAAGCCAGTAAAATATTTAACAGTTGAACCTGTACACAGAGTAACTTAACTCTGGATCCAAAATCCCTTTCAAACATGAAAACAAACTGCTCCTAAATTAAACTGTGTGTGTACATGATCCTCTTGGTCTCTTTGCCTGATCTGTTTGAGTGAGCTTTTGAAACCCAGTTGAACTCTTTACAAGTATGATCATCCTGTAAAGTTCCTGGTAGTCAGCCCTCTTGTCTTTACACCTGGTTTGTGGCAGGACATTGCTGAAAATGAATTGTAAAGAAGACGACAGTACATTCATACACAGATGTCTTTCATCCAATCAAAGTTTAGTTGGCACCCTGACACCTGGGAACTTATGCACAAATGAAGACTTGCAGCTTATCTTTGACCTTGTCCAGACTGCCAGCCCATTTGTTTATTGGCACATCCAGATTGTATCTTCACATCAGTCTTGACACCAAAAAAACATGCATGAAATTGCAGGTGGCTATTTAGTGGAGATCACTACACAAAAGAGCATACCAGGTTGAACACGGGCCGAGTCATGTTTTTGTTTCAGCTGTTAAGTCTAAGAAAATTTTCATTTTGATGTAAGCTCGACATTAAACTTTTCAATCTCGCCTCACTTCACTTCACAGATCTAGGGATGGCAACTTTGGTCCGTCTGTCGGTCCAGACTAAAATAACTAAACATCTACTTGATGGATTGACATGAAAATTTGTACAGACATTCATGGTGTCCTGAGGGTGAATCACACTGACATGAGCGATCCCCTGACTTGGCATCTCATGCCAGCACCATGTCAAAACTTAGATTTTCCCAATCTTTGGGTTCTGACCTGCACAACTAATGACACCCTCATCAGCCTCAGCTGTACATTAGGTTTAGTGCTCATTTGCAAATACACTAAACTATGATTGAGAACCCTGGTAAACATTATACCTGCTTAGCATTAGCATGTTAGCATTGTCATTGTAAACAAGCTTGCATACTGCTATTTACATTTAGCTCAGTAGTAAATCCAAATACAACCTAAAATAAGTGCTCTGGCGGCTGATATCTTCTGTGAGGTGTTGTTGTTGATGATAGTGCAAGTGAACCCTTCTGGCCAACATCAGACCCTGTTCTCATGAGTCTACTACAGCAAATGTTACTGGCATCTTGTGTAACGTCATAGTTTTGCCTCATCCTTTTCTGTACATTTCCAGTACAGTGGGTAGTGTTGGGGTTGGTTAGCAGTGCCAGGTTCGCATTTTACCTGAGTCACTTATGGAAGGGACAAATAATTGAAGCTCTGTTTGGTTTTGTTGGTAGCCTCATTGTTACTTTTAATCCTTACTATCTTAAACTTCTTTTTAGTTCGCTACACCCACCTCTCAACTTCACAGATCTTCCTATGTTGTTTTTAAAGGAGCGGCTGGGAGGACTTACTGTCTGACATCATTTAAAAGTGTTAACTTTGTCCTAAATCCCTCCTCTGTTTTATTGTGTGTTTATCCCAGTTGAGTTGAGCCCTCTCTAACTAATTACCTTGATTGTGTTTTTGCTACTCTTACGCTTAGTGTAGCCTGGACGGTGTTGTATGGAGCCATATGTTTTGTGTGTGTGTGGGGATGGTGTACATGTGTTAATCCTCTGGTCACCTTCTGCTCCACTTCCCCTTGCTTGTGATGTAATTCTACACATTCCTGCAGTCCTTATTCTCATGACTGGATTTAATGTTTTTTGCACTGACATAATATTCAGACTTCTATTTCTTATACAGTTAATTGCATGTTCTTCTGGGCACAGTTTCTGTCTTATACTTAATGCTATATGGTTGAAGGGATATGTCCATTACACCTTTTTTCCCTTCTTGCAGAGCGCCTAAATCACACAGCAACTCACAGACTGGGTTCAGATCTGCACATACAGATGCATGCATAATCAGATATAACACACTCATTTTCTTTCTCACATACACACCACCACCTTGACCTGATGGTGCGAGGTCAGACACACACACACAAACGTAGCAGGAACAGTACTGCAATTCACATGAACACCTAACCAGCAGTCACAAGACAGATGAACGGATGGATTCATCAGACTGCCTGGCTCTTTTGCAACGTTTTTTTTCTTCTCCCGGCTGAACATTTTGACAACTCATGCTGAAGTTACCATTTAACCTCTTCTAACTGGAGTCAACATTCATTTCAACTTCCACTCCACTACACACCCAATTTTTCTCTTATACATCTCTTTTACAGTAACCTGTTCAGTTTGTGTCTTCCTCTGTCTTCTACTAATGTTTCCATCTTTGTTTCCATCAACCCACTGCTCTTCACCACTACCACACTACTCATCCTCTTCTTCTTTCACTAAATTCTGACCTTTTTCCTCCTTCTTCATCAGTCCACCACCCCCTCGTATTTCTCTCTCTCGCTCTCCGTCCCTCTGTAGCTCTGGGCGGGTCATGTGACAGAGAGGCCCCAGCTTTGCTCTGCCATTCCACAACAATCATCACACCATCGGAACACGCTGATTACATGGAGAGCTGGACACGTGCACACAAGAATATTAAGCGCACATGCACACACATGAGAAGACGTCAAAGCCATACTGCAGCCAAGCTCCTCTGAACCAAACCAACGAGACTGTAGGGAGAAACTCCAACATAATAAAGCAGGAACAAACAAGCAAAAGCATGGTGGTCAAGTAGATCCACCAAACCCCCTTAAATAAAAAAATATATTTAACAGAAAAAACATACACCTGTATGTAACATCCATAACATAAAGTCTGAAAACACTGTATAGATTGAACACTTAAACATGCTCAAAATCAATGTCGAAGAACAATAGGTCAAGTTTCAGATACAGACTACTGTGCAGAAGTGATGAGTGTGTGTGCAACAGAGGAAACGCAAGACATTCTCGCGATTATGGGCTGAAAACAAACACAGTTACTGAGTGAAGCTGATTTCTGAAGGGTTGGCAAAGGTCAAAGAACAGTACACTCAGAATAGGGTCACCTTCACATTTACAATTTTACTGTTAATGTCTAAGTTCGAGAAATGTGTCCAGCAAATGTGTCTTTTTAAAAAAAACGTATTTAGTTTGTAAGACGTACTCAGCAGTGTCAACGCACAACAACATTTCAGAAAACACAGTAACAATTCTTTTAATTGTGCCCTCAGGGTTCCACAGACAATTTAAAGAAATAGCTTTTGAAGTGGCTGTATGAGGAATTCATCCACAGTCAGTTTGTTACCTACAGTCGATGGCAGTCTGATCATCCCCAGTTTGGAGAACCAGACTGAGTGTAGGAGGCTAAGCAATGTACTGCTGTGAAAAGGGGCCAGAGCCTTGTTGTGTTATGTTGCATTTTCTGAAATGTCATCATGTGTTCTTAATGTTGTTGTGCGTTTTGTGAAACATTGCATTCTGTGAAACGCTGTGTTTTCTGAAATGTGTTTTGACCATCAGGACTCCAGTTTCTAATCAAAAAACTGCAAAAAGTAGAAAATAACAACTTATTTCAGCAAAAATGGGTGAGAGTGAACCAGACTAGTGAGTGGCTCTAAGGACAACTTGTCTGTCAATTTTGAAAACACAACAGTGACAGTTTCACAGTTACAGAGACACTTGAGCTCATCAAGCGTTAGCAGCAGGCACTTCATTGACTTCAGTGTAACTGTGTAACTCATAAGATAGAAGATACAGTACAGATACACACACACACACAGTTATCCTGTAAGAGAGAAACAGGACTATGGAGCATTAAATGTTAAATCACAAGCTCACAGCAAACCCAACAGACTCCCATGTTCAAAAAGAACATGTGTGTGCTCATGCATTCCTGTGTGATCCAGTGTGCTTGTTTTCTGTGTGTTATTGTGTATGACATGTGAAAAGGTCCTGGGGCATTCACATGCTTACGCACGCACACACGCACACACGCACACAACGGACACACACACACACACACACACACACACACACACACACACACACACACACACACACACACCCCTGGGGGTCTCACCAGCCTTCTCCATGATGATGTATTTTTAGCCTCTGAGTAACACCACCGAACTGTGTGTGCCTGTGTGTGTGTGTTTATGCATGCATGCTAATAGGTTGATCATGGCACTGAGGCGTGTCACACAACGCTGCCTTCCCTACTGACCCAGTCCTAAACTTCCCTTCCTGTCACATGACCACAGCCTGATCCATGACAGCTCCAGCTCCTCATCAGAGTGGAGTGTGACCCACCTGTGGCTCCTTCTGCTCCCTGCTGCTGGATTTAAGTGTGTTAAGATATTTCATCTCTTAAACCTGACTGAGGCTGAGGTGAGCTGGGAGCGTTCAACAATTCAAAATGATGATATTCTAAGTTCACCGGCAAGGATGATTATCAAAGTGAGATTTTTAAGAAGAATATTATTATTATAATTACTTCCTCCCACACCAAGCTGTTCTGCACACTATCACAATTATGTCTTCATTATATTTTTGTATGTGTGTGTGTGTGTTTGTGTGTGAAGCCAGAAGCAGTGTGTGTGTGGAACTGGTGTAAGAGCTAGCAGCGTTTTCAAAAATAATGCACTCACTCAAGTCACGTGCAAAGACTCACACATTCATTTCCCCCATGCCCCAGTGCCTTAGCAATCTGTTCATAGCGCCTGTCCAGCCTATGGGCAGATGAGCAGAGTGTCCTGCACTGACTGGGAAATGCAGAAGAGACAGAAAACGTCTCCAATCAGATCTCCAATGCTGCATTCTGCATCTAGTGGCCTTTTTGGAGTGTTTTGGACTGAGAGGAGCTCGCTTTATTGGAAGCATGTTCATCTGAAACTTTAGACTGTCACTAGAGTGTGAGATAATCATTCAACAGCACCTTCCTGCACAATTCATGCCTCAGTATTAGGAGCTACTCTAAGCAATAGATAGATTTACTGGACAAGGATTGAACCTAAATTAAAGACACTTTCAGTCGGCATCTCAGCTGACTGCTGAACATGTTTTTACCATCTGTGAGTTCAACTTGCTGCCCCAGATGAATTCTCTGTCCCAACTCCATACATTAGTATGGAGTATGTTGTGTATTCACAGTTCAGTACGTATAACAGAACAATCACAGGCTTGGAAAAATATTGTGATGTTCATTTGAGAAATGGAATTGGTAGGTTGCTCTAAAGTCCGTTTGACTGACATGCATTACAGCATGGATTGTAAAACTGCAAATAACACTCTTCATAAAGAAAAAGACTTGAGGACTCAGGAAAAAAATGTGATGAAGGTGCTCTTTGGTAGGGAACACCGAAGTTAAAAAAACTAAAGAAAGCCCAAGGCACTTTTCTGGAAAAAAGGTTAAAAAGCCTTTATTTAGATGCCTATTTCATACTGAAATAAAATAATAAAGAATCACAATGCATGTTAAAAATGAGCTGAGTAGAAACCCACGCATAGCAGCACGAACAGCCTTCTGAAGAAGTGCCTGGATTTTTCTCTTTTTTTAAAATAACAAAACCATCAGTTAAGAAAAAGCCACAAGACAAAAGTGAGTTTGTAGAAGAGATTTAAACGAGGAGACTAAGTCTGCCTGCCTGATCCCCAGGCACGTTGTTCCAGAGCTGAGGGGCCCGAACAGTCAAAGCCTGTCACCTTTGGTCACGAGCTGAGTTTTTGGAACCATTAGTAGGACACTGCCAGAGTCTCTCAAGCAGCAGTCAGGCTCATCAGGGAGTCAGCAAATCAAATAGGCAGGAGTCAGACCAGTCAAGGCTTTAAGAACAAGCAGTAAAATCTTAAAATCAAATCTCAGAGGTAACCAGTCAAGGGCAGCAGTGATTGGTGTAATGTGGTTGCGTGTCTTTGTATGTGTTAAAAGCCTGGCAGCAGTGCTTTGTATCAACTGCAGTGTATGGATATTATGCTAATTCAAGAATGAAGTGCATTGCAATGGTCGAGTGTTGCAGAGATTAAACAGTAAACTAAAGTACACTGTACAGAGGTAGGATGTTGTACGGGATTGGGACACACTGAAACTCATCTCAGTCCAAACATCAGCATCACAGTTCTTACAGATAGAAATATGAAACTTCCTCCATTCAAAATTTACTTTGGAAAGAAATGAATAAAGGAAGAGAGCTCCTTATTCCATATAGACTATAACTGATGTATCCATGCAGCGTGCAGTCTGCCTTTGTCAAGTAGTACACAAGTGGAACTATTTTTCTCATATGACTTCAAACAAGCATCAGAATGTCTGAAGAACACCTGTATTCCTTTATTTGTGTTGAGTAGCAAGAACATTTTCAAATGTGAAGATATTACAAATAAACAAAACTGTCTTCATGTCCAACAGTCTCAATATTGACTCTTACAAACCCTAACCCATAGTGTGTGTGTGTGTGTGTGTGTGTGTGTGTGTGTGTGTGTGTGTGAGCAGGAAGCCAGAGTGCATCACTCACCAGCATTGGAGATGCGTCTCCCTCTCTCCCAGTCCTGCTGCTCTCTGTCCAACTGCTCCTGCTGCTCCCTCTCCATCCGCTCTCTCTCCACCTTCTCCCTCTCCATCAGCTCACGCTCGGCGCGCTCCTGCTGCTCTCGCTCCACTCGCTCCCTCTCCGCCTGCGCCTCCCTCTCCTGACGTTCCAGCTCCTGACGCTCTCGCTCCTGTCGCTCACGCTCCAGCATCTCTCGCTCCAGGCGCTCCTGCTCCTGACGCTCCCTCTCCTGATGCTCACGCTCCATCTCCTTCTGCTTCTGCAGCTCCTGAAGCTGCCTGGAGGAGGAGAGGAGAGGAGAGGAGATGATGACAGGAGCAAAGGAGAGGAGAGGAGAGGAGAGGAGAGGAGATGATGACAGGAGCAAAGGAGAGGAGAGGAGAGGAGAGGAGAGGAGAGGTTAGGAAAAGAGGAGAGGAAGAAGAGAGGAGCAGAGGAAACAAGATAGGAGAGGACAGGAGGAGGGGAAACAGTAGAGGAGAGGACAGGAGGAGAGGAAACAGTAGAGGAGAGGAGAGGTTAGGAAGAGAGGAGAGGAAGAAATGAGGAGCAGAGGAGACAAGAGAAAACAAGATAGGAGAGGATGACAGGTGGAGAGACGAGGGGGGGAAAGAGAGAAGAGGAGGACAAGAGAAGAAGGACGAGAGGAGAGAAGAGAAAACAAAGGAGGGGAAGAGAGCAGAGGACAGGAGGAGAGGAAACAGTAGAGGAGAGGACAGGAGGAGAGGAAACAGTAGAGGAGAGGACAAAACAAATTAATGCTAAACTCTCAACATACCACTTGTATCTAATGCCCTAAATGTATTGTCTCTTCTACAATGTCACAATATAACTGATCTTTGACCAGCTTACTCTGGGCCAGGACCAGAAGTCATCACATGATCTTTGTCAAAGAAGTCAACTACCACCAGTGATTATAAGACACAGGTAAGGTGAAAGATAGAAGAAGGACAGATGTGGAGAAGAAATGACAAAGACAAGCAGAATGAGTGAAGAGGAGGAAGTTAGTGTCAGCCTGTCTTGACCCCCCTGACCCACAGGCAGTCACTGTTGTCATTATATAAGACATGTCATTATATAATAATTGCTCTTAGGCACAATGGCCATGCTGTTATGCAACCAGTCAGTTTTTCTAAAATTTGGGCACATTAACAAACACACACATTGAGTTAAGGATGGCCTGTGGCTGAAAGCCTCTCTCGGCTGCACACTGCTGCAAAGAGTGTGTGTGAGAGGACGAATATACGGAAACAAAGGCAAGGATAAAACTCTCATATGTTGGTTGTTTTTGAATTTGATGCAAAATGTAAAGTTAATGATTATGTAGTATGGTGTTTTCAGGGAGGGTTTCCTGCAGGTTTTCAACACAAAATTGTGCCTGCAGATCCAAGTTTGCTCACTAGGTGTCAGCAGAAGGCAGCAGTAGAAGGACCAGTGCATGTGTGACACTTCAGCAGCAGTGGAGGTAAACTGTGAGCAGTGTGTGTGTGTGTGGCTGTGCATGCATGTGAAAATGACTTAAGGCCATTTCCCGTTTACTCTATGTGAAATCTGGTGAAAACACTGTTATGATCCCTGTGGGGAAACTGTGCTGCTGTTAGAGCGGTTTGTACAAGAATATCTGATGAGAACAAGACCAAATAAAAACAACAGAGGTTATATATGCAACATGGATTATATAGATGTAGCACAGACTGAATAATAATGTGACTACAGCTTTCACAGGATGCTAACAGTAGCAGAAAGTATCAACAGCAGCAGCAGCAGAGCTTGAGAGAGAGGAAAAGTCAAATGTGCTTTATGGAAAAACATTAAAAGAATAAAATAAATATCATAGTGTAGAGTAGATTCCAGACACAGAGAGGAACAATATACTGGTCCATACTCACATTAACAAGTGTGATTTAGATGAATAAATAGAGAGCTACACAGTCCGTCCTTCATCACAGCAACTGACAGGTAGTGTGAAGGATTTTTATGAACAAATATAAAGTACAGGAAAGGTGCGTGTGGGTTGTAATCTATCAGGTTCACACACACACACACACACACACACACACACACACACACACACACACACACACACACACACACACACACACACACACACACACACACACACACACACACACACACACACGGTTCCCAGGAAGTTTCATTTTATTGGAAAGCGTCAACTGTTGTGTCACATTCTATGATTTACTTGGTGATAAATTGCATTGGCTGTAAATAAGTGAGCGTTACATTCATAAATTACGCAAGCAGGCAGAGAGATGGTGGGAACTGGGGCTAAATGCCAACATGCACTCTCTCTCTGACACACACACACACACACACACACACACGCACACACACACATCAAGTCACATCCCGTCCTGTCGTCTGCCCTCACTCATCCTGTTCTGCTGAAAGCTGACTCACAACTAAAAGTCTATCATCAGCATAAATGGTGCTTAATGCAAACACACTCCGTTTGCTTCCACCTGCACTGGTGACACACACACAAAACCTCACTTCACCAGTGACACAAACACACATCTCTTGGCTTGTTTGGACTGGCAGGTTTGTGTTCCCAAGGTATGCTTTGGGAATAGTTGTTCTCATGCATCAGGCTGCTGTGACAACGCCTTCTGCTTCCTTTGAGTCACTAAACAACAGACAAACCAATATATCATCATGTCTGTGTCAAATATACACCTGCACTTTGTACAAAATGTCATTGTCCTTTCGCCTAATTCAAAAGCTACATTTGGCAGGATGATGATGATATTTACGCTTGTAGACAGTTGGCATTAGTCTGTGCAAATTAGGTCATCAAGAGATTTGGCACATACTCAGCTACTTTCCCAGGCAGGGTGTCAAATAGACTGGGAATAGGATCTTATTAGAACTTGAGAGCTTATGAAGTTGATTATTCCTGGTATAGAAAATGGCTTTCTGTATCACATTTTATTTTTTGATCAGTTGCTTATTTATAGAGCTGTGGATGGAATTTCAATACTTTTAAGTCCTGACCAAAAATGTGTCCAAAGACAAATACGTTTCAGCTTGCTGCCTTCATCAGGGTCATCCACAATCCAAAACACATTGGATACAAGTGTTGCTGAAGTTTTGACCCCTTGAGACCTTTACTGTTCGCACCTTGGAAGTAGGTGAAGTTGTGCCAGAAAACCCTACCCTGCTTCACAGATGGCAAAGTTCTTCATTGCTCATGCATTGAACAAGAGCTCAAGGCATCAACTTGGCCTCCAAATTCCTAGACCCCTAACTGACTGAGCATCCATGACACCTGCCGGAACAAGTTCGATCCATAAAGGTCCCACCTCGCAACCCACAGGACCCAAAGGATCCGCTGGCAACGCCCCGGTGCCAGACACCACAGGACACCACAGGACACCACAGGACACCCCTAGACGACCTGTGTCCATGATTAGACTGGTCAGAACCACCAGAACCAAGTCTGATCCACGATGGGGCCTCCTTGTACGACTGGACATTTGGAGGTTGGGTTGATGTCATGAGCTCTTTGTCAGGTTCCTCAGATCACTCCTCAGCAGGTTTGAGGTGTTGCAGGGTGCATCTTTGTGCTGGGAGCATCAGGAGATCCGTTTCCATGAGGGGGTGCACCTGGTTTACAATGGTGATTCAATGGGTGGTGCATGTCAAGTGGCATCTACGTGAATGTCAGGACCCAAGGTTTCTCAGCAGAACATTGCACTGCAACCAGATGATCAATGATATTCACTTTACCCGTTAGTCATTTTAATGTTGTGACTGACTGGTGCTTGTGCCAAAAAAAGGATACTTTCATCCTACATTTTGGGTCACTTGATTGTCTTCAAGTCAACCTTAAGGTCGGCTACACTGCCCCTTAGACAGACCACACACGTCATCCAATCGAGGCTGGTCCAGTATTTCATTTTCACGTCTGGTACTTCAGGTGTCTACATGCTGCCATGAATCAAAATGACTGGTGTTTGTTGGTGTTCATTAGCGCTTCATTGACATAGTCCAAATAATCCATGTGTCTCCATAGACAGTATTGAAGGTTTAACATAATCTCTTATTTGGTCCTTTAATATTCCTTCAGCAAATCCTTTCTGATGGATGAAAATGACTGCATCTAAAAGTATAATCCTCTGTTTGACGCAACTTTAAAAATGTTTCTGAGGGGCCAAATGCTCATTCCTTTCCTCAGCTCAACCAAGTCTACATCCACAAATCTGGATTTTCTGCTTCCAGAAACTGCTAAGATTGCAGCAAGGGTAAAACCAAACACTAAGGTTTCCCTTCAGAGTCCTCTCAGTCATCAAAAATGTGTCAGTCAGGGCTGTCATGATTATGACAAGAGAAAGATATTTCATTTGTACCGGGTGTCCACAAATGTATATAATATAAAGAGGTTGTTAATAATGGAAATCTGAACAAAGAAGATGACTAATGTGCAAAAGTCAGTCAGTCTTTTCAAGAACAGGTAAAATGTTACCAGCCTTCCTTCTGTGTGCCCCTCTTTACACCTCTTCACCAGGAAGAAAGGATCTAATCAGTGAATTTACCCAATGTGGTGTTTGCTTGCATTATGACTGATTCAAATGAATATAAGCAGGACTCCAGCTAATTCCCTCAAACCCGCAGAGCTTAGCTGTGACACGGCTGCAGAGAGCTCAGATGCACCTATCTGCTCTGCAGGATTATCCTGACCTATAAGATGCCAGCCAGAGGTATGAAGGGGATTTTTAGAAGATTCTCTCTTTATGTATGCTACACCTCAATCTCCCTTACTCCCATATCTTTTACAGAATACAGGATTGAGTGGAGCACAGCATAAGGCTTCTCCCCATCCAAGTCTGTCTCCTGTCTCAATCGACTCAGAGAGCGAGAACACCAGAGGATGGAAAGACGGGCAGAATAGAATAAAGGGACAGAAAGAGTGAATGAAATTTAAAAGATTAGATTGGATCACAAACCTGACCCAAGATACAAGGCTGGATGGCTGCACACACACACACACACACACACACACACACACACACACACACACACACACAAAAACTGCCCCAGTTCTCACGGTGTCTCAGTAGTCCAATGATGTAATTACAGAATTGCAGGGGTAACCTGGATTTATGGGCGATGGAAGCGTGGCAGGGCCATGTCTCAGAGGACTTTACAGTCTCCTCTGAGGGCTTCCCCCATCTACAATAATATATTCCCTCTGATAGAAAATGAGTCCCTGTGGGATCCTCTGCACTGTAAAAGCAGCAGATCAGCTTCATGATTAAAATCAGCTCATGATATATCGGTGCGATGGTATTAAAATCAGTCTAATCAGGCAGATCAGAAGGGGTTCCACATTTTGACTCGGATTGCTCCTTTCTGTGCTAAGACGGCAAAACTGCCAACAGCCAGCAGCCAAATGCTGGCAGGCTGTAGCTGCTACAGCTGGTACAATTTGTCAAGCAGCAACGTTGGCTGGTAACTAACCATCGTTTATGTTCAACATCATGTGAGGTTTGTTACACAGAGCGAAAAGCTGCTGGAGTTTAGGAAACACAGGACAATCAAAAACAAGTTGATTGCTCTGATTAGCAAGGCAGCTGTTGTCTACGAGTGTCTTGGCAACAGTGATAATAAAATGAAAAGTGTTATCAAAATTGGTCTTGATTTTTTCCCCCATAATAATCTTATGAGGCCACCATGCTTGAGAGGAGGTCGTGTGGCTCAGGTACCACTTGGCGATGCCTCAGCCTGCTCAGTCGTCCTCCTGGATCCACATGCTCTACATATATTTTATAAGTTACTTGTATGAGATATTTTGTCATTGCAATCTGTATACTGTGATTTTGTTGGTCTGTTTTGTATACACAATATCTAATGCATGTGTGTCTGTCCTGGGAGAGGGATCCCATCCCTTTTGGGGAGCTTTTCCTTACTTGAATTAAGTGTCTAAGGACAGGGGGGGTTGTACACTGCACAGGTTGTAAGGCCCTCTGAGGCAATGAGATTTGTGATTTTGTGCAAAATCCTTTGTTGAAGAACATGACGAGTTTTGAAAAACATATGGAGGAGATTATAGCCGTATTGAAAGAATAATGTATGACTATCTTAACTTTAGAAATGATCTTGCAGCCAGAGAAAGAAGTGAATTCACTGGAGTAACTGTTGTGTCAGAGGAAAACACAGAACTTTGAACCACTGTGGAAGTCTTAGTATATTGTCTGAAAAGGCTAAATTAACCTGTGTTTAGTGGGACAAAATGTGGCTGTTCTGGTGGTCACTACAGCTAATGCTTCTCTTTAGAGTTTCCAGTTCAGCCTCCTGGACCTGTCGCCTTTCTGTCTCCTTAACATCTGCGCTACCATGCCATCTGTTTCCAGAGGGACTTCTGCTGCAGGAGTACATTTCTAACAAAGAAATCTGGACTAAAGGAGTCAATGTAATTTGTCTTGTACGCTGCCTGATTTTTCCTCATTACACTCAGTGTGGTGAGAGGGTGGACTTGCTGAATCTGTTGTAATTAGAGCAGAGAGGCAACCTCAGCTGTACTGATACCTAGTTACACTGTTGTTTCTTTTGTTGTAGTTAAACGGCTGTGCTGGCATTGATGAAAGTCTCTAAGCTCAGAGGCTTTTTAAACTCTCGGGCAAATTTACACTGGAAGGACAACATAGTTGTGACTTAGTTGTTTTGGGATTCCTGCTTATAAATGAAACATATTCAGCACTGGTTGGTCATTTTTTTCCTCCAGTGCAATTCAAACTACACACACACACACACTTCAAACATGTCTCTCCAGACAGGTTATTTTAAGTGTGTGCGCACATTGTTTTGGAATGTCATGATCTCCTGCTTCAGGGAATGTTGTGTGCATGTGTTACATTTGTAAAAAATACATGACATGTTTGAGGTGTGCGTGTGACATGTTTGAGGTGTGTATGTGTGTGTGTGTGTGTGTGTGTTCTTGTGGATAAATCATGTGCATGCAGACGACCCAAAGGGGACAGTGAGCCTGTCATTCACAGGGGGCCGTCTATGACTTTACTACACAGTGTGGCTCTTCAGAAGATGTCATGCGATAGTAACGCCCCCCTTCTCAGTGCACACATTCCTGTACGATGAGAGCAGCGTCTCTCACTGCCAAAACTGTACAAGTACAACACACTTTCATTAAGAATGGCAGTTATATGAGTTATATGCGTCTCTACTGCTCACACTAGCCTGAACACAAGGTGGAAGTCAACATGCCCGCAGTCACTTTCATTTAATACAAAATAATGGACACAAAAAATGTCAGTTATTTAAGATTTTAATAGTTTCTACTTCACTTCGGGTTTTTTCCCCCCAAAAATACTGCCATATACCAGTGCTAGGGATGTTGATGAAGGTTCTCAGTCATCAAGGTCATGCTAATTGTAAGTGCTGTATCGTAGGCAACTGGAATTGTTTCAGTTTGTTGAAGACGTTTCACCTCTCATCCAAGAGGCTTCTTCACTTCTAACTAACTGGAGGGGAGTTGCAGGCTTTTAAACACTCTGTGGGAGTGTCCTTACATAGTGTGGGAGTGTCCTTACATAGTGTGGGAGTGTCCTTACATAGTATGGGAGTGTCCTTACAGAGTCGTTAAGGACACGTGTGAGCTCTGAGTGACAGAGTCTTTAGGGCCACTTGTGGGTCGTTGGTCCAACCTGCCATGGTCCATGAACCGGCCTTCATGTGGGTTTCTAAGGCTAGGTGAGCCCAGATGTGAATGGTTGTTAAGCTGTCTGGGGAGAGAACTCAGTACTGCATTGTAGGTGGGTGATAAGTAATGTCTTAGTCCGCCTCCTCTGTTCAAAGACAGTTGTTCCAGTTTGACATAGATGGATTCATTTACTCCTCTTTCAAACCATCTGTCGTCTCTGGCCAAGATGTTTACATTGTCATCCTCAAAGGAATGATTTGTCTCCTTCAGATGTAAGCTGTTGCACTCATAATGTCAAACTGCTGCCCCTGTGTAGAACCACACCGTGTAGACTAGAGCCCAACATGTTCCTGTCAGTGTGGATGTTTGTTACAGTTTCAGAAGAAGACAACACAATTACCATTTAGGTTTTAGAAAAGAGGGGAAAGTCTACACGTTCTTATTAGTGCTGTGGAAAATTAAATCATCCATCTCTGCTCACTACATCTTAGCCTTTCGTACTCGTATTCAGGCGTGAATAAACTACAGGTTAGGAATGTGAAATGATCTGTTATCTGTTATCTGGTATGGGCTGAGGCATCATCCCTAACCAAAGCCAGTAAGTTGAAAAAGTAAACTGTGTTGTTTATTTTACAGCAGGTTTGTTGACTTGCTGAACACAGGTGTAACTGATCACTAATTGCTGCAGTGCAATAATTGCTGGAGGGGAGCCATCGTTAATGTCATTACTTCCACCTGTGCCTCTCCTGCTACATGATGAGTCAAAGTGATTGCTGTGAAAAAGGTCGATGATCCTGACATTTGGGAACAAGAGTGCTCTGAATAGGAATGAAGCAAAACAACATGCAAAGCACAAGATGGACAGGGAAGAAGAGAAAGAAGGAGATACTCTGTGTGTCTTTTGCGTTTAAAAACTGCATTTGCAAAAAAAAGTAGAATCTTGGGTGAGAAGGAACATTCAGTTCATGTTCTTGATAATAATACATTTCTACCTCAAGACGACTTTGCCTACAAGTGTTCTTGTAAAAAGCTAAACAATCTGAGGGTCGAGGAGATGCGATTTGGTTTTCTTTTTCAGAATTCAAAGGGGGGACAGTGACAGAAAAAAGTTTGAAAGCCACTGAAAAGACTGTTCTCAGTTGTGGTGTGGCGTATCAGCGGTGATCAGCATGAGTGTACATGAGAGGGTGTCAAGTGATACTCTTCACTAACCTCCTGTTGGCTTGACAGATGGCTGTAAAACCTCTGTTGAACAGCAACTGTGGTCGGCTCGATTAATGTCACTTACTTGTCCCACAGTGATCAGTTTCGTAGCCTAAAAGATATCATAATGTCTCTTTGCTCCATCTGTATGTTCAGTACAGTATACAGTACACACACTTTGCTAAAATACAGCCAAATATTCTACTTCTGACTGGACTACGGAGCCTCAGGAACAGGAACATTTGCATTATTTGGCAACAGAATGATTGAAACATACTGAGCATATGGATGGACAGGGAGGAGGTGGACGTTGTGTAAGTACATTAGAAACTTTTTTGCACTTTGTGACCATTGGAATCAACTGTAACTAACACGGTTTGAGCAAACAAGAAACTTTTTACAGCCACCTCTATCAAATCCTCTCAAATCTATGGAGATACATATTTGAGTAGACTAACCCTTTATATTTTCTAAAAGTCTTTTGTGTAAAGCTAATATCTAGAGCAGATAATGTAAATACGAACTATTGACAGTGTTTGCCCTGTCTGCACTGCCTCTCATGGCAGAACCTAAAACAGGTTTCTCTTCCCTCCACGTCGCTCTCTGCCTTGCAGGGAAACGTCAGAGGATTCAAAGCTGTGAAAAGCCTCCTGCACGCTTTAACTGGCGTCTCACTTGCCTTCTGACAAGAGTTGCCGGGGAAACCGTTGCTAAGGGAGTGTGGGCGGTGGCACGGCCTGAATCCCTGCACACAGACATACATGCACATGCACATGCACACATATTCCTTTTCCTCTTTGCAACAACTTACTATGACTGAGTTCAAGACTCTCTGAGGCAGAGTCAGAAAGGATTTGGGTTAATATTGGAAACATCAAACGTCTCACTGTCGAAATTAAGAGAAGGAGGGCGGCTGCAGAGACAGAATGCAAATAACGTTACAATAGGATCTGCAGTGAAAGGTTGTGAAGATCAAAGGCTTGCAAAGGCTCTCCAATACATTTCATCACTTCAGATTAACAGCTATTAAGTGTATACATTAGATACTCAAATGATGAGAAGGGACACAAACAGTTGAGCTTTATATTAAAGTCCTTGTTATAAGCTTTAATTAATAGTAAATAAGCCATTTATTAGACCTTATAAGATGCTTATTGACATTAATTAAGATATATAAGGGTTAATAATAGCATAATTGCATTTATTATTATTACAGTTTATAGACAGCTTAACATTAGTGCCTTATTAATATTAATAAATACTCTATTACCTATTAACAGTTAACTATGCTTTTCTGCAGCTACTGGATCTAAAGTGGGAACATTAAGGTTAATAAATCCTTTATTATGCACTTAACTATGATTTTGCAGCTCCATTTATATTAGGCACCATATAGTCGGGGGAAAATGTAAATGAACAATATATACAGTATGTGTATATACATATATACATATATGTATATATGTATATACACAGAGACAGAAGAGTGGGACCACTAGTGAAAATATTCTCTTTTGCATTCTTCTAGAATTTAATACCGTTTTATTTATTCTTCGTCTTCAAGTAGTTGTGTCAAAGCTTTGAAGTGTGTTTGGGCTCATTATCCTGCTGCAGTGTGAATCTTTCTTCAGGGAGTGTATCATGTCTCTGAATAATGGATCGGTACTTCTACTTGGTCAGGGTGGAGTCAATTCTGTGTAGAGGTCCAACTCCAGAGGAGGCAAAACAGCCCCAGACTGGAATACTCCCACCACCATGTTTCACTGTGGGTTGAAACACTGTGGTATCATTCTCTCTCCTGTTCGTCTCCTTACATACACCCTTCTGTTACTGACTAAATCTCAAACTTGGACTCTTCAGTAAATAGAACTTTTTATTTATCTGACTCTCAGGGAACAACGCTTGATGTACTGATCCTCTGAGGTGTGTGGTCACACTTTGGATACAACTGATCCTGTTTCTTAAAAGTGTTTTAGAGTTCTGTGCTGCCATCTTACAAACCTTTAGTTGAGCCATGATTTGACATGATTTAATACTGCAGCAAGACAATGAGCCCAAACACACCTCAAATCTTTGCAAGAACTACTTAAAGATAGATAATGTAGCACTCATGAACATTCAACTTTTCACTCCAAAGAAGCTGCAGTGAAGACAAACTTGAGGGATTTATCCAACCAACCATTTGACCTTAAACAGTGGTAATGAAACAGAACAACACTACATCACACATTTGAGACTAAATTATAACAAAACTCAACAAGGAAGAAAGGAGAAATAGATCAGAGTGGACTGAAATGAAACATCTACTACAAGAAATTTAAACACAGAAAGTGAGAATGTAGCAGCCGTCCCTACCAGTCTTAATGGTCAGGTGTCTATAATGCAGTCACCATCAACCCACGACAAGTCACAAGCCAACCATTGGTTAATCCAGAGTTCTTCATGACACGCTATGACACAAACCATGCCCTCTTTCTACAACTACAAACAACACCAGATATAGTATTTAAATATGTAATTCATGACACTCAGACGCTCAAGTTTCACATACAGTATGTCCATGGAGAATGTTGCTCTTAAAAGTAGCATCCATTTCCAATTCAAAGCAAGTCTAAGGTTGTGTCTTCCTGTATAGTTATTATAGTTATTCTTAATGCCTGTCACTGGGTCGAAGTCCAATTTATCCAGGTCGGAGAAGTTATAACATTATAATTATTTTTCATGGCAGAGTGCAGAGGATGCCTGAGGGAAGACGCTGCTCTGTAGTCTGGTGGTATGGCAATAAAAAAAGTTTAGTTTGTTTCACCAGTCATATTACAGATATCCAACAAACAGCTGTGTTTGAAAAAGGAAAGTAGTATTGAAAATATGTTGCGTTTTTCTTTCACTCCTTTTGTCCACACAGGCAGCCAGAATCAACAAAGAGATCCGTCCTTCAAATAAATAAGTGAGCAGGGTAATGCAGTAATCAATGTCATACTTTCCACTGCCAGTGGCTATATATTTTGGTTGATATCACTTTTGAATTTAAAATTTTCACTGCTATATTGCCGTGAATGTTAAATCATTTTTTCCTTGAGCAAAAATGATGTCACATTATGGTTTTGCCTCTTTGCCACAAGTGACAACTGTGCTAATTCATCAGGGACACTGAAGTCTGGCGAAATCTGTTGGCCCGGATGCTGCAGCTCGCCCGATTGGCTCACAGAACCAGGAAATGTTGTTTGAATGGATAGGAGCCCAGATGGACCATATGGACCTACTCTAGCGAGGATCTAGTCCAAGTGTGCAATATATGCACACACACTTGCACACTGGGTCATGTGTCCCACTAACATAAGACCCCAACCTTGTTATCAAAGCCAAGCTAACATATTGGTTATAGGGGCAAGATGTGTGTGTGTTCATATCAAACCTTTAAGAATATATGCTGATGTCAACACGTGTTAGCAGCTACTGGTGTTTTCACCCTGAGAGTGTTAAATACCAGCAGCTAAACGCTAACACAAATCTAACACATATATTCACATTCTTTTCCTCTATTTCATTTCATTCTTTCATTCAAGACGATGCAACACATTTCCTCTCTCTCCCAACACACACTCCCTTGCTCCCACGCACCACACGTCTATTTATACACACAGCCTATTATTTCCAGCTCATGTCTTTTTAATCTGAGGGTAGTACCCTGCATTTCTGAACAGGTGGTTTATCCGCACTCTTTCCCTCAGTCATCCATGAATCCACTCGCACATGCAGTGAATATTTCCATCAATCCATCAATCATTGTTGGAGCGATACGGCATCTTTTACCTCTCGATGAAAAGGAGGATTACAGAAGCAATGGAGGAGTAGTTGAATAAATAAGTGGAGGAAGATGTGCATCATATTTAACTGTTATGTGACCCTGTGGAACACCCCAATACAGAGACATTTGAATTATCCATCCTCTCCATGGATGAATGATGTCAATGTCTACTCCTCACACAGAGTGAAGACCCACAGTGAGCTGGAGGAGGCCACACTGATGAGTGTGGAGTGTGTCTCATGGAACATGTGTGGTCACTGAGGAATGAGGTGGTCCTTTCATTGGTGAGTTGATGTTTTCCAATGAAGCAGAGAGGAACGAGGAGAGGAGGATCATCACTATCACTCCCATTTGTAAACACTCATCCATGTCTCCAACTTTTTCTTTCCTCTCTCTCTTCTTCCATCTCCATGTCAGGCTCCATGGCTCAGTGTGACATGCCTGATGAAAAGCATTGTAACTAAATGAAGTAAGACATAGCCAAAACATGAGCGGTCATGTTGAGTGAGCCCATTACTGTCATCAAAGGGAAGGTTATAAATAATTTGACAAACATCTTCGAGAGAATATTTTCCCTATTGTGCCTTTAAGATGTGTCTGTGAAACTGTGTTCAGAGGGTTAAGAATCCATGGTGGAAGCTCAGAATGAAAGGATGGTTGAACAGTGAAAGAACAATGTGTACAATATCAACCATTTTGATATTTTTTTAATTATTTTAGTCAAGTGTCAAACATTTGCTGGTCCCGGTTTCTTACGTGTTTGGGTTTTGGACTGTTCGTTGGAAGCAGGCACAGTGAATGTGCTGAGTTCATAAACTTTTGCCCAGGGGTGATCCACACAGTGCTTGGTGATGTTCTGCTATCTGGATTAAGGACAGCTAAACTAGTTAGATACAGGTAAAGATAATTTGTCTCATAAGGGTGTTAAGATGATAAGTGACACTTCATAGGAAATACTGTATACACTGTAAATAAATACATGATGGGCCATAGTGCGTAGATCTGGGACCAATCCCACCCAACCGGTATAAGGTGCCGATTCTGAAATTCTCTAATATCCTCCACCAAAGAGGCTATGTGTTTGCCCGTGTTCATTTTTTGTATTTTTTTTTTGTTGGTTGGTTTGTTTGTCAGCAACCAACCAACCAAGAGCAAATGTATTGTATTTTCAAATTAAATTATTTTATCAGCAGTCGGACATAAAAAAACACATTTACTAATATTCGAGAAAATGCCGAATAGTCGCCCTGATAATCAGCCTGCCTGATCATCGGCCAATCCCTGCTCTGGTACTGGTCTAAGTATCTGCAGAAATTTAAATTAAATAGGTATAGTATACTGTTAAATCATGTAAGCAGGAAGCTGAATATTTAGGCTTTTCATGTTTCACATAAATTACATGACACTCTATATGCAGTGATGTTGCTAGGTTTTCAATATAATGAGTCCTCAGAACCCTCAGCTGGTCACCCAATGAAATTTTACAATTTACCAATTGTAGTGTTAACCTCCTGTTTCATGTTACATGGTTATTATCATGGTTATATTCATGTATGTTAAAAATATATCTGAAGATTAAACAAATAACAACAAATGAAATCCGACATCTGAAAACAAAACACTGGCACATCTACAGCTGCCCCCTGAGAGATGATGAGCCTGTCAGTCAGTGGGAGACTGATTTTATCAGAGTACAAAAACAGGATGAAACAGAGAAGCTAACAGAAATGCACAGGGATAATCTCAATGGGGAATTATATATAAAGGGAAACATAAATGTACTTTTATATTAGCTGCTGAATTAGTTAAAAAAAGAAAAATCAAACTGACAACATGCGATGGTATTTAACAGAGGAGAGAAGCCGTAATCTGTCCTAGGGCCCCAACATGTGTCGACCCCGGCCCCGCTCTGACAGCGCTGTCAGGAGCCTGACAGGAGAGACACTCCATGTGGCGCTGGGATTTTATAACTGAACTTTAAGTAGGAAGCACACTTTTACTTTCTCTGACTGCGTGGAAATCTGATAAATAAGGTGTTAAATGTGAGACTGAGGCCGCAGGTAAAACACACTGATGTAGGCTGATGAAGAAGTTTAGTGTAGCGCTGAACTGAAAAAAACATGAAAAGTTGAATCTTTTTATTGAACAGTAAATCCGATTCAACTGATAAACCCTGAGTCCAGTATGTCTACAAAATATAAATGAGCTAAACCGTGGTTTATTTCCACGGTTTCAACATGACGCGTCTCCTGAATGGCAAAGCATCATCCATCATCAAGTAAATACAGAATCCATCGGCGCTGATTATTTTTGACAAGTTGGTCTTGTTGCAGCAGCAAGTATCAGTCATGATGTTTAAGATATGCACACAGTGTGCAGATGGTTGGAAAAGGTGACCAGCAGATTTTTTTTTTCTTTCTTGACAGTGTTTCCTTTTATAATTATTACAATACAGATTTGTTGTCCACAATGGAGCACTATCAGGGATAAGTATGGTGCTTCCCATGGAAGCATGTATAGTGAGTTCACAGTGTCCTTTCAGATTTTAATGTGTCAGGAACCTCACTGCATATGGGCATACTTGTGCATTCAAATGTACTACTTGATACTGTTTGGACAGGTGGTTAATAGAATAACTTTGAGGTCAGCCAAAACTACAAAGTTTTTATGTTACAAATTAAATCCATGAAATGCTTTGAAAAAGGTTTATGATTAAAAGCTTAGATAATAATTTCAAGCAGATGTTAGTGAGCAGATGTTTTCAGTCCTTAAACTTCCAATAAACAATCAACACAACTGACTGGATTACTGACAGCAGCATACTGATGAGCTCAAAAACAACCTGACGATGTTAGTTTGCCAGACACACCTTCAGCATCTTCCAAAGCTTACAATGTGTTAGCTTTCCTTTTAAAGAAGCAGAAGGCTTGATGTGAGAGCACGCTGCCAATTCATTTGTACACTCCTCCTCTCCCTCCATCACCCTGTTCTCACTCTGCTCTACACATCCTTTACTCGCTCTCCCAGCAGGCTGATACTGGCCTCTGTATCAGCAGATGACCTCAGTCACTGATCCACTCGCTTGCCTGTCTGTCATCCACTGCTAAATATGGAGCGTGACCGGAACCAAGGGGGAGCGAAGGGAGGAGGGCAGGAGGAAAAGAACGGCAAATGAAGCTAGACAGAGACAAAAGGGTGAAAGTCAGAAAGCAACAAGAGGGAGGGAAAAGAAAGAACCGGAGATGAAGGGAGGAGGGAGCTGGCAGCCACATCCATCACACTCTCAGACCTGCAGAGTCTATAAAACTCCTGGCAGATCCAAGTTCACCTCAAACACAATTAGAGGAACCACTGACTCATACCTGAAGAATGCTTTACTACTCGTGTGTGAGTATGTGTGTCAGAGAGAGACAAAGAAAAAGAACAAATAGAGATTGCATGTCTGAATAATGACAGAATGAATTATATATTTTAGCATCATTCATCTGGAGGGAATGTGCCTTGCTCCAGATCAGCTGAGACTGACACCCGGTCCATTCAGACCCGAATGAACTCAGATGAACTTGTTACCGAACAGGATGGCTAGATCAGAACAAAGGGAACACTAAACTACTGTAAAGGCAAAGCAGGTGAGTGTGTGTGGGTGATGATGGCTTTCACACAGGCAGAGCAGAGAAAGGGTCATCGAGCAACGTTTCAACAAGTCACAACTCAACACACACACACACACACACACACACACACACACACACACACATACACACACTTTAAATATGCAAAAGTTGTTGTCATTTTGAGTCATTGTGCATCTAACTTGTACACAATGTTCACATCAACATCCAAGTCATAAGTACGACTGAGACACTAAGGTTTCCCTGAGAGCTCTATCAGACAAGGCACTAAATACAACAGAGGTGCTGCCTGAGACACAAAGCAAGTTGTCTAATGAAACTAAACTCCAAGTCATTAACATTATTACTTTTCCATCTCTGCCATTCATCCCATATGACATGAACACAACACCTGGCAGTGATAATGCAAAATGATGATGACTGGGAAGTGTCAAACTTTATCAGAGTAAACTGTTGAGTCTCTAGTGAATGAGCAAACATCTGAGTAATTTCACACATTCATTTACACATTTACAAATCTTTGTGGTGGAAGTAAAGCAGGTCGTCCACTAATCAGAGGGTGTTAGTCTGATCCCCAGCCAAGTATTCTGAAGCAAGACACTGAACCCCATATTGATCCTGATGGCTGTCCCCTCTGTGAGTGTGGCCCCTCTGTGAGTGTTCCCTCTGTGAGTGTGGCCCCTCTGTGAGTGGCCCCTCTGTGAGTGTTCCCTCTGTGAGTGTGGCCCCTCTGTGAGTGGCCCCTCTGTGAGTGTTCCCTCTGTGAGTGTGGCCCCTCTGTGAGTATGGCCCCTCTGTGAGTATGGCCCCTCTGTGAGTGTGTCCCCTCTGTGAGTGTGTCCCCTGTGTGAGTATGGCCCCTCTGTGAGTATGGCCCCTCTGTGAGTGTGTCCCCTCTGTGAGTGTGGCCCCTCTGTGAGTGTTCCCTCTGTGAGTGTCCCCTCTGTGAGTGTTCCCTCTGTGAGTGTGGCCCCTCTGTGAGTGTCCCCTCTGTGAGTGTTCCCTCTGTGAGTGTGGCCCCTCTGTGAGTGTGGCCCCTCTGTGAGTGTCCCCTCTGTGAGTGTATGTGTTCGTTTTGGTTAGGAGGCGCTGCATCACTCAGTTCATCTTCATCATTATCAGTCTATGATTTCTTCTTTTTAATGTCGATGATTTAAATGTATTCACTCAATCTGCCTTTTATCATTTTGACTTCTATACTGTATGTACAAATGAAAAAATGATTAAGTGTAAATGGCGTAGGGCCACCATCAACCTCCAGAACAGCTGGAAGTCTTTGATGACCTACTTTTAATGAGCAGCATTCTTCCAAAAGATATTCCTTCATTGACTGTTTCAGTGATGGTGGTGGAGAGTGCTGCCTGAGTTAACCCTCAGAGGACTGAGGCGGTCTCTATGAGGTGTCCTCTGACCACGCTGGACATTAAAAGTGTTTATACCTGGTCCAGTTGCCATATTGTGTGAATATTTGGATAGTGGCAGATCAGACAGTCTCTCATGGTCATTAATAATGATGCACTTGGTTGTACACATGAAGAATGACACAAATAGTAGTGCTAAAAATGAAAGAAGATGTTCAGGCCCTGGTTCCTCCCTTCATCCACTCAGCTGGCCTGAAGGCTGGTCACAGCGTGAGGTGGGTTTGAATGTCCGGCTCAGAGGTCTCAGAAGGTTACAGAAATGGTCGGACACAGACCTCCCATCAGAGAGCACTCCTGCCATGATGGGAGCATCTGCATTCATTACGTATCTCCACGTATTTATTATTATATATACTGAAAGGGGCTATATGTAAGAACCTTGAATTCATACAAAAAGGGGCAGCATATAACCAAAGTAACTGCTAACTGTATATTGTTTATACATCAATGACAGGAACAACTGTTAGCTTGTTAGCTCAGTTAGCTGTGCAGCTAGTCAGACTACCAGGAGAATATTGGTGTTTACACCACTTTTCCCGACCACTGGGAGAAAGAGGTTTTCAGGCCTGGGGCTAGCTGGTTAGCATGCTAACTTCAGTAGATATCTCTGGAACCCTACATGTGAATACCGTTGACATAATGTCAAAACTGCTATTTGTTCACGTTCCGTTGATACTTTTAGCTAATTCTTGAATGTTTTGAACTTAAATTCTTACATATTGTACCTTTAAGTATTTCCTTCAAATGTGTTTGTGATGCAGTGGACACTGACGTTCTCACAGTGTTAAGGTTGTCTAGGTGCCCTTCATGACATTACAACACGGTGTGCACCAGCTGCCCTTTCTCTGAACTGGTTACCAAATCAGTCGTCATTGTTTGGCTCATGTAAGTGATACTAAAGTTAGATGTTTACAGCTCTGTGTGTGGTCGTGTGTTGGGATCAGGGGAGGCTGAATAGAAAATGCTCTGACCTTCGCTATTCTATTCAAAATGTTCATGGACTGTCCCTGACTGGGTGCACAGCTGTCACTGTGCACAGACATGCTTGTAAAGAAATTGGAGGCTGTGTGTAAACATGTTCATACACTTCACTGTGTCCATGTTCCTGTGTTTGCATGTAAGAATGTGTATTGGTAATTTATTCTAATTAAATCCTTGAACAAGCTTTCTGGTGAACAGGTTCCAAACCTTGGCCAACAGCTGGCCTCCATTAATATCAGCTCTGTGTCTGTGTGTATGTGAGACAGAGAGAGTGTGTGTGTGTGTGTGAATACATGTGTGGTGTGTTTTCTAGCTGTTCCAGAGCCTCATTATTACCTGAGGGAAAGAGTGGCCTTGTATGGGGAAGAAAAACAACTACGAGCATGCAGGGTTGTGTGTGTGTGTGAGTCTGTGTTAGACACTGACAGCTTGGTGGTGAGAATGATATTACTTTGAAATGAATGGATCTAAAAAAAGAATAGAAATGTAGGTAGTGTCAAGGATAGAGAAACAAGGTGAACACACTCTCCATTTAAATTCACACACAATGTTTGAAGTATTGGCCCACGTGTTCAGATCTTTTGTCTTTATCGGGCCGAGGATCTCTCTTCTTAGAGCCCTCTTCCATACACTCTACATGTGATGGCTTTGCTTGATTCTGGGAAGTGGGAACGGAAAATACAAATCAACTCAGCAAGGTTGATTTGATTTAACTCAGTGTGAGAACATAAAGTCCCTATTTGTGTTTGCGTGGTCCTTACCTTCTCTGCATGTCCATCTCCTCTGGTGTGGGGCCATTCTGAACCTGGGGACCCTGTCTGGGCAATGTGGGGCCTGTAGAGGGCGACACACACAGACAGCTCCCGTTAGCTCATATCACCATCCTTCTGGCTGAAACACAACTCCTTGTGCGTTATTTTAATAAACAAAAAACACACAAAAGCTAATTTCCAGTTTTGACTTTCATCAAAACTAAGTTACATGGAGTCATTAGTGCAGAGAGCTGTATAAAAGCCTCCAATCAGGTCAGGAGGAAACAGAGAGACACTGCTGGCTGTCATGGCAACACAGTATTTGGCAGAATATCTGCAGGTTGTTTGGATTCAGGAGGTCTCAGGTGCAAAGAGGAGAGTTGTTCTGCTGTCACATCCTCTGAAGTCACATGGCATGTGTACTGTTTATTTTACAAGACACTTAATATGAAGGAGTTGAAACAGCTAACATTTTTTATTTTACACTGTTCACAAAGGCCTTGTAAAGCTGTTTGTGTTTACATAGTGTTGTAAAATAGTGAATTTTACTTTGTATTTTTACATGAACAATAAGGTTTTAGTAGAATAGTAGTAAGTAAGGTATTAAAATATATATATGGATTTGTTTTACTCTTTATGTATGGTACTGATATGGTCCCTCTTCTAACCCTGTGTGGTGATAGAAGGAGATGGTCCAATCGGCACAGACTAAATTCTCAACATAGTCAGTCAGAGTCCAGTTTATCAGTGGAGAGTGAGCAGGTACAACAGTGTGAAGGTTCTGTGTATACAGACCAACAGAGACTGGATGGAGTCACACTGAGGGCCTGAACTAAACTTTATATCAGCCCACTGGACTGTAACTGAGCAGCTTCTCCTGCACAGAGAATAACAATCAACATAGATGAATACCTTAAAAGGTCCAAATGAACCAGGGCAATATACTGATGTTATATTAATATCATGATATGACTATATATGGTCTTAGATTTTGGATATCATTATATGACATAAATGTTGTCTTTTCCCAGTTTTACCAGCTGCATTACAGTAAAGTGATGTTATTTTCTTACCAGACTCTTCAACTTGTCCTAATACTTGTCTTTACCCACTTAGTCATTACATTACTGATAATTATTGATCAAAAATCTCATTGTGTTCATATTTTGTGTGTTTTTTGAGTACACATCCCTACAATATGGTTCTAATATCGATATCTAGGTACAAAATCAAAAATATTGTGCTGTTTGATTTTGTTCCCCTGTCCCTGAATGTATGAAGTGCTTTTGAGGAGATTTCAAAATATCGAGATGTAAATCGTGTAATATGATACAGCTTAAAAATATCACAATATTATTTTAAGGCCATATCACCCAGCCCTAGAAGAGCCCCAGCATAAACCCTGAAACACTGACAGCACACACTGCCGTGCCCTCAGCAGCCTTTGGCACAAGAACAAGAGACACCCAGACATCACTGTCTCATTTACACCCACTAATGAGCTAACTCTTCTGCAGAACCTGGGCCGGGCCAGATGGACCAACATGGTACTTTTTCCCCCTCTGTGTACCAAAGAGCCAAACACACCTGCACACGCACACGCACACGCACACGCACGCACACACACCAGAGGGTTTTGGATCTGGATTAAGCTGACTAGATTTGACTGCAGCAGCAGCAGCAGCACAGAAAATCCTGTCTGATATTGTGAAAACAGAAATAGAAATAACTTTTTCTTGTGTTTCCTTCGTCTGTAATCCTCACTCACATGCCCCACTGACCAAATGAAACCAAGAGAAGCAAATGTGGGTCAAGCAAAGACCCTGACAGTGCCGTTTGTAAAAGACACCTGTCTGTGACTCCAATATCTATGTTAGCTTTGTTTTAACCCCTGAGCAGCAAACATGTGTGTGTGTGTGTGTGTGTGTTGGATGACTCACCAACACCACTTAATAGGTGTCTGTCATGATGACGATGATGATGATGATGATGTTGAAATTACATACATGCACAGCCAAGCAAACTGTACTGTTAATATCACGTCTTATCAATGTTTGGGCTTATTAATGGCTGCCCAGGTTTATTAATGGCTGCCCAATTGTTTTTGTGCGAGTTGCTGAGTTTTGAGGATATGGGCTGTGGAGATGTCTGACCTCTCTTGAATACAGTGGAACTAGAGAAGAAACAATGAACCGGTTCCTCCAGCTAATCAACAGACCTTGTTGTGAGCAGTTCCATGTAGGAACTATTTTCATCCCGCTGCAGAAGGATGTGTGCATCTACTCATGGACGAGAGGCTAGCTAACAAAGCTAGCTAAGCTAACTAACATTACAGCTCAGCCGAGGAGGACACCATAAATGTTTACATCCATTGCTGTCATAAGAGACGATCGTTCATGAGTAGATGCATGCTTTCCATCTGAGTGGTGGTACAGCTGGTTCCAGTCATGATGTCTGGAAAGAAACATTGCTGTTGAATTTTTTTAAACTCAGCTATAACCAATAACTCCAAAACTCTGCAACTCACAAATCTCACAAGTAAGTAGCAGTTGAGAATTGAAGTGAAGACTTATGGCTTGAAACATCACCCATGCACTTAGTGGAAGTGTGTGAGGCAGTCTGACCTCTGCATCAGTGCCTTCTGGACTTCTGCCACAGAACCTTCTGGACCTCTAACAATGGCGTTGAATGAAACAGAAAAATGTACAACACTGGCCGCATCTCCAGGAAGCACAGAATAATCATTTCTACATCCAGCTCTCTACTGTATCTGCCATGATTATCGAAATGATCTCATCTTATTACCATTGTGATGGTTTCCTTCTTGTACGGCCTGAATTGAAATACTATTGAATTAAGCTGAGTCCACAGGCAGTCAATATCTGCGACTGTAATTGCTGACATGGTCTCTCGTCTCCATCTTCCGCTGCCTGTGGGTGTAATTGTGTTACTGTCTGCTCTAATTGAGCTTATGTGCTAATGACAGAACGCAGGCAGCAGCCTAGCAGGGCCACAGCCCTGATAGCCGCTCAGGAGGGAAGACTTAAGATCAGATCAGCCGGCCTCACATTCATTTAAGCCTCATTTTCTTATTAAACCCGGCTTTTTATTACTGCATCCTATTATTTTACCATTTCACTACAAGGAAGTGTAACGTCCCAACACCCAGTGGACACAGTGACTCACAAGGTGCCGTCTCTTTTCTTTTGTCCTCAATTGGAAGGAATTGATTTAATGACCCACAACAGCACTTAGGCTTGGCCACCATCCAAAAACACTATCTGGCACAATAACTGGTAAGAAGAAAACAGAAGACAACAGGCAGGGCAAAGAGAGAAGGCACAAATGTGAAGCTAATGAGAGGCAGCTAGTATTCAAAGACAGACAGAACCAAGACAAACTGGGCTGAACTTCACTTATAAGCTGGTCATGATTCCACTATGTGCTACTAAAGTACACCTCAGGGAAGGAGTGTTTTTAATATATCATCTCCTCAGCAGATAATAGTTCGAAGGACTAATCAGAAAAAAACAGCAGTGTCACAGGAGAGATAAAGAATGCTTAAATACAATTCCATGAATACTTATTTCCACAATAAAGTTTTCTAGTTGACTTCAACATCCGACAGCACAAAAAACACCTATACGCGTCTGTTCCCATCACTCTTGTATACCTACATGAAGTCAGAGTCAGTGTGGGCCTCCTCTGGCAGCACACGTAGCGCCACAGTCCGTGTGGGGCCCCTTCTGACCCGCTGCCAGGCCTCAGTGCAACCACCACCCCGCTGCCAGCTCCCCCACCACAGTCCTGGGAGCTCACATACAAAACCATACTTCAGGCTTCGAAGGGTCTTCTGTCAATTTCCTGTGCCTTAGCAGTGCATCATCCACGCTGATGGAGGTTTGTAAAGCTCAGAGTGATGGTAATGGAGTTAAGTCCCACCAACAAGAGATAGACAGCATCTGTGTTTTTGTAAAATATTGAGCCTTCTTCTGTTGGCGGAGCAGAGTCAAGTTCCTTATCCTCTGTAATCTGATGCTCTAATATCCCGACGGTACACCTTTAAAAATGACGCCGACATGCCTGGCGTGGTTCTTTGTGTCGGTTCTCCAATAGATTATAACTGATGGAAACAAAGGGAGAGGAGAGGAGAGGAGAGGAGAGGAGAGGAGAGGGATGGAGGGAGGGAGGGAGGGAGGGAAGAACATAAGAGGCAGAGAGAGAAAGAAAGAGCTGGAGAACGAGAGCCGGACAGAGACAAAGACTGAGGAGAAAACAAAGTGACGACACACAAAAGGCAGAGAAAGACAGAAATAGTGACAGACAGAGAGAGAGAGAGAGAGAGAGAGAGAGAGAGAGAGAGAGAGCTGCGTACAGGATGTGGTAGGACTCTCCACCTGATGGGTTGGTCGGCCAGTTTGTACTTCCTGGATCCAATCTATTATTCATACGCTGGATACAGAGAAGGACACAACACTGCTGCCCTCAATGTCATTACCAGTGTTGTGTGTGTAGTTTGCACAGTTTGACGTTCCATATAAATGTCTTTTACCTGAAATATTCATTTAGATCCCAGGAAGCAGTCTGAACATGAAGGGTGGAGTCACGAAAATGAAAAGAAAAAAGACTTTTTTAGCCAGTTGATACTTTTGGTGTTATTTGCTCAGGATTTGAGCCTCTTTGAGATTTCTGCCCTTGAATGAATGAAACATTTTTTGACTTTTGTTGAGGGCTCTCTGCATTTTGGATGGGCCAACCTTTAATTTATTTTAAAAAATGAGTGGTATTAAGTATTAGCACTTCAAAATGTCCCATCCTGAAGAGAGAAAGCTGCACCACACTTGTGGCACCCCGATTATGTGTTAGACTATATTGAAACCAAATCAGGCGTGGTGGTGATTGGCGTGGTGGTTGTTTGAGGCACCATCCATTTCTGGCCTATATGACAGAATGAGCTTCACACAGACATCTACTGTAATGTTTCATGTCACCACGGCTCATAATAAAACATGAAAATCTAGTAGTAGGCTGTATTTATAGTTTCATTTTATACAACAGCACTGTTGACCAGTCAGTCTGGTCACTGCAAAGTGTTGTTTCTCCAAAAGGTAGATTCAGTTTCAACTTTCTGCTGCAGCCTAAACACACACCTTCACTCAAAAACTCCAAACTACCCACTGGATTTATTCTCCAACACTACCTAGTGTTCAGTGAATGACCAGAAGAGCAGGTAACATTGTGGGGAAAACTAATTATATGTAGCCATTCAGTTCAACAAGGTGGTGCTTTACAACACCTCAAGTTACTGTCATTACGGTCTGTTTTGTCCCTGTAGCAAGTAACTCTTATAAATGCCCCATCAGCGTTTTATTCAGTCTCAGTTCTCCACAGCACTATCAGACAGAGAAAAAGCCCAATGATACTGGCCGAACATGGTTTTATGCTTTTGCATCGCCAATCTATGAAAAATACACGTACTGCTTAGAACTAAAACGAGCAGAATGAAAGACGGTCAGCTCTCCTCCCACACGGCTCAGAGTTTTATTTTCGTTGTGAAATAGTCAGCAGCTGACCAGGAATTAAAACATAGAACTACATACAGAAAGTACTGTCGCTGTGATTCTGTATGTGTCTGTATTTGATTGCTGCCTGTAATCTCCTACAGCAAACAGGGACTGTGCTGTTGCATTTCTTGGCCTGGCGCATGTAAAGTCACTCCAGACTGATTGGCTGCTTGGTTCCACAATCCAACGAATCAAAATGGTTTAGTTTAAATGTCTGTATTGACTTTTTAGCTGTGTGCATTTCAATGAAAAGCTGGAGAACAAAGATTAAACACTGTTATATTTACCACTACGCTATCACAGCATGTCAGTATATTCTATGAGAGTAGGCAACAAAGGGAGGAAAAACACAAAACCAAATGCAGAGAACAAAACAAAGTGAACACTGTAGGAGAGACTGAGTGTTTGTCAGGATGAAGGAGATGAGTGGACAGAGGAGAGGCTTGAATTCCTGCTCAGCCATCCATTTCCCTTGCAGAGAAACAACTTGTCATCAAAGCTGCCATCTATCTCTGTTTATGTAAGTCAAGAGCTGATGCTGACACCTGTCGAGAGGTCAAGGTGTTTCGTTGTGTGTGCGCTGGATAAGCATTTGTTCAGTGCATTCCTCCACAAGTATACATGTCCTTCCATCATCATTGTTAGCAACAAACAAGACTAAAAAGCACATAGGGGCTATGAATAATACATGAAGCTCGAACTCTATTTGGGTGGACACTTTGATCCAAAGCTCTTACAGTATGATGTGTGTTCTAGTGGGAACTGAAGCCAGTAACTCTACATGACGTACACACACCGCAATCACAGACTGACTCCTGAGGAAAAATGCAAGACCAAATTCCAACTGTCTTCACTCTGTCAAAGTGGACCTGACTGTGAGACGTATGTCCTCATCCAGGTTTATTTAGACTGTCTGGTAAATGCAGGATAGCAGGGTTACAGGGTGGCACAGGGTAATACATTTTTTAAAGCTAGAATCCACATCTAGTATCACTTTTTGCTCATGATGTCATTGTCCAAGGGTTAAAATGACAGCATGTATAGAAACATCTTGTGACTCTGAAGCTAAGCTGGAAAAGAGGACAACACCTGCTTCATTGAAATATATTGCTCTATGAAACAGCTTGACATGTGGGCCACGGGCCAGGATCAGCTCTAAGCCCAGATCTACGGCACTGCAGGCTTTATGTGTAGAGCAAATACATAACTAAGTCGCATGAGTTATATATGGAGGAATCAGATCCATCCATCCATCCAGCCATCCTTCCATCCATCCATCCATCCATCCAACCATCCATCCATCCATCCATCCATCCATCAATGATGTCAAAATTCACAAATAGCTCAAACATGAGGTTATTTTTCATCAGCTGCATGAATGAATCCAACTCCAACTCAGTCCGACCCAACAATGCTCATAATAGTTCTGTCTTGCATTGTGTAATGTTGCATGGGACATAATGACCAGTGGGCTGTGGCATCACTCTCCATGGAGAACGTGGAGTCCTGAAATACACACGATACAGTAAAAGACACAAAACTAGATTGTATCTGTGGAAGTGAAGTTGAGCTATCCTTCATCACAAAGTATCTGGTGACATCTAGTTAGGAGGAAATAACTATTCAAATGCACGTCTGCTCTATATAGAGCTATAATAAATTCACTACTGAACCAAACTTCATGAATGTTTTTGTGAAGAAGTAGTTTGTGTTCCACTCATTTCACCACAGAAACATGAGAGCTGTAGAAACCACTGGAACTGAAGACTGACATGATGAACATGTTCTTTACAAGCGGATGGAGACTTTTGCCCACCACCACTGTATGTTCTCCTCTGCATCAGCACAAGGTCAATCACAAAATTTGATTCTGCACTTGTCTATAATATATCTTTTAATGACCCTATTGTCAAGGATACTATAAGATAACACCCACCACAGTCTGTTCACCCTGCTGCCATCTGGCAAAAGATACAGAAGTATCCACTGACATACCACCAGACTACAGAGCAGCTTCATTCCCCAGGCCAAACCCACTTAAAGTGAGCAATTTACTAATTAATAATAAAATTAAATTATTATAATAATTAATTACTAATACTTTCCCCTCGCTTTGCCTTTCTTTTTTGTGTCTGCCGAGTCACATTCAAAATCCTGAATGTGCCCGAAAACAGGAAACAGTTGAAAGTAGCATGAAGGCCAGTGACAATGCAACAGAGTTTACCTTTTTATATTTTTTACTTTAGTCTCTCTTCAAACTCAACACAGACTTAATGATGTTTGAGCACTGCTTCAATTGAGATGGATACAAAAGTATTTAAACACCAAGTCTTTAACTTCAGCAAGTGTTAATTAGCAAATCCACCTGGTTGTCATTGTTCAATCACTGCTGATCGGCGCTGGAGCCGATCAACACCTGTGACTACTGCAGAGTCATTCGACGCGGGAATGAATGTCAATTGTAGATGTTAGCAGGTGTTAGTGGGTCTTTTTGTCCAATGTGAAAGGGGTACGAGACACACACCATCACTAAATAATGGCTTAGATCTAAGAGCTCAAGATAAAAAAAGGATCCTCACAGTCTACCTGAGACTGTAGACTGAATACCAAACAGTGTTCATTGCAGACAGAATTTAAAGAATTCATGAAGAAATAAAGATCCTTCTGTAACTGGCCTAATGGTTCTTTGGCTGCTGTGTCTCGCTCTCTTTCTTCTGCTGACAGCAGTGTTTCCAGCACAAGTAGGTGAAATGGTTCTTTACGGCCTGATTAGGACGCTCCATCGATAACCATTATATTAGAGTGCCAAAGAAAATGGGCTACCTGGCACACACGGCCTTCTTCACATTCTCTAGTTGGCTTCCAACTCTGCTCATCAATTGTTCTCTCTCTACCTCTGTCCACTCTGTCCTCACCGATACCTCTGTTAACCTGATTACTTTAATATGACCTTGGCCTGAACCGTATTTGAAGGCTTACGGATGTAAACGTTTACACACACTGCTCTTCTTAATGACTTTCAATACTTTGTCTAGTGGAACCAAGGACTCAAACGTTTTAAGTGAAGTCATGTCCTTCAGTCTCACCTTGTAAAATGGCAAAATCAGAGTGAAGTCTTTTCATTTCAGACTGCTGCTCTGACAAAGCAAACCTCCAACATCTTGAGGCACACTGATGAATTTCGATGCTGTACTTTGATTTACAAGAAAAAAGTCTTCAAGTACTTTTAAGGACACCCATTCATTTTATTAAAAATACCCTTTTCTACTTTTTAAAAATCCACAACTTTCTAAAGAGCCAAGGCCTTTGGGAACCCTGTTAAATAATTTATGAGTGAATGAACTGATGAACGAACTTCCGAATTTTATGGAACAACAGGATGATGAAACACTCTTGGTTCATTTCTTACCCAGTTGTTAAAGGTTGAGCTTCCTCACTTCCTGCTTCGGAAAAGCAACATAGGGAAGAGAAATTATAGCCCAGAGTTTGATTTAAATCACACAGGATTAGTATTATCACAGGACCTCTGTCTTGATCAAAGCACATTAATATCTTAATTAGTGTTGGATCCTATTAAAGACAGATTTGCAGGGGATTAAACTCACTGTAGGTCTGGTGGGAACAGGGCTGTCCTCTCTGTTTCTGTGTCTATCTTGGACTTCTTCACTGTGACCAACATGTTGGGGATTATTTCGGGGCTCTGGGGAGTCAGGAAGTCTAGAAGGGCAGGAGGATATCGACATCGACCCGTGTCCTCGTCACCCCCTATGAATGACTGCTGGACATTTGATTCCAACCCACTGCCCTGTTACAGTATCTCACTAACATGGCAGACTGTCAGACAAGGAGGATCCCATGTCAGAGTGACACAACCTGCAAACATGTACTCATTATAGTTTCAGATCTGCCCGGCAACTAGTGGGCTGGTCTATTGGATGGCCTTGAAGGGTTAAGGTAAACACTGGGGTATTCACGAGCATGCTAGGGGAGAGGAGGGGAGAGTTGGCGTGCACCAAATGATATGTTTCATCATGGACCTGTGACAAACAGCAACTGGGTCAAAAGCATCTGGACCACAGCTCAGAACCACTCTATCCATAAAGACTCCTTACAGATTCCTAGAAGTGCAAGACTCTTAAGTATCAGATGCTCAGTAACGTGGAACATCCAATGAGAATTGTAAGGAGCCCTTACATAAATCCTCATTGGGACAAAAATCATTTTCTTTTCAGGTGATTAACATGTGGAACTCCTCACCTGTAGAACCTGATGATGTGATGTGATTTGTTGGGTCTAAACCAAACAAACATGTTTTTCTTTACATCTGGAAAACTAAATTGGTGGGCCGGGGCATCTCTGCAGCACTACAGTATGTACAGTACTTCATCATAATGCTGTTTGTCACATTTTACTTTAACAAAAAACTGCAGCTTCTGCCACTTGGATATTTCACTTTGCCATATTGTGATTTGGATAATATTTTGATTTATTGTGCAGCCCTTATTTAACAAGGGTTGTTTAGAACAAGAAAATATTTAGATTAGATTCAGGATTATATCAAAAGACAATGCTTCATAAGGCGTTATCATTTTATGTATCAGGATGCATCTCATTTTTTCTGAGCTCTGAAGACAAAGTAGTGATAATATTTCTCCTTTTATTTCCTTCCTTTCGCTGACTTAGAGTTAGCAATTCAGTGCAGGAGAAGGGCTGGCTGGGATGTTCCTGTTTTGCTGCTACCTCCACCTCACCCATAAGCATCGTTTAGACACACAAAACCAATACCGCCATGAATTATATATCACTGCATGACTCATCATCAGCTCGCCGGGCTAATGGCAACAAAAAAGACCAAATCCTTTGAGGGCGTGAGACACACAGCCAGACAGCAACAAAGAGGAGGAGCACTGCAGACAGACGGAGCCCTCCATCACTTCCTACATGTCTTCTTCATTGTAAAAACTTGAATAATAGAAATGATATTGGATGAAATGAGGAGAGAAGCACAGGAGGAGGCAGCTGTACACAAATCTGCCTCATCAGCTTCTCTGGTTAAATGAGCCTCCGATCATTCACAACTAGCAGTGAACGCTCAATAAATCGAGAAGCTGCTCATTTTGTCAGCGCTAAATTACAAGAGACAGCAATAGATCAGTTTAGATGGAGAGGAAGGAGTGTGCCACCGCTACATAACTCATCACCAGAACTGAAAGCATATTTCATGATGATATTTTTTATCCATCTGAGAATTTTTGATGCCTGCGTCAAGCTTCTAGAGATCTCCACAAATACACAATTATGGTCAGTGGCATGACATGCATGTAGGAATGTTGGTTTTGGTTCGACTTCTATGAGTTGAATCCGGGCGGACAATTACAAAGTCTGGAACTGGGCCATTTTTCACTGTTTTATTTCACTTTTTATTCAAATACAGACAACTAGAGCCTTACACAGAGCTCCAAATATGGAAAATAATTTCCAGTGAATCCACTGAATTCTCTCATTGTTAAATAGCTAAAGATAATTTAGGATGTCACCCTCTGAACAACTAATTGAGCCTCAGTTACATAATGCAACATCATAACAAAAGACTTTTTACTGGAACATGTGATCAGTCTGAATGATTTCAGAAAACCGTGTTTGCTTCTGCAGATTTTCACCAAAGCTTAACTTTGGTCATTGACAGGAAATTAGTATATTCTACAAAGATGGACTACAGATTTGTGGAAAAATGACAAGATTGAGATTTGAGCAATCAAAATGGGTCATTGGTCAGTGGCTAAATGATGTAAAGTTGAAAACACATTAGTGTCTCAAGCCAAAACACAATGAAAGCCAAAATGATGGCTCTGTCTGAGCTGTTTAACCAAAGAGTTCTTGTTTTGCAGTTGCAGAGGTTTTGGGTTTCAGTGCAGGGATAATTATCTTGCCACCACTTACTCTTTGGCCTTGCTCATAGAAAACACAGCGTCAAGGAATGTTTTTCATTCGTTACTATCCTCGAGACAAAATAAGGAACGTGTTGTATCACTTAGTGGATGATAAGTAACATGATGTTTTGGGACAGAATTGCTAAATTGAGTGAAGATGCATCAAAGATTGTGTTTCACTAATTTATTAGATGACACTGGTAACACTTGTCTCATCAAATATAGTGTGTACTGTGTAATATTGAGCCTGTGCCCTGAGCTTAAAGTTCATCTTCATTATTATAATAACAGGGTTGGTCTTTATCTCAGACAAGACATTTCCATGCTGCATGAAGCCCTGACAGCACAGGTTTACTGTGTAAAAACATGTATATCAGAAAGCACGACCCATTACTGTTGTGACTGACAGATCTGCCCTGTCTGTCATCCCCTGTCAACACAGATGCTGCAGTTAGGATCATTTTACTTATAAGTCACGATGGACAATTTTAGGGCTGGGATTATATCATTATGATGATGTGAGACTATGTATCATCTTAGATTTTTGATATCATTGTATGGTGATATGTTATAAGTGTTGTATTTTCCTTGGTTTAAAGGCTGCGTTACAGTAAAGTGATGTCACCAGACTGTTCTACGTGTTCTAATGCTTGCCTTTACCCATTTACTGTAGTCATTATTTCCACATTACTGATGATTATTTATCAAAAATCACAGTTTAAATGTTTTGTTTACGTACCAATGGTCATCCCTACAGTATTGTCACTATGGGCTCTATCTTACACTCGGGGCAAAGCGGCGCACAGCGCAGCACAGGTGTCACTGTTAGTTTCAGACTGACGCAGTTGTCATTTTCTAGCCAGCGCCCATGTTGTGTAAATAGCAAATGTACCTGCCCCACCTGTGCGCCCCTGGTTGTGTTGGTCTTAAAGTGAGGGGTGGTCAGGTGCACTGATGGCAGATTGCTATCTTGAGGCAGCAGAAAGTGACAGCGACGTAGACCAACAAAAAGCTGGTGTGAAGTCAAAGGTGCAGTCTGTTTCCTGCTGTTTAAAGGACGCATTAGATGCTCCTACACAGGCGGGCGCACACCGCTCATACACTGATTTTATGATTTGTATCCACAAATATCATGGCTCATTTAACCAACAAAACTAAAAGCTGTAGTTATAAACTCTCCAAAGGAAACGAGTCAGGAGTTTAAAATAATCAATGAAGTTTATCAGCTGTTCCTTGTGTGCAAATTCTCATGTTCATGCAGAGATACACATACTGTTTCTGCTGCTGGAGGATCTCTGCAGGTTATGTCACTAACATTTTCCTCATTAAGGACGTATTTCTGCCTCTCATCCCACCGTTACTGGTCAGGATGATACTCTTCATGACCCGCCCCCCAGCACACACAGAGGGAGGCAGCTCCTCCTCCTCAGTTTAATACCAGTATATTTTTTCATATGCAGTCAAACAGAGTTGTTGATGGACAGATGATTGTGAAATGGCGGGGCAGAGGGTCCAGCAGCCGAGGATCACATCCCTGTCCCTCACTGAAGACGAGTGCCACTGTTTAATATGCATCAGGTCCTGGTGCTCCTGGCTCTTAAAGGGAGCGGAGACGACACTCGGATTGGTTTGATTTATGTTCCGCCCAAACACACCCATGACTAATTCAGAGTCTAAATACCACCTCTTTGTGCCGTGCGCTGCACTTTGTGCCCAGTTTATCTGCTGTTTAACTTGCAAAATGCCCTAAATGCACTAGCATGCTGAGCTTTAGACCAAGCGCTATAGACTGTCTAAATAGGGCCCAAAACGTATATTGAGATATTCGGTGAAAAAGTTGCCCAGTCCTAGAATTTATGAAGTGCATTTGGGGAGATTTCAAATATCAATATTGTGTATCACGATACAGCCTGAAAATATTGTGAGATTATATTAAGCCATATCTCCAAAAGAATGTCATCAAAACGCAGCAGAAAGACATCTTCTTCTCTGTTCCACACATTCTTCATCCTTTTACAAATCTGGCACCTAAATGACCGACAATTTGACCGACAATTTGACCACCACAGTTTGGTCAGAGATAAGAATGTGTTATGATAGTAGCAGCTAATAATACCTTAATAACTTGCACAGATTAAAAAGATGCAGGCAGCTATTCTGAAGTCTGGAACCAGGCTAGTGCTCATCCATGGCATGCTAATGCTACACTATATAAACATACTAACGGTTTATGTTCCCTTGTGTTCTCTGTTAGCAGCTCTACTTGTTTGTGTGTCCAGTAGAACTCCAAAGGCTCTCTCCTCACTCCATTGGTGGCTTTTTGTTTATGGCACTTGTATACCCATAACTGCAGCTCGCCACAGAAATCTACACACACCGTACTACACACTACTGACAAACACAATGACATGTTCGTGCTGTGGCTCAGAAGTACAGTTACACTTCAACCTCTCTTTCAAAGATCAGGAGACCATAGCAACTGTGGTCAGTCCTCTTCCAGCTGTTCTACACTGTTGCTACATGACAACTGGAGCCCATTTTAACCAATCAAATTACAGAACGGCTCTGCAGCCAATGAGGGGAAATCTCCACAGAGGCCTCGCTTCCGGCTGACATGTGTCCGAAGCTCGTGGGACAGCTTAAATGTTTCAACACATTGACGTACACACTTATGGATTTCTCACACACATTAGTACTTGGTGCATTACACTCATGTGTTGTAATTCATTTCCTGCTGGACACTAAGTCGTGATGAACTCATTCTTTCTTCTCTCCTAATTTCCTGTTCAGAAGGCTGGCTGTATTGGCTGATACTAAGCAATGATTGGGCACCAGAAGATAATCTTTTTATTTTTATTACTTCAAATCTGTGTACCTTACTATGAGGAACCTGTTGGGATCATATCTCCATGTGTAAGCAACAAGTAGCACAACATTTTACAAAACCTAGAGAAGAAGATGTTTATATACTACATTCCCCTCAGCCCCGCATGTGCTGTTTTACAGTGTGATACCAACAGTGACCAGAACCAGCATTTAACTGGATTGACCACATCCTGATCTGAGTCCTGATAAAAAATGCTCACTACAGTTTTGCAAAGCTCAATGTGACATCTTTAAATTGCTTATTATGTTCAGTTCAGTTCTGAACTGAACTGAACTGCTTATTATGTCAAAACCCAAAACATTTTAAATTTCAGTTTCAATATCACAATGATTAGAAAGATAGAAAAGCAGCACATCAGCTCATTCACAGTAAGTACCAGGAACCAGAATTCTCTGGTTTGTCAATTTTCTGCCAAATAATTAATTGACTAATTATTTCAGCTGCTATTTATCCAAACAAACTTGCATCACAGTTAAATCTTGTGTTTTTTTAATGAATGTCCTTCACAATCAAAAACAGAACTGATACACACAAGACTTGCCTCCAGGAAACAGTGTGGTGTTGTATTAATCACACAAAAACCAAACCACCCTCAAACTGTTCTGCCAGGTTGACTACTCACTCCTGAGGATGATTTGAACTCGGCTGATCTTCTGTTGATCCTGGGGGAACCGGTGAAGTCTTGCTACAGCAGGCATGTCTGTGGATACCTCAGTGATGGGGCCTTAGGGGGCCACTAGCAGCAGCAGTCAGAAAATATACAAAAAACCTGCAGGACCTCCGCCTCCTCTCTCCTTCAGCTATCTCTGCCTTCTTATTTCTCTTCTCTTTCCAACTTTTTCACCTACTCTGTCCTGTTGCACTTCCCTCTCCTTTTACTCACTTCTTTGCCTTTCTGTCTGATTCCTTGCTAAGCCTTACACTTTTACCAGTGTTTCTTTCTGAGTCTCTCTGCTGTTGTCCAGCTGTGTTGCAGTGTGTAGTGCACCACTTTGCCAACCTGGGGATTATTCCCAGAGACCATGAGCTCATCAAGAAAAAGCTAAAGTGGGGAAGGCAAACAGATGGAGAGTTGGGGGGGGGGGTTGTCACGCGCTGTCACGAGCTGACAAGAACAAACACATGCTAGACTGATGTGGTGCCCTGTTGGAGGGGGTGCTGCACCCTAAATGTTTACACCACGCTTTCAACCTCCTGACCTGCAAAAACAAACTCATTCTGGCCCGGCGCGACGCAGGCTGTCTCTATGGGACGAGGATGCAGTGTCCCTCTGTGTGTCTCTACCTCTCTGTGCCTCCGGCTCTCTCAGGTTTCAACCCCTCCTCCCCACTAAGCTTTCACAAGATCCAGAGCCACATGGCGTGCTGCTGGCAGGGACTGTAACGACTGAAAATACATGATGATCCCAAGTTAGCAACTTTTTAAATGTCGCCGTGGAGACAAGCTGCTGCCAAGTCTGAGCCTGGCTACATGACAGGTTCACATTTTACGTGTAATTTAATAATAACAATCTAATTGCGCAAAACTGGCATAACAGCACAATGTTGTGAATACTTTAATTTGCTCAATTAATTTTTTTTATCAATTCAACACCACGAGCAATTATTCGACTGTTGTTTCAGCTCTGTGCACTGTGCACTTACTTAGTATACAGTACTGTAGCTATTCTTTTGAGGCACACTTGGTACTACACAACAGGGTCCGCAAGTCTGGAACCATATTAAAAATCTCTAATGTTGTCACATAAACCTGTATATGATAAGAAAGTTTGAGGATTGGGAAATTAAGTGTCAGAAGTCACAAAGAGGAGCATTCTCAACGTCAAATCGTGGCCAGGCTAAAGGTTCCTAAGGGGGCACAGCATGAAACAGGATCAGTGACCACACCATCTGAAGATCAATACAACAAGCTTAGTATCATGAAAGATGGAAAAGCAATTTCTTCATGGATTTCAGCAGAAGTCTGTCAAAAGAAGGCTGTCTTGTAATGTCTCAGAGGATGTGTAGCAGTTTCTCAGGATGGAAACATGGACTACTGTTGAGGTGGGCTAAGAAAATAAAGTCCTATTTACTGATGAATCCGAGTTTGAGATTGAGTCAGTAACAGCAGGGTGCATGTCACGAGACGAACAGGAGAGAGAATGATACCACAGTGTTTCAACCCACAGTGAAACATGGTGGTGGGAGTATTCCAGTCTGAGGCTGTTTTGCCTCCTCTGGAGTTGGACCTCTACACAGAATTGACTCCACCCTGACCAAGTAGTACCGATCCATTATTCAGAGATATGTTACACCCTATCTTAGCTAGTGGTCTCAGACATTTGGACACTACAGATGACATTTTTATGGATGTAAGTGCTCAACAGTATGTTAGGCAGTTAAAGTTAGCTTGACCTTTTCCAGCTGTAACATTAAAATGCTGCTTGCACATTCATTCATTAATTAGAATCTAATAAAATAATATATAATACAACATTTTGCACATACATATAATAATATGAGCATATGGACTACAGCAAGTTTAGCTTTCAGTTAAATATTGTGCTCCAATAAGATCCCAATCTTACTGATCACTGATCAAAAAACCACCAGTAGAGACCGATGAGACAAATGTCCTCTGACTTGCAGCACTATTTGATTCAGTACAAGCAAGTATTAAAAAATAGCTTCGGAAATTACAGAGGAAATTAACTGAAAATCATTAAATCACTTCAGACATTTAAAGCAAAGATACCAACACATTCTTTGCTTCTCTGTGAGTCGGCTGCACTCTTTTATTTAAACTATAAATTCATTTTCGTTCACGATCACTTTTATCTTTTAATTAAAAAAATATTTGATCATATTTTATGTTAAAAGAATGTTCGCTGCAGTGGTAGATGCTGTTTTTCAACTAACCCACAACAGTCCGGTCCAAACAGAACTAAAGAACCTGTACAGTTTCACCTGCTCTCTGCTTGTGTGTGTGTGTGTGTGTGTGTGTGTGTGTGTGTGTGTGTGTGTGTGTGTGTGTGTGTGTGTGTGTGTGTGTGTGTGTGTGTGTGTGTGAGTGTGTGAGAGAGAGAGAGCGAGAGAGAGCCAAAGAAATAAAGGCACAGAGACAGAAAAACAGAAGCCGATATAAATATTTAGCTGCACTTCATCCCTTCCCACCGATAGATGAGGCAATCTGCCCTCGTTCCTCCTGCAGCCTTTTCAACACCAACAGCTTTTATAAGCAGTGAGCTGTTGGCACTCACCACACGTCCAATAGGACCATACAGGTCAGGCCGGGACAGCGTTGTTTGTCTGACCCTTTATCCAACAACGCTATGTTTAAAAAAAACTGCATGACTCAGGATGAAATGATTATTAATGTCAATGTTGTCGTTCTGTAACATGAACCTTAGACAACTCTGTCTAGAACTCTTTTCCTTGAAGAGAGTCAGAGCGACATCTGTCACATTTATGTACAAGTCTATCCATCACTCCACTTCTACCTCTTCTACCTCCCACAGCTCATTCCACCTTTCTATCTGTGACTGTTCCTGCTCTTCACCTCAGGTCTTTTCTCTCTCTCCCTCCCTGTCCTGAACTGATCAGAGCGGATTACCGGCCAGACCACAACACAGACAGACGCCCGATGGCCTGTGACCCATCGCTCCCTCTCCCGATCCTGGCCCCCTGTCCTGCACGGCTTTAGCCTTTTTAGGAGAAAAGAGAAACACAGATAAACACAGTGTGTGCAAGTGGATCTCCGCTTGTCTGTGCGTGAGCTCACAGCTCTGAAACTACGTCACTTTACCCCGAGTCAGACGAAGAGACTCTGCTCTACTTCTCACTCCACACATAGCAATGAAGTGAAGACGCAGCTGCTTTCAATGATGTAAGACCAAGTGATGAAACTGGTGTGTGTGCTGTGCCAAAAGACTTTTTACACATACTGTAAGTCCTGAGAGTTATCAAAGCTATGAGTGTGTAGAGCCCTGACACACAAATACACACAAGTACACACACTTTCCACATGTCGGCAGTGGCCACATCCACTTGCTTCCCTAAGATGGAAACTATTCTGTGCTTTGTTCAATAGCTTACTCACACATTCCTTCATGCATAGATGAGAGCGCACACACACACACACACACACACACACACACACACACACACACACACACACACACACACACACACACACACAGACTCTTTCACCTGCCAATACAGTAATTCTAAAGGTGTGGTGACACTCAGCTTGTTTTCTGTGTCAATCAAACACCAACAACACAGAAATGGCAAACTTGTACATTTTTCTCTCCTCTGAATCCTGAAGAAAATCAACAAGCCCCTTTTTGGCTGTCCAGGTCAAAGGTGAACTTCAAAGACAGATCCAAAGCAGAGGCAACTCCAGACAGATTCAAAGAGGCATTTATGTGAGTAAGACATCTCTTTTATCCACAGGTTGACAAAGAAGAGCATTTGGTTCCTGTTATCTGTGTGTCTGTAGCATTTCTCCACTTGACTCAACATGGTAGACATCAGAGAAAAGGAAATAAAGTGTGTTGTTGAGGGCAAAAGGAATAAGTTGGTTCACATGGTGGTCAACTCGTTTGCTCTGTTTCACACTCCTCTTCATTGTTGCTCAGAGTTGGCCCCTGTAACTTGCTTTGTCATTTGGTCTATATAACCGTTATATAACTTTAATCTTCCAGTGCGGCAAAAATGACAACTGAGCCCTCTAACCTCAGAACACACACATACAACACACATGATTTTCACAGCCAGTGACAGCTGTCCACTGCAGCACTGAGCTATGTGAATCAGATGGAAACACAGTGGGGGGGCTTGAGGGTTGGTCACATGTGCCACAAGATCTGTTCATTTGCACTTTGTTACTGTACATTTCACCACATACGAACAAGGCAGCATTTACACAAACTACATTTTTACAATAAGTTTGATGCTCCTTCAAACACATCAGCATAAAAACACTCTGTAATCTGGTGGCACGGCATTAAATCAACATTTCCTTGTTCCAAGATTGCCTTGTTACAATTATTAATCTTACATAGCCACAAATAGATACATAACCAGCAAACAGCTGTGTTAAAAAAAGAAAAACAATATCAATAAACATTAACTCTTTCAAAACAATTGCACACACCTGCAGATCAAGCTCGTTTTTGATAGTCGTGCCCCCTGGTCCGCCAGAATCATCAAAAATAAAAGTTCCTTGTAGCTGCTTTAACCTAATATTAAAACTTGCTAGGTCAAATCAATGTTATTTGTCTTGTTTTGTTAGATCTCATTTTTAGCTGAATAGGTTGCAGGTGTTAACACATGGGTGGGCATAAAAAAAATCCATATAAAGAAAAAAGTTTGAAAAAGGTCAGGCACTACCATGCTACAATTTAATTTGCTACTGTAGAGATATTTACTCTTCATAGAGGTGGAGGAGGACAGAGTCTTCTTCACTTTTATCTTTTATGATACGTGTTGTTTCTAATCACTTGCATGAGTCATTCTGTTTTGTTTTGGAAGTAATATATCACCTCTTTTCTTGGAGCTAGAGGTTTTGAAACAAAGGGCAAGACAAAAGAGATTCCTAAAATACAGGTGGAATTAGGGCTGTGAATGAAGATTATTTTCCTTACAGATTAAGGTTATTAGTCTTTAAAAAGACCCAAAGCCCAAAGTGACGTCTTCAAATTGCTTCTTTTGTCCAACCAACAGTCCAAAAACCCAAAGACTCTTCATATATTGTCATAAATGACAAAGAAAAACAGGATATCCTCACATTTAAGAAGCTGGAACCAGCAAAAGTTCAACGACTCTGCCTGAAAAATGACCGAAACGATAAATCGATATCAAAATAGTTGGTGATTCATTTTCTTTCAATGGACTCGTCGATTATTCGACTAAATGTTGCAGCTCAAGTTTGAATAGTCACACAGTTCTACCAAGAACGAGACGTTTCTCCTCGTCTGCACTCTCCCTTACAGCAAACAGTTATTTCTTTTCAAGTTGTATAAATGTGTAAAAGTTGTTCAGTTTGCTCTCAGGCCCAGGGTGAGAGGAGGGACTCACCAAGAGTAAAGTACAGGCCACCAACACAATATAAATCAGGCCAGTAAAGTGGAGTTACTGTAAATGTTAAGTAGCTCATCCTGCAGTTCCATTTAACTGTCTTCAGCTGACTGTAGTTTGGTACCTTACGATTTATGCCAGCATTGATTATTGAGCTGCTCCTGCAGAGTGTGAACACTGTCTGCATTAGGTCACTAATATTTACTGGTACTCTAAAGCACTTTAGATAAAAGCTTCAACAGCCAGTTAAAAAAGCACTTTTTACACTCAGATGCTGTAAATCAACACGTTCATGTGTTAGTGAGAGAACCACAAAGCAAGTCTAACACATGGCAGCTTCCATATTTTCCTTATGTGGAGCATGTCAATGTAATATAGTTAAGATGTTGGCATTGAGTCAGGAAGGTCACATGACAGCTAAAACATTAAAAGCATTATTAAAAGCTTCCGCTGCATCATTCACTCAGCACAGATCACCACATACAACAAGCAGAGGTCTAAAATTAGTGATCTGATTGCAGTGCTCACTCATGTGGCAGGAGTTTAGGCACCCACTGAGTGAGTGATGGCGGGTGAACCCCCGTGTGTCGAGAGGATTGTCAGGTCCACAGATGACAGCGACTGGAATAGGCGCCACTGAGAGCAGCTGTCAGGACAGAAATACAGTAGCAAAACAGAGGGGTGAAAGGGGAAACCCTGTCGCCTTCCTCTGGCTTCTGTATGCAGCTCACGGCACTGCTGAGAGAGGGAACGAGGGGAAGGACACAAGGAAGGACACAAGGAAGGACGGAAGGAAGGCGAATGTGTGAGAATTAGCCAGTGACAGAGAGAGGGAGCTGGGGGAGATCAAGTGAGGAAAAAAATGGAACTGCTGGAGAAGAAAAACAGGACATCAGGGAGCAACCAGGAGATGTTAGAGCAAAAACAAATAAGGATGAAGCAAAGAGCCCGAGGCTGAAGTCAGGAAGTTGCTTCTTCTGAGGGTAGTTCTCTGAATAATAATAATATATGCTACAGTGTCTGGCCTTGATATATAAAATGGATTCAGGCCAGAGTGGGATTTATTTTTCTTAATTTGATTATCAATTAAAATACATTGGTTTTAAGTCACTGAATTACAGATACACAAGCACATTCACCCAGGAGACTGTTTTTTGTGTTTGTGTGTGAAACTGAAAGTCAAGCGTCAAAGTGACTTGTTTTTAAATTACATTACATAACTGAGTTATGTCGTCACATAGGAAGCGCCGTGGCGCTCTGCTTCGCTGCCGGCGCGTGCCGTGCAGCAATCGTTTCGGCGTCTGGTCTATTTTTTCCGCGTGCCGCGGCCGAATGTGTCAAGCCGGGCAGGAAGTCAAACAAAGCAACAACAAGAGAATCCGGTCGATTTTCAAAATAAAACAAATTTCAAAATAAAAACACCCGATTGACAGAAAACTACTCATTACTATGAAGTGGACATACATTTACAGTTGTCAGGAAAACATGGCGTTGTAATTTTATGCAGTTATTTACTTTCCTATGGTGAAAAAACAGCTTCAAGTGTGACTACAGAACAGCTGAGGAGCAGAGCCGTTTGCCTACCGCCGCGGAGATATTCGTGTCTGGTGTGAACAGGAGGGCCGTGGCTCGCGCGAGAATTTCCGAGCACGGCGCTTCGCGGCACTTCGGCGTCCTGTCTGAACCTGGCGTAACCCTTACACTAAACCTAAGCCTAACCAAGTAGTTTTGGTGTCTAAACCTCACCAAGTAGTTTTGGTGTCTAAACCTAACCAAGTAGTTTTGGTGTCTAAACCTAAACAAGGAGTTTTCTTGCCTAGCAGAGTGACTGGGGAAAGTGGCGAGCTAGTGGGAGAGAGACAGACATACAACAGGAACAGACATGGCAGCATCACAGAAGAGATGGATTTATGACAAACACAATCTGGATCAGATCTGTCATTCAACTGAAGTGAACCATGTGATTCAGATCAACAGTGATTTATGAATGCTGTATGCTTGATTCATTGTGGCCAGTTTTTGGCATCAGTAATGTGATTTTTTTAAAAGAAGTAAAATAAATTGGTGGGGTGAAAGACGAGAAACCATTACTATATCAGCATAATTAGTTTTGACGACAGAGTGTATGGTAGGCAAAACAAAGCACGGCTCCCACCATCAAACACAATGCTCTGTTCTGCTGTTCTGTGGTCAGATTTGGGATGACAGGATGCTGGCACGAATCCCCTCTAACTCTCTTTGAATGTCTCCTTATGTCACTATTACTTCTCTCTCTCCTCTATCCTCTCTCTTTCTCTCTCACTCACACACACACACACACACACACACAAACGTAGCACTATTAGCATAACGAAGCGCATCACTATCAGGTTAATTAGTGGATGGGATTAGAGTGTGATGAGAGGCATGGCTTAGGGAGAGGAGGGAATAGTACGAACGAGAGGAGAGGGGAGGGTGTGGGCCATGGCAGGTCATGGGGAGCAGCATCTGGATGCTGAGATCACACAAACAGAAGGAGGCTGCAATCAAGACTTTCACTTCGCCTCCGCTGGATTAAGACGAAGGAGAGGAAAACAGAAAAGAGGGAACAAAGAGTGGACGATGAGAGAAATCAGCAGCAAGTTCTGCCTCGAATGTGGTAGCTGCAGATTAATCTTCACTTTGGGAATCTAAATCGGAGCACAAACACACAGTGAAGAGCTGCACTCATCTGGGGAACAATGTTCCCCCTCCCCTCCTCCCCCTTCTTTCACCCCTTCTGGCAGTCAGGCAAATGCAGATACACAGCCAGAGGAAGGAGCTACGTAATGAGTTCATGTTTCAGAAAACCAAGGTCGTGGTGTACCACTGAAGTTACAGCCTGCAATGTATCTGTGGCAGAACTAGATTGAGCTGTGTGACTGTGCATACAGTGTGTGCGTGTGATGGGAATGATTGTGTGTGTGTGTGTGTGTGTGTGTGTGTGTGTGTGTGTGTGTGTGTGTGTGTGTGTGTGTGTGTGTGTGTGTGTGTGAACGAGCAGCCTCCTGCTGTGAGTTCATCCTTTTTATGCTTCACTTTATGGTCAATTACCAGTTTAATAAATTACCTTTGATTGGCAGATGCAAGCACCAATCATGCTCAGTGATGCTAAGAATACATAATTTAAATACCCATTAACTAACACAGTTACCAAGAGCCATCTATTACTAACTGCACGCAGAGCCTTCAGCTCTAAATGAAGGTTTTGATTAAGAAAAGACAAGGATGTTTCTTTGTGGTGAGCTTCCTGTGACTCTATTCATTGTTTCTGGCAAAGCCATTAGTAAGTAATGTTCCCTTCAAAACATTTTTATTTATGACATATATCCTTAGTTACACTGTATTTTGAAAATAATGTTCCTGCGGTAGAGCTTCCTGTCTCAGAGGGTTTCATACCTCCTGCACAGAGACTTACCATGAGCTGGGAAGTTTACCTTTATTTTAGTATTACAGGTCCAAACTAAAGCAACTGGTTTATTTTAATACTCCATTATTAGATTTATATAAATCCCTCAGAGGTTTGGTGTGAAAGCCCTGACCTGTGTTGTTGACACCGCTGTTCTAATCTCTGCTAGTCTTTTATTCTCTCAAGGTAACACAAGCTAAATAAAGCTTGTAGGATAGGACAGCTGGATATTCTGAATGTACTGCCAACCAGGAAATCAAAATAAGCCTTGAATACAAAATTGCCTGATGTTTATGTCTCTTTAAACTGAATTTGGCTTAATGTGATTAAAAACAGCTGATATTCTCAGTAAGTGGAGCTTACTTACAATATCTGAGCTCTTACCACAGACCGTAGCTGTACAGTTTGTAGTAATACAAATCAAATGAGTATATTTCCTTTTCCTGAACCTTCTCCCATAAAGGACAATAATGTCAAAGCCATTACAAGTGGCTTTTTCCTGCTTAATCTCATGTAGACTTCTTTTGCAGACATCATCCCAGTGTGCTTGACAAGATGAGGTCTGGCCTTGTGGGATCAACTGCTTGAAATTGATGATATGAATTGGTAGGAAATCAAGAAAAAAACCCTCAACAGTGCATTTTATATCTAATGGTGATTCAGCTCTGAGGTTTGTACTGTCTTATGTACATGTGTAAAACTACAGTGGGGCAACACACACACACACACACACACACACACACACACACCACATGTGGGAAGCATAGCTACCTGTGTCCTGGGAGTTGAGCACCTCCAGGGCGTGCATCATGGCACTGGCAAATACATTGGCATCCTCCTTGCTGCCAAAGTTGAGGCCATAGACCTGTCGGGCGTCGCGCCACTGGTGGAAGGTCTGCGTGGCTTGGTTGTACTTGAGCCCCTTGGGAATGGCACAGTTTATCACCACCTGGAGAAGTCCATGATGAGCAAGCAGGAAAGGGAAAAGAAGATAAGAGGAAAAGAGGAAACAAACTTTAGATTATTAATGATTGAAATAATTTAATGTATTTTTAAATGTATTTTAAAAACAGTGAACCACCGAGTTCATTCTCCAAACAAACAGGGGGCACCATGCCATCAACATAACTGCTAACAGCTGCTATATGTAGCTGCTGTTAGCTCAGTTAGCAGTGCAGCTAACGGCTCGGACTGGGAGCTTGTGGCACCCGGGCAGTGATGGTGTTTATACCTCTGGCAAAGATATATTACATAGAATTATAGATAGTATTTTTATATTTATATATCTGCTGGCTCTGTTCTTGTGTTTTCTCCTCTGTATTATGAATCAGTCTGCCTATATACAGTCCATCCCCCATTTTTTCAGATATTGCTGGATTGAGATTCTACTTAAGTGAGGCTATCTAAAAGAGTACTTATACTTCTATTATTGTGGTACTTGACTTTTAATGTGAATTTCACTGTCTAGTAGTTTACTGTTTACACCTCATGATTGATAACCCTGCATAAATGCAGTTAATTGCCTCCTCCCTATTTAATCCAATAAAGACATAATCCAGCCTGCACTGGATTATGTCATTATTCAAGAATATGATTCATATATATTCATATGAATTTTACTATTAACAAACTTACCTTTGTTGCCTCAATCTATGAGCCACAGTATACTCTGGACTGTATTTCCAATGATTTAAAACTAACTCACACACACCCGTATCTTGTCCCACTTAAAACCCCAATCTCATTAAACACAAAGTGACACTCTGTTGCCATTATGTGCTAGGAGGTCATTTTTACCTGCTTGTAAAGGGACTTTATGATCCACTCACTCTGAGCTCAAGGCTTTAGGTGATTTTGTTGCGAACATCAGGGACTTTTAGTGTCCTGGGCACATGGCCAAGCACGAACGCCTCAAGCTTCTCCGAGTTACTGAGACAGAGAAGTGGGTCTCAGACTGGGATCCCCAGAACTGGACTGACCGTGACAACAGCAGATTGTCCTCTCTCCACTCCTGCATGCTCCATGCTCACAATGTGAAATGCTTTATTAACTGAAGGACTGTAATCTGTTCATAATCAATCATAATCAGTGAATTTTTGGCATCCTGAAATGTGGGGATGATGTAAAAACACACACACACACACACACACACACACACACACACACACACACACACACACACACACACACACACACACCATTTTGTGACTTTTCATCTGATATAGCTGAAATATCCCGAAAAGATATGTAATGTGGTTTAATCTCATAATCACTGTCATCTCATGTCCAAACTATTTAGGGACTGAATCCAAAACATTCCCCTGCAGGGACCCTGTGGGGCAAAAGCTTATCCTACAGGCCCCCGGGTTAATTAAGCTTTCAAAAACCCAACGGTTAAAAACCAAGGGATTAAACTGCACTGAGACCAGCATTCAAACAGCTCATATTTTCTCCTGAGAGAACAATATTGCTTTGGCTAATAAACAACACTTCTAGCGCTAAAGCCTGTAACCAATCTGCCAGTTTATGGAAAACAAGACCCAACGCTGGTGGCAGCAAAATTTATTTTAACCCAGCAAGAAATAATCTAGTGTCAATTTCTCTGGTTATTATAATGTCTCTCTGGCAGGCGGGAAGGGATGCACATAAGCGTTCTTTTATTGTTGATGGACTGGGTAATAAAACAAGCAGCCATTAAATGTGAGAAGGAATTGAGCTGCTGTAACTCTAGATGCTTATTGTAGGTGGCAGTGAATAAAACAAACGGAGGAAATGTGCATTTTATGATAGTGGTACCACACAAACTGACAATCAGCCAAGAGCTCAGTGTGAACCGTGAACACAAACACAGCTCGTCCAACCACTGACTTCTTATTCCTCTTTTTAAATGCCCACAGTAAATGAGCTGATAAGATCACACTTTGACCATTGTTTGAAAATTGTTGGTTCAGTATCATGATTTCAGGATTAATTGTGGAAGGATAATACAAAATTCCAGTGTCGGACTGAAGTTACAGTTGTTCAGAAAAAAGAACAGGAAGTGGTTCATTGACAATAGCCAATAAAAACAGGAACAGAGTGATTGGAATTAGTTAATCAAATATACCAGAATGTATCAGTGGATGTGTTCATATGAGCTTTAGTGTGTGTGTGTGCATGCTTTCATGTTTCTTGTGTGTGCTCAGGAAAAAGAGCTCAGCGGTCAGTGAGACACGCTGACATCCACTGGAGTTTAAAGAGCTGGAGAGTCAAGAAGAAAACGGGTTAAGTGGAAGGTCAACACACTGTGTGTGTGTGTGTGTGTGTGTGTGTGTGTGTGTGTGTGTGTGTGTGTGTGTGTGTCCAATATGGCTACTTTTGTTTTCATTTTTGCAATCAATCTTTGCAACTGGCGAAAAAAGCTTCTTACAAGAGATTTTATAAAGTAATACACAAAGATTGTGAGAATATTTTATAAACTCACTGACTCAACTTTTTGTTTGGAAAATATTTTTAAACTCACTGACTCAACTTTTTGTTTGGCCCTTATACCTGCTGACAACTTCAGAGTCACTAAACTCTTTTACTGGCACATTAGATTCAACAAGCTTTGAGGTCATTATCAAATATTTACAGTCCTTTGTCAACCTTGAGAGCCCTGAGCCCACACTGTCATATTTTAGGCATGATAATGTAGTTGTGTGCACATGAATACCACAGGATTCTCAGGCTATGTAGTCATGTGCTGGCAGCATCTGATATCTAAAAATGAATATTCTGATATACCATTTTTGGTAACAGTCCACTTTAACATCCTCCTCCAGATTGAACACTCTTTATAAACTCTGTATGCAGCACCGTTCCTGCCAAACTTGTCACACTCAACATGGACCACGTTTAAATGGACTGTGTCCATCCAGTGTGCTACATGAGGGCCATGGGAATGTACCCATGTGGATATAACATATATATAACACATATTTCAGGATGTCAGGATTGTAAGTTCTTGCCAGCAACTTACAACTCCAGATCCAAAAATAGTTAGGATGCTGTGAAAAACATGAATAAAAAAATCCTTTCTGACAAACATTCAATTGAAAACAGTCTAAATCAAGATATTCAATGTTTTACCTCATCAACTTAATGGATTTTTGTAAATATGCTTATTCTGAATGTGATGGCAGCAACACATTTCAGACAAGTTGGGACAGGGGCAATATAAGACCTGTTTGTAACATCCCACAGGTAAACAGGTTCATTGGTAACAGGTGATGGTATCATGATTGGGTATGAAAGGGACATCCTCGACATGCTCAGGGTCCTTCCATACCAACTCACCCGAGCCTCCCAGTTCATGTCATGGATTTTCTTGAAAAAAAGCAATTGGTTCAGAAAAGTTTGAAATTGTGAAATAATATGTGTATTGAGCTGAGATTAAAAGATTAAAATTTTGTCTGAAGAGAACAAGATGACATCATCTAGAATGCAATTAACCAAGCCATTACAAGCTGTAACTTTCCTGAACCCAATGAAAACAGTCTCTTTAGGTTTCACACAGAGAGAAAACCTTGAAGTCAATGCAGCATAAAATATCTACCTACAAAATAAAACCACTGAAGGTCATATTACAGACAGTGAAAAAGGAGGAAAAAGTAACTACTCTAAAAAAGATGATTAAATGATGGAGTTATTTAACATCTTTGATTTTTTTTAGAAATGCAATGAACATTAACACTTTCACACAAAAAAGTTTCAAGGAAATTAAAATAATCCTTGATAAAATATAAAGTGAAATATGTTAAAAAGTGTTTTTTATGTGGCAAGATCTGTGGCACTCATTTTCTTATTCAGGACCAAATAACTTCCAGAAGGGATTGAACTTTATTAATATTACACAGAATCGACATTCGGTTGCAGCAACGTGAAAATTAGTGGAGATATGAACTTTTGAAAATAAAAAAATCTTTACTTGGGTAAAAAAAAATATTGTTATTGTAATTAATTTGATTACTGCAACAACTATTTAAATCAATAAAAGTATCTTTTCACAGGAATTATTCGATTTAGCTCTGAGGGCCAAACTCAAAAAATCCACAGCTAAAGAAGGATTTGAGAACAGAGATTTTTTAAAAATGTTTTTCATAGGATTTTTGCAAGGTCCTGTCAATTAAAAATAATTTTCAACATTAATTTTTTCGAGAAAATCCACAACATGACATGAAAATGTTCTGAATTGGGTTAATGGAATGAGGCAGCTATAAAAACATATGATTGTCTAAAGGAGGTTACTGCCTGGGCTCGAGAACATCGAGCTGAGTTTATAAATGATTGCTTTGTTTTGTATTCATGTTTTCAGAGTGATGCAGGTCTCACAGCAAACTTCCTATACTTGTTTCATCCACTCACCTGATGATCTTGGATCTTGCGGCCAACCACACGGAAGGCATTGTTGCCCGTATGGTGGTAGATGTGGACTCTGCTGAAGCCCGTGGAACCGCCTGCTGGAACCCACTTCTTATTGGCATCATCATACACCATGACGGCAGCTCGTGCCTGGCAGATACTCTGTTCACTGCAGGAGCGAAGAGACACAAGGACAGAACATCATTATACAGCAGGTACCTACAGAAACACAATATGATCTGAAGGTCGGATGTCTATGATGGTTTACCACCAACTACATTTTTATTTGTTTCTTTATTCCTTGAAGTAAACATTTGAGACTGAATGTATTAATAAAGTCATAATAGCCTGAAGGATGTTTTGGACTGTGATTACAGATACGATGGTGATGCAACAGGTATGCAGTTAGGTCATTTGAGAGTACAGGCTGCTCTGCCAGAAACTACTGCTTTAATAAATGAATGGCAGTGAACTTGACTACTGAAATATACTCCAGTGGAAACCATGGTGGCCTCCTGCCTCACTGACTCCTCCTGAAGTAAACTTTTCATGTAACCGTATCATCACTGGACTAGTTCCTCTCATCGGCGAGCTCTTCTTCATGGTTTAATCAATGTTTAAACACAGCTCTCCAGTTTCCACTCAACTGAAGTCATCACTACACAATCACACTGTCATCATATTGCTTCTTCTATTAAGCAACCAAATGTCATCTGTGCTGTGATTAGTCTGAACGGCTTCCCATAAACTTAGAGTGCAGTTCACTCAGATGACTCCCTTCAGATCCTTACACATAATGACATATTACTAATTATCCAGTTTGTGATCCCCCCACGAAAAAGTGGAGAGGAGACAGTCAGAAGGGGAATATGTGTCGTGACAGTGGCTTTGATGCACCACATCAACATGGCCGTCAGCCTTTTCTACAGTCTACAGAATGCTATTACTAGCATACAAGCACAAGGACACAGTTCATATCAGATTTAATTCAGACTATTTCAGCCCTTGAGCACAAAACTAATGAAATCTGCTCCATGGGTGGCTGGCTGCATTTTGTATCTGTCACTACATAACTACACAGTCTTCCAGTTCAGGGCTCAGAGCTGATAGCTGTACACGAGAGCTGTGTGCCTTGTGTTTAAGAAGACACGCCACCAATTTAGTATTGTACTTCCAAAGTTGTTCCAGGGATCTTTATTGATTTCTTTGACGAGAGGGTTGATGTGTGGGGGAAGAACTGAACTGAACAGAAGTGATTATACTGCCACAGATGCTTCATTGATTTGCTTGGCAGGAGGTTTTATTCAGGACACGTTTGTGAAACCCAACTTTGTAACATCGAGAATTTCTATGTTTTGTTGTTCATTGTTGAATCCCGGAAGGGTGGTATTTTATGTTGAACTCAATAACGTAATAATAATGTTTTTTTCAATAACAAAATGAATATTATTTCAACTTGCCTAACCCTAACCTGCATAAAGTCCCCAGGATTAAAGTTCCAATATACATCATTCAGCCTCACTAGATGTCAGGAAACAACTATCTTCTATGCAAAGATATAGTGGAGTAAAGACGGGCAGAGAGTGACGTCACACTCACCCTCTGTGTGTTATTATTATCATTATTACTGAGCATCTAGGTTTTTGTTTTGGAGCTGGTCTGGCTTGTGTGCATATTAGTGCATGCAAGCCCTCTTCCTTCAGAACAGCTGGACGGCCCACTCTAGACACAGCAGGCAGGGAGTGTGTGTTCTGACTTATGCCACTTTTGGGGACAAACACTGGAGTCAAGACCACATTTGCATGAAAATACCTAACCTTCAACACTTCAAGAGCAGCCCAAGTCCACGGGAAAACTGCAGACTTGCCAAAAGTTGCATAAGTCAGAACACACACACACACACACACACACACACACACACACACACACACACACACACACATTCGGCGTGCCTTTAATCTCCACCTGTCAGCTAGTATCCTAAAGTATCCTGATTTTTAATCCCTAATATGTGTCAAAGAACGATAACAGTGATCCAACATTTCCCATGGTGCCCATAACATTAAGTTGTTAGACTGTCACTGCCTGCTACATGCCCATATAGTCTCCCAGTCTGATCTGAGATGACCCTGATGACATCATAGGGGTCATTTCGTCAGATTTTGAAAAATCTTCTCCTGAGACACAAAAGACAATATAGAACTTGCTGTGTATTACTCCTCCTGACAAACTGACCTTTGTGTGTAAAAAAGGTAGAGCGCCCATTTCTATCACCATGTTTGAGAGCCACAGTGTACTGAGTGTATCTATGTGAGCACTGGGCTCCTGTGCAAGAGTAGAGAAGGAGGGGAGGAGAAAGACGCAGAGGGAGAAGGGATTGAGAAGCAGCGAGCGTAAAAATTGAGGAAATTGCTTGAAGAGGTGAAAAGAAAAAGTGAAGAAGGAGTGATAAGAGCCGGGGGGAGGAGGGGGGTTGAGGGGAGGACAGATCCTCGTCCACTGAGACACACACCTTGTGTTTGTCTGTTTGGAGGCTGGAAATGCATAAAAATGGAGGGCCCACACTGACAAGCAGGACACTTCTCTGAATGTCAAGTGTGAACGAGGCTGAGACACGTGCACACACAGACGCACAGCAGAGTAAACAGTCTGCTGCATGTGCTGAAGCTGCTTCACATGCGTCTCGCTCAGGGTTTGAACCAACTTTCTGTAAAAAGGCTCAATCTTCTTGAAACAGCTCTGGAACATTTATCTCCTGTGTGGATTGTGTGCTTGTGCTTACAAGTGTGCGCTCTACAGTACAAAGTCAAGCACACACACAAACCACATGTATCCACCTCCTCCTCCTCACACATCCAGCTTTTACAAACTCTTTCACACCTCTGCTAATGTGCTTCATTATGACAACAGAAGCTGACCTGTGCTAACACTCTGCAGCAGCTTTTTTTAATCACAAATCTCCAACATGCTGCATTAAGAGTTAACACCACAGCACATATCTTACATTTCAGTGGCTGACTGAGTGGAAACAAACTGGAGCTGGTAATGGAGAGGAGGAAATAAATGAAGGCGGGATAAGCAATTCATGACTTGCTGCTCTAGCTTAGGAGTTTTACATATTCTACAGGCAAATTATTAAACCTTACATCTTTTTTAAAGCAGGCAAATTGACTAAGATCCATTTATTTTTCACAGAGCCTCAGAGCAGCAGCTGCAGTAGTTACATGCTGGGCGGTAGTGGAGGACAAACCCACCCACATTCATGTGCATAAAATACAGATTTCTGCTGGGGATTTTGGCAGACACAAATCTTCATGCTATAAATGTGCAGTATACTGCATATGACAGTAAGTAGAGTTGAAACTGATCCTAAAATACAGCTGACATTTAAAAAGAGGAAAAGATTTCTGGTTCGACTGTTGGCTGTCCAAGCTTTGACTTTTTTTCTGGCTGGTCTGCAGATTTGGACTCAGTGACATTTGAGTAAACAAGTAAATCCATCACAGCAGAACCACTGTGAGGTCAGAACAAGCTGCCGTCCTGGACCTGAGCTTTGATGTGTCAGCTGAGGTCGTCTGTCAGCCTAAGTGAAGTAGTGCTGTAGTTTGGTTCTTGCACCTGTTTTGTCAACCTGTTCTGTCGTACTGAGACTTCACACTGAATACATTACTGGGGATTATTTGATGCTGTTAGTTGCCATGGTTTGTAGTACAGATACATTTTGTCACAGATTTACCAATCTTCTATCAAAAGCAAGGAAATCTTTCAACCAATGAAGATCTGGTGAGGTAGAAATCGTCCAGCATGTAGAGATGTCCATAATCTGGGGCTTCAACTAATTCCCTTTAAAGGGGCTCCATGGATCTGCTGTTAGTTTACATTAGTGAATAAATACTTTATGTAAACTAAATGTTAGCTACTGTTGCTCTCTGTGAGCCGAGTGGAGAGAGACACTGAGACAAGCCCCCAGGAAGAGCGCCAGGCTTTGAAGGTAGCTTCTGTAGTGGCCAAACTGTGTAATTACATCACATTACATGTTCTTCCCATAAGCTTATATTGTGAAAGGAGTGTCTGTAAAACAGCAGATACATTTTTTTAACTAACAACCCAAGCATCTAATGATTAAAAAATGCTGTAGTGAAAGAACATGTGAAGTAATGAAAGATGCAGGCCATTCCAGTATAGATTTCTACGGAGCCCCTAAAGGGACATGGGGAAAAAAAAAAAATACTTAAACGTATCTCGTGCACACAAGATACGTTTACGTTTTTTTTTTAACTATGATAGCCAGCAGCCAGTTAGTTAAGCTTAGCGTGCAGGCTGGAGAAAGGGGGGACAGGGAGCCTGGATCGGTCCAAAGGCGACAAAATCTACCTAGAAACCCCTCAAATTGTATCTTGTCTATGTAATCTATACAGAAACCAACGCGTAAAAATATTTCAAGCATAAAGTTGCATTTTTTTTACCCTTGGACAGCCAAAGTAGCTGTTTTACTCTTTTTCCAGTCTTCAAAACTCCTACTGGCACCAGAGACACTGATCTGTGTGTGAGGATGCAATAAGCAGAAGGGAAACACAAGAAAATTCTCCTAACAAGGGATTAAATCTGTGTGAATTTACCTCCCGGAGCCCCCTCTGGCTCTCCTGATTGCCTGCAGCCAATCATAGAGGGCAATTTTAATAATCACATCCGAGTGGTAAAAAATAATGATTGCATTGCTGCATGTTTTGTTGATTGTGGTGACTTGGTTTGGTCAGATTGGATGTCAGCATGTTCTCATACCATGGAATAAATTCTAGTCCAGGACCACTGCAGAGACCACAGCCTCTGCCTGCTGTGGTCTCAGTCACAACCACCACAGTGTGTCTGTGTCTCTGAGAAATATATGTGCAATACACACATGCACATTTCTCGACTGTACATTTTTGTGTGGTGAATGCACTGCGGTTTGCATGTGTGTGGACGGTGATTGTAAGTGTGCGTGACTCAGCTGAAGGCCCCAATGCTGCGCTGCTTTCGAAGAGCTGAGAGCCAAAATCCAGAGGAATCGGACTCAAAATGTTTGGAGAGGAAGAAAATGTGGCGACTTAAAGAAGAAAGAACAACACGAGACATGAAGAGAAAATCCCCTCACAACATATCTGTGCAGCACAGAGTGGAGCTGACAGGACAGTGGCTTACTGTTGGTGAATCACTTTGACATGTATGCTTTGTTTCCCCTCAGCCAGACACTGAAGACATTACCAGGGAAAGAAAGTGTACAATTATCTTTCATTTACATTATAAACGGTCCTCACTGAGATTGTTGTACATTATGTGCTGGTGCATTGCCCCTTTGACATCATATCAGTGAAGTAGCTGTATAGACAGAGGCGATCCCAGTGAAATGTGCATTTCTGCTTGTTAAGTACTTGACTGGTGTAATTCAGTCCTGTTGACCCTCCTCATCTCCTTGTTAACTCTCCCATTGAACACGTCAGCTGCTATCTTCCTCCCCCTCGCTCCACCGAGCCAACACCACTGCGCTCTCTGGCCATCAGCATGTCTGCACACAGTGCAACTTGTAGGTTTACATTATACATACTGTCTCTCCCAAAAGAGCTACATACAGCTCTGATCTCTCAACACATCTGAGTAAATATGGAGCATTACACAGCTGTATATTACCTTAGACTGTTTAATATTGAACTTTAGGGTTGGAATGATTAATCAATTAGTTGTCAACTGTTAAATTTAGCAGATTCTTTTGATAATTGAAAAATTGGTTTAAGTAATGTTTTAAGGGAAAAAAAGCAAAACATGTATTTGATTCCAGCTTCTTAAACATGAATATTTTTTGGTTTCTTTACTCCTATCAGCTTTTTATTCCATGCACCGACATGACCAAAGACCTGTACACACTTTAATGTGTAAAATTGGTGGAGCTACCCTTTAAGCTTCACAGACACACCACAGCAGTCTATCTCTGCCTCTAGCCCAGTTAGACGTGTGGACATCACTTTCTTGTTAAAAGGTCTTTAATGGAATGGAAGGACACACACACACACACACAGCGGACAAATGTGCAGATCTGACGAGAATAGGAATGGAGAATATGATATGAGACGAGAATATTTTCATCTCCTTCATTAATGTTAATGAGTCTCCGAGTTAAGAACGGTTCTGACTTCAAAGAGGAACAGAACAGCTCCAGGGGCTTCAGCACCATGATGTCACATCCTGCCAGGATAGGGTGGGTGTGCAGAGAGCAACAGAGCAATGGAGTGCAGGAGGGGAAGGAGGGGAAGGAGGTGAAGGAGGTGAACGGAGATAAACAAGACGCAGAAAGATGCTCACACTGGATCTCAGACAGTCCTGCAGAGGCCAAAGCAGCAAATATAGAGGAGGACCACAGCTGATCTGGCCTCTCCTGACCCTCTGTTGTTGAATGTATTGGTCAGATGATTGGTTCAGTGCTGTCCTCAACTGCTACTATTATTTAGCTACAAAATAATACAGAATTGTGATGGTACTGACTCACCACACATCCACACTACTACAGAGGGAAATTGTGACTAATTTCACTGCTGATAGGCCAAAGTTACATAACCAGACATCCAACTAGTCTAAAAATAGAAACAAACCAAAAAGGGCTAACTGCAATCTCATTCATTGTGTCGGCCAGAAACAATCTGACAAATCCAGGTGATGAAGGATGTTTTCATTTCTATCACGTCAGCCCGACTGTTGGAGGAGCAGTGTGACTGTGCATCAGTGTGTTCAGTCCTGTCACAGTACAGACCATACACCACAGGTTTCCTCTGGACAGATGATGATCTGATTAGATTTGACACCAGACTGCTTCAAAAATGTGTTTATCAAGGAGGGAATATTTTTCATTAAATACTAAACCCCTTTGGGATTCAGAGGTCACAGCAATAACACCCATCTAATGTGTGTTTAATATAATGTGATGTTGTGATGTGATCTCTCCTACTTCAGGGTATCTGCAGGTGCTGAGTATATTGGTTACAGATCTAATATCCAGATCTACTTTCCCAAATGTAAAATGTAAACCTCACTGAAGGCTACACAATGACACTTTCTGTAAGGCAGCATGACTGATAGTGGAGGCACAGAGTCTTATAATGGAGTTGACAAGAAAACTGTATTTTATGTATATCAGTCATGTCATATGTAACCAGGTTGAAATGTACTTTAATTTTATCTTTTGAAATCTCACCAAAACCCTGATTTTATTTTGAAAGGAACCATTTTATTTGGTTTCACCTTTATTTTGTAGTTTGGTCTGCATGAGACGTTAAATCAGTACTGTCTCTTTAAGAGTTCGTCGTCTGCTTGACCCGCGAACTGCTCCGCTCTCAGTCGGTGATGACCCCACTGAGAGCAGGTATGTGTTCATTTCTCTCGTCATGTTTACATTTTGTTTTGGGTTGAAAGGTATTAAAAACGTAATAATATACATGTATGGATGATAAATGAAGAGTGTGAACGGTTGTGGTGTGTGTTGCTAGGTGAATTTCGCAGCTATGCCATTGTAAAACTACTGCAGGCACAAGTGTTTATTTTTCGTTGTTTTCTTCATGTGTGTGTATGTGTGTGCTGCTAACAGGGGCCTGCTGTGAGCTAGCTCAAGACCGCATGTCACAGATGCACTTTCATTTGATTCTCATACAGGTATGGATACTGATGTATTTCACTGTTTACTGGTTTCATTTTTCCATTGACTTGGTTGATTGTTGGTTGAATTTATGTTCATGTACAGATACAACTCAACAAGGAACATTTTAATATATTTTTTTATTTCATTTTATTTCAGTATTTTATTAAATATAATTGTGAACTTTATAGTTAGCTCAGTCGGTGATGACCCCACTGAGAGCAGGGGCCTGCTGTGAGCTAGCTCAAGACCGCATGTCACAGATGCACTTTCATTTGATTCTCATACAGATGCCACCATTGCCTGTTGAATAAATGTCCGGTGGATCAGCAGCCTGTGTCCTGTGTCCATCTTTCCCTCACCCCCAAGAACACAACGCAGGATAGAAACAACACACACAAGAAACAAGTTAACGGATGTGCATAGGCCAGAGACAAGACACACCCGTTACACATACATGGATCCTCACTGATTCTGGAGAAAAATGGTTGATTGCTGAGTCTCATTCCCAGGTAGTCAAATACTGTACAAACGCCGGCTCAGACCAAACATTACATTTATATAACCAACGTAACAAAAAACTCTAATTCGACCCAAACTAAATGTATCATATTATGTACATGCATTCTCTTGGCACTGCCTTTAATCCGATGAATCGCTTTACTCAAACTGAGGAGTTTGTGTCAGATTTTTTAATAGTGATGACATCAAACAATGTGAGGACAGACATCTGAAGCTTCATCTAAGAACCGTGTAAACGATGACATTTGGTACAGGCTCAGAAGATCTGCTGCCATTCTTTCACATAAGATAATAAACTGAATATCTTTGGTGTTTTGATTGTTGATTAGACAAAGCGTGACATTTGAAGATGTTACCTCAGGCTCTGGGAGACTCTGATTGGTATTTCTCACTATCTTCTGACATTTCATAGACCGAACTAAAACAGGTTCATCGACAAAACAACTGGCAGACTATTGGATAATGAAAGTAAGGATGAGTCGCAGCCCTAATTGGTTAAAACCTTAAACTACCCCCGTCCTCTACTACACAACTACAATCTGCTAAATCACACTAGAAACAACCAACAACATCTAACAAACTACAATGCTGATTTTACACAATTCATCACAATGATGTGTGTTGTAGTCAGGGTAGAGTTTGTACAGCACTCTAATCAAACCACTTTGCTGTAGGTTTATAGCATTCATTCATTTCACAGTTATATGAGGGTCATTTTATTTAACACTCTTTAACATTTCCTCTCATAGTCTACTATGAAACCACTAACATTGTAAACATTTCAGCTGCTGGCACAATCAGCTGTTTCCTATCATGGTACCACTCTCTCATCCACTTCTTCCATGTCCTCTGCTTCCCTTCAGACAGAAGAAATGACAACAAGGTCAATGTCCCTGCTGCACAAAGTTTTATAACTTTAAGGCTGTGATTAGAACAGATGAATTAGTAACTGACTCATTGCAGTGGTATTTCTTTTCTCTGACTCCATCTCTCTCCCTCAGCTGACTCGCTCTCTGCAGCTTGGCTTAAAACCATCCGACAGTAAACTGACGCTCTGCTCTGAAAGGCCAGAGTCAGCCTTTTTCCAAGCTGGGGGAGGATGATAAATCCTATTAAGCTGCCTGAAACAAAACATGCAGGCAGAATAATAAAAACATAAATGTTAAGGAAGGCTTTTCCAAGTTCAGGCGTGGAATCCAGAGGGGAGTCCCCACTATGAGAAGGAACGAGAGAGGAGAGAAGAAAGAGGTGCACTGGGACTGAGGGGTGACCTGAGGGTTCGTTCAGGGACGAGTGCAGCTGGCCTCGGACGGAAGGAAGCAACTTCAGGATGGAGGAGCTCTGGAGAGCATCCTCGCCACATCTGCATCATTTCTTTTCCTCGCCCTGCAACCATGTCTTCAATTTTCAGCTTGAATCTTCTTCTTTTTTTTTTTACTCAATTTATAACTTGACTCCATCACACCAGTGACTCGCCCTCCCGCCACTCGCCTCAAACCATTTCATGCTCTCATCTGTCTCTTTCTGCCTCCTCTCTGCCTCGCATTCCCTTTCTCTCTCTCATTCCAGCCCATATGGAAGTGATCAGGGCAGGCAGGGAGGAACAGCAGAGGCCCCACAGACAAGAGAAAGTCCCTGTTGAACCGCTGCCTGCAGGTACTGTGCCAATGTTTGGAAAGACTGTGGATTCCAGAGTGGAGTCAAGAGACCATCAGAGGGATTTAAATGGTTTCAGATTGGTCTTTTTCAGCATCTTTAATCCCCAGACAAAATATTAAAGAATGACTGCTTTGATAATGAGCTTGACTCTCATTACTGTTATCTCCCTATCTACAGTACAGACCTCCTGAAGCCATGTCATTTGATAGAACCTCTATCATAGTCCAACATACAGAAAAGATGCAACAAATCCAGGGCTGCAACTAATGATGCATTTAATTATCGACTAATTTGTAAATTATTTTTCAATTAAGTTCAATCGAACAATAACAAACAATACCAAGCTCCCCAAAATCAGTGTTGATGATAAAGGAAAGGATTAAATGTGTGTTTATCTGCTTTAAGTGAAAGGCTTACTAGCTTAACGTTGCATCGTTTCAGTGTAACGCCAAGTTGCATTTACAAAAAGCTATGTTAACAACTAGCACATCCATTTGCCCACTGTGTGGACGCTGATCCAGGATGCTGCAGTATACTGGCCTCTCTGGATTTGGTGAAGTTCAAATTCCAGCCAAACTTGTGTATCATGAAGGTAATGGTTACTTGGATAACATCTGTCTTCTGAAACATGTTGAACCATACTGTTTGAAAATACAAGCAATAAAGCATAAACCTAGCCTTGTGCTGGTTAAGCAGGTAAACAAGGTTAGGTAAATCGATTAGTTATTGTAGCTCTTGTTATGTTAGTAAATAATAACAGCCTGATTAACATTTTTCTAGATCTTGCGCTCACTAGCTCTACAATGAAAGAGATCAACAATGCTGTTTCTTTATTCCTCTACTTCAACGGCTGGAGACGATGTTAACTTTTAGCACAGTATATGCAGCCATCAGGTGCATATTGAAGACCCTTCAGGGTTCTTGTCTTGTATCAAGTCAGCTTGATTCAATAAAAAGTCAGTCCGAGTTAAAGGTGCAATATGTAAGATTTGGCCAACTCAAAAAAAGAACAGCAGCTCAACGTATCTTAATTAACGTATTGTCCATCTAATTTTATTACATGTTCAATGTAAAGTGTCACATGTAATTCAGTTTTTCTAGCATGTTTAGTCAGTGTGAATACATTCAACTACTTTGACGGATTAAATTAAAGGTGCAATATGTAAGAATTGGCCACCTGTCAAACGAATATACTCAGAAAACAAAAGGAAGCAGTATATCACCAGAGTAACCGCTAACTGCTGCTAGCTGCCCTTAGCTAGTTAGCTCAGTTAGCCATGCAGCTAGCGGTTGGGAGCTTGGGGACACTAGCACACAAGCTTTGCCAGGAACTGGCTGGGCCAGGGCTAGCTGGTTAGCATGATAACTACAGTAGAGACCATCTCTGCAACACAATACAAAGATATCATTATGTCAAAATGTTATTTAGTCATATTCAGTTGATAGTTTTAATTAATTTTAGAATGTTTTCAACTAAAATTATATTATTGCAGCCTCTTTAACTTAATAGTTTTCAACTAACTGGAGGAGCTAATGATCAGCTGCATAAGATGGCTAGCTATGGCTGATAAAATCTGCACGTGACAATTATCATTTCAGCTAACAAAGCTTTCAAAAGTTACTATGAATTATAATGGAAAATCTGCCATGTTATCTCTGTAAACTACATAAGTATGAAGACAAAAAGTTTGTGATGTAGAAAAAGTTACTGAGCAGGATGTCGATTACATAAAACAGAAAAAAAACTCTACATGCTCTGTACAAGCACCTTGCATAAACAGTACAGAGATCCAGTATGTCAGCATGTAGGAGGAACAGTGTGTACAGACTGAACACACACACACAAGTTACATGTTACAACAAACATGCAGACAAACAGGCTTCAGGACAGACAGAGGCTTCAGGACAGACAGAGGCTTCAGGACAAACAGAGCTCGGGGAAAATTACTCAGAACTTTGCTTTTCTTTATTCAGCAAACATAAACCAAGTCCTTCCTCTAAAACACAAAAACACCCATTTCTCTCTCTCTCTCTCTCTCTCTCTCTCACCCACACACTAAAGTCAAACTCTTAAACTTTCACATTTCTTGCCAAGCTCTCGGAGGGACTCTCTCAGTCTCAGCCACACAGAACGTTCTGGATTTGCAGTGTTAGTGCTCCATGATGTTAGAGAGACAGAGACAGAGACAGGTGGGAGAGACAGAGACAGAGGCAGGTGGGAGAGACAGGTAGACATGTTTGTATATGAGTGAAGAGAGACAGCACAAGAATGCAGAATGTGCAGAATAGTGACAGATCACTTCATATCATCTGCTCTTCTATAACCACATTTTTCCTGGACTGTATCTAACATGTTAAATCCAATATTCCATTGGACTTTTGGACATTTCATTTCATTTCATATTTAACACTAACAAAGTTGTTCAGCTTCAACGCTCTTTGTCATACAAGTTTGTGGCACTTGACTGGAGGTACAGTACAGCATTCTTCTAAAAGATACTAGTGTTGTGATGGTGGCAGAGAGTGCTGTCTGACATGTTGCTCCAGAAACTGGATTCAGTTTGGCTGAAACTTAAAAGTCTGAGTTTTTTAACACAATCTGTAACATAAATAAAATATTTTGATGAGGGCTAAGATAAGGTTCCCTTATGGCTGTTTCTTGTAACAATCATACAGGACAGGGGCAGGACATTTTAAACTCCATTAGATATAAACTATAATGTGGTGTACCTGAATTTTGTTTCACTTATTGGCTGACATTCAAGGTTCAATGGGATAACAATAGAGATATTTGTATTATGAGCTAATATTGGCTTTCATAATTATCGGTATGTTAGGATAAAAACACTTTCACTCTTTAATTGTAATTGTCGAACACAGGTTTTGGTGATTTCATTTTCTCAAAAATAAAATGTAATTTTAATGCAAGTACAGAACTGCCGTTTAATATCACAGTTAGAATGAAGAAAAACTTTGATTGTAATGAAACCAAGAAATGATCAATGAACTGCTTGGTTATTATTGGCTCTGATTGGCTAGAAACTTCAATTTAGATCAGATCTAAAACTCTGAAGAGCCGTTCAGAAAATATAAAGTGAAAGTTTCATTATTACACACTTTCAAATCTCAGTTTGAGCAAAACAATCTATACTGGCACAAATGACGATTTTCGGAGTTTGTTCTCTGCCGTTTTCATTGTGCACAACCTGAAAAATTGCATTTTTCCAAGTAACAAGTGGCAACAGCTTCCTGCCACAGTTAAACAGAGAAATTACAGAAACAAGAAACTAGTCATCAGTGTGGATATTCTAGTCGATAGAACTGACCCCTGCTACAAATCTAAGCTGTAAGTAATGGACAGGCCCAGCAGACAGCAGCTGGTCACTGCACAGTGAAAGGTGGTGATCAGCAGTCCCACACTCACACTGGACTCCCAATCGCCTCCCCTTTCCAACCCGCTGCCTTTTTATAGGAACTGCAAACCGAGTCGTCACCCTGGCAACACAGCCGTACATGGGCGGAAGTGCACCGCTAAAAAGAGAGAGAGGCAGTGTGGGAAAGAGAGGGACACAAGTACAGATGTGTACAGGTGTGCACACATGTACCTGTTCACCATTCATTGATAAACAGCTGTTTGTCTACATCAAGGTTACCTACTTTCTTCTTTGCTGACACACATACACACAAACACAGTATGATATGATGGAGCCATGAGAAAATACCCTCCGCTCACAATTATGACTCATCCACCCGACCAGATGGTTGGAGAGAAAGAGATGGAGCAGGAGAGGGGCAGTGTGTGGCATGATAGCAGGAAAAATACCTGAGGTGCGACAAAGGAACCATCACCACTAGTGGATATATATAACCCAGCGCAGCCCACAGTGACAGAGTGTATGTGTGTGTGTGTGTGTGTGTGTGTGTGTGTAAAGAAGTGCTGAAGAGCCACAGTGATGTTCAGAAATGGAGTGATGACTGTCAGCTCTGTTTCTGTGAGCAAAGGTCACAGCGTGGCCGATCACTTCAGCAGGATTCAATAAGGAGTTTACACTTGTCACTTATATTTGGTACGGTGCTTTATTGTCTCAAAGGGCTTCACTACACCCACGCTTTAAAACTGTGAGTAAAAGTGACAACCTACAGCATTAAATTATCAATGAGAAGCAGGAGAACAATCTCATCAGAAACAGCGAAATAGAAGAGAAATGTTGACAGCATTGACGCCTGTCATTAACACAAGGCTTCTAGCCAATCAGAGATCAAATGTATATCAGCTGACTTCACCCTGCTTACACGTACATGAGAGTGCATCTTCAGCAGTTACAAACATCTGAGCACCTTTTCCCTCCAAAAATGCAAATTGACACCCACCTGTCTAAGGCCTTCTGCTGTAAACAGGTGGGTGGTGTGGATAAATTCATCTATAATGGCATATGTAATTTTAAACTGCAACAATGACATGTGAAGGATTATATAATATAATTTTTGGGAAATTCAAATCAGGAACCGTTATGGGCAAAATAACAGATGGCAGTATTTACTTTTGGCTTACCCAATTAATGTAATACCTCATAGTATAAATCAACATTGACACAAATACACCATAAATCCAATATTGCCACAAGCAAATGGCCTAAATACAACTAGAGATATATTACTCAAAACCCACCTCTTCAAACTCGCTTTTCATCTGCACCTGTAGCTGTTTGCTGTACTCAACCTGTTCTCCCAAAAAACCTACACAGATCCATATCCTCATACACTGTTCCTTTTACTACATATTTCTCCTCTATCGCACCATGCACTTGAGTTTATGCACCATGCACTTGATTTTATGTATTCGTGTATGTATTCTATTCTTGTAAAGTGTCTTTGAGAGTTTTTAAAAGCACTGTACAAATAAAATGTATTATTATTATTATTATTAAATGGATAGAACACTTCATAATAACCATCATTAATAAATGGTAAATCTTTAGTTAATTAAACTTTAGCTTATTAACTGTTTACAACAATTAAATGCTTTATAAACCATTTATTAAGCAATTTTAAAGGTTTCTAAATACTACACAGTATTAATGAACCATTTACAAAGTATTATAAACAGCAGGTGCAACTTCACAATAAACACTTATTTAAGGAAGGTTTACAAAGCGTTCCATCGTCTATTTACAGTGAAATAACTATTAACTACAGTTTAATTAACTATAAACTGAAAGTGTTTATCCTGATTTAAAGTGTCACTGGTGTTCTGTGTATTAACACCTGGGTGTTCACATGTGTGGTCAGACCAGAGATGTGGACTCTTGACTAAGGGCTCGACTTGCTCAAGAAAAAATAACTTGGGACTTTTGTGAGACTTTGCTCAAATGACTTGAGTCACATGCCTGGGTCAGACACATGTTTAAAGCCACATGTGCATTAGGCAAAGGCACAGTGAGACAGAGAGCAGCAGCATCATTGTCAGCAGTCCTATCCAAAAACTGTTTTGTTTTCATTTTGGAGTGAAACCATGCAATTCAATTTGTAGCTGACACAGTTCTGAGTGGATAACAGTATATCTGCTTTATCTCCACTGGAAAGGGAACAGCCAGGAAAAACACTGACAATGAGGTAATACATTCAAACTGTAGATCAAGGGATTAAATGGACTATTCTGAGTCTGTTCTGCAATTTAAATATAATCAGATGCAGATTTGAGGAAGGACGCTTCATGTACACAGACAACACGACAGATTTCTGTGCTGCTGTAGTTTTCCTGCATCATTCTTCCTGTTCAGTGTGATAAAGACAGCGAAGATTCCAGTCGAGGGTGTAAATAACATCTTTTCAAAACAATTTGGCTTCCAGCGACTTGGATTACACTGGGTGAGCTGTGTGCAACCATTTTATGGCTGTTTTGCTGTGAAGCTCCAGAAATGTTTAATGGACTACGAAACTTCCACTGGCATTGAGGGTGAGCAAATAATGAGCAAATGTTAATTTTTGGGTGAACTGTTCCTTTAAAATGTGTCTAAGGCTTTTAAATTAAAGAAGTGAACACAGTGGTATGCACTGTTAAATGTAACTAAGAACACCACTGCTACATTACAACAGTGGGCCTTTGTTGTTTTCTAATTATTTCCCAGTCACCTAATGCAGGTCATTACGGTGTAAAACATTATTGCCAAGTAATTAACTGGACCATCGACTGGCCTGTTCAAGCACCAGGCTGGTTTGAGGACACACAGACTCCTCTTGGATTCAATTATACCGTGAGCAGCTCACTCACACAAACCATTAGCTGAGCGAGGAGGCCCGTCCCCACAGGAGGCATCCACAGGTGGCTCCCCCTCTCTCATTGCCTTTAATGACTCTGCCCTTTCATTGCCATGGTAACCAGCATCATCGGGATCACCCCCTGGAGAGCGGGGTGGGAATCCCTACAAAAACACCATCTGACCTTTCACTAAATAAGATGGCACACTTTGTCAAATGGGTCACAAACAATGCAAAGAATAGGTGTGAGACACATTTTACTGCTGACTGATGGAAGAACGCAGGAGGAGAAAGTAGAAGTGAGTTCAGGTAGGACAGTAGTTTGCAGGATGAAGCAGCAACAAGCCAAAGAAAAGAGGAAAGCAATTAAATGAGTAATGAGACATATGAGACAAACAAAAACAAACAGTAGGACCCTGACACCCTGCACACTGTTTCTTCTACAGACTAAGTGCGCTGGTGAGCCTGTGTTAGGTCACTGTGCATGTTAACTGTGCACACACACCACACACACACACACACACACACACACACACACACACACAGTAGTGTCCTGCAGGGTGTTTCAGGGGTTCAGAGTGCCGCCTGTGTGTTAACTGGGAGCCTGGCACATTTTACTAGAGTCCAATCACGTTCCCATTCATACTGGGACAGGGAACACATTGACAACAGAGCAGGTCTGGACCGGACTGAGCAGCGCTCTGCTTTCACTCCTCGTATATAACCATGGAAACCAACAATTGAAGCTTTCAGATGAGCCACTGTATGGGCCAGTGTCAACACAACAGTAGATTGAGACCAAATCCCCCTCCAATCTCTTAAAATACCTGTGAAATTCTGTTGAGTTGCCAAATATTAACCTGTGAATGGGATGATTGTCCCTTGTGGGCAACCATAGGGGACTGGTGGGAACCTTTGTGTGAAACATTTCAATGTGTTCTGGAAAGAAAAGGGCTGTTGTATTTCACCTTGAGACATTTTTGCATTTTACAGGAGAAACAAACTGTAAACAATCAAATGAATGATGGCTGAATTCCATTTAGCTGCTTCAGTCCTGGTATTGTTCAGGCTGGCTCAGTGTCACTCATACCCACTTTCTTCCAGAAAATTAGTTCTGGTTCTTGAACCATTCAAGATTCTTGGAACCTTGGGACAATCTAGCAAACCAGCCTGCATTTCCACCTTTTTAAGCAGGGCCATTGTAATCATGGATCTGTCATCAACTGAGGAGATTGCACCTGGACAACAATCTATAGAATATGACATGCCCACTTCAGTCCGCACTTCAAGTCAAGGAAAACCTGCTATTTTTTGGTTCCAGCTGGGAATCAACTTTTTGGGTTGACGAACCAATTTACTTTTGGTCGAAATGCCGGGAATGAAGGAAACAAGATGGATGAAACGGGACTGTTGAGCCTGCATCTTTACAGAGACCTGTCTCTACCACGACAGCCTGGATCAAGCACTTGCATTCAGCGGGTGGAGAGGTGGGACTCTGTGTTCATATCACTGCTGCTTGGTGGTCAAACACAGTCAGAGTTGATGAACAGTGTTTACCTGATGTCTAACTTGTCATGTGAAGATGCCAACCGTATTATCATCACCATCTTGTTGCCACTGTTTACATTCACCCAGACACACATTTTAACAAATGTAAATATGTTTATAGCCTAAATAACTGCATATATGTTCTTTGGTTGTGTAGCACACTGAACCTTTACATATTTGACAGGCTGAGAGTTGCAATAAAGTCAAAGTTGGTCAAGTCGGTTTGTTTAGTCTGTCTTATATCACCATTGATTTCAATGGGCAGTCAACAAATCTGATATCAAGACCACCAAAGTGAGATGATTTCCAATGATGATACTGAATTTTTATCTTTTTGTATAGCAAACATCAGCAAACAATGTTTTCTACATTTGAATGCAGTCTTCAGTTCAGAGGTTTTAAAGGGTTTATTTCTTGTTTTTAATGTTTTTCTTGTTCTGTGTCCTGAAATATTAATGGTTATCCATGCACACTGTTTATTTTATTGCACTCTGACTGTTTATATACCAACACAACGAGTGTTTCTTTGTTGCTTTTAATCTGAACATTGTGTCACCACTTTGTTCTGTTTAAATCACTAAACAAAGGCTCTTTTTTCTGAGGGAATGAAATAAACATCTTTAGCACTAATGAGTTTTACTTAAATGTAGCCTGAGCTGTTTGTGTTTAAACACCCGCACGGGTGGAAACATTTGCAGATTAAACTGTGAGTGTTTGTGAAGCTGTTTTTGATGTAGATGCCACCGTATAATACCGGGCATCAATCACTCTTCACTCCAGGGCCTGACACACTCAGGTAATACAACTCAAACAAACACACACAAACACAAAGACACACACAAGACTGAAGGGCAAGAATAACAAGCCCAGTCCACCTTATCCATCACGCTAATCACAAACTCACTACGACTTCATGAGAGGGGATACATGAATGGTGACACATGAGATCTTGCTGTAATCTCCGAAGCATTCTAGGTTGTTTTTTAGTGTAAGGGCTCTGACACTCCAAACCAACTTCAAAGAACCAGCACCAATGAAAGCTGACTGCTGTGTGGCTTCACGTCGCTTGTGTCTTGGCCAAAAACGATTCTGCACCTTCTGATAAAAAAAAGGAAACCGAGACACTGTGGACTGCAGATATACAAACTCGTATGATAAAGCAGCATTTGCCTTGTCGTTTCACACCCCTCTCACTAATATAGCCACTTCTGATCGAGAACATGTCTGATAAAAAGGTGTGGAAGAGGTGGAGGCAAAAAATAAAACTTCACCAAATATATGAAATCATGGATACAGCAACTGGCTCAAGTGGCTTTCGCTTTCTTTTCCCCTTTTTTCTTCTTGTGCACTGGCTGAGCTGAACAGTCGATCATGGTGATTTCTCGCCGACTGGCTCCGGCCTGAGTCAAGACACTCAGTCGGCTGAGAAGCCGCCAACAAGGGCTAACTAGTGCTCTGGCACACCGCAAAAACTATGGCCACATACGCTCACCCACAGCCATGACATTGACCGTCGTCAGGGCCCTAGGCTCTGCCCTTTCCTTTATAGAAGGAAAGAAATCCAGGTCCCTTCCCTCTAAATCTACTGGGAAAACGTTGGGTGACAGCCAACAATCAATAACCAGAAACAGTTTGATAGTAGGTCTGATAATTCTGCAATCCAAAGTGGCGAGCCCGGGTCAACCAGTATTTTATATTCTAAATGCTACTGAAAAATATATTCAGTTGTGATGTAATGCAGTGGATGACTGATGCTGCAAGGTCTTTGTGTTTCTGTCTTTTTCTATATGAAGGTCAGAGGTCACCTACAGACCATCGTCCCTGGAGCTGGGACATTCAGTAACTGGCTAAAGAACACTGACACAGTGTGGATCCTTGCAGAGCTTGAGCACAGGTCATCTGGCTAAAGGATGTCTTCGGTCCATCGGGCTGCTCCGACACAGGACCTGTTTGTTTTATTCTCTGCTAAACAACAACCAGTCATCTTCCTTCACTGTAAGCTAAATGGAATCCTCTCTCCAAATGAACACAATATTCAGCCCACTGAGCCAAAGAAATATCTTTTCTGACATTTTAGCAAACTGCATCAATAATTAAGCAGTGTCTTCTTGCTTAACATTATGTTACAGCTGCTAGATGTAGATGTTAGCGGTGATGCAGCTAGCTGTGTCCTGGCCAAGCCCTCAGGGAGACAGGCACACAGACATGAGAAAGGATATCCTTCAGAGAGTTGACTCAAACAGGAACATCCTTCTCTCACAGCCAGCAAGCAATCATCCATGATTCAAATATGAAACTGAAAACAAACTAGAGCTTCTGCTTTTTGCAAGTAGGTTTTAAAAACAGCACTCTGGCTATTAATCGTGTGGATAAAACTGCTATCACCTAGTTAGAAGACTGAACATCCATGATGGTACTGTCACTTTAGAGAACTCAGAAACTCAAAGGGCTGAGCACTGATTTTAATAAATGCAGCAGATCCAGAATGACTCACAATTAATGACGCTCACCAGAGCTGTGGCTTATAGGATTAAATCCAAGATTATATCAACAACATCATTTCTGTTTATCATGTAAATTACACCCCTTTCACACTGGTCAAAAAATCCCACTAACATCTGGTTTTGTCCTTAATGGAAATGGGTGCAATCAGCATTAATTTCTTCCTCATATGACTGCAGTCGTCCTGGGTGTTTATTGGCTCCAGCTCCTGTTGGCAGTGATGGAAACACCAGAGTGGACACGCTAATTTTGGCCCCTTTTCTATGACGTGCATTAAAGGTTAAGCCTGGTGTTCCAGTACTTTTCCATCTGTCTCTGGTCAAGTAGCGCTCAATCATCATCGCTGATTTTGAAAAAAAGACTGAAGTAAAAGATATGAAACCACCTTAATTTTGTCATTGGACTTCATGTCAGAATCAGATCTTTGCCAGTTACCACGTGCAAATCACAGCAGAGATGAGAAAGAAGCAAGATCTCTCATTGCTGAGCTATTTCCATCATTAGATCTGGAATAAACTGTGTCTACTTCAGAATATTGAATTTAGACATGTTATCAGGTTTTAACATCCTCTGGATATGATCTGTATGATCTCTACAACTGTTTTACACTGTTTTTACTCTTTAATGTTTTTCTAGTGTGTTCATGACGTTGAACATGACAAGACCAGACAGAGAGGCAAACTCATCCACTGGCATGGGAAAAAAGTCGCCTGTTTTTAGTGGGCTTACATGCAATTAAAAAATCCTGCATATACATGCAAATTTTGTGTAAAATTGGTATTAAAGTCCTTGTGACATGGAAGTTTAAAATCAACACTCTGATAGTTAAGCTAATTTCCAGACTGCATCATGAATCTATATACAATACTTCTTCTGCTAACACTGCAGACGAGGACGCACTCTGAAGCCACATTCTGTGTTTGAGTTTTTCTGCTGTGTTGTCTTCAGTTTAAACTGCAACTATGAACATCAACAGAAACATTCATTGGCAAGGTCTTGACCACTCCTTCATCAACAATGAGCAGCATTAAAGACAGAGGTAAATGAAGAAACAGAAGAAGAAACCACTTGAATGACTCTGTGACAGCAGGTACATACCGGTGGATTTCCATTTTGGAGGCCAGCACACATCTCTGACTGAGGATGAAGCTGGAGGATTTGGACTGTGGACCAGAAGACTGGATCTGCATGGCTCCACACAGCCTGCTAGCTGCTCAACTAACCCAGCCAGCCCTGCTCCTTCCCCTTCTCCTCCCCTACCAGCCTTCTCTTTCCTAAGCTCTCTTGTTTTGGGGTCTCCCCTAGCTTCCCCTCCTTCGCTCGGTATCCTAGGTAATCTCTCTGGTATCTACCGAACAGCTTTCTGCATCATCCAAAGCGGAGTGACAGTCACCCTGTCCCACCCCCCAGCCTCCCACGTCCTCTGCTCAAAGCCCCCGTATGAGGGTGATTCCTTCCTTATTCATACGTGCGATGTCAGCGAGGGAACCATGCAGTCAGCCAGCTGTGTTTTCCCCATGGCAGCTGCAGCAGCAGCCAACGAACACAATTCGATCCTGGCTTTTCGCCGCCGTGGCGACAGCGGGGGTATCCAGGCAACAGGCTCCTGCGCTCTCTGGGCTCCGTGGCGGAGGCTGTTGGGGGGAAATCACTGCGGTGGTATCACGCAGCCCGGCTCTGCTCAGCTCAGGAGGGTTCAAGTAGAGCTGGGGGGGCTCCCTCTCTTCTGTCGCTCTCCGTCACTCTTCTTCCTCTCGCCTGGCTCCCTCTGCTACATCCATCTCATACCTTTTGTCTCTCACTTGATCTCTCCCTCTTTCATCTGCCCGTGGCTCCCTCCTTTCCTCCCTCCTAGCTCCACGCTCTTCTTTTATCTGTGTGACTCTCCACGAGCTCGCACTCTCTCTATTTCTAACTCGCCATACACCCACCCAACTCATCTCTCTCACTCTCCCTCCAAAATAAATATGCTGGAGAGAGTTAGGTAGAATGAGCAGCCAGAATTAGTGATGTTTGGTGGCACTTGAACAAGGATTAGTCGAGCGTTTCCCAGCATCTGACAAACATGCAGTCCTGACAAGAGGGATTCTCCTTTTCACTGCACACCGACATTCACAGCAACACTGCAAGGCTTTACATCCACTATCTGAACATGGTGAATCTGTGTGCAGCATATTGAAGGCCTGTTCTATGTGTCTGACTACACTGTGGTTCAGTTTCACTCTTTCCATTTCAGCTGTAATCGATTGGCACTGTGCTGGAGAAAAACATACAGTATGTAGATTAGCACTGAAAGCACAGCTGAATGGAGTCAATAATGAATTCAAATGCTATGAGGCTACCTAACAATCTGCACATCAGTCCTCATTATGACTGCTTTTCCATGCGAATTCACAACCAAAAGCACTGTAATAATATCTGATATGTTTAGACAGTGACTCCTGTGAGGCAGGACTTATATTTAGAGGGTGTTTTCAGCCAAACATTTGAGCTTTCCCACTGAGCTGCTAATTACTGTCTCTTGGGTTTTATTGCTTGCTATGCCAACTCTTATGGTAACTTAAGAGCTAGATTGCCATCATTTAATCTGCAGTTTTTTTCTTTTTGATGTGATGATGTAGAGAGCTCTGAAGAAAATGCACAAGTTTTAAGTTTTATTAATAAGTTTTCTGCATATTTCAGTAATAGCGATGATGACAGAGCATGTAGTGTCAGGCTGGATCGGCCTGTTGCTGTTGGTGTGCAGGGACTAGGTGTCACTGAGCGAGCAGGTGATGTCAGGGTGAAATATATTCATTACTGTCATCCAGACAGGTGTGATCCAACCAGCCTGATGGTATATGTGCTGTTCAGACTCTGTCTGTACCACACACATGGAAAAAATGAAACATTTTGAGTTCATTAAAATGAATTGATTATTGATGTGATGAAGCAGGCGACGACAAGCTCGGCTAGATAGCAGCCACTTGTCACAAAGTCATTTGAATTGACTGCCACATTTCTGATTGCAATGCAGTCTGGTTCCAGTGTTCCATATTGGATCTGGTTCCAGGTTGATTAAATATTCTTGGTTTGCTAAAGACTATATCTGATATAAATGAAGCACTCTGTATCATCATGATCACAATGTGACAATTATGTGTTTTGGTAGTTTAACAAGGCCAACAGAGAAGAGAGTACTGTCTTGTTTAATGATTCACACCAGTGCATGGTGTCTAACTGTTCTTCATCACATCAATAATCACATCAATAGAAGATGGTTATATTTCGTTTACTTGAAGCTTAACATGAATTTGGTCCATCTTGGAAATCTGTGAATAGACCAGATAAACAGAGCTGGGTTGATGGATTGTTGCGATGTCTGGATATTAATAAACCCAGCATCAATACAGCACTTTTCAAGATTTAGGGCACATTTTCTGGAGGGAGAAGGGTTTGCAAGGGCCTTGTTATGAACTGCTGTTTATTTAAATATTTTCATTCTGATTTGTTGTGTTAATATTAAGTGTCGGATCATGTCGGATTTTTATCTACCACAATGAGATTCTAGTACCATGTCAACCAGAACTAGAAGTGTCTTTCTGTGTTGTTAAGGTGTGCCTTTTCGGGGGGTCTTTGTGTTTAAGGTGAAGTGTATGTTTTGTTTTTCTATGTTTTTGAACTTATGTCATGCAAAATATACAATATATTTGTTTTTTTTTTTATTTTACCAAGTAGCTTGTAAAAAGGTGAGAGTGGTGTGAGATATATTGACATATTGTGTCAGATATACCAAGTGAAATGTGCAACTGGATCTTTTTTTATTTTAACAAAAACAGTAACAAAAAGTTATGTTATAATTCATTAGTTACAAATACTGACAGCTAAATCCAAAGGACATTGATCAGCAGATTGATAAAATGATACAACACACTGTTCTGAGGCAAACAGGAAACAGTCCACAGCTTCATAATGTAATGTAGGTACAGTGCTGAAACTGCTTCTGATCCTCTACACTCAACATTATACAAAACAATGGTGTATAAATGAACCCTGTCATCAGCTGTATTATACATCAGACACTTCAGTAAAGGTTTGGAGCTCATTTCACACTTTGGTTGTAGTTTCCTCTGCAGCTGTCAGTGACAACCTGCTGAACACGTGTTTTTTTCCAGGGTTTAAATTAAACTACTGATTCACCCTGAAGGCTACAAACTAAATCAGAGGTTGATGTAATTACTACAAATGTTGAAAATAAAGAGCTTTTTTTCTCCTTTTCCCATTGGACAGCTGGCTCGACAGGCATGAAATCAGCCACAATGAGGCAGTGCTTTTCTATCAGCATGGTGAAGGGCTGCCATGTGCTGTGTTTTCAGGCTAGGGCACAGAATACAGCAAACATAGGAGAGGGTAGTGACACACACAGCTACACACACAGAGACACACACAGACACACACACAGAGACAGGGCTGCGAGGGAAGGCTGTACCAAACTCTGGAGGTCGGAACAACAAAGGCTCGGGGAGATGTATATTTGTGCCTTTGTTCAGCACATTAACGTGCAGGCTGATGCTCTCAGCCAACACTTTGCTTAACTGAGCCTCCGACGCTACACATTACTGATTGACACGTGTACACCTACACACATAAACACTGTCTGTTATTGCTTAAATTATCATCAAGCATAGTAGAGCTAATGGATACTCCAAAAGTATAAAAACAGTTTTGCAGTAATGGAAGATCAGCTCATTTGTGTCTCATCATTCAGAAAAAAATGATGGTATATGATTATACACAATTACTGGTGTGGTCCTAAACCAGAGCTGCCACTCTGATGGCCAGAACTATTAAAATTACTTCTTAAAAGCAGGGAGAGGCAGCGGGTGCCCCGGGAAACGGGCTGTGACAGATGAAAGGTCCACGACGAGAGCAGTTTGTCACACTTGGGTTAAGCACACAGTCAAAAGCTGTCTAAACAGTGCGCACACATCAAGAGCTATTAGAATCAATTAGAGGGAGCGAACGATAGAGAGGGACGAGGACGAAGAGGGAAAAGACAGAGAGCGGGCGTGAGGCACCTGTAATAAGCTCCTGCCTCTTTTAGCAGCACAGATGATGCGAGGGAGGAGAGGAGGGAGAGGGGGAAGGAAGGAGGGGAGACGAGGAGTAGGGGGTGGGAAGGAGGAGACAGAAGGAGGAAGGGAGAGAGCGCTCCGTCATCAGATATTTCCATCATGATGGCTGTTATAGATGCACAAGTGCTTGATTGATGCCAAAGCTTAAGACTGGGTACGCTCCATTTATTTACAGTCAAATAGAAAGTTCCAGCTCAGAACATGAGTGTGACTGATCAGTATAGCCTGTGGTGAATTTGCATTAACTAAGTTTTGTAATTTAGAAAGTAATAACACCCTCATATTTACAAAAGAGGTAAATACATTATTTATAAATTAGTTCCACTTAAAACTCAATTTAAAGAGGAGAAAAGATACAATAGTAGGATGTACCTTACCTTGTTTAAGATGCTTAGTTAGCAGTGATCATACAGGTCTAACACCATGGTAACATCCTATTATGTAGTGGGTATCTACAGTTACAGAACACAGAGCGGGGCTCTTAATTGTATAGCTATCACAATCATGATTTTGCTACAACGTATAACAATTGTGACTGCAGTATTTAAGATGATGTAAAGATGATAAATGTTTTAACCATCTTCAGCATTGTGTCGTCGAATAACCCCGCAAACACCCAACCCCAAGAGAGACGGAAAGGGTTGAAGGTATTAGAGGAAGATGTATTAGAGGACATAAAGACTGTAAATAGTCCCTTTAATACAAACACAAGAGAAGAAAGAGATGAATGTAAGCAGCGAGGCGTCTCCTCTCCCCTGAGGCCTGATGCCATTTCTGGTTGTATCACCACAGGAGGCTGCGGGGCACAGGTGGCTTAAATGCCAGACACACACACTTCTCATAAACCTCTTTCAAAAGACCCCACGTACATGCTCATACTGCACACCCAAAGAATATCATAAGAATGAGAAATACTAGATCTGCTATTACTACAACTACTTAATCTGCTGATTACTTCAACAGATTTCCAATCAGTGTTTTCCAAAGTCCAAGATTATGTCTTTAAATGTCTACCCAAAAGTTCATTTTACTGTAAGTTCAGTAATATTTTCACTGCCAGAAAATATTCACATTTAAGAAGCTGGAATCAGAGAATTTGAAAATACCTAAATCCATTAATTGATTATCAAAATAGTTGTTGAATAGTTTAACAGTTTACAACTAATCGATAAAATGTTGCAGCTCATATACACAATATTGATACGTTTTTTAGTACATTAACTTTTTTTTTCACAGCAACGCCATCAGGTCAAGAGAAGACAGACATTCAGGGAAAATCAGATCATCACAGTGATCTGTCAACAAAATGTTAAAGAGGTGCTACAAGAAATGAACTGTTTTTGCTGGATAACATTATGTAATAGTAAAACCCACATGAATACTAATGAGTCAAACCTGATCAACTCGACTCTCTATCACTCATCTCCAATAACAACTACAAATCAGAGGGTAAAATAGGCCTGGGCGATACAATAGGAGTATGTATCGGCAACAGACACGTCATCAACAGCAATAATGAAATAGTTTGATAAAACTTTCGATAGTTTCACGTGTATGCATCCTTGTCCCTTGACAATGGAGCGTGCTGCGAGTGACATGCAATAAGCCAATCCTTTAATAGGTGTGTAGTTCCGCTGCACCATCGTGGTTGCAACAGCAGACAAGCGTGTCAAAGGCATTATTATGGATCCCACCGTAGTTCTAAGACCATCCATGTGCCGCCTGTAAAACTGTTAACTGACACGGTAGCTCCAATAATGTCAGCTTTTCTTGTGGTCTAATACAGTGTCCTACGAGTTGTAGCCCTGCCGGCAAACACACTGACCCCTTTGGCTTCTGTACCCGTCTTCTGCTGCTCCTCTCAGTGTCACTCTCTGGAGTGTCTCTGAGCTCGTTAGGTAGAGCGGACAGGCCACAGCCCGGCCTGTCTGCTCTACCTACGAACCAAGAGATACTGCAGCTGACACCAACCGCAAGAAAAACTCAAGCACAACCCATTATGTTAGAGTGAGAAAATAAGTAATTTCCTCAGCACCAAATAAGTAATTTTATCACCTAGTCTTTAAACATTATGAAAATAGGACAGGTCATTAAAGATCATAAATAATTGTCGATATTGGCCGATATGAAACTTCACTATCGTGATGGACTTTTTAGCCCTATGGCCCAGGCCTAAGCTAAAATGAACATTGCTGTTCAACTGTTGTTGGTCAGTTGTTGGTAGGTTTTATGAGATGTGGAGTAGCACACTGACCAGAACTACCAAAGCCTCAAACACGCTGATACTGGACAACAGATCATATAGTACACACAGTCATCAACTCACATCCACACACACAAATAAATACAACATCACACAGATAAAACACAGAGACGTTAAAATAGTACACAGAAATGTTACAATATAGTTCATATTGAATTAGAGACTTTCTCTCTCTGTCAGTGCCCGGTTAGATCAACACTGTCTTTAAGCAGTCCTACTGAGGGGACAATAATTCACCATCAGCCCTCCTCTTTAATTAAACTCTACAAACAGCCTCCTCTTCTTAATGCGTGTGTACGTGTGTGTGTGGTGCTGAGGAAAGGAGATGACATCATCAGGCCAGTCAGCAGTCCTTTTTGCCACAGCAGGCAAGAAAAAATGACTACAGCTGACTAAATAGAGACAGAGTTTAGTTCCTGTAGGAGGCTCTCTTCTCTTTGTCTCTTCCTGCTCTGTGCAGCCACAGAGGTCATCACCCATCTGTTTCTAAACTCTTTTTCTGTTTAGTACGAGGTGTTAGAACAGTGCTGATTCTGCCTTCAAAATAAAAACATGATATTTCAGAATTTACAAGATGACTCTGATTATAAGATCCAAGATGTTCTAAAACTAGCAACATTGAAAAGATTATCTACTGGAGCAGATAAGATGTACTGGGCTTACTGGACAATTCTCGGCCTGACTCATTATTTTGGGCACGCTGCAGACACAGGCAGAAAGCTACGAGCCTCGCAACACTGAGGTTACAAACAATCCATGAAACACTCTCTTGAAGTATCAGGATAACTGTGAGCACAAAAACTCCTGTTTCAGTTTTCAGTGTTTCAGTGACGAAAAGATGAACGTGTGTCTGTGTTCGCTGAGAGAACACAGGGCTAATCTATCCTTCCATGGACCAAACCAGACCTGCGTACTTTTAAGATGATAAAATAAGAATATGAGAAATATCCTAATTAGAATTTATCTAAGAAGTGAAGATCTTTGTGTGGCCAGCTGAGATCTGATATTTTAACACATTATGTGTTGAGACTGAACAGTGTCAGTGGCACAACAGTCAGTGGCACTGACGATAGATTGATTTGGCTGTTCACATATGGACAAATAATCAATTTACCAGGTGGTGGAAGAAAACCTGGGAGATGAGAAAAAGCCTTTATCAGGAAAAACTTTCAGGCATGTAGAAGTTCTTGCAATTTATTCGAAACTTTTTACATATGTTTAAGGTGAGTGGAGGTGAATATTCAAGCAGTAGCTCACAGCAGGCCATCACAGCAGAGGCATCGTACAGCCTGACGCAAACTGTATCATAAAGCGTTTCTTATATAAATATAATATAAAAATAATAATATAAAATATATACAAAATATATTGGGTTATTTTGTTATAACATTGTTATTGTTTGGTTATGGTATTGTTGCATATTTTGATCAAATAAATAATTCCACTCAGTTGTTGTTGCAATAGTTTGTTGTCTCCAGATCAGGAATGATCACATTGAATTAAAAACAACTAGTGATGGGGTGAGAGAGAGACAGATAAGGACACTGAGAAAAATAACAAATCATCTGTGAATGAGGAACTTATTTTTAGGATCTTTGTGTGGCAGAGTGAGCAGAGAGGAAGATGAATTGTTGCGGGCGTTGTTTCTCAGGGTGACCGGAGAGCACACAGGGACAACAGTGGAGGAAGACATGATGAGAAGTCAGACAAGAGAGGCAGTGAGACAAAGACAACACAAATGGAGAGAGGTCTGAAGACTGAAAGACAGTTAGACAGACAATATGCTGCCACAGACTTTCATATCATACGATCATAATAAGTTCCCTATCCAGTGGCAGACAGGTGCAGGTGTGTCCATTAGATAGCACTGGGGCTGCGCTAACAATGGTGCATTTAATTCTTAACAAAGGAACCCTGACAATACATGATATAGTTACTGTTCTCACACAACACACAGGGTGTGACTCCCTCCCAGTAGACAGAGAGCTTCCTATTACTGCCTCAATGGCACAACTGAGCAGAATACAGTAAAAACAAGCAGCCTCTGTTCTTTCATAACTCCCACAGGGACTTTTCAGGTACACTGAAATGCTCCCAGATCAGTTTACATGATAGCACACCAAGGAGAAAGACCTGAACAGATACTGTTCAGCACGAGCTGATGTGCTGCTCTGACAGTTTTTTCCTCATATGCAGCTTAACCCTGAAACCAAGGTGTGAAGCAGACCTTGACATTTGCAGAAGTACTGAAATGGCTACACAGATCTTAGATACAGAAAAATAATGCAACCTTAAATGCTTTTCTCATTTGCCAGGCAGCTCAGGAGTCAAACACTTGTGCAAAGCAGTGTTTTCTTTTGGCTCCTGTGTGAGCAATTCATCTTGTATGACATAGTTCTCCTTTGCCATTTAGCCAGAGGCAAAACAACAAGACTTCACCTGTCAACAATGACATCATGTCAGCGGACAGGTGTGTCAGTGTTGCAGGTGATTCACTCAGAGAGAGAAGTGAGAAAGACAAGCATCTATTAGATTCAAAGACTGACACAATATGCTGGTGGACAAAGGACCTGAGGTCTCCTTAAGAAAAACAACACCTAACACAAATCTACACCACATGGTAAACATCTGAGGTCAGAAGTTGACACTTTTTCACAAGAATTTGCCAAATGAATGAACTGATTTTTCACCAACAGTTCGATCTGGATCTGGTCATGAAATTCAGAGGCTACAACATCTATTAGCAGGCTCCTCATTTTTAGCTGATGCTAAACATTTGTAGTTTAGCTGATCTTGAAAATGATGAACATTGCTGATGGCAGACAATATCAGCTGTTAGTAGTTCATGTTAAAAACATGACACTTCACTTGAAAGGAGGTGAAAAATAAGTTGTCTATTGTCTAAAGCACCACTCCTCCAGTGACACCAGTCCAGCTCTGATACGTCCTTTTCAGTGGTTAGATTCTCAGAGTTTAACTTTCATTCATATGATATCAATAATTTAACCTTATCAATTTAATAGTTTGAAATCAGGACCTACAGTTTCACTAGCAAGCAACTTTTTTTCTAGACTGCTCCTCAGACTTGTAGTGTTTCAGCCTTCCTCAGCCAATAAAAGGTTTACTCAATCAAAGTTTTTGTTATGTTTTATTTAGGTTAGAAATGTTGAACCCAACTGGATTTGATTCAAAGGGTATTGGATTGGATTCGTCTTCCAATGACATTAAGGATGTCAATAAAGGATTTTTATTATTATCATCAGAGTGCCTTGGATTCCTTGTCAAACTGCCAAACAATCCATTACAACTAACCTGGACAGTCACAGTGTTTTCCCCTTTGGCCCTATCCTTGAAGAGCACCTGATTTAATTCTGCATTACTTCATTTTTTAAGCTGACCTAGTGCAACACTCGCCATACATTTTCTTTAATGTTCAAGATGTTATTGGTCATAGAGCAGCTGCTGTGGGAGTGTCCACTAGTGAGCACCAGTAGGGCCAGAAACAACAGAGATATGAGAGGCACACAGTTCCATTTAAAATATCATTAATGACACTCATTGGGCCGAAGAAACCGTTTTACATTGTACATTGTTGTAATGTGACTTTTAAAGGACTAAATAAAAAGGGTGTTTATATTTTTTGGTTTGTTTGCAACGTATCTCACTGCTTGTATTAAATAATGAAAAAGTAGTTGTGAGCAGTCATATACAAATTTGAGGACGCAGTATATTAAGATGCATTGAGAAAAATTCTGCATTTGAACTGGTGACTGCTGAATCTTAATGGAATAGTGAGGCCAGCGGAGATTCACACCTCTAATTAATCTGCTGATTAGTTTAACAATTTATCATTTAGTCTATAAAATACCATAACATTTTGAGAAATGCTCATCACAATTTTCCAGAGCCCGAATTCACATCTTCAAATTGCTTCTTTTGTCTCCATTTACTGTCAAATGACAAAGAAAAGCAGCTTCTTACATTCAAGAAGCTGGAACCAGCATGTGTTTGACTTGTTTGCTAACCCTAACCCTAGCGAAAACTGAAACGATTAAATCAATTATCAAACATTTGGCAAGTTATTTTTTTTCCGATCGACTTTTATCAACCAATCATTGCAGCTCAGATGTTATGGTGACATGTTAAACTGTCTGCCTTCAAAAGGGTCTAAACAGTCTTTTAGTCAGACACAAACAACAATCAACAATCAATAAAGCACACTGATAAGACCCGAATAAATTCAATTCCATTATCTGACTATTATTTGACACCTTGTATACTTACTACATTTTGCTCGACAATCAAGATTATATCTTAAAATATGAACTGTAAGTAAACACAGGACAAAGGCAGTTTACTTGGGTCATCTAACTGAAATCAATGTTCAAGGCCACACACAGACAACAGGATGCTACAACTCTGTGTGGGACAGGAGAATAACTTTGTTATGCTGTCATTTGACCTGCAGCTTCTGTTGTCCAGTCTGGACAATGATGTCATTGTTGCTGGGTGAAGTGGCCCAGCCGGTGACAAGGCCGACAACAGGTGACATGCAGACAACACTGCAGCTTTGAGAAGGAGGTGACGACACACTGAGCAGTGAATGAATGAGAACATAAATCACTAATTCAACTACATTTCTTACACTTACTTGCAATGAGACATAAAAACACTTTGGAAATTACAAAAAAAAAACACTGATTGGAGGGCTGGACAAAATATAAAACACTGCTCCAATGTAGACTACAAGATGGAAGGGTTACACATTTCTTGAAGAGTGTGAACAATGATAAAGGGAGACATGCTGGGATGCAGATACGGGTCACTTCAGCCCATTTACATATGAAACAAGGCTTAAAGAATGTAGCAAATGGATTCAAGGACAAAAATCGGCAGCAGGGTGTTCACACTACGACAGCAGATGCGGAAGCTACAAACAGTGGGAGATTATCATCGCAGTGTCATTAGAAACACCACAAACATACACTTTTAGAATAACCCTCAGGAGAAAGTCTGCAAAAGCTTTTCTACTGCTGCACAAGTCCTCTCGAAATACAACAGCAGCTCCAGAGGCAGTGAAGGAGAAAAGTGCCCTGTCACCTCATGGAGAGACGAATCTTATCCTGTAAGTGAGCTAGAAACTCACTCTGATTGGACTCTGTGGAGTTTAAGAGCCACTGCAGTTCTATAAATATATGAGCTTCTCATCTGCTGAGAGAGGCTCCAAATAATGAATGAATAGATGGATGGCGCTAAAAGCTAGAGCTAGTTTCTCATCTGAGTGGGAAGAGAGGCCAAAGGGATGAACAATAGTATGAACAGACAGGTAGAAAGGCAGACAGGCAGGCAGACAGAGAGACAGGGCTAACTCAACACAAACATCTCTCAGGGCCTGTACTGTAAAACTAAACCTGCTTTAGAGGTGATAATACTGAAGGTAAGGAGAGACAAAATGTTACGTGCAGATGATTAAGCCTCCTTCCACTTGATAGTGTGCTGTACTGCAATCTTTTGACCCCTAAATCTTACAGTCGCTTCTCAACCACCAGCTGAAACTTACGAGTCACGAGTCATCTTGGTGTTGGTAATGGGTGAATCCGGCACCTCCACCTCAAAGAAAATCTGGTGTTGGATGCGTTTGGTCTACTTCTTGAAGTCTCCACTTTCTCCACAGACTAACTGACTCAGCAGCTGCTCGACCGGCTCGGCGACTGACTGGCTGACTCCAGAGGGGGAAAGTGAACCGACGTTTAGACTGACAGTGACAGTGGCGAGGCAGCCACCCACCTACTCGCAAGGCCTGCTGGAAGCACCCCCTCCCCACACTCACCTCACTGGAGCTAGGGCTAAAAGTGGAGAGGCTGGGTGGGGGTGTTGGGGGATGCAATGGGTCTACAGTTGGGGGTCGTGAGGGAGGGCAGCCCCCACTGAAGAATGTCTCTCTGCCCTGTCCAAAAATAGACATTCTGACCTGAACTCGTCATCGGCCTGGATTATGTGGGGGATTGTTAGAGCCCTTACAAACACCATGTTACTCATACTGATACAGATGTTACCATTTGTTACCAAAGAAGGGAACATGCATCCAAACCAAATGATGCCATAATGAAGAGCAGTGACATAATCCTTCCAAGTTTCAATCGTATTTAGCTCATGGTGCAGCAGTGTTCAAAAGTTTAAAGTGCTCACCTACATTAAGAAGGGCAACTCCTTTGATTCTACACTGAAAGGTCAATTTACCAGTTTTAAGGAGTACTCACCCTGGTGTGTAACATCTTCTGTGGCTCTACAGAAGCTTTGTCAAATTTGAGAGAATAATCCCTGATGATGGCGTTAGGGTTTCTCTAGGGTTGGGTACCAATCATATTTGAACAGATACCGATACTGGTATCAGTGCCTGGTTGTCACTAAAATTAAGAAACTGACAGACTATCAGTACAGTATTAGACCATATAAAATATAAATAACTGTCAAAAGGAACATTAATAACAAACAGTAGAGAGCAGCAATACACAGTTGCAGCATCTAGTTACCCTAATTAAAAGAAGAAGAAGAAACACCAACATGATCTGTTAATGTGTTGTTTTACTACAGCAGTGGCTACATACAGGACTGTATTATTTCCCTGTAAATAGTACGCAACTCACGTACTACAGGTTTCATACCTGGGCACTTGTGAATCTCGCGACTAGATTCGACTTCAGTTCTCGGGTGTCGCATTCGATCCAGAATCCATTTTCAACACAAACCGATTCTCAATTTAAAATTGATTATTGATTGAATGGATAGAAAAGGGGGCATTAATTTCAGTCTCAAGTTTATCGTGTGCCAAACCATTCACTGGTCTCCTTAATCTGAGACACAACTGGACATTAAGATAAACAATCTGCAGCCTTTTCATTTTAAAAAGTTAACAGTAATAATTAAGGAATGACTTCAATTGAAAACATTAAACAGTCATGCCTGTACATGAATAACAAAATAAGGGGTTGTGCTCTGCTGCATTATTAACGTTATAAGTCCAGCAGTGAGAGCAGCCTCTCTGTTGCCTGTTAGCTCCGGGGGTCCGTCGTTGTACAAGACGTGAGCAGAAGCAGAGTTTTTGAACCAACTTATATATTTCAGCACATAACATCTTGTGATGACATGAGAAGTAATATGTGGCCTGTTTAACGTTCGTCTTCCAAAGGTAATTATCCAGTCACATCCCTACTAAACAGCATATTGGTAAGGATTTCAGATGCAGTCAGCCTCTGAAATCTGCTTCAAACCAAAGGCTTGTTGAACCATCCAACAGTAGCCCCATTCACACTGCCCTTTGAGTGCAGGAATCATGGGCCGATACTCCGCATCATCATCTGTGTGAAAGTTACAGATATGGAGAGGGGGGACAGTTTCGCTGCGTCTCTGATCCGCCTCTGGAGGTAGAATCAGAGCCGCAGCAGAGGAGAGCTGGCGTCTGTGTGAATGGAAAATCTGGAGGCGCAGATCAGGGCAACTTATATGAGGAAAAAAATACTGCAGTTCTACATGGACACCGGGGGAAACACGTTGAAAATACCACACAGATCTCAACGTAAAGATGTGTACCGTCACGCCTCTTGGATCCGCAGCGCCGGCGTGCTGCGTGAATTGACACACTTTTGTTGCGTCAAGACTACAAAGACGTGCAAAAGGCTTTAAGCTCTTTGAGAGGACTTTAAAAAGGCAGTGTGATGCAGCCAGCAGGAGGCAATTACAGCAGGCTTCTTGTCCTGCCTTCCAGTGTGGCCACTCAGAACAACAATGATACCAAGGCCTTCACTCCACTTCATATAAAAGCATAGCAATTGAACCTGCCATAAGATGGATGAGTGTCAACAAACGTGTAATGTTCAATTTGAAAATGTTTCATAATGTTCAATCAAAATGCCAAGACCTTCAAGATGCATTTGACATGACAGAACATTAATACTCTCAGCCATGAGTTATAGCTACGTACAGCACAGCGGTCTGTATATAGCCTGGCTGCACTCAGGTACAGGATTGATTTGAAGCCCACTGGATCAATGGAACCACAGGAATAGAAAAGTTGTGCTTTCAGGTCTCCCACAGGGAGACAGCAACAGTCTGAGGACCATGGAGGAGAAACACTCAATGAACACATTCTGAACCACACTTCAAGGTGTTCCAGGTCAATACGAAATCCACTCATGGACATTAAGTGAGTGCCAGTGGGGTACGGGTGTAGAGGCAGAGGGAGCCTGTGGGGTGCATGATCCCACATGCCTGGCTTTGCAGTAAAGAGCTGTTTATCTCTGACTTTTCACCATCGTCATGACGTGCTATATTCACCTGAGAAAGGCAAACACACTGATTCATGACAGTATCAGTGACATAAGTCTATCACTCAGCCACATATGGCCTTGACCCTAATAGGATATGTAGGTCAGGGGGTTGATGTAAAATGCACCATGGAGGTCAAAGGTCAAATGTATCCAGTGTCTGTCTTCCAGGATAATCCAGTATCCCACTGCTACAGTATCTCTACAGCTCTTAAATAGCCTGAGCTGTATGCAGATTCCTCAAGCTTCGATCACCACAGACCCAAATAGATATAGTATGTCTTTCATCACAGTCTGCTATGACTAAACTCTGCAATTTCACTTCAGTGCGTAAAGTTAAATGAGCTCAAAAAGAAGAAGAATCCTCTTCACAATTACTGCAACAGCTCTTTTTTCAATTTGTGCTGTATATGCCTTTACAAGGACACTTCCAACAAAACATGACACAGTCTAAAGGTGGCAGTATACTCCATCAGAACTGCTTGTCAGAATATCCAATACAATTGAGCACCGTGCCACCTTTTAATGAGTTATGCAAATAGTTCTTCTGAATCATAAGCCATCCTTCAGTCACTTACTGTACAAACAAGGCATCATTTATTGATCAAGTCAGAATTTGTCTGACCTTTATCTGATGCATCTCTGGGAAGCACTGAAGGCTTTAATAAGTGTTTAACCTTGAAACTTTGGAATGGAAGCTTTTCTAGGAAATCCTTGTGTAATCCATCAATACACTCTTCATCAGGGAGCGAAGCACTGGTTCATTATAACCCTGGTGGCCAAAATGTGATAAATAGAGGTAATATTAACACTCACTGTGGTGTACCACAGTAACTGCTTTTACACTGATGCTACCAATCCACTGATAATCTGAATAATAGTCTAATCACAACAGAAATGCAAAGAAATCTAAAATGACAATACTTTAAAAAAGAAAACAAGTGATTCTTTCTTGGCATAGCAGGCAAGCTAGTCTAGAAGGCTTTTGGACACTTAAACACACATCTTATTGGATCACTGCATGTAGTGTCTATACAAACAGTTAAGTTGGATTCTCTAATCGGAAACTGCAAAGGTCTAAATAATGTGTTTGAGAAACACTGGGATGAAAGTGAGTCCTCATAGGGCCACAACAAGGGAGAGACAGAGAGAAAGGAAGAAAAGAAAGAAAGAAAGAAAGAAAGAAAGAAAAAAAGACAGAAAGAAAGAAAGAAAAAAAGAGGAAAGAAAGAAAGAAAGAAAGAAAGAAAGAAAGAAAGAAAGAAAGAAAGAAAGAAAGAAAGAAAGTCAGGCAGTTGCAAGGAAACCAGAATTATTCATGGCAATAAACCTCCTCCTTGACTAAACAGAGAAAGAGCCAATGTATCACTTCTTTTAAAGTTTCCCACTCCCCCTCCTTCACCCACTTTCAAACACACTCTCCATTCATTCATCCCTTTTTCCCCCCAGCCCATTCTTCTGCTCCCTTCTTCCCTCGGTATCTCCTCTTTTCCCACTCTGTCCGTCCTCTCTCCCTCTCTCTTTGCTCATTCATTCACTGTGTCTCTCCTCTCGTCTCCTCAGCTCACCTCTCATGCTAATAGGCCATTGATGTGGTCTCTATGGTGATGTACTTTTCATTCCATTGGAGAGGAACGGGCCAATGGACTGACGGGATTAGAGACACACGGAGCGACCTGTGAATGTGTGTGAGCACATGGTTGAGCTGCCCATTTGCTTCACACAGATTATTTCTGGGTTTTCCATTTAAAGCAGCGAGTGTGTGTGGACATGTGACTTAAAACTTAATTCAGAACAACTTCCTTTTTCACTTATCATTGCATTCATGGTTTTGCAAAAGGATTATAGCAAAAGTGGTCAATGTGTGTTGTTGTAGGGCTTGTTGTTGCTTTTTGGACGGCACGAAGAAAACATTAGGATTATGTTAAAAATGCAGTATATAAAATGTTATTAATGTTTATGGCTCGTGGTGAACTTGTGAGCTGATCTATCAATTAGTCAAATGACACCCCCCCAAAAAGGGGGTTGAAATGGGATGTAGTTGTTTACATTTGTCCATTTTTATGAGTTATTACACACTGAATGATTTATCATCACAACACAACACTTCTCAAATCATTTCACACACACAAGCACACATATTTATGCCCAGGATTTACCACTCCCATGCCAGAGCCTTACAGTACATCACTGTCACAGCTCGACTGGTTAAACCTGCTGCAAATGGGGACAACACTTACAGCCAAGTGTGTTTGTGTATGTGCGTGCATGCGGGAGAGTGTGTACATGAAAAACATAAAAACATTGATCCGCCAGAATCGTGGTGCTGACTTGGCTTTCTGCAGAACAGCAAACGTTAGCTGTGTTTGGTAGCAACGCTGTGTTGCTACAATAAGCTCCAAGACTCCCATCTATCAAACTCCAGTGTGGTTACATGTGGACACATGAGAACATGAGTGGGTGAAACAGAGACGGAAAGAAAAAAAAATATTGTGGAAGAATTTTCTGTCCACAATATGAACAGTAATCAATTCTTCCATGATGCAGAAGTGTTAGCTTTTCAACTGGTCGAGACTTTGCTACCTCTGAATGAGATGCTAAATTATTTTATTACATGGTCCAAGTCTGGAGCCTTGGAGACCCTGGCAGAGCACTCTGCTGGAGATCCAGCCTTCCCCAGTTTGGGAGGCTTGACTTGACTGCTGGAAGATGAACCTGAGGGGGTGCTGGGTGCTTGTGAGGCAAGCAACAAGGAACGCTTAAAGTCCAATTAATGAAGGTTCAACCTTCTAATATCTACTGCTTAGTTTAATACATGTGCTCTTTCCCCAACTCCAGCAAAAGATATGTTTCAGTCACAGACAGCCTCACGTGGTAGCAGTCTGGTGCAACTACTCCTCTAATGTCAGCCAGTGGTTGAGGGGCCTGCTCAAGGCCGGTGACATTGCAGTAACCAGAAGAATAGGTTACGCAAATGGTTGGTTGGTATGTTGGTCGGGCGGGCGGGCAGGTGGCCAGGTGGTCAGTCGGGTGGTGGGTTGGTTGGTTGGTTTAGTTGCCAGGATTAGACAAAAACTATTGAACAGATCTCCACGAAACTTGGATGGAGGATGGGTCTTGGCCCAGAAAAGACCCCATTAAGTTCTGATGGGATCTGGATAAAGGGACGGATTCAGGAATCTTTTCTCACTTTCTTTAACATTGTGAGATAGACCATTTTTCAACATTTTCCTTCATTTATTCTGTTTTTTATGGTGAAGCAGTTATGGGCAGTTTACAATTTAGAGTGATACAGGTTTATCTAGTTTGAATTTAAGGGGACCATTGAGCCTTGGCGAAGGTATACGCTCTACTGAGTACCATTCTAGTAACAACTGTATTTTCATTCTGTCTGATAACTACCTTTTGATCCACTGTGAACATGTGCTACCCTGCCACTGTTCTTAGTTGCCTTACTTTCTCAGACCTACCCTGTGTGCCTGTAAGCTCACTGTGTCGACCACACTGAACAAACTACAAACTGAACACCCTGCTACAGCAAACTTCTGAACAAGACTTTGAGTGATTTCCTCTATAGTGGTGAACATGGTGGAGTATTTAGCAGCCAGAGCCACATATTTCCCTCCAGAGTGGTGGAGATCTAAAAGAGAGGAGGAAGTAAGCACCAAGCAGTAAGCACTACTAACTTGTCCATGTGACTGACAGGTTGTAGCCACTCCCACCTGCTGCACACTTTGCATGATTGGTCTGACCAGAAGCACACAAAGCATTTTGAATGCACATACAGTATAAGATCATACTGATGAGATCTGAACACGTTATCTCACTCACCAAACCTCATTATTTCTTTTGTCAAATTAAAATTAGCAGCATTTAATCCATAAAAATAGTCAAAGCTGCATTAATTCCTCAGCTGAAGCCCTCACTATCTTCTTCTCTCATCCTCTCTTTAGTCGCTCTCCCTGCTCTCTATCAGACACAATAGGTGTCTCAGGCAGCTCCTGCAAGGGAATTTGAAGATTAGAGAAGACTTCATTATTTTCTACCTGCAGTAATCCACAGCATTAATACTTCTGTTGGACAAGTGCTGACAAAGAAGTCATCTTCAGAAAAAGTTGGGCTTTCACATGAGATGCAATTATTTACAACAATAGCACCACTGATTATCCCCATGTTTCTAATCAGTCAAGAGAAAATGCTGTGCTGCTGCTGTCAGCGTGAGGGGAATTTCAATGGCATACTCATGTCAGATAGCTCTGAGCAATACGCAGCTATTGACCGGCAGCATGGTGATGAGGCTGACAGGTTATTGCACTGACCGTATCTATCACCATTAATTTCTTTCTTACCCTGTCTGCATACAGCAATGTCCTCTTTACCCTCACAGCTCAAAATCAACGTCAGACAGTGAACAGCCATACCCAGCAATGTCACATGTGTCATAACAAAATACATCATTGTATGTCTTTCAGGTTCTTCAGAGGAGGACAAGGATGTGCTCATGTTTACACACACGCACAGCTTTTAAAATCTTCCCTCAAGCATCCTTTTACAAAATAAGTGTCCAGTTTTCCACTGACTTGCGTCTTGGTTACGTTTAAAAAAGGAGAGCAGTCTGTAAAAAGGTTTTGTTGGGGCCATTCCTACTCGCCCTCTGCCTCCTCTGCAGCCAGTTAGTGCTGAGCCTGTGAAATTCCACTCACACAGGGGTCTGTTTGTGAGTGTTGGTGTTTTATTTAGGACTTTCATCAACCGTTTCCTGGATTTGCGAGTGTTTGTGCCGTCTGTGTTTTGTTACACAGGCTGCTGCCAGTCTCCCGCTGCCATAACAAGGCTGTGCAGGCTGATGGCATCTGCACAAATGTAAGATGATGAGCTCCAGGAAGTCTAAACATACAAGTGTAAGCTCCACAACTATAAGTGGATGGACTCATTCAAAGGGGAGTAGTCGTCGTTGAATGGTTTTGCAACAAGTTGATGATGATCAAATGAGATCGTAACCACGGAGACAAACTCAAGTCTGTATTTTACAGTCAAAGACAAACAATAGGCTCCTCCTGGAATCTGGCTGAATGGGTCCAACAAACATTCAATCTATGCCAATAATTTCCAGGAATATTTCAAGAAGCAAGACAGGTTGCCATGTCGACACTCAATGGGAGCTACTTTGCTGTCTTTCTTGTTTTCTCTGATAGGCTGTCAGAAAACTTTGCAGACTGTGCACATGCATTGGTAACAATATGTATATTATATATAGAGATGTTTAAGCCTGCAATGTGGGACTTCACATAAACATGAACATCTATTACAGGGAAGCCCTTGCAATGTTTGAAACAAGTTCAAACATTGCTGATTAAGCCTATCATCACCGGATGAATCTCGATGTATTTTACAGATATGACTATGACATAGTTTTTTAATTTGGAGTTTGCGGCGATTTTTCCTGCATTGGCACTTCAGTAGTGAAGCCTTTTACATCAACCAGCAAAGATTAGTTTGCAAAAGCTGAAGGGGGTGCCAACAGTAGTGACGGAGTAAGCTACAGCAAATAAGAGTATGGAGTCTGCAGCACTTTGACAGTGTTTGTTGAACCACTCTCACTGCCAACAGGGGAAGACAAAAGTTCCACACAGCAGGTTCAACTCTGGACCAAAGTGGTGAGCAGACCAGCAGTGTGGCTAAAAATGGTGCAACGAGAACTCTGCTGCAGCTCACAAGTACTAACTAACTAAAACTCATCATTATTTCTAGATTGGTACTTCCAACCATCAAACTGGCAGTCAGAAATGTTAAATTCAGACTGTGCTCCACTGCTTGGATCTTACACATTAGGTCTGAGTCTCTATCCTGGCCTCCCTTTCGGGGCCCCAGCAGCTCTTGGTGACCATGATATTAAGAAGACTGGGAGACTCCAGTGGTCAGATCACAGAGCTGCTGTGGTGTGCTGAGAGAGAAAAATAGAGAGAATGAGAGAAAGAGTACAAAGGCCGTTAATAAGCTGATTGATGGTGGAGCGGAAAAAAGGATTCTTAGCTTGCAGAGAGGAAGGGAAGCTGTTCCACAATTTACATGTTCGGAGTTTAGCTGACAGCCTTTTTAAAGACTGCAAGCAGGCAGCAGTGCAAGCCTTCGTTAATTTTCTTGTTGGTCCTTTTATTAGAGCTAACCGTTTGTAACTTTTACTTCATTTATGCTTTGCAACTTTGAGAAAAAAGTGCTACACAAACAGTTTTATTAATTAGAACACAACACAAACATATTGGATGCTGCAATTTCATCAGCGAGATGTTTCATTTGGTTTTATCAACAAGCTATTTTGCTTCGGTGCAAAATCCTCAGGCCTACAACTGAAGTCAGGCCATGGAGAAAATCTTTAATTAGTTTTAAATGAAGAAACTGTTTTTGCATTTCAGCTCATCATCCCACAGGTGCCATCATTTCTGTGCATGTTTTTTAGGGCTGAATAAAAAATTGGGATCGCAAAACTGTTGCATACGATCCATATGGCAAACAACCTGAAGGCATACAGGTGAAAAGCAGATTGATACTTCTGGGCCTCTGTACCTAAAGTGGTTTATGGTAGTGTGATTGGGTCCAGATGAGGAGAGAGTGAGCTGACACACATATAAATCACCAGGGGGCCATTTAACTTATCTGGTCGTCTGTGCCTGTGTGTGTGCAGATATTATTGGAACTTGTAGCCCATGTGACAAGACACAAGAAGTACTGTAATTTAGGCCTGCACGATATGAGGAAAATCTGCGATGTGCGATAACACTGTTCAATATTGCGATGACGATATAACTTGCGATAAATAAACAAATATTGAAGTTTGCATATTATTAACTATACAGTTAATAATAGTGTTTCCGCATTAATAGGTACACTGCTAACATAGACCCCAAACATTGAATAGCCAATGTCCACTGAATAAAGAATGAAATAAATTATTTCGAACATGCTTTTATTGAACAAACTGCACATGAATACCCAACCAATTAAGCAGAACATTAATTTAAATAAGACATTATACCTATATGAAATTAAAGTTTAATTTCCCCTGCTCCCTTTAAACTATTTTCTTGTAAACTCAACCAAAACATCTCTTACCATGCAGAGTTGAAATAAATAAAACATCAAGGGGGAAACAACTTAAATAATTAAATACATATAAATTAAACATGGCACTTTAAATTAACTGTAATGTCTCTCATCACAATCATCAAGGCCCTTGACTCTGCCTAACAAGGTGCAGAGATCTGTAGTATGAGGGACAAAACTGAAATAGAGTAGGGCCAGCCCACTAAATCAAGAGAAAATAAAATCAGGAAAAAATATCTACCCGTTAGGGCAAGTTACAACCTTAGTTATTCCCTTAACACAAGTTCTTGGCCAAGAAAACCAGCATGTTAACTTTGTTAGGTTATTACCACATTCCCAGAATGCAGATGTGCTCACACAGTACCTGTCATTGTAACACGTTGTAACAGTCAGTTATTTAATGTAGTGGCACTAGGTGGCGCCTCTTTTGGTTAGTGGGTAATGTAACCTGTACGATGAAGAAGAGCAGGTGTACTTCCGCTCCTCATGAGAAAGGATACCGCTAACAGAGCGAAGACTTCCCTTTTTATTTTGTCTTTATTTTGCTAAGTGTTGGTAGAAGAACCTCGGCCTGTGTTCATTTGCATGTATGCCTGTAACATTAGTGCCGTAGAGACCTGGCATGGTGCGGTCAGTGTTATGAATAAAAACCCCCACATGTTGCCTGCCATCTCTTGAGTAACCGGAGCAACCGCACTAAAGTGGACCATCACCTTCCCCTTCACCAGCCCACGTTACAACGTCGTCTCTCCTGAATCCAAAATAAGTTCATATAGCAGAAGTGCTGTTTCTTTTCACCACAAGGCCTTCGTCGACCATTGTCATCGCTTTTTTCTCCTCCCTCAGCCATCATAACCTGGCAATCACCACCAAACTGATGCCGATTAATTTTGTCAGGGTAGCTAATGGCTAGCTGGGGCTTCATCTGATTGGCCTTTGTAAACAGGGCTCTGCCTGATATGATGATGATATGATATGGCTAAATGTTAGCATGCTCATGGCGCATGTAAACAAAATGATTTTTCTTATTCATCGCGTGTCAGGCAGTCTTTTGCGATGTGTTCATCGCACATGTTCATATCGCGATGACGATGAAAATTCGATTTATCGTGCAGCCCTACTGTAATTCTTCTCTTCAACTTCATCTATCAGCTCACATGAAGACCGATAAGACAACAAATAAAGTCCTTTGACTTTTCTCTCTTCCTCCTCTTCAACAGATTCCAGTGAGTCAGTTGGGATGAGGATGTCGGAGCCACAGTGGTGACCAGCCACAACATAATCTACCAGCTAACCACACATCAAAATATTCAAAACAGGAAATCAAGCTTTTAGTCCTCTAGTTGTCGCAGGTTATGATATTACTTCCATTTATTTATTTGACTGTTAATGAAAATGCAAACGTTGAGCAACCAGCAAGTAGATTGAACATTTTGTTAACTCATTTCAACAAAGTACGGTGAGTCTCACTGCTCAAAACATGGGAACAAATCACTTCCAGCTTCACAAAACCAAATACTCACGGGCTTATCAACACAATGGATGATGAACAACGCTACTTACAAATTAACTAGCTACAAATCCGCTCCTCTGACATTTCACGCCTCCTCTGTCCCAGCCTAAACCTGTCTTTCTCGTCCCCTGAGTCAAAGTCCTGATTGAAGCCACTGTAATGTTAAACCCTGCCAGTAACAGTAACAGTTCATTTATTTCCTGGTTCTGTCTGTCTTGGAGGCTGTGCACACTGGAGGCTATGGTTCCCGGTTCCATTGCTCACTCGCCTGCTCACATTTTAGTGCTCATTCCTTAAAACTAGAGACAGACCTTTATATTGGTTGGCCAGTATTGGCCTTTCACAGGTTTCTTGTATTTACGCATATATTGTCTGATAGGAAAACGTAGTGCACTGATGTTTTAGACAAGGAAGTTTATTGTTACACTCCTGTCTCCATTACAAATCACAAATGTTTGATCAAGTCACCGCAAAAAATGTGTGTATATCAGCCGATACATCAAACAATTGGAATTTTGTACCCCCTAATCTCAGTATCCGCACTGGCACATTAAAAAAAAGTAGTTAGTGACAGGAAAAGAAAAAAAACTTAAACTCCAATGTCCTCTGTACTTTCGTGATGACAAGGCACATCTTATGAATTGACTTTCTGCAACTAAACTTGGACGACTAAGACTCTTTTCATCGACTAACAGTTGAGTCACGTAAAAGGGGGCGGCCATAGTTAAATGTAAAGTGATTTCTTTCAGTGTTTGTGTGTGTTTTCTGCTCTTCAGAATCTGTCAGACTTCTCAGCCTGAATGTAACCTCACTTCCTGGACTTTTAAAAAGCCGCAACAGATAAATTGTTTTGTTCCAAATATAAACATTACAGAGAATGACACATTCACATATTAAATAAATGACACTTAAAATATACATAAATTGTTTTGGTTTTTTTTATAGTATGGGATTAAAGTGAAAAGAATGTTACATAAGTACTTCCTTAACAAAATAAAAGCCCTTTTCCAAGCTGAATCCTCCATGTTAGGTAACAGCAGATACACTGGTGACAATACTGGGAATAGAAACAAACCTGATATCTTTCACATGCATCATCACAAACTACAATGGCAGCAATAGCCTGGCCTAGCCTTTACACCTTACACTGTCAGACATGACCACACCCACAGCAAAGGCTCTGATGGAGCTATTTACACTGAAAACACACACCTGTACATCCTGCAAAGTATCATGAGCTTTTATTGAAGTGATTAATTCCACGTTCTTTGCTTTGTATGTTTGTTTATCCATCTCTCTGCATATGTTTTGAAGTCTTTGCAAACAGCAGATAAGAGTCAAAGTGTGGCTGCAGTCTTTGTGTGTAATGTTGGTGTTTGCACAGAGGTCTTTACTCAGCAAGGAATTTCACAAAGACAACAGGAGCTCAGCCAAAGCATCAGCAAAAGAAACAAAAAGCCCTGATGAAGCTGCCAGCTCCCCTCCTCTCACCTGGCTTTCCTTTCGCTTTGCACTTTCTCAATTACTGAAAATATTTTTGGAAGTCGAGCATGTAGCCTCCTCATCCCTCCTATAATATAGAACCTACCCACCCTGTTACCCTTTACTGCCTATCCTCCCCTGCTGAGACACTCACATACTCGTTCTGATGGTGATACATGTGACTTGTTGGGATCTTTGTGTTAACATGGTTTCTTTCAGGTTAGGGAGAGTCTGTGATGTGTTCAGGACCAGTCATTATGAAGAGATGGAACGGAGGAGGGAAATCATTTCAGTGCTGATGGTGTGGGACTGTGATTAGGACTTTCCCAGGGGGTCAATAAAGGGCAGCCTTCTTTTTCAGCAGGGATTTACTGTGCCACCCTGACAAATCTTTTCATCAGTAATTTGGTTGAAATCAACTCCAAAGAACTCAAAAAAATCATCTGTAGAAAGATAATACCATTCCACTGCAGCTCATATTTAGGGACTTAAGCACATTACTGTGATGAAATTGCATTTTCATTCTTCTATCCATTACATTCAAAAGTGAACACTGGGTATTAAGTTGTACATTATACTTTTGGTAATAATGACACGCTGTTGACAATTCATGTTTACAATTAAAGCTGAAAATATCAGATATCATCTGAAATGAACCTGTATTTTAATTCATCATTTCATTCATTTTTCAAACAAAAATGTCAAATATTGTTTCCAGCTACTTATATGTGAGGATTTGCTACTTTTCTTTGTCACGTATGACATTAAATAAAGAGTCTTTGTGTTTTGGACTGTTGGTTGGACAAAAGAAGCTATTTGAATACGTCACTTTGGGCTCTGGGAAATTGTTTTTTTTTCTTTTTTTTTCTGTTGACATTTTCGTTAACTAACAATTCATTGAATAATCATGGAAATCATCAGCAGATTAATCAGTATGAAAGTAATTGTTGATTGTAGCTGGACTGGAGATGTGGTACAGACTGACTTAGACTCCAGGTTACTTACAGACACTGGCATGCAATGCACATTTTAGCAGTTTGATTTAGAAGTTTGGCCAACTTGCAAAATAAATGTGGATACAACTTATAAAAAAATCTAAAAATATAAAGCTGTATTGAGCCTACCCTTGATTTTCTGGGGGACAACAGGGTGCAGAGACTTTTGATATTTTAAGGGGGTCATTGTAGAAATGGTACGCTCTGGTTCAAACCCTGTAATTGTTCATTTAAAAGTCCATCCACAGAAGAGCTCGTGGGACAACAGTCTTAATATTCAGACAGTGCTGCTCAGCATCCAGACACTGTGCAGCCTGGGTGTGTATGCAGATGTGTGTGATGCTGCAGTGGAGGTTATGTATGTGATGAACACTGTGGCTTTAAGCCCCAGTCTGTGTTGCTACATAGCGATAACGCCCAACACCGAGCTGAGGAAGTCTGAAACTTCTTTCAGATGCTAATAAGCACACACACACACACACTCACAGATACAGTATAAACACACTCTTCATAAGTGCTGTCAGGGCCCTAATAAATTGGCTGTGTTTGCGGTGTGAAACAATAGCTACGACCCATCTGTTAGTGTGGGCGTGAGAAAGACGAAGAAACTGAGGGAAGCGATTGAGTGGTGGAGCGTGAGAAGTGGAAAAGATGACAGAGGATCAACGTGGAAATGAATGAAGAGAAAGAGAGAGAGTGGCGGTGAAAGAGGAGTGAGAGACAGAACAGCTGATGTGTTTTTACCAGCTGAAAACAGCACTCACTTGTCAAAGATCTCCTCAAGAGCTGATAATGCATCCTGCTGCTGCTCATTGCGCACACACATTTTAATGAGGAACAATAACAAGCAAACGGAGGTGGGATACTGGCTTTTATCATTTAGAGAACAGCGATTTTCGCCGGGTAAAAAGCTGCATCAGCACTGATTCTGGATGTGAAGAGACTGGAGGGGGAAGCTGTACATGGCCATCACAGCAAGGTGCTGCAGCTGAAGAGTTAGACTGAGCAATTACAGAGCAGCTGAAGTCATGCTTCTGTTTCCTCTGAGTGACACACCGTGATTTATTACATCAGAACAGAATAGAAAGATTTGCATTTTAATACTCACAAAGCTGATTTATTCAACTGTTCACGTCAAATGTCCTTCACAATTTGAAAAACATAAACAGTACAAATACTCTCAGAAAGTGAGAGGAGACGGAGGGAATTAAACAAAGAGACAGAGAGACAACAGAGACACTGAGGAGCTGGGGAGAGAGAGGAACAGAAAGAGAGAGATAAGCTGCACGGCCAAAGTTGCTCTTCATCTTGAGCTGATAAGAGCAGACTTGGCTCAGACAGTATCAGATGTAGGACAGACACTGCTCTAGGTCTCACACACACACACAGATTCCCAGGCTGACTTTGAGGAAGTTCGAAGACATTCACAAACATCTAAACACATTTTATTAGAAGGATCTGTGTTATTCTATTCTTTCTGAGAGTCATCAAATCGATACAAAACAGTGTGTAGCTCCGTCTCTCCACACTCTCCAGCTTCCCTGACCCGCCTTTAGCACTCCAGCCCAGTTATACATATTACATTTCATATTTTATACACGGAAAATAATTTCTTAAAAGCATCTTTGAACTGCAGTATTTATCAAATCTTGGACAAGCTCATCTGTTGGGGTTAGTTTCAGCAGCAGACTAATGCATGCTTGTGGAGCTGAAATCATTAGTCAGTGGATCAATTAGTAGATTGACAGAAACATTTTAAATCAGCGGTTGTACTAGAGCTGGGCGATATGGCCTGAAAGTAATATTGCATATTTTCAGGCTGTATTGCATATAGCATAGTATAGTATAGTACAGTATAGTATATATATATCACTCAGTAACCCTCTTCACACAGAGATGCCACATTATCACCGCAGCGCCGGTTCGCCAATTCTCCGCCGTTGGTTGTTCACACAGAACCAAGCAGCTCCGGCGTAAAGACGAACCAGTGTGTAATTCACCCAGAAAGCCGGCACTGCAGATCCAAAGGAGGCGTGACGGTGCACATCATGATGATGACGTGTGTTTTTTTCAACGTGTTTCCCGGTGTCCTCCTGTTAATCTAAACATGTACCCGCTGGCTGTTTATAATCATATGGATGCTGTTATAATGTGCTGTGATTGAGATCCTGACCCACCAAGCATCCTGGAAAGTGATAAAGTTACGTTTTTCGCTCTAAATTACATAATTACATAATCGCCATCAGTAAACACTCGCAGGGAGGGAGGCTGTTTTCTGGGGGAAAGATCACTGAAGTCTCGGTCGGGAGGGCTGACCGTCACCATGAGACAGTAACTACAACAACACAATAGTGAAGGAGACAAACACTTGGCGAGTTAAAGTTTTTTGCCGGGGACAGACGCTGTTTTTTGGGCAGAAATGTGACACTTCTCCACGTATAACTGCAGTATTTTTTTCCTCACATAAGTTGCCAAAGACACGACCAGTTACTACGTTACTGTTTGGTCCTGTAACATTGCTTTGTGGGACATTTCTCTTTATTTTGTTGAGTGAAGGATCTGTTTAGTTATCAGACTGTCAGATCAACACACCCTCACTCCTCGCCGCCGGCTTATCCATTCACATCCATTCACACAGGTTCGGTTCGCCAATACTGCGCCTCTGACACTACCTCTGATGCTACCTCTCATACTACTTCTCATACTACCTCTGATGCTACCTCTGATGCTACCTCTCATACTACCTCTGATGCTACCTCTGATGCTACCTCTGATGCTACCTCTGATACTACCTCTGATACTACCTCTGATACTACCTCTGATACTACCTCCGATGCTACCTCTCATACTACCTCCGATGCTACCTCTGATACTACCTCTGATGCTACCTCTCATACTACCTCTGATGCTACCTCTCATACTACCTCTGATGCTACCTCTGATACTACCTCCGATGCTACCTCTCATACTACCTCTGATACTACCTCTGATGCTACCTCTCATACTACCTCTGATGCTACCTCTCATACTACCTCTGATACTACCTCTGATGCTACCTCTCATGCTACCTCTCATACTACCTCTCATACTACCTCTGATGCTACCTCTCATACTACCTCTGATGCTACCTCTCATACTACCTCTGATGCTACCTCTGATACTACCTCTCATGCTACCTCTAATGCTACCTCTCATACTACCTCTCATACTACCTCTCATGCTACCTCTCATGCTACCTCTGATGCTACCTCTGATGCTACCTCTCATACTACCTCTCATGCTACCTCTCATGCTAACTCTGATGCTACCTCTCATACTACCTCTCATACTACCTCTGATGCTACCTCTCATACTACCTCTGACGCTACCTCTGATGCTACCTCTCATACTACCTCTCATGCTACCTCTCATACTACCTCTGATGCTACCTCTGATGCTACCTCTGATGCTACCTCTGATGCTACCTCTCATACTACCTCTGATGCTACCTCTGATGCTACCTCTCATACTACCTCTGATGCTACCTCTCATACTACCTCTGATGCTACCTCTCATACTACCTCTGATGCTACCTCTGATGCTACCTCTCATACTACCTCTGATGCTACCTCTCATACTACCTCTGATGCTACCTCTGATACTACCTCTCATACTACCTCTGATGCTACCTCTCATACTACCTCTGATGCTACCTCTCATACTACCTCTGATACTACCTCTGATACTACCTCTGATACTACCTCTGATACTACCTCTGAGGGTTTAAAAAACAAAACAATGTTTAAATCCTGCTGAATCTATTTTGGAAAGTGGAGTGTTGATGATGAATAAAGGAGTCTGACGTCCTGGGGAGAGAAGCTGCTCTGTAGTCTGATGGTACGGCAGCGGATACTTCTGAAAATTGTACTTAGTTACATTCTATTGCTGGTTATTCTAAATGTTGACACTGACATTTTTGTTTTCAAAGCTCCTGTTGGAAACAAAGTTGATTTTTGAGTCTCATTCTCAACTACTGCTGAGACTTTTAGACGGCAGCCGACCCAACCTACAATCCCAAAGTGTCAGTGTTGCTACTAATTACCAACAGGAGCTTTAATGGAAGATGTTTATCAGTTATCCGTCTCCTTCATTCGGAATAGTAGTATCAGTTTCAGCATCTGTGCTAAAAAAAACATATCCATCAATCTCCATTATCAATCTATTTTTAAATTCACTGACTCCTACTTGTCAAATGTGAAAAGGCACATATAGAACTGCTAGTCCAAAACCCAAAACTATCTCATTAAATATAATATGTAGAAGGAGCTTTAACAAGAGAATGTCGGGCTGTTTAACTTAATGATAAACTGGTTATCAAAATATTATCAGATTATTTTTCTGTTGAACAACTAATCCATTAATCAACCAATTGTTTCAGCCTGATGTGCAACACTGTGGCTCATTTTCAAACAGGGGCTCTATAGTAAAGAAGATATACAGCATCAGGTGTTGAATACACACAATGGTAGATCTGTTGTCAAGTAGAAACAGAATAGAATATCACTTTAAGGGGCACCAAGACGAAAATGAAAACTGGCACAGCAGCTCTCCTCACAAAACCCCTAACACTGGCACTGTTACCAGGTACAACCAGGCGTGCTTTTCCGGGAGAGTATGGACTCGAGTGACTTGTACAGACTGTAGTGTGTGACCCTCGACCTGAGCAGAGACGACACACAGAGGAGAAAAGGGAGAGGACAGACAGCTGCTGGAAGAGAGGACAGATGGACAAACAGAGCAGACACCTGTTTCACTCTTCAGCCACATTTACACCCAGACAGGCTTCCTTCAACCAGAATCATACAGGTCAGCATAACACACACACACACACACACACACACACACACACACACAGAGTTGGCAGTCTTTCCCACACAGAAAGTACCCACAGTGAGTGTGAGAGGAAGCAGAGAGCATCTAGTCTGGACTGGATCAACAGACAGCCCTTACCAAAGACACACACACACACACACACACACACACACACACACACACACACACACACACACACACACACAGGTTGGCAGGCAGGGCAGGGTATTGGGCATTAGGTTGGCAGAGGCATTACAGGCTGCCACATAAGCCTCTTCCAGTTTTTACTACCAGTGACATCTGCTGCCTGAGGTTACATGTGTGGATACAGCACTTACACTGATAATACAGCACCAATGACAACAACACAGGGAATGTGATCTGCACAAACATGATACAGTCAGAGTGGAGGAGCTGAAGAACTCACATGGATTTGAATAACTGAGCTCATTTTGTTCCTTCAGTACAAATGACACAAAAGAACTGACTACGGGTTCAGGATGGAGGAACGTCTCTCGTGTCTGGGGTCAGGGGCAGACTTGATTTCCACAGCTGAATCATTTTTATTTATTTCATAAAAGCACACCATCTAGTCAATGTAGTAACATTTGCTGTCAAAGCAGCCAATTTGAGACGGCACCACTTAAGTGGAGCGATTATTTAGTGCAAAATCAAAGCTTCAGTGTTTCAGGTTTGTTTTGTTATTTTATTGTTTTAAGACGAACTTATGATATTTTAAAGTTTGTTGACTTTAATAGGGCCAGTGTTGTAAAAAAGTTCCCAAAAGTCATACTTGAGCAAAAAAAAAAGATAACAAGTTGAAATATTACGTTAGTAAAAGTAAATGTCACACATAGAAACAGCACCTGTGTAAAAGTCTCAAAGTATCTGATACTAAATGTACTTAATCAGCATTTTTTTGGTTATCTGAATCAGTGTTCTTTTAAATGGATTGCTGTAAAAATTAATTAATGCAAAAATGCACTACTTTGGCTCTGGTGTTATCACTTAAACTTAGTGGAGTAAAAAGAACAATATTTTCCTCCAAAATGTAGAAAAACAGAAGTATAAAGTAGCTTTCGATGGAAATACAGTATAAAAGTACAGTACTTGAGTAAATGCAACAGTTCCTCCTGTTATGAATGTGTGTTGTCCAAACTCAAAGAGCATTACCCAGGTGATATCACTTTCTCAGACTTGACTAGGCTCCTCCACACAAACATTATACAACTGTGCTCACAGTCTGTGCAGCACTCACTGCACTTGTAAATTGACTCTGACATGTTAAATTGGCAGAGCAGCCCTCTAAAGGAAAGCTGTCAGTCAGGCTGTGCTTAATGTTAATGTTATTTAACTGTCAAGCACATCTTATAAATTGGACTGAGTGTAGTTGAGTGAGCTCGCTGCAGCTGGAGGAAAACAGAATGAATGTGAGACTGGTTATCAGCACACGTTGGAATGTGTGAAAATTTAAATAAATGATTGGACTCAAGTGTCCACGAGCAAGACACTGAATCCCCAGCAGCTGCAGAGGCTGACCCTCAGCTCACATATCAAACAGCAGTGCCAGTGGAAGGGAAAACGCACGTGTGGACGGACTGCCGGTGCTTAGTGAGGTGAGGCTGTGCAGTGGACAGCAGGACAGTGAGCGTCCGTTGTCTGTCCCAGCTGTGATAAAACAGATTGAGGTCTTGTCCAGGTTTCACCTCTTTAATCCCATCTGACTGTCATCTTAACCCTGCCTCATGCTGGTTCGTTACATAATCGGCCGACAGCTCAGGTGTGCATGCCAACACGTACACACAAACAGCGCTCAGTCACTGATGTGTAGCCACATTCAAACACTAATGAAAACGCACAGATAAAAGGTTTTCTTCTAAATAAAATATGGGGAAAATTAATATCCCAAAATGTAATCCTGCCATAACATTCAAGTTCATGACATGAACAAATTATTTTGGGCCGAACAAAGGTTGAAAAACCAATCAGGCCCTGTGGCCTCTTAGTGCTGGACTCCAAGTCCAGAAGAGAAAGTAATCTTATGTAATCTGACTAATGTCAACTCTGGAGATTACTGTCTGACCTCCTCCAGCCCACGCCTAGAAGACACTGGCATACACACAAACACACACACACACGCACACACACACACACACACACACACACACACGCAGACTTTCCTCCTGAACAGAAGTGAACACTCAGTCAGGGTAGAAACCTGCAGTAAATGTGTCTGGAGTAGATTTGAACAGCCCCATGGCCGAGCTAACAGCTTACAGCTAACAGTTAACATACAGCCACAACTGTGCATGTGTGTGTGTTCTCGAGTGTCGGCAGGTGATGAGCAGGCTGCGTCTGAGCAGCAGCTGTGAGTGTGGGCTGTCAGGGCCACAGAGAGCTGCACCACAGACCTCTGAAAGTTTAATAAGTGTCTTGTTGTAGAGGTGAGCTGGAGCTGCTACAACACACGATTTGAAGACCTCAGGCAGCCAGCTGTCCTGTGTGAACTACGGCTGGAACTAAAACTACTTTCATTATCTGACGATTATTTCCATGATTAATCAATTAATTGTTTAGTCCATAAAATGTCAAAGTATTGCTTACCACAATTTCCCAGAGCCCAAAATGACGTCTTCACATTGCTTCTTTTGACACTTACCATCATTAATGACAATATAAAGCAGGAAATTCTCACATTTAAAGAAATGGAGCCAACCATTTTAACATTCTGGTGGAAAAATGACTGAAATGATTAATTGATTATCAAAATAGTAAGCAATGAACATAGGTGCAAGTAAATTATGTAAGATTATATTAAAAAAAGCACACTAGGAGACGTAACTGCGATAATATCAGAATATTCTAAAAAACATAGCCACTATTAACTCAGATTAATTGGTCCAAAAGATAATATAAAAATCACTGATGCTTACACTGATGATTATCACCTGCTGAATTATACTGCTGATTATACTGAATCAACAGGGCTTTTGGCTGATAAAATGTCAGAAAATGGTGAAAAATGTCCATCAGTGTTTCCCAAAGCCCAAAACGACCTCCTGAATAATGACAGACTAAATATTGACTTGGGCAAATATCAGGGCTGACGTTCAGCATTCTTCTGATTATCAGTATCAGTGATTTATCTGTCAGATTGCCAATAAAATAAACTCATTTTAAAATGTGCTACTTTGGTTCTGATGCATTATCCTCTCACACAATGTCAACACAACACTATCTGATTGGTAACACACCATAATTAACAGCCTGTAAAGACTGAACAAACTTAATCTGCAAAGTAACTAGTAACTAAATCTTTCAAATAAAGTGGAAATGTAGTGGAGAGGAAGAATAAAGTAGCAGAAGAAAAAGGAAATTCTCAAGTAAAGTACCTCAAAATTGTACTTAATAATATTACTTGAGTAAATTGTACTTAGTTACATTCCATCACTGGTTGTTCTAAACTTTGACATACACACTTGCAAATGAATATCACTTCCAAATATTAGTTATTGGTCTCCTTGATTTCTAATAATCAGTTATCAGCCCTGAAAAAGTCATACTGATCCCGCTGGTCCTGAAAGGTCTGTTTTGTCCACAACCCAAAGATTTTCAGTTTACTGTCATAGAAACCAAAAAACACTCACATTTAAGAAGCTGGAATCAGAGAATCGGACTTCTTTTTCTTTAACAAATACTCTCACCGATGAATCAATTTTCATAATATTTTGCAAATAATTAAGTAGTTGATAACTTAAAAATACAATACCTGAGTTTCATTGCTGATACCACATGATTTCATGCTTTGTGAAATATAAATTATTCTGTTAAAAACATATTTATATTCCTCAAAGAAGAAAAACATCTCAAATGCTAACTGAGGCAGGTGAAAGGTCCAACAAGCCGGTAAGTAGACCCGAGGATTATCTGATCCAAGTACTGTTCCCAAGGACGCACTCACAAACCTAATTAAAGACAAGGTCAACAAGACTATTAATCTAAACAGATATTCAATGGCAGCTTTCAGTACTTGACAGTTTTGGTGCTTTGGACACATTCGGTCAAAACCAAAAAGGTACTTATGTTCAATACCCAGTCCACACACAGCTAACCCACTGGAGGAGGAGCCACAGTGAATGAGAGCAGTGAGGCAGGACCATCCCCATCAGATCACCAACACATACACAAAGCTGAGCACTTGGAGCTGACGCGGTCAGTGCAAACATAACTCACTGATAGGTTTACTGTGTCAAAGGTCAGGAGCCACTCAGTCAGGAAGCTTCAGCAGGACACATTTCTACCGCTGAGAATTTCTAAATAAAAGAGATGGTAAATGATAAGTAAGGTGGGATAGGATGACAAGACAAAGATGGTGGTACATCATGTTGGGAGTTTTTCTGTGCATGTACATTATTCACTTTCCCAACAAATCAGCAAAGAAGAAGTAATCATTTCAAATGCTGCATCAGAAAGACTGAGATCTGTAAGAAATACATGGAGATCAAAGTCAACACAGAGCTGTGGGGGCTGGATGCAAACTGCAGCCTGACCCAGCCACATGAATTATTCAGCAGCACACACACACACATACACACGCACACGCACACACACACACACTCTCACACACACACACACACTCACACACACACACACACTCTGCTGTTCTCACGCTGCAACCAGGACCTGGAGCGTGCCTCATTTTGACAATAAGCAATTAGAAAACCATTTCCTGAAATTGCCCTCAACCCTGCATTAAAGAGGGTTTTGGTGTGTGTGTGTTTGTGTGTGTGTGTGTGTGTGTGTGTGTTGATGTGCATGTCTGATGTATTTTTCAGTTTTTGTAGACTCACTGGATTCTATTGGCCTCTCCTTCCTTCATCATCATCTTCTACTTTTTTCCAACAAACATGTCTGTTTTGCCTTCAAGTTGAATGATTTTGGATTTGCCAGGAATGTGTCCTTAAAGGGAGTAATCAGACTTTCTGGTAAGGAAGGGCCTCATGCTTGCCAATTTAATTAAAGGAGTGACAGAACATGGGGACAATTATCTTAAAAGTGAGAAAACAAGGTCCATGTCTTGAGCTGAAACTCTGGCAGTTTTTAACACATTTTGTAATTAAATTTAGACAAGATATGAAACAAAAATAACCTAGTTTTGAATGAGGTGAGACAACGTGTTTTTATTCAAGGTTGAATCTGTTTGGGTTGAGAGCAGAGTGCAGGATAAAGTGTCCATCCCCCCTCAGTCCAGCCTGTTGAGCACAGCTGACCGCAGGGAGTTCATGTGTCAGATGATTCTCTCTCCTAGTGCACAGCCATTGTCCAGGGGAACAAAGATGGAGAGGTTTGTCTGGGGTCGCTTCATTATGGAGGCCAAATGAGGCCTGACTGCGACGTGGATGACCTGTTTCACAACTCGCTCTCTACATTCCTCCCTCTCTCCCTCCCTCCCTCCAGTCTTTGGCCTTCTCTCCATCTTCCTGGAGCTGCCACTCTTATTCTTCTCTCATTCAACATCAAGCCAGCCTACAATTGGCTGGACAAACAGTGTCAATGTGGCGGAGTTGTTGTGTTGCCAAGGCAATAACTTTGATGACGGAACTATTTGGGGGGGGGGTGCAGCACAGCAGAGACATGATTGGCTGTTATGGAACTAAACTCCAGGCCTGTGTTTGTTTTTATATACACAGACTTCATGACAATGATATTCCTAAATACCCCGTCATTTCAAGAAAAAGAAAACTAAAGATTCATTTATTACCAATAAAAACTGAAGTTACTGCTGCTCGTTGTCCTGTGGGCAGCTGCAGGGCTGAATGGATCCTCTGTTTCTTCACTCTGGACCTTTTAAACAACCATCTCTGCCACGATCAATAGGGCATCATTTCATTGTTAGTTTTATGATGAAACCTTGTGTAATTTACAGTGCTGTGATCAACATTAAGATCATAACAACCCATCACAGCTCGGCTGACAGAGGTTCAGAGAAACCAACTGTGTGATCACTAACCTCACCAACTGGTGAGCCAACATTGAGCAATCAGTGACTTCTGAAGTTGCTGGGTGCTGTCACCAAGGCTAAACTTCAGCCACCTGTTGATTGTCAGGCTGGCTGTTAATGAAACCACAGTGTCTTGTTTTATATTGTCACATGCGAGGTACACAACATGTGGGTATAGAGGCTTTGGATCAGGTTGTTGAAGGGCACTACTGACTGAGCTGATGGCTTAGTAACAAGACTAAACCTCTGAGTAATGTAACAAATTACTTTTGTGTTTCAGCAGGGATGTTGCTTGGTACGCGTCCTGCGTCTCTGAGGCATTAAAATCTGAAAGGGAGCAGTGAACTCATTATCCATACGTCCAGGGGATGCATCATGTTTTATCCCAGATAACAAGTGTTCCCAGAACAACAATCTGTATTGAAATAACTGTAAAACAAAACGCGCCGTCAAGACAGAAAAAATCTGCTGGTCACCGTTTCCGACTATCTCTCAAACATCATGATAGTTTCTGCTGCAACAAGACCGATCCTCAACGCACAGATTACAATAATCAAAGCTACAAACTTAGTATTGGTGAATAAACTAACTGGGTCATTGTCAATTATTATCAGCTCTGATCAATTCTGTTTTCTCTCATGTAGATGTGATGGATGATGCTTTACTGTTCAGGAGATGTGCTGTGTTCAAACCGTAGAAATAAACCACTATTTAGTTTATTTATATTTTGTAGTGTATCAGGATGATGTGACAGGGCTGATTTTACCAGTTCAATCAGCTTTTGCTGTTCGATAAAAACATTCAACTATACGTCTTTTTTCAGTTCAGCACTACACTCAACTTCTTCATCAGCCTACATCAGTATGTTTTACCTGCAGCCTCAGACCCCCATTTGAACACCTTATTCATCATCTGTGATGTGATACATCAGAATTTCATAAGTTTGTCTCTGCTGTCAGAGCAGTGCTGTCAAAGCAGTGCTGTCAGAGCAGTGCTGTCAGAGCAGGGCCTGTGCCACACATTTTGGGGCCAGATCAGGATGTGGTGCCCACCGAACTGCAGCTTCTCTCATCTGTTAAACACCATGTTGTCAGTTTGATTTTCCTTTTTTTAACTAATTCAGCAGCTAATATAAAAGTACATTTTGTGTTTAATGCGACAACATTAAACACAAATACACACAAAGGGAAAGATCAGGATTCTTTCCTGTGCTTTGATCCAGACTGCGTTGCCTGTGAATTATTAGCTCTAAAGGCTGATAGGGGAGGAATGTTATCAGTTCAAGTGTTAAGGTGGAAAAGAAGGGAAGAAACAGTACGAACAGAAATCACTTGGAGGTGCTGACGGTCAAATGTTGATTTAATGTTTTCATAAAGAGTGACAGGATTACTAACAAATATAATGAGAGAGAGATCTTATATGCATGTTGGTCATGTTATTATCTAGTGAAAAACACACACATCAGCAGTAACCAGCAGGGCCACATACACATACACACACACACATTCACACAAAAAGCTATAGCATTATGATTCACCAAGAAACCAAGAAAGAGACAAAACCTAATGTGGTACCACGACAAAGAAAACAATGCTTACCACAACAATTTGTACTTTTTTCAGTAAAGTAAATTATCATCACCTAAGCACTGCTGAATGAATGTGTGTGTGTTACATCTGCACAGTGATCTGATAGGAGTGAGGAGTGCAGCCAAAGAAGAAACAATTACTTCACTACTTAATGTCCCTTTACTCCTTCTGAAAAACAAATGAAATGTTAAAGTTCAGCAGGCCATTCCTGTCTAACTTTATTGAATTTTCCAATGTCACTGGACAGACAAACTAAAGAGAGAAAATGTGAGAAGCTGCCGTGTCATTAGTGATTATTAGCCGTCCAGCTGCTTGGTGCCTCGGCCACGTCCACAGCTCCTTCACAGCATCAATCCAACTGGAAGGATGTGCAGCAGTGGGGTTATAGTGCAGTGTCGGCCCTGGGACCAGGAGTGTTCGCATGAACCTGAACAATCAGTCCATCAGTTCTGCACCCGGCAGCTTCTAAAAGCTAATCCACAAATTAGATATTTAGACTGTCAGGGATTCACATCAGATGTCATTTTGATAATCTGCATCACTCACCAAATGTTACCAAAAGTTTTGTGTCACTTCTTACTTCATCATTGTGCACATGAGAACTATCACAGAAATTATGTAATCAACAAACAAAAACTTCAACTCTTCTGTAAAACATCTTGTTGATCATCGGCTCGCTGGCTTAAATCAGGTGAGAAGCAGGTGTTTCCCATCATTCCTTCTTAGGTGCGTTTGTAAGATGTGTGTTCATAACGTAAAACTTATAAAATTATCAACAGAATGTGAAGAAATAACAGTTTCAATGTTGTGTCAAAGGTTTTTGGTTGGCAAGATATCTATTGATGTTAGCATGCTAACCAGCTAGCACATGGCCACTTTGTGCCTCAAGAGAAGAAAATCCATTCGTTAAAGATACCAACACTCCCCAGGTGCTCTGAGCTCCCAGTCTGAGCAGAGTCAGCTTACAGGATGGCTCATTAGCTGCACGGTGTACTGAGCTTGCTAGCTAACAGTAGCTACAGTTAGCAGCAGCTGGCAGCTATGCTTAGAGTTGTTTGGAGTATGAAACTGTTAGGTGGACAATTCTTACATATAGCACCTTTAAGCATTGCAGTCTGTGAAGAACACCTGTGGTGCCTGGCTCCAAACACTACAGCCTCCTCGTGAGGTTATTGGGATCAAGCTTAACTATTATAGGTGTCACCAAACCTGTCTTGAAGCATTGTGTTGCATAGGACTTCATCAGTTTTCACCCAGAAAAGACACAAAGGAATAAATATGCTTCTGCATCACATTTGATTCCCCTCCACTGCCATCTTTCACTGCACACTGACCAACAGAGCTGAAAGGGCAAATGGCAAGCAAAAGCAGAGAAATGCACATTCATGAGCTGTCGTGCCTCATCATGCTGGCCTGGTCACTGTGGGCACGCAGCTGGACTGAGCTGTGCTTCACCACGACAGACACGTACCATTGGCTGCACACGGCAACTCCTCACACACTGCTGCACAGCTGAAACACACACTGGCAAACACATACACATACAGTCTATGTAGTAGAGCTGAGGAAGGTTCCAGTCAGGTACGTTTTCTCTGTGCACAGGTATTATGAAGAGAGGGAGGTCTTTCAGAGAAGACATTATTAAGAGAAATACTAGATAAACTCAAACCAAGTGGTTCAGATCAAATGATGCAAAATAAATCTGTGGTTGTTCACATTAATCTGGTGTTTTCTGGAGATGGAGCCGGCTGTGGTACATCGTTTCTTACTTAATTTCAAATATATTTTTACATTTATACTTTGTGGAATAAAGTGAATGTGTTACCATAGATGGAACTCGTGGTTTTCTGTCTAATAACATGCATACTCTTCGTAGTAACTCCTCTAATGGGTCCAAAACATAAACCAGACTAAATGTATGAAGTGCTGCCAGTAAGCCTGGATCCTGTAATGTTCCCTGTAGCCACAATGCAAAAATGTTGGAAACATACTGATGATGTTACTCTTATTAGAGCCTCAACACTTCATTTTAGGGCAATTTGCCATTTGATTTCAATATTTCTTGTGTAAAATTGTAGACATCTTTGACTGACAGCAGCACTACACAAGAAGGTCAGGGGTCACCTAAATCATTTTCATAAATATTCATACCATATTTCAAGAAGATCTGGTGAGCCTGGGTCTAGTTATCTATGGTCCAAAGTGTACGACAGACAAATCCCTAATGCTGCATCAGCAGGACAAGTCAAACTGGAGGCACACAAGTTAGAGCCCAGCCAATACACTGGTCAGCTGATATTATCAGCGTCTATGTTGTCCAATATGAAAACTTTTTTTTTTACAAAACATAATGCAGAAAATGATGCTTGGGATAATTTAAAATGACTAAATTCCTTTACTGAGGTTCACTGTGTCAGTGCACTGATGTCATTTTAGACAGTAAAGGTTATAACTGTCTGTACATACTGTACTGTACGTATCTTTGTGTTTAAGAACCGCATTTGAAGAGTCAGTGGCATCATCGCTAACCCTAACCCAAAGATGCAGTACCAGTTGGGCTGAAATATATATTGATGATATGTCAATGATTAATGAAAAATATTGTTAACAATACAAATTCCCAAAATGAGTTCAAAATGTCACCCTGACTGTATTGTGTGTATATGTGTGTGAGTTTGCAAAGGTTTATATGAGACTTTGTTCATTGGCTAAACGAACTTGGGAAAAACTTGATGCGTCCCAGTCGCATGTCACGATACTGAAACTGACATAGATACAGTACATTGAAAAATATAGATAATCAACACCATGTTCAATACAAGGGAGAAACATTTGCTTTGAGAACATACATGTTTTTATTTTTATTAAAAGATAAATATAGCGAGGCTTGTGTACTGTAAGATAACCGCGCTTAAGGTAACTGGGTGTGAAGAAGTGGGCCTATGTTGGCACTACAGCGGCGTGTGTGTGTTGAGTTGCTATCAGAGAGAAAAGAGAGCGAGAAAGCACAGCTGGTACCAGAACTGATACTGTGGAAAATGAGAACTAAAACACTTTCAAATATTTAGTATTTATTTATCGATATTTCGATATTTTTGACAACACTACTGGCCAATGTAATGTTTTTAAGAAGCATGAATAAGGTATCTTTAAATATAACAGCCTTGTTGGGATCTATCAACCCTGACATATCAGACAGCATACAACACCCAGTCCTCGGTCACTGCACGACAATACAGTAACAATACTTCCTGCACAGAAACTAAAGCTTGACAGTGAATATAAATCACTATGGTTAATTAGTTGTGTATCAATACACACTTTTCTGGACTGCCCCCTGCCTCCGACGCAGACACCAAACTGTGGGTTCACAGTGGGTTCATTATTCCACCCTCGCACAGTGAGTGATGTCAGTGGCAGGAGCTCACCAAACCCACAGGACGGTGAGGACGACGCCTCGCAGGTTAAACACACAAGCCTCCTGTCCATCATTTTGACTTAATGTCTGGTCGGTTGTTAGGACTTTTACGGCATCAGTCAATACTGCCAACATGCTAGAGTTACATTATTAGTAAATGTGAAACTACAGTTGTGTGCAGACCTAACAGGTGGGTGGAAGCTGGTGTGAGAGAAGTCGACCAGTAGTGTCAGAGAGACAGTGCTGCTAATCTGGTATCACACCTTCTGGGTCTGATGTAGGATGGAGGAGGCACAGCAGCAGCAGAGAGTTGGCTTTCTTTAGGTCAGAACAACCCTGCAACTGTTGAAACAATCACTTTACCAACATCCTGCCACATATTTCTGGAGTATTTACAGGCAGCATACCTGAAGTGTCACTTAAGACATGAGAGTTTGATTTGGATTATTGTCCACTGCTACAAGGGTTGTAAATAGTGAATGCAAACTGTGTATTCAGTCACAAGCAGAGAAAAGTCTTTATGCTACATCATTACTTACATACATTTCACAGTATCACAGTACAGTATTTATACGATGTCCTCTTCATCAATAAAGAGGCTTAATTATGACTAAGCTTGATGAATTCACCCATAAGACGACATGCCAGATAAGCCTTGTTCAGTCTCCCAGATCTTAGTCAGTGGCAGTCTGATCAATGAGCTGGCCTACAGTTTGAATGAATCCTCCTGATCTCATGCTCTAGCATATCAACTCTTCCTCCGTTATCCACATCCTGTCGGGGAACTGAGGCCAATCAGCCACGATACCACTGATTCTTTATCTGCATTCAGTAAAAGGAACGAGAGTGACTATGAGATGATGAGTCAGGGTCAGAGATGAACACAAGCTGCAGGGCAAAAATACCCTTAAACTTTCATTAAATGAGTGTATAAATGTGCAGGTGCATATAGTCAACTTTAATTAGCATTTTGTCCTGTTCATATTTTAACTGTCCAGATACTATATTGGTATGACTGTAAGCAGTGCGCCGCAGTAACAGGTTTGTTAAAGCCTTTGATCAAAGAAATCTTAAAACATAAGCTGGATTAACACACTGGACCAAACACTGACCTTATTAAGTGAATCAGGCATCGGCCTCAGCATGACTGCTCCACATTAAATACACTCCCTGTTCATGTCATTATAAAAGTCTATGTTTTCTGCATCGGTTACAAGCAGTCAACTCAGTTTGGACTGACACAGCAAAGCATGGCTGTTGCTGTACATAGACATGATACAAGGTAGTGCACAGTTTTTACATTTGGGAAAGAGATCTGTGATGGACTGTTTACTTGTCAAGATGCATTATTTGCCAGCTGCCCCGAAAAAAGGAAAATTATACCCAAAATTACACATAATCAGGGCAGCAAAATACCATGTATGTGAAATAAAAGGCAGTTTCTTGACCTGCTCTGTTATAGACGGGTGTCCATGGAGTGACTCATCACAAAAAGACAGGGGAGAGGCACAGAGTTAAACACCAGTATCATTCAACATGACCACACAAGTGAGCATGCACACACACACGTATGCACACATGCCCACACACACACATGCGCACACGATATGATGGTTGGTGGGAGCCTGAATCTTAGACAGAAGTCAGCTTGTGACGGGGAGGCTCTGCTGATTTGAATCACTGGGTCAGTCAGGACACTGAGTGAATGAGTAAAGCTCCCTTTGTAGCTAATGTTGAGACGCCCTTGACCAAGACACTTAACCTTCCGAACCTTCAGAACCTTTATGGATCTGTTCAACTCTGACATCAAGTGCCCCCTTCTCTACCATCCAACCATCTCTGATATACTTTAATATATAGTATAGTTACATTGGACTGCGGTGACTTGATGCCGTGATCATATCGAGATGCTTGTGGCTTGCTTGGAGCTCAAAGTCATGTCTTTCATTGTCGTGAATCAGCAATAATCTGGAGAGAAGTGTGTGTGCGTCTGCCTCAAACACAAGCTGTGATTACTTTTCTCCTTGGGCTGACTTTACCTCTGCAAACAGTCGGTCAGCAGACGGCTGAAACGTAAGACGCGAGATGTGAGGGATGAAACTTGTCTGGGAATAGACGGAAATTATAATAAAAAAAGGGAGCTGGCAGGGAGAAGCCTGTAAAACGGCCCTTTTTGGAGCAGATAGAGGGGGAAATGAGAGAGTGAGATTAAGGGTGGATTGGCGGAAAGAGGCTGCAGGGGGAGGAAAGTAGGAGTGCGAGGAGCAGATGGTGGCAAGGAGCCAGCCGCGATCAAAATCTTCCCAAAAACTTCAAAGGAAATCACTGGAGCACAATAACTCCGCCGGCCTGTTGTCGCATGCGCTTAACAGTTTACAGCTCAATCCACCTGCAGATACATTTAAAGAAGGAGAAAAGCAGAAAAACGTTCGGCTAAGCGGAAAAGAGACATTTTAAAGGTTTATCTTAGTCAATGAGGTCAACTGAGACTCTGCCAGCTGATTAGTCCATTTAATGATTTCTTCAGACATTTAATGTGAATTATTCAAGATTATAGTCACATCTCTGGCGTGGGAATAATACAAAGTCTCATCAATCGGGCCAACAGCTGATCTGGAGGGAAACTTGGATGAGTCCCTGCTCTTAAATTGGGACAATAATACCGAAAAGCTATTGAAATGATTTATAAACCTAATGGCCCATTCACAAAGTTCATAAAACTGTCTTTGGCATCAAATGACAGATCATTTTTCCAGTCTGGACGCAGCGTTGAGAACAGTTTTGTACGTCTGCTCGACTAAGCTTACGATCAGTTTGTATGATAAAAGAGGAGAAGCAGACAAAACCTGACTCCAGAGTTTGCTACCAATCACACACACTCCTCCAGAGGGCACGTTTAGTTCCACAACAGGACAGAGACAAAGCCAGTACTGTTACTGAACATATCCCAGGCCCGGGGAGTCCAACAAAGACTGCTGTACTGAAACTGACTGTGAATTAGGTCGGTATGCTTCATGGTAATGAAGTCATACTACTTATAATGATGTTACAGCGACATCATCATTAATCTGTCCTGTAAAAAGAGCTCTATACCATGACTCAGCTCCCCTCTGTCTAGACTCCATAAAACTCAAGAAGCGACTTAAGTCAGTGACTATATCATCAGTCTTTTTCATCAATGTACACGGCTAATTTATGCTCATTTCTAGTTAGCCTCAGACTGACCTCATTAATACCTCTTTTAGATGGGACAACATGACTGGCCACAGTCCAACATCAACTCCTGAGTGTCTGAGGCTGTTTCTCTTCACATCAACAGTTCCTCCTGCTTGATCAGGCTGCATCACGGAGCCCGGCCTCAGCCCGTCATTCATCTGTGGTGTGAAACCTGCAGCGCCTGGGAGGCATGAAGCCTTTCAGCAGTTGTCAAGGCTTGTTACCATGACACTTTACAGTCCCGTCACCCTGACGATGTTGCTTATCAAACAGCCCAAGATAAGCTGACATCAGCGCTACGTGCCGCCTGACACAAGCATGCAAACGAACCGACCACCATTATATATACACTGTGATCGTCACGGGTCAGGAATGTGCTCCGGACAGGTATCTTTGACCTTCACAGTCAGAATACAACCATCAGCCGTGCTCCTCATCTGCTGGGTCTACAGAGCTGGTTTACAATACCAGCTTCTTTCTAATTAAGTATATTAATTAATTAATTATAATTAGTGGGAATGATCACTTTCACTTCACAAATTAAACTTTCATGATGTGACTGTTGTCGGTTTTATATGAAACAACATGTTTTCTCACATCTGGAGCAGGGCTGGACGGGTTGGCCTTAAAATAATATCACAATATTTTTAGGCCATGTCACATTATACCATATTAGATATTTTGAAATAGATAAATGTAAGGACTGGGTGACAAAATTAAATACCACAATATCTTTGACCAAATAGGCTTTACTTTGATATGGATATTGCAATAATATTGTTGGGATGTCTATTTGTACTTTTACATAATACTGATACAATGAGATTCTGAATCCTTGTAGCACATTTAAAACAAACTGTCAACCTAAACCATGAGAGCTGTGGCTCCCATAGTACCATTTTTGGGTTGTTTATTACCTTTATTTAGACGTTCAAATTGCTTTTTCAGAGAACTTGGCAGCTCTGATTGGCTTTGAACAACTTGACATCCATCTTGTTGTTGCCACACAGATCTATTGTTCCTGATATATCAGCTGAGCGAAGCAGGAAACTTGATTCACTGCTGAAGGCCGCTGACTGTGAAAAGTTCATCAATGACAAACTCCCCTCAGCTTTCATCATTCAGTCAGCTGTCAACTGGAAATGAACAGACCTCTGAGGACATGAGTTACACAAGGTGTGTTAGTCACAAGTCAGTGGCTGAAGAAGTGGGTAAAGAGTGCTGAACTCCAGCCAGAGGACCAGTAACTTAGTTGTCACTGTGGCCACAACCTTATGGCACACTAACACACAGCTGTGAGTGTCCAGCATGAGTCAGCTGGGAGCAGCTGGGGCCGCCACTCTCTCTCTCTCTCTCTCTCACACACACACACACACACACACACACACACCTGTTACACCCCACAGACAGAAAACAACTTGAATTTAAAGGCTTCGACAGTCGAGTGAACAAACTGTAAGCGCGTCTTTATTCCTGTCTGCTGCCATCAGCGGTTTGGAGATGCTGAGGAGACATGCTCCAAAACACATGAGAGTTAAAAGTGACTAATGAGAAAGTTGTTAAGAAGTATGAGGAAGAGGAGGGAAAAAATGTAAGAGATGAAAAGTTAGTGGTTTCCATTCTGGGACATGGACACAACATGCGGCTCTTTGAAACAACCAAAGCTATTGTTAACCACAGTCTGGCCTACTGAGAGATTCCAACAGCTGGATTCAATCAGGGGCTTTCTTAAAGGGGGTAGGCCCCATCCACACTGCATGTCTCACTGCTTAACACACAAAGTTAGATCATGAATGAAAAGAAACAAAGTCAAGGTCACACACGCTGTCATAGAAGCTGTTCAGACATTTGAACCTTCTCTCTCAGCACCATGCAGAAGGAAATATGTGACAAAAACTGCTGTGCTGCATCAGACATGTCGACCAGGATCAAGTAGAACCAACGCTTTCTGCCTCATCAGCAACCTCCGGCGATTTTAAGCACACATTCCTCAGAGAAAGGCGATTCTAGCAGCTTTCCTGCATGTTGCCTCAGATAAACAAGGTCATTTCTAAACCTTGACACTAAAGTGGTAATAACTGGAGCTTCACAGTACAACAGAGTTGCAGCATTCTCCTAAACAACTGAAGTAGATGGGGACTTGTTTTAAAACGTAAAAACACAAATAAAAAAAAAACATAAACTGGCTCCATACAGCTCGACTGGTGGAATCCAAGTCTCCGAACGTCCCAAGATCACAAACTGATAGGAAAGACATTATTTATTTATTTATTTACACCCTTTCTGAAGCTGAAATCTTCACTGTAAGCTAAAAGCATTTGTGCACAACCCGTCTGACGTGGGTTCACAAGCTTTACTCTGTGTTAAGGGTATACATATTAAGATATTTGTTAACATATTAACATCACCCTTAAATAATGGGTGTAAAGACGTAATTTACACTTAAACTGAAATCTTCACAGTGGTTGCTAAGCTAAAAGCGTTGGCGTGAACCCATTGTAAGTGGGTGCACAGGACTGACCGTGCATTGGGGATGTAAGTAGAATCTTTTTTCAAAAAGATTTGGGGATCTCTGGACTTCTGGAGACTTTTAATACGCCTGGACGAGCTGTATGGAGCCATTTTATGTGTTTTTAAAACAAGTCTCCATCTGCTGCGGATGTTTGGGAGAATGCTGCACATGCTGTTTTGCTATGAAGCTCCAGAAATATTTTGTGAACCACAAAATTTCATCTGAGCTTCCATCGGCATCATTTTAGTGTGAACTTATCCTTTAAGTCCACTCAGCATGGGGTCATTCCTGCCCCTCAGAGGACAGCCAACAGCATGCTCACTGGGAAACAAAGACTCCTTCCATGTTACACAACAACCACACACATCCTCACACTGAGCATCTGATCCTGTACTGCTGGGTGTCAGATGGGTGTCAGATGGGATGCACCCTTCCTGCTGCAGGTAGACTGTCAGCATTAGTTTTGAAAGGCGTGTCCCCTGCACACCTCATGTGCCACCAAGTGTCTGAGTCAAGTCTGAGCACGAGCCGGGGGACATTCACGGGTCTCTGCCAGCCAGTCCCCGCGTCATTTCACAGCTGACAAAAAGTGCGCGAGCCGTGCAACAATCATAACGTGGCATCAGATGAACGCTGCCCATCAGCAGCGCGCACAGATAATCCCTGTGATGCAGTGTGGGAGTACAGCAGGATGAGCGAGCGCCATTCTCAACCCGTGCACGTCCTCAAATGCAGCACAGACTGAGTGTAACGAGCCTGTCGGAGCCGTACAGCTGACAGTGTTCACCCTCTGACAACATGGCACTGCAGACACACACCGTGTAGAGCTGCTTCACGGCGTGTCTGCACCCAGTGTGTCTGTGTGTGACATGTCCAACATGTCCAGCTCGTGTCTCAGCTGTAGTCCAGCTCATGTCTCAGCCTCTGTGCGCTGCTTCAACTCCTCACTTTCATCATGTTCTCGCCCACCGAGCAGCCTCGTCTCCTGTAATCTTTTATTTTGAAGAATATAATGAGCTTCTTACCTCATGACGAAAGTGTTGTCAGGCCGAATATATCACAAACTGCTCCAGGTGTCGACGACGAGTTCTCCCAAAAGTTCACCGCTCGGCTCGAGGCTACAGGCGACCAGATGAATGGACTCCGGCGGCGCGACGAGAGGCTTCACAGTTTGAGGCTATCCGGTAAAAAGTACAAAAAAAGAAAAGAAAAAGAAAACTGGGAGTTACAAAGCAAACAGTCGCTCCTACATGATCCTGAGCATCGCGGCTCCGCTGCTGGCGACGAGTCACTGGAGGAAAGCGGACGAATGTCGCGTTTGTCCGGTGTGTGTGACGCGCTGAGGTCGGTGTGATGCGGCGCTGTGCCGCTCGGGTACCGGTCTGGTACCGGTCTGCTGCCGCTGCCTGCTGCCTGCAACACGTGCTGCGTTCAGGGCCGCACTGTCAGCTCTAACTTTGAAGTTCTCCGCTCGCACAACTGAAAATCATAAAATCAATAAAGATGTATCAACGTGGGATCGTTTAGAAAAGAGCACAGCTTACACAGAGGCTCATTCAGCCAGTGGGATGTTTTATTACTATACTCATGACAAAGTTAACAAAATGACTGGATGGTAAGATTATTATCGTTAGCCTATTTGGACATCGTGATCCAACTATTAGTAGATATCTTTAACAAACTGCCTCCACAGCCTGAGAATTACTGTGAAGTTAGTTTGTCTGTTTTATTTAAAATGGTCTATCACTGATAAGACATTGCCCCTGGCTGTGAGTGTTAGACAGATATAGTATTAGCCTAATACAGCTCCTAACTAAAATTCGCTTCCAAATGTTGGGGTCTATAATAAAGTCTTCTGTTGCGCTTTTCATGCGCGCTGTTAATAGCATCCTTTGATTCCCCACGGTACCTGAAGGCAGCATTCGACGCAACTTGTGGGACGTAGCACGTACAGGTTGCCCCTGACAACCGAGTTGGCTCTCTCGCTGTGTGTGTGTGTGTGTGTGTGTGTGTGTGTGTGTGTGTGTGTGTGTGTGTGTGTGTGTGTGTGTGTGTGTGTGTGTGTGTGTGTGTGTGTGTGTGTGTGATGTTGAGCTGGGACCAAAGTAGACTGGAAATACAACAAAGACATGAGCATGTTAAATCGGCTGCAGGCTGTGTTTCCTTTTTAAAAATAACTACAGTAATCCTGGAATACGTTTAAAATCATGCATCATAAATACAAAAACAAAAGATATTAAGTGGAGTTTATAAACAGGTCACTATAAGCTCTTATATAGACTGTAGGAGGTTACAGTGTACAGTAAAGCACATGTGTATCAGTATGCTTTAGATCATGTCAGTGTTGATGTATATGAGTTCATGTTAATAATAAACATATAATCAGCCTCTGGTCTTCAATATTTAAAGTTTTCTTCTGTCTCAACAATGATCTTGTACACATCAGCTTCAGCCACATAAAGAGAGTCAGGAGTGAGTTTAAAGACTCACTCTGTGGTGTTGGTGAAGAAATGTTACTGAGAAGAGAGATCTGTTTTTCTGCCTAAACAAATTAAACTCTCTTTGTCTTCATGACTGAATAAACAAACTGACCTTAAAGGACAACACAATTTATACTGTGTTTCTTTGTTTACATGTGGCGGACCCTGCCACCTTTCTAGCTTCAAACAGTGTTCTGGGACCTTATTTTCCTCTGAGAACAGCTGGTTTAGGGTCCCCAAAAATAAATAAAGTAAAACAGTATAAATTGTGTTGTCCTTTAAGGTCAGTAAGTCTATTCACTTTATTCAGTCCTGAAAACAAAGAGAGTTTGATTATTTAGTTTGTTTAGGCAGAAAAATCAGTTAAGTCAGTCAGTTGCTGATCTTTCTCTCCTGAATTTCCTCCCCAAAGCTTCATAGTGCACCTCTAACAAAATATATTACAAAGGTCTGGCTGTTTGAAGACAGTTGCATATTATATCTTAAACTTCAACTTCATCTACAATATGACAGTCTTTAAGTAATTAAGTGAGTGGCATAATTTCTGCTAAATAAAATCAGCAAAACTCTACATTATTTACAGTATTTAGGAGGAAACCTATTGAAGTCAGGTGAAACTTTGCATCTCTGTAGATTTTTATCTTAAATGCAGTCAGAATAAACACTGTATTAATAGATGGCATTTGACACTTTGGAAATTCATTTCAAGTGCAAAAGATAATAAAATGTAAATATAAATAAAAACTCAAAAATTGAACATTTTCAGGTACAGATCTTTTCACACAAGCACCAATCAAACAGGAGCTGACGTCAGACACTTAGAGGAGCTGATGTTGAGCCACAGGTGGATCCTGTCACCACTGCTGTGATTTACCAGAGTGTGTTGATGTGTGACAGGTGGAGTTGGAGTTTCTCTGACAGTCGTCCCTCAGGACTGAATCTGTGTGTCAGCAAGAAACAGAACTATAACTGGCAACCACCATGTGTTTCTACTTCAAGTGTATAGGTATTGCATACATGCCTATGTCTGTGTATGTTATGTGTCCATCATGTAACATTATACATCACCATTACCATAATGGCATCAGAGGGAGTGAAGCCACTTATCCACTGAGGGGCCGAGAGGCTCACCAGAGCTGAAGCCAACCCAAACTGTTTACAGGTAAAACACCTTTTCTTCATTTAGCTCAGGGGGACACTGTTCTCCACCGCTGCATTATATTATCTTGATCTGAGTCCAATGCAAAAAGCATCAGAAGAATGTCGATTACAGAGAATGACGGCTCAAATCAGTCTTTCTGGCCTTGTAGTTGAAAGGGAGCAGAAGGAAAAGTCCTGGTTTCCTTGAAATGAAGCCTCAGACTCTACCTGACTTTTTAAATGAGGAAGAAGTGAAAAAATAAAGACAAGACAATAAATAATATAAGTGAACCCTGAAGCTGCTGTACGGACTAATATGTTTAAATGTAGCTCGGCTAACGCTGCAGCTTGTCTGATGCTCTGAAAGAGGATTACAACACAGTTTCCAAAAAAAAAAAAAAAGGTAGAGGCTAAAGGTCATGTGATGAGCTTGTCTACCTTTATGTAATGCTGCTGCACTTTGATAGAAATGCTCACCTCTGTGAAAAGGGCAAACTGATAATGAAGCTGCTGCAAGCGTTATTTTCTTATTAAAATAAGTATCATATGGCTCTATATTCAACAGTGATCTCTGTGACAGAGTGTTTGGTCAGTAACATATGTCTCTCCTTCCCCTGCTCATGAAGATGAGATCCTGAGATCCCTGCCCAATTTCTACAATAAGGACAGAGAACTCCATAAAGAGATGAGATGGTCCTGTTTGCTGGTTAGTGTGCTGACAGCAGGATCCTCCTGATGATGGTTAATTCTACCAAACAGGCCAAGCCAAGGAAAATTCTTGAAGAAACAGGCAAAGGGAGCAGCCTCAGAAAAAAAGAAAGAAGTAGTGTAAGTGTGGTGACGTGGAGAGGAGGGAGGGGAGTACTACCTGAAAAACCAACAGGAAGTTAGCTGAAATGACAACAACATTTACAACAGCTTTAACAAAACACTAACTGCAGTTTGAGGTTGTAATTTTGCATCCATAATCGGGGTGTTTTAGCTTGTCCGGGAGACCTCATACTAAACATTTGTGTTGTAAATATATTATTGGTATATGAGATGACTAGTGTGTAGAATTTAGTGGCATCTAGTAGTGAGGTTTCAGATTGCAACCAACTGAATACCCCCTTCCTCACCCTCCCCACTGAAGAAAAATGAACTATGAAAAAAAGGTAATAGTCAAGGCACCAAAAATACTGTAAGATAAAAGAAAATAACTGATGTAAACAAACCTTATGTTGTGGAAACTTCTATAATTATACAAGGTATCTGTCAATTAGCAAACAAACCTATGTAAAACTACAGAACCAATACTTCTTTTACTGTTTTATGTCTAATTTTATAAATCCAAAAAAAACCTATACATTTACAGGTTTTCTTTTTTCTTTTAGTTTGAGTTTGCATTGTCCATTCTGGGCTACTGTAGAAACATGGCGATACCACATGGTGGACTCAATGGAACAGGACTTGCTCCTTCTGTAGATATAAAGGGCTCATTATAAGATAAGGAAAACACAGCAGTTCTTAGTTTCAGGTGATTATACACTAATGAAAACATAGTCATGCAGATTATATTCCATTTCTGGCCTGAATCCCACTAATTCCTACACACTGAACCTTTAAAATGATAGATGAAGACCTGTCAGCACCACTTCTCAGGACCATTAGTAATACTAATGACATGTCACTGTATTTTTCCTTGTATACTTTGTGTGTACGTGTGGCTGTGGAGGGTAACTATAACACTGACTCCTTTATTTTCATCTATTTTGATTCTAAAATGGGACTTAAATGCAAGTCAGACCCTCTGACTGAGCTGCCACTGACTCAGCTGATGATGAATGAGCCATCAGCACACCACCCACTTCCTCACCAGCTCTGTTATGGTGACATCTACACAGTGAACCAGTAAATGTCATTAGATGTGAAGGAAATTAAGCTTACTCTCCTGCTGCACTCATTATAAATTGCTCAGGAAAAATAAAAGAGCAACAGTCAAATGTTGACGTGAACCTATTAGTTCAGTCCTCTGAGTTCATCCAACAGCCCTCTCCACAAAAATACCTGAACTTTGTCTGCCATCTAGTGTACAAGCCATGAAATACCATATATTTCCTCTTACCAGCTGAAGAGCTTCTCCCCAAAGCTACATACTGTATACCTATGTATGTGACTTTGAGGTACTTGTGCCCTATTGGAACATTGTGTTTTTTATGATACTTTACATTACATTTCAGTGTGGTATGTCATACTTTATACTCAATTCAATTTAAGATAATCCATCCTGGAGGAGAAATTCAGGTGTTACAGCACAACAATGACAGAAATAACTACAGATAAATTACACAGAGCAATCTGGCAATCCACATACAGTTCCAACAACTGGTGTTGTACTCAAACTGTTGGTATAATACCACCTGAAGCAAAGTGACACAGCGGTGTAGACCCACAGGTGAAATGTCTGGGCCCCTGGAAAGGTCCAGTGAATTGGCCCTCCCCTAATCTGCTTAACTTAAATCAACACATGTATGCTCTCTCTCTCTCTCCTACACAAACACATGCACAGTGGTTTTGCTAATATTGACATCATCCTCTTTTTCACAGGTGGTGGTGGCTCCTTCACTGATGCGAACTACCTCTTGGCTAGTTAAGTTAGCTCAGGTTGGGAGCAGCCTCCTAAACTGACAAACTTTGGTCATTGCATTTTTATTTGGGTCTATGCCCCCCCCCCCAACAGCTCCCTCTTTTTCCTCTCTTTTCTTTTCCAGCATCCCAATTTATGTGCAGGTCTGCCATGAAAAGGAAATTCACTCAATTAGCCTAACTACATCAATTAGCCTAACTACATTAGGCTGTAGTTGGTTTATATCAGTTCATTTCTCTGGTCATGTGGATGGCAATGTGTAATCAGAAATATTTTATTTCTGATTACAGAAATACAATTTCTGTAATTGTATTTCTTGTTGTAATTGTAATGTTCTGATGTTGAATAAAAAAAAACAACAGGCTACATTTTACTAAAACATGTTTTGTTTGTTTTAATAAGTAGTGGTGAGTATTTTTGGTTCAAAATAAAATGTGGTTATGACTGGGGTTGAACATGATTATTGCTGGCCTTCATGGGCCCCCCTACCAGCTGGGCCCCAGAAACCTCTCCCCCTTTTTCACCCTGATGAGCAGCCCTGGGTGTGTTTAGCAGCAGCAAGCAGCATTTATATGATACTGTCAGCTATAACAGTGTATTAAATTTATTCGATAGCTGTAGTTACAAGTAAATACATAAAGTTTTACATTTATAATAATTATATACTATTTTTAATAGAGTAGTTTTAAAAGTGCTTTTATATTGTACATTGTAAAATTCTTATCAGCATGATTGAGTACTACACATCAAATTCTGGTTGCCTACGAAATGAAAAACTTTGATATAACAAGGAGAAATAATCAGATACTACAGTGCATTCATCACGTCATTATGATGACAGGACAGTCTGTCAGTCAGCTGGAGCACTGAGCCGCCACCAGAGGGCGCTATGTAGAACTCCTTACACCATTCAGCACAGGAACATTTCCGGTCCTGGGAAGAGGGATAATTTCGAAACAAAAGTCCACCAGAGGGACTACTCTAAAATGCATTTGCTATATTGCTTATATTGCCTGTATTGCTCACTTTGCTGATTGGTAATTGATTCAGCCCAAGGCACCATAAACAACAGACAGCAGCATCACTTTGTTTTAGATAAAAACGTGGTTGTTTGAGAATACCGAAGTGATCAGTTATCATTATTTGTAACTGATGAATGGGAACTTTATTGCCTCTTAGTTTGTGGAACATGCATTTGATTGCATTGCATTGTGATACATTTTAAACTTAGATGGAGAGGTCTATGCATACAAATAAATAATATATTTTGATTTGGTATTAAACATTAGACTTAACCCATAAAGACTATACTGTATACTATAATGCAGAATTATTATCATGCTTAAGGTGCTTTTGTTTTGAAAGTATGATCCGGAAGTAGTTTCGGCAACACGCTCTCTTCCCTCTGATTGGCTGTGTTCACGCTGCTGCTGATGTGGTGTTCCGAAGTTAGCCGACCTGGTCCACCGATGCACACAGATTCTTTGGTATAATAGTAATATCTCTTGGTTGAAATAATGCCTTACTATCAGACTTGGGAGGAGTTCGCCCGTGCAGCAGAAAAACTGTATCTGACAGATCCCATGAAGGTGAAAACACTTTATTTTACTAATACGTTAGCATGCTAGCTTGATAGCCAATTAGCCGGATAGCCTGTTAGCGACGTGACTGTACCAACTGCTGGTCTGTTTTTAGTTTTTTGTTTTCTCATATTCACAAGCTGTTCTGTTCACAGGTCCGAGTGGTCCTGAAGTACAGACACTGCGACGGCAACCTTTGCATTAAAGTGACCGACAATGCCGTGGTAAGTGACGTGAGGACATAATAGTTTGAATTGAACTGTTACTATCAGATGACAGGCAGAGTTGATGAAAATGACTTGTGACCGTGTTCACATCGGAGACCTCTGAAATCCTCCACAGGTTAGTGAACAGGTGCTTTCTGTACCTGTCTGTCATGTATCAGTTAGTATTTGTGTGGTCGGGTAACAGAAGCGTGTAAAAGCTGCGGTAGGATACCAGTATGAAGATATAATGACGTGTACAAAGCAAAACTTAAGTTGGGTAACTGTGTTCTTTAAGATATTCAGCTGTTGATTGATTCATCAGTTAATCGTATCAGCACTACTCCCCACAATGCACCTGTGCACTACAGACACACTAACAGCTGTGTGAGGCCGCAACACTGATTGTGAAGAAAACCCATGTGACTGATAGATGATTCAAAGAACTGGACAAAGTAAAGTTTTGACCTGATGATGGCACTAGATGGGATGAATGAACAATGTCACTAACATTCATCCTTAATGATATAATATGCACTAAAATGACTAAAAACTACTAGACCTTTATTATGTATTTTGTGGAGATGTGTACTTGCATTATCCCACATGTTTTCAACAATGTTCAGACCAGAGAAATCCAAAAGTTAACTCAGTACTGGTGCGTTTCACTTGGTCATGTGTCACTTAAGCTTCCAGGAGAGAGTCAGAGAGTGAGGAAGGAAGTCAGCTAAACGTGACGTGAATATAACTGAGTCATGTCAGATTTCTGACTCATTCCAGTAGAGGGGTGGAATGGACCACAAAATCCACGGTTCGGTTCGTATCATGGTTTTGGGGTCATAGTTTTCGGTTCGGTTCAGTATATGTTGTTATTTTTCTCTATTTTTTTTTTTTACACTCCAGAAATACAGTACATCAGCACAAGATGAACAGCCTAATAATCCACCGTTTACAGTATTTAAAGGATTAGTTATTCTCATGGACATTTCATGTAATCATGCAAAAACTGTAAGAATAAGGCAGTTTGACATTAGGCACATCAGTGTAACAATTTTAGATTAAATTAGGTGAGATTTGGATACAGCAGGAGGGAGACATTGCTGATTTCAACCGGCTTTTCATTTATTTGGAAAAAAACGTATACAACTGTTTGTCTTAAACAAATTCTAGCTAAGAACATCAGCACTTATTCATTGTCAAATCTTAACTAAAATAGGTTTTCTTGCCAGTAGAAGTTGTTCTTTCCTACCTGACTCTCTCCACCTTGCGCTGTCAATTGACACACAGGGGTGATGTTTCTGTAGAGGAGCCAACATATTGGAGGTGTTGCCACTAGCATAAGCAACACATGTTGCACGGTGCTTGCACACAGTCGCAGTTTTATCCATCACTTTCTTACCAGTGTCATCATAGCTAGCACTAAATCCAAAATGCTCCCACACAGCAGACCGAAACGATGCTGCTGGTGCATCCTCTAACTCTGGGCCTCCGTTATCTTTGTCGTAGAAGAAAACGATGAAAATGATGACTTGGAACATTGTTGTTAGTGTACAGCATTTATATTGATTTGTACACAATTTTTGTTTTTACTTTTTACTTGAAGTTCTTTCCTTCTATAGTAAAATAAAAGTAACCGGCCATGACATAATCATGTGTAAAAAGTAGCTATGAATTATTTTTGGATGATTTTGAATGATTGGACTATGTGCATTTGCATAACAATACAGCAGTCCTGTAACAATCCCTCCCTGGCTTTGGTTGTACAGCAGGAGTACCAGGATACCCTCTGCCGCGTGTCCCACCGATTAAAAGTTTGAGTGAGACTGCGACTGTATCGCTGCCTTCTTTTTTAACTTGATATCCCGAAATTCTGTGTATCATCCCTAGAAGTGAATTTTCGCCTTACATTACGAGCCAAGTTTGACTGCAGGATCGTTTGTGTTTATTCTGTAATGTTCCGTTCATGAAGTAAAGTACATTTCCCTTCCGGCTCCAGTCGTCAGTTGCCATTACAATACATAAACGCACAACAATGGGGGTCACCTTCGGGGGTCACTGCTGCAGTCAGGTTGATAAACAGGAGTGAAGATAAACTTTCCAAATGAACACACATAAGGGGCGAAACAGGAAGGGAACAGGTAAAGCAAAAGAAATGGCACTTTTATACTACTGTGATTGATGTGATGTCTTATTCTGTGACATCAATGAATTGTGTCACTCGAGTTAGTCAGTTTATTGTAATAGCAGCTCTCATTCCCCTCATGTATTCTTTTGTCTATCCCCACAGTGTTTACAGTACAAGACAGACCAGGCCCAGGATGTAAAGAAGATAGAGAAGCTCCACGGAAAACTGATGAGACTCATGGTGTCCAAGGAGACGCACAGTGGTTCCATGGAGACGGACTAACATGCTCTAGAAGCACCTGGACTGAGTTCAGTGGACACAGTGGTTGTTGAGAGCACAGTACCATCGGAGTGCCATGTGGAGGCTGAGAGAAGGGCAGTTGTAAAGAGTGATGAGATTGATCTGGCTGCCTACACTTATTTAATACAGAGAGATGTGATCATATATGTACTGTATATATTTTATTCTCTCAGGATTTTTTTTTTTTTTTTTTGCAGTTCTTTCTTAGTCATAAAACATCACATTATCTGGCTTTTCCTCGTGAGGCATTTTGATCACATCCCTGATAGTATTAATATAAAGTAAGGTCAGTTTAGGCTGCTGGGAAATTTTAGGAAACGTAGAGATGGAAAATGAGAGGGTTTTGGGGGAATCTGGGACAAAAAGTAAGAAGTACAAATCCTCTGCTGCTGTGTGAGCAGCTTTGGCACCTTGATTTCTTTAGAGGAGCTTGAAATTATTTTCATTTTAAAGGGGACGAACACGACTGGCAACAAAGACGTTGTCTTTTTTTTATTTTATTTTTTTTGCATTTACATCTTTATAGCTATGCTGGATTCAATTTCAGCAATCGGTTTCATTCTGTTTGTCCTCTTGGACTCGTGCCACATGAATGAAGCAGGACCTTCTGATTTCCTAACAACGGTGTGGAGGAACCCATAATTTCTACAGAGACACCCCACACATCCCAATGCCATTTCATTGTCTGAGAATAATTATGTTATGTTCAATAAATGTTTATTACCCCTGTATAGCCACAATTTCTCCTGTATTCATCATGTGTTGGTGTTGTATCCAATGTGTCAAGAACCATCAGTGACTACATGATTAATACCATGTTCCAGTCAGTAACAGGTTGGAAGTGCCCAGTTGACCTCCAACTTCTTCCGACTTCAGTTCTGATTTGTCTGTTATGCAGCATAATCCAACAGGATGTTGTATTTTGGGTCCAATTTGAAAAGGCTTTGCAGGTTCCTAGTAAAGAGAGTTGGACTTATTACAGGATGGGGAAACGTTTCTTCTGGTTACACAACGGTTCATTTAAAAGTGAAGGTCAAACATCGCTGTTAACGGGCTCCACAGCTATTATAAATAATGCCCTAAGCGGCGCATTTAAAAGAAACTGCCAGTGTAGAAATAACATGGGTAGTTTCCTTCTCCGCAGAATACTACATGTCCCATCATGCACTCGTGGTGTTTCCACGCACATCCAGTTCCCAGGACGAACTTTTGTCCTCACACACGTTCTGCCTTCATGCACGGAGAAGTAATAAACGCGTTTCATTATCTGGCTGCTCTTGTACATGAAGCTTAACTTTAAACGTCAAAGTGAAGTGATATTAATTTAAAGTAGAGTCAGCTGGGACCGAGGGAGGAACCGAGGAGCGGGACCAGAGAGCGGAACCGACCACACGGTCCACACGGTTACCACAGGTACAGCAGCTGAAACTGAGGTTCTGGTGATAATTAGCTAAAGTTACTGTTGAGTTCTGTAGACTGGGTTCTTGGTTTTGTGCAGTCAAATACTAATACTTTACTAATCCGCTGGTTTCGTCCAAGTTAAAGACTCGACATGAATCCAGTGAATGTAAAACGTTTCCCTCACTTCAGCTGTAACTTTAAAGGCTGCAGGTCACTACTGGACCGTCTGCATCAACACTGTCCGGACCTGACTTCATGTTGTGTTTACATACATGTGTCGTTGTGTAGCTGCACACATTCACTGTCAGAATATAAAGTGATGGTTAATATTGATCACCTGTAACCGTGTTGTGTTGTTGCTGTACTAATAAGATAAGATAAGATGTTCCTTCATTGATTGAAATTCACAGGTAACACAGCAGTACAGAGGGAATAGTAGCAAATAATAAAATAACAATTGAATAAAAATAGAATAACTTACTAATAAAATAAAAAAAGCATATTACATACAGTAACTGTCCTTGTGTGTACGCGATGTGTGCAATATATAAATAGATGTGAAAATAGATGTGACTGTGCAAATGTGCAATGTGCAGAGTTCTGAGATATTGAATAACAACAATGTGCAGGGATCCTGAGATAATAAATAACAATGTGCAGGGATCCTGAGATAATAAATAACAATGTGCAGGGATCCTGAGATAATAAATAACAATGTGCAGGGATCCTGAGATAATAAATAACAACAATGTGCAGGGATCCTGAGATAATAAATAACAATGTGCAGGGATCCTCAGATAATAAATAACAATGTGCAGGGATCCTCAGATAATAAATAACAATGTGCAGGGATCCTGAGATAATAAATAACAATGTGCAGGGATCCTCAGATAATAAATGACAGCAGAACAAACAACAATCAGTCTTTAAGTAACAGTGAAGTGTATAGTTGAGCCTTAATCGGTGGAAAAAGGAGACTGATGAGACTGTGGCTCACAGGCAGGTTAGCAGGTCACTAATAAGTTAGCTTTGCTGCTGTAACTGTTAGTTGTGTGAGCTCTGTTGGGTGGTGGACTCCAGTCTGTTCCAGAACACAGGCCTGTGTTGTCTGTGGTTCTGTTGACAGGACCTTCAACCCTCATACCCGTTAACATGGTGTTTTAAAGCCTCCCCCATCATGAATGCATTAGTATGCTCAGTGTCACTCTGCCTGTGTGTTGAGCTGCAGTAGCTGCTGGTTTCTTAGCTGCTGGTCAGTAATCTCATGTCCACACAGTTCAGTGGTGTTGAGGGTGAATGAGAAACGCTTTGTCTGGACTCTGTGGCCCGGTCAGCCCTGTTCTTTACCTAATCCCGTCAGCTGGCAACAACACTGACACTGTTGTTTGACTGCGGCCACATTTTTCTGCAAACTCATGACTGATATTATGTTGGACTGTTTCTGTCAAATGTGTATTGTTTCCTCTGCTCTTGTGTTTTTTGTAGTTTAGTAAGAGGGACACAGTTCCACTCTGTTACACACTGTTATTTTGCTTTTTCCATCTAATCATTCAATCACATCATTTTTAACACCAGATGCTGTTTTCTCCTTAATCCCTCTCAGCTCTGTGTTTACTCATTTGTAAGTTAAATATGATGACATTAGGACTGCAACTAATAATTATTTCCATGCCAATTAATCTGTTTATGATTTTCTCAATTAATCGATTAGTTGTTTGGTCTTTTAAAATGTCAGAAAATGGTGAAAAATGTCAGTTAGTGTCGCTCAGAGCCCAAGATGATGTCTGCTTGTTTTGTTCACAACTGAAGGTTATTCAGTTTACTGTCATGGAGGAGGACAGAAACAAGCAAATGTTTACATTTATGGAGCTGGAATCTGATCGTTTTAGAAATGAGTCAAACCAATGAATTGATAACCAAATAGTTGGCAGTCAATTTAAAGCAACATCATGTAGAAATTGGCATTTGTTTTTGCTATCTATTAGTCTATCAATATAAGAACTACTGTAAAAAAACAAAACAAAATGCTCATCACAATTTCCCAGAGCCCAAAGTGACGTCTTCAAATTGCTTCTTTGACACACCAACAGTCAGTCAGTCAAGTCAAAGACTCTTCATTTACTTTCATAAATGACTCAGAAAAAGAGCAAATAATTATACTGAAGAAGCTGGAGCCAGCAAGTGTTTGACACTTTTGCTTGAAAAATGAGTAAAGATTAATTTATTAATATTAAAATCATTGGCAAGAAATGTATTTTGACTCAACTAATTGATTAATCTTTGCAGCTTTCATAAAAAAATGGCTTGCTCAGACAACACATTTTAAATATCATGTAATATTGTGTTTTTAATCAATGTAATGTAAAATATCTGCTAACAAATATTTTTCATTCTAATGAAATCTTTTCCTTGTTCCATCTGCTCTACATGTCCTTGTGTTGTCCATGTGCGTCCATCCATCCCTGCTCTAGCTCCAACACCATGTTCACTGAGGTGCTGGTTGCTCTGGTGATTGGAGGGCTCATCTTCTTCCTGGTTCAGAGAAGCAGGACCCAGGTTCTGAAGACAGAGGATGGCTGGTGGGGGGCTGGAGCCTCCCCTGATGGTGGGGAGGACGTCACCATCCATCCCTTTAAAGTCACCACCAGTGATGATGAGCTGGAGGTTAGTTTCCCTCCGTTCCTAATGGTCACTTTGTAGCGTTAACTCATGATGTAGTTAACCACTAAGCAGGCAGAGAAAAATGGTGACAGCTCCCTCATACCTCCTCTCCTTTTCTGTCAGGACCTGTACAGGAGGATAGACCAGACTCGGCCTGTTCCTTCACTGGAGGACAGCCAGTTTCATTACGGCTTCAACTCCCACTATCTGCAGAAGGTGGTCTCATACTGGAGAAATGACTTTGACTGGAGGAGACAGGTGGACAAACTCAACCTATACCCTCACTTCAAAACCAACATCGAAGGTGAGGCAGCACCGCTGACACATTCAGAAAGAACATAATATCCCGACTCTAACCTAATCTTACTTATTGAACCTCTATCCAGGCATTGATATCCACTACCTGCATGTGAAGCCCAAAAAGGTGCCAGAAGGGACTACTGCTATTCCTCTGATAATGGTCCACGGCTGGCCTGGCTCCTTCTATGAGTTCTATGGGCTGATCCCACTGCTGACAGAACCATCAGACCCAGACGACCTTGTGTTTGAGGTGGTGTGTCCCTCCATACCAGGGTACGGTTTTTCTGAAGCACCACATAAGAAAGGTGAGTCTGTAAAGTTTTGTTCTTGCAGACATTAGAAAATAGTCATGTTAGACGCAGGATTTTTGAAAATTCCAAACATTAATGTTTAAGGGTTGTGTAGGAATGCATAGTACGGTAACCACTACCATAAATATCAATACAACTCTTAAGAATCATTTTCTCGTGCAGTAGTACACTGCATGGTCAAAAAACAGTCACCACCTGGATTTAACTAACAAATAGGTAAGAGCCTTCCATTGGATAATTACTGCAGTGATTAATATGTTTCCCTAACTGATGCAGTGAGGAGCTTCTCATCTCTTAAACAACCATGTCAGAAGACATATCCTGTGGTTGTGGAAAAGATGTTACTCTGTTTCAGAAGGGTCAAATTATTGGCCTGCATCAAGCAAAGAAAACAGCTAAGGAGATGCTGAAACTACTAAAATTGGGTTCAGGACTGTCTGACGCATTATTAAAACCTGGAAGGAGAGTGGTGAACTGTCATCTTCAAGGAAGAAATGTGGTCAGAAAGAAAATGTTGAATGATCGTGATCGGAGATCATTTAAACGTTTGGTGGCATCAAATCGTAAAAAAACAACATTAGAAGTCACAGCTGTGTTTAATAGTGAAAGTAAGAGCATTTCCACACACACAATGAGAAGAGAACTCAAGGGATTGGGACTAAACAGCATTGTAGCCTCAAGAAAACCACTTATCAGTGAGGCTAGTCGGAAAAAAAGGCTTCAATGAAGTGGAAATGGAGGATGAAGTGATTTACAAAACTGCAGCAATATTTTCCTTGTATGTACATGAGTGGAGTCGAGTTTAGTAGAGCGATCTTTTGTGGGCACCAAAGTGCAATTAAAATCACCACCGATAATGCACATACCTTGCAGGGTAGACAGAGTAAGGAGGAGATTCTGAAATAATCTTGGATTGTCACCATTTGGACCATAGATGCAAACCAGATTCAGTTTATGCGTGGATATGTTACCCTGAACTATGGTATATCTTCCATATTGATCACAAATAACATTAGCAACTTGAAACGGTAAAGATTTATGTATAAGTATGAGCACACCTCTGCCGTGATTACTGTATGGAGCACACAAAACCTGACCTGGCCATCTTTTTTGTAATCTATCAATTTCTGTTGCTCTTAAGTGTGTCTCCTGCAAGAAAAATGAAAGAGAAAAATAAACAGATGCCAGATATCTCCCTTCCCCCTTCCCCCAAGCATCTCCCCAACTTAAGTGCTTTAAACCTGAACATTGTTCCCCCTATTCCCAAAATTTCACTAAATAACTGAGGGGCACTGATCCACATATACATGAGGAGCAGTTAGTCTACGTGAGCTTTTCAACTGAAATCTTAACCCATCCCCAACTGTGCACAACATGTCCTTTATCAATAATTATTCTTCTTTTCCCCGAATATTCAAAAGAAACGGATCGGTCTTAAATAATTTGATAATAATATTACCCTCCTTTTCCAACGTCTTTATCATTTTGTAAAAAGTAACTTAACTTTAATAAAGAAATTAGCTGAAGGTTTTAGACTTTATCTTGATAATAATAATGTCTCTATCAAACATCGAACTCAAGATGCGGCCCGTTTCACACTCTGTACAGATTGTTCGTTATCAATAACATATAAAACATTTTTTATATATATATGTGTATTCATAAGAAGACAAACAAAATAAAACAAGTGTGCAGGGTCATTTATAACATTGACATTGCCAGTCCTGTTAGTCCGTCACCTGTCTTCAGAGGCTGACTGCTTGTGCGAAGAGCGGAGTTTATCCTTTAGGTTGAATTTCACGGTGAAATTCCTCTGCTTCACGCGGTGAAGAAAAGAGGACCACCTTCCCATCATGGACCAAGTCCTGTACAAAAGTTAGTTTAGCTCCATCGTGTAGGATATTCTTCCGTGATGAAAGACGGTAAACAGTCTCTCTATCCTGGAATTTCCAGAAGCGTATAAGAACGGCTCTGTGTTGGTTAGGCTTTGCCGGTGCCAAGGTGCAATGCGCCCTTTCCAATACCGGGATCTGGTCCATGCTGAGCCCCAGCCACTTCGGCAACATTTACCGGATAAAATCCAGCAGTGGTCGTGTACCTTCGGAACCTTTTCGGAGACCAAACATGCGTAGGTTCTTCCTCCTGCTTCGATTCTCCAAGTCGTCAGTTGTTGTCTCCAGGTATGTAAGCCGTTTCACAGTTGAGGCAAATTCCACCTGTAGCTTCTCACGTTCTTCCTCTGCTGCGGACACTCGGCCCTCTGCTTCTTCGATGCGTTTAGTATGTTCCGACACGTCCTGTTTAACTTCAGCCACCTTGCCCTCTAGCGCTGTTATTACGTTGGTCACATCTCCAAGACGGTTGTTAATGCCGTCTAGCTTTAGTCCAAACTCAGAGCGGAGCGACTTTAGCTCATCTGCTATGTCGGCCATCTTGCTGGTGTCCGCACCTTCAAGTGTTGAGGCCATCTTCGAGTTGTGAGCGGTCGATTTACGAGCTCGGGTAAAAATGTTGCACTCCTTTGTTGTATGAGATTTTGACATAATTTTATAGTTACAAAAGTTAGATAGCATCATTGTAACAGAACACCACATTTTAAGGTGAGCAAAAGTATAGGAACAGGTAGACTTAAAATAGATTAGAGTGACTAATACTTAATATTTAGTTGCAAATCCTTTGCTTGCAATAACTGCATCAAGCCTGCGACCCACTGACATCACCAAACCTTTGCAGTCTTCTTTTGTGATGCTTCTCCAGGCTTTCACCGCAGCATCTTTCAGTTGTTGTTTGTTTCGGGGGGGTTCTCCCTTCAGTCTCCTCTTTAGCAGGTAAAATGCTCATCAGGGTTTAAGTCTAGAGATTGACTTCAGTCTAAAACCGTCCACTTCTTTCCCCTGATGAACTCCTTGGTTGTCTTGGTAGTGTGTTTTGGGTCGTTGTCTTGCTGCATGATGAAGGATCTCCCGATCACTTTGGTTCTATCTCTCTTTAAATTGGCAGACAAAATGTTTCTCTAGACTCCTGAGTTTATTTTGCTGCTGCCATCATGTGTTACATCATCAATGAAGATCAATGAGCCCATCCCAGAAGAAGCCATGCAAGCCCAAGCCATGATATTAGTGGTTTCTTCTTTCTTCTTCAGGACAATAATTTTGCTCACTTGAAAAAAGGGTGGGTTCAAACAAATGGTGCTATCTTCTAAGTTTTGTAACAGATCTAGATGTAAATACCTGGAAATGGAAGCTGACATACTGATCTCTGGTCTCATATTCATCTTTTGATGTCAAACCCAAATGTTTTCAGTGTACAGACAAAATAAAGGAATTGGCCTCGTTGCTCCAATAGTTTAGAGGGACTGCATGCTCTGTAGAGATAACATATGATAGATAGATAATATGATAGAAAACAGGTGATAGTATCTTGATTAGGTCTGAATTGAACATCCCTGAAAGGCTCAGTCGTTCACAAATGGGATTGGGTGAGCTTTTTACCACTTTGTGAAACACATGATTGTATCAAGGATAATATTATAATACTAAGCATTTGGTAAACATAGTTCATTTGCATATGATTGCATTTTGATTTTAATGATGTTTTACACAGTGTTCCAACTTTTTTGGAATCATGGTTGTATATATACACAATGTACAAACTAGAAAAAAATATGATATAAAGTAAATGTTGTTGGACCCAGGCCTCCTGCATGATACAATAGTACAGTTCTTGTCCTTCAAAATCCATTTTTCAATATTGATGTGCAAAGTTCAGATAAGATAATCTTTTATAACTCCCACATCAGGGACATTTTAATTTGTTACAGCAGCAAAGGGCATAGCAACAATACATAACTCGTACCTTTTTTCTGTAGAATCAATTTGTGTTGTCTGTGTGTGTGTGTGTGTGTGTGTGTGTGTGTGTGTGTGTGTGTGTGTGCATGTGTGTGTGCGTGCAGGTTTTGATTCAGTGTGTGCAGCACGTATCTTTCACAAACTGATGAAGCGTCTGGGCTTCCAGCAGTTCTATGCTCATGGAGGAGACTGGGGCTGGCTGGTCACCACCAACATGGCTCAGCTGGAGCCCAAGTAAGACACACAAGAACTTCCTCAACACCTTTGATGTTTCACATCATTTAGAAAGTTAACTCAGTATTATATGCATACAATATGTTCGCCTAAAGTTTTGCAATGAACAACCACCTTTCCTGGAAACATCAGACCTTTTGATAGAAATCTATTTCTGTACACTTTTTTTGTAGCTGCTTAAATAAGTTACCACTATATTGCCCTATGTATTTCTTATGTTGATTTTTTCCTACCCCAGGACAGTCAAAGGCTTGCATGTGAACTTTGCCCCTCCCTCCAAGCCAGGGTTGCCGATGGCTTTATCCATCATGCTCGGCCGTCGCTTCCCAAAGCTGTTTGACTTCACTGACTTTGATATTCAGCGTCTCTTCCCAGCCATGGAGAAACTGGTGGTCGAGTCCGTCAAAGAGTCTGGCTACATGCACATCCAGGCCACCAAGCCTGACACCGTGGGTAAGGAGCAAGGGGCCCGCTTCAACAAATCTGCAACATTAGATCATTTTCTAACATGTTAATTTTGACACGTTTAACATGTCAAAGGGAGCAGGATGAGGGCACCTTGTGTGATCTGCATGTAGGCAGTGCTCGGGAGGAGGGGCTTGTCTTTTTCCACTTTTCTAACCTTTAATGGCCAGTCCGCCAATATTTTTTGTGATTTGGGTGAACTGACCCTTTAGTTTTACAAATGTACAAATTTTGAACAACAAATCCATAAATCAAATCATTCTGACACTAAATTTCTCCTCAGGTCGAGGACTCAATGATTCTCCAGTGGGTCTGGCTACCTACATCCTGGAGAAGTTCTCCACATGGACAAGTCGTGACTTCAGGAGCCTGGAGGATGGAGGACTCACCAGGTGAATAGAGCCTGTGCTGATATTGCCCATCACCGCATCCTTTTCTGCACCTTATGATACTCATTATATACACATTTATTCTGCAATATAAACATATTACATTATATCTACATACACACTGTGTAATTATACTTTACATATATATCTATAATTTTATATTATCATTTTTTAATCATGTTAAACACAGTGTGTCAGTCTGCTTGGTCTCCAAATGTATCCGTATATAAAGAATATACTATATATACATACAGTATATCCTTCATATTTACACTATGCAGATTTCCTGTGCAATTATATTTGTATACGTATTCTTATATATTACTACACACCATGTGTGATATTGCAATTTTGGGTGCAATTGTCCTTCTTGGTCATATCTGCATGTGAGAGGTCATTCGAGTGTATGTGGCCTTTATTATTTTTACTTTATTTTTCTAGTAGATTTTATTTATTTGTTTATTAATTATATCATTCATTTATTCATTTTTATTTAATCATTCCATCACCTTTTCCTTCTGCTTATGAGCTGCAGTAGTAAGTTAATTTCAACGGTGAGGGATCAATAAAGTCTTACATCATATAGAAGCTAGTTCCAGATATCATCACTTATCATCATTAGAATATGGCTCCATTGTGAAATGGTTATGTTTAGAAAATGTTACGCTGCGCTACGTTAGATTTTCCATTGAACTAATCCAGAACAGGTGATGAATGAGGGGCTAACACATCATTACTGTAATACAAGGACGTAGGTTTGGTTTTGATATTGGTGGGGACAGAGGACATCACAGATATACGTCGGGGAAGTTTCTAGGTGTGTGTCTCATGCGGAGGGAGGGTGGCAGCTGTGAGGGAACGTTGCACGGAAGATGTATGGTGTGTGTGTGTGTGTGTGTGTATCTCCCACGGTTAATGTTAACCGAACAAGAAAAATATGAACACCTTTTGTAATGTTCCTGCTGTGTTACAATTGTGCCATTGATCTGTGGTGTACCAGGAAGGAGAGGAGAAACAGCCCAGTGCTGCGGTTGTTAAGTTGCTCCGTTCTCCTCTGTCATCATGCATTTGCAAGCTTCAGTGTTTTATTTATCATCTGAATATGGTGACAAGATCTAAATATTATGAAAGCCGAGACTTTATTTAGTTAAATTAAGATGAAAACCCATCCCTGCCTTCTTAATATAACGCTAAGCCTTTAATTTATAATCTCAGGGAGACAGAGCGTGAGGGAGGAGAGTCCTGAGAAGGACCAGAGTGCAGTTGATAATCGTTTGCTGCTAGCTTTTGTCATCATGCCTTTACAAGCTTCAGAAATGTATTTATCATCTGAATCTGGTGTTAAGAGTTTCATATTCTGAAAGCCAAGACAAAACCCTCAAATGACCAAAAATCAAGATGTTGACATAAATCCACTTTTTTCTAGAAATGTGCCGTTGCAACATCCGACTGATTTTGATAGAGCACATCACAAATGTAGGCTACTGTGACTGACTGAATCAATATGAGACGTTCTTCTGACCTTATATATCCTGGGACCATACCACAGCCAGCCACATTCATGAGCCATCCTATTAGCAATATTGGTTTAGGGAGGCGGGACTAGTAGAGAACAAGGTCTGTTAACCGTTTGTGTACCAAATTATTGCCGGGGACAGTTTATTACTCACTGGATATTGGTGGGGACATGTCTCTAGCGTCCCTACCCAATCCTATGCCCAGGCTGTAATATGAAATCTTGTGTGCGCTGTCTCACAGGAAGTTCTCTCTGGATGATCTGCTGACGAATGTGATGATCTACTGGACATCCGGCTGCATCATCTCCTCCATGAGGTTCTACAAGGAAAACTTTGGAAAAGGCCTCAACCAGCCCCACTCTAAGTGAGTGAAGACCACAGAGTTAAATGTGTTGACCATGACTTCATGGTTACACTTCCAGTGTTATGTTGCCTAAAGAAGCAATGAACTTGACTTGACACCAAACATTTTAAATCACGGCCTTTAAATGCTTTCATTCTTACACCTGGTTGTCGATGAGCGAGCATTTTCTTTAATTTTTTTTATTTGTAAGAAATTTGTTTTAACTACCAAATATCTATAAAACACAAAGAATCATTTGATTTTCCACTGGCGACATCTCACTGACATGTGGTTTTAAAAAGGATTGTTTAAACAGTGCATTTTTATAATGTCAAAACACTGTGGAACTAGCTTCATGTATTAACTTAAATGTAAGCTAACACATGATCTTCTCTTCAAAGGATACCAGTGTACGTCCCCACTGGCTTTGCCTGCTTCCCCAATGAGCTCATGCACACGCCCAAACTGTGGGTCAAACAGAAATACCGTAAACTCCTGACCTTCACGCCCATGGCCCGAGGTGGCCATTTTGCTGCCATGGAGGAGCCCCAGCTGATGGCTGAGGACATCCAGAACTTCACTAAGATAGTGGAGAAGAAGAAGAAATAATAGAAAGTGGACTGATGAACAGGTGACTGAACTAAAAGTATAGTATGAACATATTGATAAGCAGGTGGATGAATGGAGAGAAAGTGGAACACAGAGGTGAGCAGGAAGTAGACATGTACTGATTCTAGATAGTGAAGTTAGCACTGTGTTCCTCTAAAAGGTGCAAATCAATAATATAGTTTGATAATATAATTCCTAATCAGACTTCATGATTGAGTCCTCTGCAGTGTTAATTCTTAAAATATATCAGCTTGAAACTTAAGGAGTCAAAGACGCAAACAGTAAAGTGATGATTTCTTTATGTGATAATAAGCAGAAAATGTACACATATCACAACATAATGCCCATATATAGTCTCATATTACAATAACGATATGATATTGATATATTTGCCAAGCTCTACTGTATGTACAACATTTTTTCAATAAACATCTTATACATGAAGGACACTTTGTATGTTTACAGCCTTGAGTACTTGTTCAAGTCTTATCCAAGTAACATAGAAAAGTACAATAGTAAATTGCAAAAAACAAAACAAAAGAAACCCGACTTTCTTCAGGTGTGAATGTTGCATCACAATGTGTTGTCAGGTGAAGAGGTGAAAAGGGTTGGAGGTGCTGTGCTGTGGGCTTGATCACCGGCCACATCAGTAGTCCCCAACAAACCCACAGCTCCAGCTGTCAGTGCAGTTTAAAGTCAGGAACCAGCATCCACTCAGCCTGTCTCCTGCTGCCTGCCTCAGAGCTCCCTCAGCCTTGTAGTGGTGTTTACTGAGCAGCTGCAGATGGGAGGTCAGGGGGGCACTGGGGGTTATTGTGTTGACAGCCTACACAAGGTGCCAGGCATTCCTCCGACTGATAGCAAGAAACCTCAGTATCTAAGCCACTGCCACGTTACTGCCTCAAACCCTTGAGTTAGGTTTCATTTTGCTCATTCATTCAAAACTCATTTTAGTAGTTTAAAGCTTCTGTGAAGTCAGATTTCTTTCATGTATTGCACAGCTAACAACTGCACACATCATCTTTACATTTTGTCTTATTGTTTAACTTTGAGTTGCTACGACTAGAAGCACTTGTTACCGTAGTTAATATAAGTCTTCTTCAGTCTAAAGATTTAATGTCTTCAGAAGGTTTTTGATATTCAGTACTTTGATATGTCGAGAAGCACGAGAGCCTAACACCACAGTAACAGTCCTGAACAGCTGACTCGTTATCAGTGCTCATCATTTTAATCCTGAAGAGGTTATATACAATCTGTGATGCTGTTTGACAAGTTTTGTCTTAAGGTGATTACTTTAATGAAGAAATGTATTTAGTTTTATTGAAAATAGTAAAAAGATGAGCACTGAGCAATATGAGCGCTCACAATGTAAACCTCTGGTAATGCCATGGAAATTGCCATGGTCATCTTCTCAAATATTATTTCATAATAATGCCAAAATCAGGTGTTTCCCTTTTTGAATTATGCAATTTAGAATGAATTGCAGTGTATGCCACCATTCCATGATGACCACAGTGACATATTGTATCTTCGATCATGATGCAATGTTCTATTTTTTACCAAATAAAACTGACATTGACTCGTGCACATCTGAACTGTGAGTGTTGTTTCAAACTGTTTCTGAGGCACCTACAGACCTCCACTGACAAAGGCACATCTCATGTCACTGTGCTGCATTCACAATTAAAGTCGTAATATGTACGATATAAAATGTCCATAAACGACTAGACCTTTGTTTTATATTGTGTTGAGTTGTGTACTTACATTATCCTAAATGTTTCCAACAATGTTCAAACCAGAGAAATCTGTAACTTAATTGCATTTAAGTTACATTTCATTCACTCACCTGTCGCTATAACTTCTTCCTCCAGCGAGCCATTACTGTTGCAAGTTTGACAGGATCATTTTTGTTAACTTGTGTTAATTTGCTCCAAACAGCCAGATTACTTTATTGTCCATTAGCTGTACACTAATAAGCAACGACCAAGGGTGTGTGTCTGTGTGTGTGTGTTTGTGTTTGAATTCAGATCAACCTCTCACTTAACTCAGCACTCACCAAAGCCTCTGGTTCTCTCTCTTCTGTTTCCCCTCTCCTCTCTGTTATGTTCATCAGGAACATTTTCCCTTTGGCTCCTAACCCGACTCTCTCCTACACAACTGGCTGGCTTTTATTGTTTGTTTTTTTTAAACTTTCCTTCAGTTTGTTCTATAGAAGAAGGTAAGGAAGGACTCCCATTGTAGAGCTCTGGGAAAAATTATGTTTGAGATTTGGAGACCATAGGTAAAATCTGTTAACCTGCTTTATGGCAAGCAAGCTTCAGGGCATTAGTTGCCATAGTAACAGATACAGACTTTCATTAATCTAGATTTATGGAACGCATCTAAGTGAGTGTGACTTCGCTAGATTTAGATATACAGATCTGGTTGATATATTAGTTTCTGGAATACCTCTAGTTACACAGCATCTCCCAAAACACTTGTGGCATGTGGTGCTCTGATCTGTATCAAAATGTGGCTCATGACATTCATAACTGCTGCACAGCAAAAGAATCCGATTTTATTTTTGTTTTTGTTCGGATGCTTGGATGACCTGAACGTTTTCAACAAACCAAACTGCACTTCTTCCGCCTCTCTTTGGTAACGTTCAATGTCGCACTGCCCCGAGCTTCCAGTCCCACTGCTGTCCAGTTGTTAGCAGAACTTTGAGTTTCCCAAGCCCCCCAATGCCCTGGCTCCGGACACCCTCCCAGTGCTGCACTCCCCCGGGCCTGACTGCCTGCCTGCCTGCTCTTCTTGGCAGCTGAACAGCCAGGGGAGGATCAGGACGACCGGGCGGCTGAGATAAGGACCACATGAAGTTCCCCACATTACCTCACCCGATAAGGAAACAAGCCGAGAGAGACGCAGAGAGAGAGAAGGTCAGACTGGGAGGAATTCTCTGGCTGGACGGTGATGCGCAGAGAGCCAGCCGGGGATTGTGGGGTTTGCACCAGTTGCTTAGGGGTGTCGTGGATCTCGAGGTCCCATAGAGGCCTGGTTGGAGATGCTTGAACAAACTGGTTCTCAGAAGCTGCAAAATGATCTCAGAATAGAATGTTTATACTTTCTTGAGATCAGACGAGTGATTTCAGCTGGTCTTCAGCCAGTATTTTTTCTCTAGGTTTGGCTTTTAAGATGCTTTCAGATTAGATGGAGCAATGACCTCAGACTGTAGCATGTTCACCAAAGTACTCAGTGGAGGATACAACAATCTCCAACAAAGCAAACTTCCATCCAGCCAATGAAAATAGACTCAACGCAAGTCTTCAGGAGAGTCTGCTCCAGCATCCATGGCGGTGAATCCTCTGGAAGGTCTCATGTCAGTGAACCACCAGCTGGTCTCCAGCTCCACAGCTGAGCAGCCGTGTGCAGCTGGCAGCCCAGCATCCCTGCACGGACACAGGCACAGCGTACGCAGCAGCCGCGAGGCAAGGAAGTGGGTGAGTCTGAAACAGAAGCATCAGTCTGGTTACAAAGACACATTTGGCAAATTCTGAGCAACCAGTGGAATATTTCACCTTCATCACAGTTGGACATTCCAGAAACCACATTCTTAAAATGTGTTTTGTTCACTAAACTAGTGAAATGTAATCTGTAATCTAATGTAAATACAGGATCTATGGAACATATTGCCCCTTTTCCTGAAGATTGTTAGACTGTAATGAAGCTTTGAGATTTTTTGCTGAAGGGTGTGTGGAGGACGGATGGAGGATGCATCTGTCCTTTATCGTTCATGATTGTGATTTAATAAGTTTACATTTGTAGTAATCAGAAAAGCTCTCTGCCACTAACTTATTAGTGTGATGGGGAAATCTGAAGATGAGTGAGAGCGCCAACAAGTATAACATCCGTTCTCTCGATTTGATGGAAACATCAAGAGAATCCAACTAAAGTTCAGGTACCTTGAAAAAATAACTAAAAAGGACGACATGTGAATGATACGTTACTGGAACTGCTTTATTCTCTAGTAATCTCATACAGCATAAAGTATTTCAGAGCAGCGAGTATCTTATAAGTAAAAGCACAAATTATCATTTGATTAATCATTTTTTAGATATTTATATGTTGAGTCAATGTCTATAAATGAAATAACTTTTACTGAAACCTTACGTGTTTATTCTGTTATTAGATATACAGTTAAGGGGAACTTCTCCATAAACATTGTGTAAAATGTAATGAAGTGTTTATTATTCATGCATAATACATAGAGGTAGTTGTTCTATCTCCTGTAACAAATCATCTGGTTATTTACTTTCTTCACGTTAACTCAACATGATCGAAAACTTTGCATCAAATGTGACCCTTTACTTTGAACATTGACCTGTAATAGAATCATAAGGAAAATTGACATATAATTTAAAAAATACTTAAATAAATAAAACTAACTTAAAATCAGCATTTTTGGCAAATGATTTGTTGAGGGTAGATCTCTTCTGTCAAATGTTTCTGACCTGTAAATGAGTCCTGAGGCAGAACCGCCTCAAACGAAAGAAACAAAACTGAAAGACGACTGAAACAGTAACTGATGATCCTGGGTTGTAAATATTGATTTTCATATTTGCACCACTCCACAATTTATAATACACGCTGCAATAGCAAGCTGTATTTTAGAGATGATAAATGAACCAATTTTCATAATTGTATCTTAATAAAGCAAAAGGATTTTTCATACAGGTCCAGTATAAAATGAACTGTTAATTTAACGATGCTCCCAAAGGTTCTGTGTCTAATGTCTGTACAGTGACCCTGTGAGAAACTGTCTAAAGGTTCTTGAAATCAGTTTGTTTCAATGTTTTCAAACTTCCTAATTTGCCAAGCCAGCTCGGCCTATTTTATTTTACTTTACATTAAGACGGAATAAATGAGACTTTAAACATGTCCTCTGCTACAGGCATGTAGCTCCAGGTCAAACTCTGGACCTGCTTTTGGGTCTGCAGTCCAGTCCAGGACTCTGAGGGGTCAGAACTCTCCAGAAAACGCTGCGCGAGAGAGGAGCCGCGTACGCAACCTGCGACAGGCCTTCCACAGCCTGCAGGTGAACTACATACACTGAAGTTTCACCTCCATTTCAGATAGTTTACACTGAACACAAGCTGTTAGGTTTCTGAGGCACCTGTTCATTTGTTTTAAAACCTGTTTCTCATTTGAGTGCTGAATTTATTTTTTGCATTTATTTCAAGCATCTTGAGTGATTCTGAATGCATGCAATGTAATTTTGTGCCTTGTAATAAACTAGATTGAGTTATTATGTAGTTCGATTAATTAATTAACTTCATTGTTTGTTGAAGTAAAGAGGTTTGCATTTATGATTTTTAAAAACCAGGCCATGTGAATCCATTCATCTTCAGTTCAGTCTGCAGCTAAAGCCTACAACACACTACAAGATGTCACATTCAGCATACAGGCATATTTGTGTGCACATAATGGGCTAGAATTAGCTGATGAATAAAGTTCAGTGTAGAGTTGAAAAGAGATGTGATTGTCCTCCCTCCTCCTCTTCTGTCCTCAGGCTGCACTGCCCTCAGTCCCACCAGACACCAAGCTGTCCAAGCTGGATGTTCTGGTTCTGGCTACTAACTACATAGCTTACCTGACAGAGACCCTTGACCAGGGAGGGACGCTGGCTGAGGGCACCCTGCACTCCAGGCCGGGTGGATACCTGCATCCTGTTAAGGTGAGGATAGGAGCCAACATACTGTTTATCATGCTGAGTGCAGGACACAAGAGGACCCAATGTTATAATGATACGGTACAACCACTGTAAAAGATTAGCTAGCTGGAGTCTTAGTCTTAGTAGAAAAGAACACTGAGTTTCAGTTTAATGTTCTCTTTCATTTTGTGACTCATTAGGAGAATCTAGGTTCATTAAAATATAAATGAAAAAAAACTTTTCAGTTAACTGACACTAAATTAAACTAAACTTAAAAACTAACAGAAGTTATATTCTGTACTTAGGAAAAAAATAAAAAATATATATATATATATAATAAAAATATACAAGAAATGTCTTTTTTAGTTTTAGTTCAACTAAACTGAATCCTATTAAAACTAAACTAAAAGTAAGCATTTTTTAACAATAAAAACAGATAAAGAGCAAAACCGCCCTGGAAACTGAACTGTAAAGTACTTAACTGAAAGTAAAGTAATTGAAAAACAAAAAACAACAATCAAAAATGAAATAAAAATAAAAACTGATGAAAAACACAAAGTTATAGTAACTGTAATTTCTATATTTGCATATAGAATAATAAAATTATTAGGATATTCAAGAGCACTATCATCTGGTAGATCAACCCTTCTTTAAAACATTTTCCCCTGGTAACCCATGTTAACCCCCTGTTTAATGTTACAGCGCTATGAACTGTGGGTAATTCCCTCTGGCAAAGTCTGCAGAAATGTGGATTTACAGAGTGGCCATAAAGAGCTGAAAATATCCTCATGCACTTGACAGTTTGACAGTGGGACAGCCTTAACCCCTCATTGACTCACCAGGAACATGTCTCAAAGTCTCTGAGTGTGTGGGTGTAGACAGTGGGATTGGGCCTAAGCTTGGGCAGCCTGTATGAAGCCCGAGAGGCAAAACTTGAGGCAAAAATCTGCTTTGTTGTTAGAAAACTGAAGGAGACTAAGATTATAAGTTCAGGTAGTGCCTCATCAAGATCATGGCAGCTGGACAGTCAGAGGACAATGTTCAGAGACACTTCTGTAAGAAAATCAAAGCAGAAAAGCTGAGGTGTGACCTTACCCTGCACCTGTGAAACCATAAAGTTTCATATTGTTACATTTATCTAGATGAGTTTTGACTATAGTTTGTTTGTTCACCACATATATTGTTGCTAATCATATTAACATTAAGAGCTAAGCTATGTGCTGTCTCTCCTCAGAAGTGGCCCATGCGTTCCCTGCTCTACTGTGGCAGCATGGGAGAGCTGCTGTCAGGAGTCCCGGCCAGTCAGCTGCCTGCACTTGGACAGGACGGGACACCCCCGCTGACCCCCACCTTAGAGGCAGACAAAGAGTGATAACGGGACACAACTTTCACCCTGTTTCTTATCTCCAGTGTTAACCAGCCATGTGGCTCCAGTCCTACTGACAGCACAGTGCACATAAAAACCTGGTGAATGATTCATCAGGAGACTGTGATCAGTCCAACGCATCACAATACATGTTGGCAACGGACATTTCTGCTTACCACATATATGTTGAAACTTCACATTTCTTTATGTTGTGACTTTTGGTTTAATTTTCTGTTGAATGTTGTGACACAGCTGTGCTTATGGTCTGGGAAAAAAACACTTGGTAAGGGTTAGGAAAAGATCACGTTTTGGCTTAAAATACCTGTTTTTGTCACCACAAACATGACTGGAAATTGTTCTCGAGGTCTTTAAACTATCCAGTGTTTTTATATTTACAAATGTTGAAACATAGTCTTGAACTACAGTCAGCGGCTTGTCAGCCTTCTTGCCTGTAAAGTTAATGTTTAATGCTAGTGTTTGATTCTTTGGATTGACCTAAAAACACATTCTAGCAGTTTTGAGTTTATCTTATATTATACCATGAATTCTCGATTCTGATTGGCTGGAGGGTGTCCATTACCTTTTGATACATGGACACCTCTTGAAGTCCCCAAGTAGTTCCAGTGAAAGTGCCTGTTTACTGTTCTACATTAATGCACTATAGCCTGTATCTGAGATGAGCAACATCTGCATCAGCTGGCTGCAGACACCTGCGTGCTTGAAATAAATTCATAAAAAAAAAAAAAATTTACAACACAAGTGTAATCCCTCAGTGCATCATCCTCTGAACACCACAGGGTGGCGCTTGTAACACACAAGCCTACGCTCAGGGCTGTAGTAAATTATAAAGTGGGTAAGCTAAGTGTGCGCTGGCTGAACCGTCCTTAACAAGTAATGGATTACTCATAAAAAGTGAGGAACCCTGTTTGATTTTAAAATCAAGTACCAAGCCATCCTACCACATCCTGTTCACTGTTAACTCTCTACTACAGGCTGCAGCCGGACGCTCACTCCGTCTGAACATCTTTATTGATTTGGGGACAGTGACATGGCTGGTTAGCTAACTCGTCTTGTTGTTTAACATGCTGTGGAATTATATTTACTGTCTGTCAACCGTACGTAATGTTATTTACTTTTAATCTTTCTAGCATAACATTAGCTAACTGGCTCACACCTGAGCCGAAGGCTTCAATGAGCTGAGTGGACTAGTTTATCTCCTGTGGCCAAGTTGTTTTTAAGGTCCATCCTATTTACTGGAGTAGTGAGTATTACATAAGTTTCCATTACATAAGATCCGGATGGAAATTCAGCTATTAGTAAAACTCTCAGGTGTTGCCAGAGAAATGAGTTACTGCTTGTGAAACACTTTATACTTCTATCACAAAACACACTAAAATATATGCAGATGTCTTAAAGTTTTTTTCTTTGGTAAGTGACCATGGTATAAGCGGGATAATGCCCTTCGAGGTGTCCATAATCAGGAATCCCACTGCACGTTGGACATTCAGGCCTCAGCGTGTCCATTTATTCCTTACATGATGGACAGGGCTTATATATACCTGTACATACAAGGACAGGGGCCATTTTCAGTTCTGGCTGTTGGGAAAGTCAAGTCAAGTTGCCTTTACATATCTAATTAAACAGAAAACTGCTTTTTTGTTGTTCAGTATCAGACTAAGAGATCACACAAACACACAGATAAAGACACACACATACAGGTTGATACACACTGCAGCCCTTGTTGGAAGTATCCCATCATTATCTGAGCAACAGACAGCACGTTGTCAGGGACGGCTTTAAAAATAGGAAATGAAAAGGCTGCTTCACTTGACTAATAACACCACAAATCACCACATGGAGGAACAGCGTGTAACTATTATCTTGATTTAAAGGCTGTACAGTGTTTGAGGTTTGTTTTTTCAGATGTTACTTTCACTGTATGGGATAATTCAGTCACCTGTCTGCTCTTTGAAAACAAGTCAAATGTATCTTTGTTAGGGTTTAATCCTTTATTTAGATGTTTGTGGTATCAGTGTGTATGTGTTTGTGTGAATGCGTGTGTGTGTGTGGGAGTGTAAGGATGGACGGACGGACGAGCAGTGAGGGAGGGATCGTTGGAGGAGGGATTGTTGTGGGAACACAGCTGCGGTCCGATCACGTCGTATCTCTGCAGTAATGATCACTTAGTTCTCATCACAGCTCTGTCACAGAACGTAACCTTCTACTTTGAGTAAAGCTCCGTCTATAACAGCAGCTTGTGTGTGTCGGTTATTACACAAATAATTCCATTGTGTTGGTAAATTTTATTCTACTTTGGAAATGATTTAACCCAATGGGCCATATGGTTTGATACACAGAACCATCTTGGAAGTCATCCTTGAAAACTGAAAAAGGGCAGGCACTTTCAAAAAATACTCGGCAGGTGATCGGACAAACCATCTGTCTATGACAGGCTAACTTCAACCAATCGGATCAACTGTAGAACCGGGCTAGCACCAGTGTGGCCAACTGGTAAATCAAACTCTTACCAAAGCCAGTCGAAAGAATAGCCTTCAGTGCTGCCCTTTAAACTCCACGGCTGGTATAACTAATGCTACAGAGACATGCTAACCTCTTGAAGAGACGCTAGTGTTGTTTTTAAACTTCTCTCGCTGGTCGTCACATCTAAACCTGAAACTGCCACTAGTTCCTCACAGGACGCTGCTTGGTTGAACCACTGTGGTTTCGTTACAAGCACTTAACTTGAAGCATGGCAAGATGGATTCTGAAGATCACATCATCATGTGATCTTGCGAATCGAGCAGCTTACAAGGTAAGAAATGATCTATAATTAGCAGACAAAGAAATCTGCCTGCTATGGTTGCCCACATTTTATCATCAGCAGGTAACAGATGGAGCCTAGTGCAGCTCTTAACAAACAGGCAGTTCCTCTTAAAGTCTGCAGTATTCCTGAAGAGGCTGGTTATCAACAGCAGTTTACAGTCAAGTGACTTGAAATAAGAGAATCCTCTGAATGTATTTTGGACAGGGCTTCAGGTGTCCAGTCTTGACAACTGTTAGGTTAAAATTACTGACAGAAGACATGTTATTCACCAAACGCTGGTGTTTAGGATTTAGTGGCATCTGGAGGTGAGGTTGTAGATTGCAGACAATAAAATACCCCTTGTCTTAATGTATGCTCTACATTAGATACGAATACGTATACGGACTGTGTGTACTGTCTGTACGTTCATTTCGTCCGTATTCCTGCACACTTTGTGAAAGCATACGGATACGGACCAGTGGAGCAGTGCCTCCAGTAGTTGTGGGTGGCAGTGCAGCAGTGAAGCCAATAGTTCAAGCAGGACACGACCATAAGACAAGATGAAGAAGTCAGTTGGTGACAAGTTTTAAACATCTGTATGATGGTACTTCACCGGGCACAGAGACAAACAGCTACTACAGAACAGCTGTGAGGAGACTGATGGGAATTAAATGTGAGTTAGATGGAGTCATAGGAAAAGTGGAGGTCCATTTGAGACCTCTGAGCAGCACATGGCACCTTCCAGTGGTTGTATCACTTAACATCCATGCCAACGTGAAGGACACATGGAGGTAGGGTATCTGGGGAGTGACGGTTGTATCATTTGAAGCAGACATATCTATTTTCTTCTCCTCTATGGTTGCTGCTCAGAACATGAAATACATGAAGGGTCTTCTCTAGAGCCTGTGTTTAGTTCTCTGGGCTACTGTAGAAATATGGCAGCATCCTCAGACAAGGACCCACTCCCTCTTTAAACAAAGAAGGCTCATTTTAAGGGAGTGATAACACAACAAATGTTATTTTCAGGTGATTATACACTAATGAAAACAGAATTATGAATATCATATCCCATTTCAGCCAGACACCCCGAACCTACACACTGAACTTTTAAATAACTGGGTAATATTGCAGCTTACTTGAACTTCTGGATCTACCCAGTCTTGGCTGTAATACAATTTGTAACTAACAAACTTTGCAGTAATATTAGCACATTTTGACTGGAAAACACCTTGAGATAAAAAAGAGAAAACGTTTCCAGTGTCCTCCTTTTTCATAGTATTTGTAGTTTCTTTATCTCAACTGATAATTCACTATGAATCATATTTTGCTGCTGTATGTTGATGGTGTATTTGCAAAGATGAGAACTCAGCACTGAAATCGAGTCCAATAAGTCATGTAGATATGTTTGTAGGGTGGATAAGAGAAGCCTCAAACAAATGAGAGCCCAGACTAACTGAAATCATCTCCCCCTGGAACAGAATGGGCTCAGCTCCACAAGCAACAGCCCAGCGTTCAAGGCTAGCTCTATAAATCTGTCCAGAGGGGGGGCGGCTGCCCCCGGTTTCCCGTGAGTAGTGATGACTAATTTGGAGCTGCTGGAGTCTCACTACTAAGGCAGAGGTTACAGAAGGATAAGCCAGACGACTGCGAGAGACGAAGGTCAAATGAGAGCCAGGACCAGACTGACTGTGCAAACTCTGTAAATGTCCTTGTAGAGGGAAGCTGTGACATTTTATCACATGTTGTAAAGCATTTATTCAGTTTTGTTTCATCATTTGGCACTTTTTCAGTTCAATTCATCACTTATCCTCCATGATTTCAACTCCTTCATTCGAAGTTTTCAGATGATTCAACTGCAATTTTTTCCAACAAATTGTTGCTTTTTCTAGTTTTATTCAATTTCCTCCTTTACAAATATGCCATTATGTGTAATTGTTTTCTTATATGAAAAGTCCAACTAACATCTTAACTCCTCTCAATACTTCACCTGCACCTCAAGACCTTTCAGTACGGCAGTGTATTGCTGCCATGGAAGAAAAAGAAAAAAGGTATAATGTGAAAAGTGTGTTGTTAAAACAAGATGGTATTCACATTGAAACAAGATATTTTTATTATATTAAGAAATACAAACTTATGTTATAACAAGAAACTTTTTTTTTTTAACATTATACAATTTATCTTGTTATAACATAATAGTATCCATTTTTCTTTCTCTGTTGTAACAGCAGTACGCTTCTGTATTTCAGGTCTCAGGTCTTCGCTGTAAAAAATAACTTCTAACTCCGATTGTGTTTAATCCAGCTTCCTTCACCGTGTTAACATCATTTTGGTTTATTCATTGAAGTGGAACTCATTTCTTTCAGGACCTCCTTTTTAACTAACACATTTCCAACTTTATTGATGATTTACACCTCAACAGTTTCAAGTAATTTCAGTCTTTGAACTTGACTCTTTAACTTCTTTCAGCACTTTCACTTCAACTGACGTCAACTTCACTCAGCTGAAACTGACACTTCATTCAGGGCTCACACTTAAAGGACTGCCATTTCTATTACTTTCAGCATTTCAACATTTCACTTGCAGATTTAAGATGTTGAAAGTTAAGGAGGTCAAAGTCGGCACCAACAGAAGCTCCTCTCTCCCACAGAAAAACTGCTCCTGAAACGCCTCGTCTGTCCTTTAATTCTGTGACTTTGTGACATCACACTAGGTCACATAGTCACACAGTTGCATTATTTATGCCCAGTGGCTAGTTTGGCTCGTAAGAATTGATTCAGCATAGTGTCCCTGCTGGTGCTGGATCAGGCATGAGGCAGGAGCTCAAACAGAGTTTCAGACAGAGGAGTGATACAGTGATGCAGCACTGGACAGTACGAGAACACTGATGTGTTTTTTGAGTACTAAAGATGTAAACTTATTCTAGCAGTAACAAAATAAAATTATGGATCTGAAAATGAGCATAATATGTCTCCTTTAAACAGTGCTCATAAACTGCATATGAGAAAACCAACACAGTGAATGTATTATTTTAAGTGCCAGATAACACAATACAATTTAATTCATTTGATACATACATTATATCAGAACACATTCAGAGTCACAGGTGCATCCAGAGGAGCATCTCTGTCTGGGCCCTGTGGCTGCATTCAGAGAGTATGTGTATGTGTGTGTGTGTGTGTGTGTGTGTGTGTGTGTTTGCCTCTGCTTCCATGTAGAGACAGCTATTTCTGCCACTGGAACAGCTTCAAGAAAGCGTGTATCCAAGCTGCCCCCCTCATCCTCTCATGTTGGGAGATAATCGACATATTTTCACTATCTCCTGCTCATTATGGCCAGAACACGCTGATTACAGGCTGGATTTATGGAGCTCTGAGGCCACACTCCCCCTGCTTTGGCCGGGCCTCTGCTGGAACTGGGTTTAAGTCGAGGGAGAGGATGACAGCGAGGAGGAGGAGGAGGATGACTGGAGAGAAGGATGAAGAGGAAGAGAGGAGGGTGGAAAAGATGAAGGGAAGAAGAAGAAGGAGGAAAGGAGAAAACAGGAGGACAAAGGAGAACCACAGAGGGGAGATGAAGGTGAGAGGAGCAGAAGAGCAAAGGTAAAAAAGTGCAAAAAAGATGACTGGGACGAATTATCACTTTATTTATTTAAACCAACTGTAATGCTAAACAACTAATGTTCAATATAAATCATAGTGGATCAGTCTGAGATAAGATTTTACGACTATCCCAGCTTGGGATCAATAAAGTATATCTATTCTATTCTATACTATAAGATTTCCCTAAAATGCTGTTTCCCTTGTAAGATTTATCTCAGCTATCCACTTATTTAAATTTAGTTTACGTTAATGGTAAAAGGTCAGAGCTGCTATTTTACAAAAAAAAAATAATTAAGTAAGCAGCAGGAGCACAGAGGAATCTGATGAAACCTGTTCAACTGTGGTTTCAACTCCAACAATGTTTCAGTATCAACTATGATTTTCAGTGTAACTCTAGAAAGCTGGGTTATAAGATAGCACTATTGTGCACTGCATGTTCTGATACAATGACTGTCGGTGCAATATCTATATGATAAATTCAAAGTAAAGTATCAAAATATGGCAACAGTTTTAAATCTGTATGTACCATAAGATTGAAACCTATTTTGGCACATAAACCCCCTGAAACCTTAAAAAAGGAGGAAAGGGAAAGAATGTCCACACATTTGAATATGTAACATGGCCTCATCGGGCCAAAACATGTAAACAGTATTTTGAATAAGAAAGATTCAGTTTTGACAAAATGGTTAAATGTCATCAGTTTCATGTTTAGATTTATTTGGAGGAATACAGCTGTATTTTCAGTAACTGAAAAACTGTATTCAGGCAACGCTTTCCAACTGCAATGATGAAAACTCACCCCATTTGCTTTGGATAGGCTCTACAGCAGGTGATCAGAACCACCAGAACCTCACTGGTACCATCTACAGAGCATCAGTGACATCGGTGAAGTGAGGTGTCTGCACAGAGCCCAAAGATACTAAAAGAAGTATCTGCTGCTGTACCACCGGACTAGAGCAGCTTCTTTCATCAGACTGTGAGACTCCTGAACTCATCCTCAACACTCCACCATGAATAGTTTATTTTTCTGACTTGATTATTATTTATTAATTAGTCTGTATAGTTTTTTTGAACACAGAAATGTGTTCATGCATTGTATTATACAATCTTGAGAAGAATTGTTTAAATTAAACTTGGTCAGCAAATAAGATGAATCCAATAACTGGAGTTATTACATAATTCATAAATATAATAAACACGGACATACTGTACATTACCACACCTCGCTGTAAGTTAATTCAATAAAGTATTATTTAAAAACTTAACCACTAGGAGGGGACATGGACATCTTTCCCACTAGGTGGCACTAAAGCAGACCACATCCTTTATCCATTTCTTTTTGTTTACACTAAAGTAAAAACACCAAACAGTGGACATGTTACTGAATTTGTCATCATCATTTTTAATATCTCAATTCAAGTACATTGAACTTATGAATCTAAGTCATACATCCAACAGCAGATTCAAACACAGTCACTTTAGCTTTTCACTGAATTAAGTGTTCCATTTCACACTCCAACAACTGGACTGTTTCTCCACATCGGATCATGTCACACAGGATTCATTTCTTTATTCAGAAGTTCTGGTTTGGGCCACTCCTGGACAGATGTTTGGGGCCGAGCTTCATGGCAATATCCTGGACTATATATATGTGAAAACACTACATCCGGATACAGTTTATAAAATAAATAAATCACAAAATGAAGGCACAGCCAAAGCAGAGGAGTCATCTCGACTTCAGTGCTTGTGGGTTATTTTGGAATGCAGACTAGAGAGAATTCTTGTGGATGAGAGAACAAGGATAATAAATATTGTTCAAAACAATATTTATTGTTGCTGGAAATTACTAAGTGCCATGGTTTTCTTTCACAACCTGTAATATTGTGCGGTCAAAACTGATTCACTGTTACAGGCCACTTATCAATAGAATAAGCATGTATTACACTTTTAGAGGAGCTCAAGTCATTAAAATCAACATAACTCTTCACTCATGAACGCAGAATCTGAGCTGCTTTACACCGACTGATGGCTTCAGTCAGATTCTTTCAACAGAAGGTCGACTGAGGACTGACATCTTTGTGCTTTATTAAGTGTGTTAGTGTTCGTTAGTATCACAGTGCTCACCCAGTCTGTATTTATAAAGAACATCTTTAAAGGAACAGTTCACCGAAAAATACTAATTTTGTTATCATCTACTCACCATGTCGAGAGAAAGTCAGGTGAAGTCTCGTAGTCCACAAAACATTTCTGGAGTTTCACAGCAAAACAGCGTTACAGCACTCTGCTAAACAAATGAAGTAGATGGGGACTTGTTTTAAAAACGTGAAAAAATACAAAAGAAACAAAAGAAGGATCGGCTCCATACAGCATGTCAGATGTAATCCAAGTCTCCAGAAGGCACAAGATACCAAATTGATCTGAAAAAAAGTTATTTACCCCCTTTTTAGAGCCTAAATCTTCACTGTAGCTGCTGTAGGGTGTAAATAACGTCTTTGTAAAACCACTTTGGGATCTCAGGCTTCCAGAGAATTGGATTACACTGGGCAAGACATTTTATGTATTCATTTTCTCCCTCTTTCGTTTAACCTTTTAAAACAAGTCTCCAGCTACTTCAGCTGTTTAGGAGAATGCTGCTTTCCTGTGAAGCTCCAGAAATGTTCTGTGGACTACAAAACTTTACTGGCTTGGGTGAGTAGTTAATAATTTAAAATTGAAAAATTCTTTCAGTCATTTTTTAGGTGAACTGTCCCTATAACAGCAATAATATCAATACCGTCTCCGCACTTTATAATTATACGTTACCTCAAATGCTAGAGGGGGTTTTTCTGTGCATCAATGAGGAAACATTACAGGCACACACTTCAAGTAATTTCAGGTATGAAGGAGAAGGATTCAATACTATGCAATTATAAATAAAATACACATTGTCACATGTGATTCAAAAGTAGTTCAAAAACTCGAGGAACCATTAAAATGTTTTGCAACTGTAGAGGCAAGTATATAGGATGTAGCACTTCACCAGGAGCTGTTTATCTAAGGCATAGGATGCTAAAAATGCTATCACATCACAGGAGTGGACTGCTACATTCCCAATTCTGCCTGACAAAACCATTTCATGGTTCTTGCATATAGAATTCCACATTTCAGCTTTTGAAATGTGTTCAGGCTTTACATGAAATTACAAAAATATACAAATATGATCTCAAACATGTCTTCTGTTGGTAAAAAAAAATTCATATTCTATATGCTTTGGATAAATCGAGGTATTTCTTGAGCATCAGGTTGATGGTACAAACATGCTGGTTTTGTAACGGACTGGTGCTAACATGGGTCTGAAAGAGCTCAACATTCCATCAAACAGGGGATCTACTGGTCTCGAGAGTCCATAATCCTTTTCAAATAAATGAGACATACTAAGCTGCTGCTTTTCTGCTGCTAAACTGGGTCACCTTGATTGTCTGGCATGTACTTAAAATACAACTCCAGCAAACTGATTTAAACAGCTGAGAGCTAGCTGTCTGTTTTGCTAATAAAGCAAAGTTACCGACTGTCTAAATGAGACTGAAACTTGTATTACTTGGAAACATGTCAGACTGGTTTGGCCGTTACAAGTTTAACAATGCTGAACAATTCACATGACAAAACATGACCAGAGCACAGACAGTGTACACACACCACCTCTCTTCTTACACAGTGACAATGGGAAATGACTCAAAATGCTCAAATGGTGATGATCAAGAATTCTGTGATTCCAAAAATCATGACAATGATGATAATATATTTAAACAACACACTTGTTACGCAAATCAGTCACATACTGGCACAGATAATAACCTGAATTTAAAAATAAGAGGGGCACTTACAGAGATGTTTTAAGTACAAAATTACCAGAGATGAATCATCTTTACTTTCATATATATCAAGTTCCTGCCTAATGGACCTCCCATGGGTCCATCTCAAAGGTCCAACATGGCTTCTCTATCTGCTTCAGAGCCACGCTGTGCTTTATTCAGGGCAGGCGTGAGATGGGAGCGGGGGTACACCCATGTAGAAATGTGGCTTCTATGTTGATGTAATAGAACCAACTGAGACCCTTGTGCTGTAAAACATAAAGCTAATGCAAACCAGACACATATGAGTTTATGAGCAGTGGCAACATATCCCACATAATATAATAATAATACCAGCAAACAACAGAACTATTCATCAGTGAGGCACTTTATAACTTTATGGGCTTTGTGTGACCAACATGTCGCATCATGGAAAACTACAAAATCCGTGCATTTCTAAAACTCAAATGATTAAAGATTTTATGTAGAAAGTATATTACGGTTTATTACATTTCATTTAAATGCAGCATATTGGTCTTTTAGTGTCAATTACACTAAATGCCTAAACTCACCCAGGTTCATTCTTCTACTTCCATCATGCCTTCTTGCACCTGTCAGCACTGAATTGAATTAAGATCTGCCTTTTAAGAGTCTTTGGTTGCTGTCATCATTCATTATTTTCATACTGGCAACCAATAACTAAAACGGCCTAAATGGACTGAAACTTTACTTTTGTCCCCATCTTCTTCAGGGCCTCAGAGTTTGATCTCTTTGTACCATTGAGCATTTTCAATTCCATAGAACACAGAGGCTGCATTCAAAAGTCACACCCTGTTACTGTAGAGTGCACTACAGTTATTGTTTGCCATTTTATTTAAGTGATCATGAGTGTAAACTAGAGTGCTGCAGGGATGATGCACTTTTGTGGGCTAACCCCGAGTTAGCGTCGCACTGGTTCCCTCAACCAAAAGCCAGTCCCATGTTTCTATTGTAATCTGGATTACTGCAGAAAAGCTCTGCAGCAATCACAATTTTATAATACAGCAAGATAATCTTCACAGATTAACTCTACATTTACAACTTTTGAAGAATAAATGAAATTGCTATAAGTAAAAAGCTAGCAATAACTAAGAAACAAACTTACATTGCAGTTGAATAACTTCAACATCACCACCACTAAACTTACTACTAAAATATATTATACACACTTTACTGTAGGTGATAAATCTACAAGCTGTAAAGTTAGAGTTAGAGTTCTGTAGTCTCATTTAGCCATTTGTTAGCAACCCCCTTTTTAAAGATGTGTTAACCCTTCGAAATTCATTGAAGGGGTATTTACTGATCCAGTCAATGTCAGAAAAATGTGAAAATCTCTTAAGCTTGTTAATCACAGACCTTATTTCAGGCATCTTACCAATAACCCATTCAAAAGACCCACTGACTTTGAGAAGAGGCAACCACAAGTGCAAACATGCTAACTACTTTCTGTGTTTTAGGACCATTAATATACCTTTTAGTTCGCTCAAAAACTCTAACAATAGAACGAAAAAAGCACTTCATGCTAACAATCCCACAGTGTGATTCCTGGGAGATTAACAATGCAAAAATGGGCAGTTGTTTGTCACGACACCACATCAGTGATGATGTAAAATGATGATTACAACGTGTCCAAAATCTGATTTACTGCTCACTATTAAGTAAACTAATGAGTGTGTATTATATTTGGAGAAGTGAATGATGTTTACTCACGAGGGAGCTATTGCAGAACCAGTGGATGATGTTAACTCCCTTTGAGGAAACCACTAGAACACACATGGGGTCTCAGCAGCTCTGCACTGTTGGTGGGAACATGGTGATGGCAGTTAACAACTTTACTGTGCTCCATCTAATTCAACTGCCACTGTGAGACACCTTCTCTGCTCTCATCTCAACACACTGCTTTGCTTTTGTGGACTCTATTTAGACATCTGTTGTAGCAGCTAAAAGACATTAAGTATTAAACCAAGGCAATGTAAAGACACTACACTATTACAGTAGCACAGACCTGTCGTACCCTCCACTGTACTTCAGTCTCTTTTCTTTTATAATATATTCTCTTATACATATTCTAGGATTCTGTGGTTCCATCTTCTCTATAAAAATATTACATTTTACATCTTGTTTCTCTGAACTACCTGATTCTTTGTCAAACAGAATGACTGGATCCAGTCACAATGGTATAGCTCATTGTGCATGAGAGCTCCCCACTGTATTATCTTCAAACTGCTCACATCTGGACAGACATAAGGCCTGTGTATGGACTCAGCTGTTATTAATGAAGATCAACTGACTAGCTTCTTCTTTGATTGCGGCCATTTGGGCGCTCAGTGCTCAGTTCCAGCTGGCAGAAGTTCCAGTTAGTTTTGTTTTCTTGAGAAAAATGTGAGAGCAGGTAACAATAAAACAGTTTTCCCACACAGATACTTAAGGCCATACGCCTTTTTCCATAATCAGATTCAACTGATTATGACATTATAATCACTAACCCCCCTCCCCCAGAGGAACTGGACAGTGCAGTAGCTGGGGGTCAAAGTGTGTATGTGTTCGTCTTGTGCGTGTTAGTAGGAGTAGGAGAAAAGAGGATCACATGGCCGTCTCCTGGACTGTGTGAGCTGTCAGTTGGCATGAAGGAACAACCCTCGTTTCCAAGTCTTCATCCTCTGTTAGTGCTCTGTCACTCTCCATCTCTTTGTCCTCTGTGATGGTGTCCTCTTTGCAGAAAGCAGCTCCGTTGCTGTCTTTCTTGGCCATCTGATAAGGCTGTGTAATTTCTTTGGGCTGGTCATGAAGAATAATATTGAGAGCTCAGGTTATGGTGAACAAAAGCAGAAAACACATGAGTACAGAGTGTAAATATGAGGTTACCTTGTGGGCCAGAGGAGTGATGCAGCAGAGCTTCTCTCTGTAGCGCTCAGGCAGAAAGAAGAGCAGCGTGCCCAGGACTGGAAACACTGTGCCGGGGGTCAGCTCCTTCTCCTTCATAGGGCCTGACATGTTGACACATACAGCAGCACTGCACTTTACATTTGATCATTGCTTTCTACACACTACATGTGAATAGGGTAACACTTTGAACTAATAGATATCACCATGAAATTTCCCGAGTTGATGACTTAAATTGAGACAATTTAAAATGTTTCTGATATTTAATGTTTAAATATGCAAAAAAGCATTATCTAATTGAAAATATACTAATTTGCATCGACTTCCAGAACATAAATCTGAACATCTGATAAAGCCAGGTTCAAAATTCTTGCTTCATGTTGTTGACATATTAGAGTCAAAGGTTTTTACAGCCATAAAAAACAAAACAAAACTTTTCACTATGTTTCCAGGAATACAATGTTATAAATCAGGCTATGATGGATATATGAACAAGCTGCTCTATAAAAATATTCAGAATATAAATAAGAATTACAGGTGCATCTCAAAAAACTGATAATTGAAAAGTAAATTTTTTCTGCAACTGAATTCAAAAAGTGAAACTTTCATATATCAAATACTCGTTGATACCTGCATTTTCGGCAGCATTGGCAGCTTTTCCAATACTGGTATTTGAAATCGGAACAACTGCAATTCAAACAGGACGGCCCTTTCATTTAAGTGAAAGCTTCTTACCCAGTCACCATATTGTGTGTCTAATGAACAAGTCTGGCCAGCTGCCTAAACACATAACTGACATCAAAATGATACTCTCGTATTCTGACTATTCTGACTAAGGGATTTCTGAATGATCATTCATCTGCATCAATTAGTGGTTATTTTCACGATTTTCTGTGTGATGGTTGCAGTGGCAATAAGGTCATTGTTAGGGTGACATGGTTGGTTTAGAAACTGATGTGACAAGTATAATTGTATGTACCTGTCAGCAGGCTGACTATCAGTCCCACCACCACCACAGTGGTTGAGTTGTGAGCACTGTACCACAAGTAGGACAACGAGTAGAGCGCCTCCACACCCGTCGGCCTGAAGAAAAGAGAGTAGATTCAAGACAAAGATGACTTTGGACTTATGTAATAACAAATGATTTCTTAATCATCTACTATTACATGACTGAACTTCTGAAGTGTCTGTAGTGTCCAGTTAAAGTAATAGAGCCAACACAGACAGCATCTCTGACAGTTGTTCATGTATTACCTTGGCTTGGCTGTGACCAGTGTGGTCATGACACTTGTGGTCATGTTATCAAACAAGGGTGAAGCGGTGGCGTTGAGTGGTGGCAAAGGGGTGGGACCAGACATACGCATCAAAAAGCTGCCGATGCCGATCCAGAAGGCCATGGCAAGGCCTGCTACCAACCCAACCACTGCACCCTGAGGAGGAGACAGAGGAGAGGAGAACAGGTGGGTTTGTTTAAGCCTCAACTCACAACTGATGTGTAGCCCTTTATGCCCTTTATTATACAGAATAAAATGTAGAGACTCACTGTTGGGTTTGCCCAGGGAAAGAACATCCCCAGACAGAAGAGGCCCAGCAGAGGACCCCCCACCATCCCAAAGATACTGAAGGCTGCCTGAAGACACAGACACAGACAGAGAGCATGGTCCATCTCCAGGTGCTGATAACGCAAGCGCTAGTAAACAGCGCTGAACTGCTGCATAATAAAAACACTGATTTTCTAAACTAAAGTGACTTAAAGACACATTTTTTACTATGCAGTTCATCATAAGCACATTTTATGTGTCAATGCTGCAATTAAAAACACTTTTCTTCAACTCAGAAAATGATAAGAGTTCCTTACCTGCAGCACAGATCCCATTCGAGAGGCAATGTAGGCCATAGCTAGACACACCAGGCCATAGACCAAAGCTGTGGACCAAGAAAATGACAAAGAAATATTTAGAGGTCATCTGAACAACTTACTGTTATATAGAGCTGGCAAATATATAAAATGCAGTGAAAAGGAAAAACAATTAAAAAGCACTTGTCTTACCAAGTCCCTTGGACAGAAGTGTGGCTTTAGCTTCAGTCATGTTTGGAAAATAAGGTTTAATCAGGTCCTCCATGGTTACTGTTGCGAGGGAGTTAAAGGCTGACGAGATGGTGCTGGAGGAAGACAGAAAAATTGGATTGAATGAATAACTGGGATTTTGTAAGGGCCCTGACATACCAGGCTGATGGTCAGTCAGTGGCTAATCATGGACCGCCAGTGAGCATCTATGGACCTAGTTCTTGATGTATTTCCTGCACCAGGCCAGAAGTTGGCAGCTTTTCAGTCGACAAGGGCCGATGAATCTATAGCAGAGTCCAACAGTGAGAAATCCCTCTGATTGGCTGTTCAGATCAAATCAGTCCAAGATTATGAAGAGATATGGGCAAAGAAAGGGAAAGCCTCCTGAGCCTGTTCATGTTGTATCCATAATGTCACTCATTTAACGTGTTTTTTTCTTATTATTTGCCTCCACCTCTTCACCAGTGCCATTTGCAACTTTTATCAGACATGTTCTCGATTAGAAGTGTCTATATTAGTAAAAGACTGCCACCACCTTGTGTTATGAAGTTTTATTTCCTCTCATGGAGGCACAGAATGTGAAAGCTAGTTAGCAAATTGAATGCTGTCTTTGTGGTGTGTTTGTAGTTACAAATTTCACAACTTTTACAGAAATAAACACACAGTAACTACACTTTAGCTTTGTAGTACCTGCACCCTGGTTTGGTCATCAGTGTGCTGTAGGACTGAATCAGCACACTTACGTAAGCTAAAGTAAAAAGCTATATAAGTAAAGGCTAGCTTGTGAGATTGCAGAGTACACTACCTACATTTCTGAAGTATTGAGTGGGTTCTATGGAAATCATTTTTGGAGTAAAATAATCAGCATTAAAATGCATAAAACAAAATCACTGCAACATATCTGTACAAAATGACAGTTTGCTGTCCACCCTGACAAGTTTAAACAGTACCACATAAAATAATCTAGCCTGTCAACCGGGTATGTTATTGTCAGGTTTTATTCTTTTAGGATTGACTAGGATGAAGTCCTAGAAGAAGTTGGACAAGTTGTGAATCAGCTTCACTGTTATATCATTGTGGGTTGTAACCAACTATCTATTGACTCACACAAGAACCAACAACAAGCAAGCATTCAACAGTGGATGATCCTTACTCCCAACTCTGTTCTTTACCTGAGAGCTCCACTGAAGAGACAGGCCACAAACAGTCCTGGGAGCCCGGGCAGATCCCTGAACACATCCATCACAAAGTATAGCACCATCTGCACGAACAAACCAAACGTTAGCATGCAACTCCAACAAAAACACTGTATATTTACTACAATCTGTAGAAATGAGTGTTTACCTGATCATTAGTTTGGACGTAGCCCTTGTCCAGAGGGCTGTCCTCTCCATAGCGAGCAAACATGACCAGACCCATGAGACAGCCCAAACACAAGACTATCTGCTGGCACGGGAAAACTACGTAACAGGACCTGGAATGACATGAGATGTGAAGACAAACATGGTTATAAAGTTTACATGGCTACAAACACTGTCAACAATGGAGACAAGATGGCCAGCGTTATAAAGGAACACATGAAAATTAACAAACAAAGAATCAATATAAATGCTGCAGAATAGTGAAGAACCACGACAACAGTTAAACATTAACAGCCAATTCAAAAATGTTTTTAAGATTACAACTGCAGGTCAACCTGAAGTATTTGAAGTGTTTTTGAACCATATTATGCTCATCTTCAAATTCATATTTTTGTGGTGTGTATCACAACAAAATGTTAACATGCTTTAATGTTCAAGAAACATTTTTTTTTTCAAACTGTCCATTGCTGCACTGCCTCTATTCCCCCTCTGTCTGGGCTTTTCCAGAGGGGGTTTTAAGACACAGGAACTAAAATGGAGCGTTCAGTGTGCTCTGATTGGTCAGCTCACACAGGCCTGAACAGGTACTGCCCACTGTGTTTCTGCATCAGCTCTGCAGGTTTTTGCAACCATGTCGCTGCTGGGGTCATGGCTAAGGGTGGTGACTGTATAGTTGTGACATCAGTTACAAAATGTTACAGATGTCCTGATGGCTCATTAACAGGCAGCTTCTGAATACAGGCTGTGTGTTTCTCTGTGGATTGAGCATTTTGATACTTCTGTAATATAGAGACCATCTCTTTAATCAGAAAATCTCCCTTGAAACAATATGGGACCTTTAATATGGGTTATCATTAACTGTTTTAAAAGAACATGGTGCAGTGATTGTAGCACTGCACCATGTTCTTTTAAAACAGGTATGCCCAGCCAAGCATGTCGTGAGACATCGGTGGTACTCACATGATGGCCTCTTTCTCTGAGCGAGCACTGAGGTATCTCTGGACCTGGGCCTGGTTGACCCCGTACAGAGCCAGCATCAGGAAGACTCCCCCCACACCCAGCGTCCAGAAGGTGTGGCGCTCCAGAGGGTCGGGGTTCAGGCTACACAGGCAGAGAATTAAAACAATATGCACATTAAAGTACTGAGTTCAAAAAGGGTTTCTTAGCAACATTCTCTGTGAATACCAATAACAACATGTAAAAGTATTGATTAATACCACTTCTTACTCTAGACCAGCAATGCGGCTGCCATTGACTGCTTTCCTCCACACCTCTCCCATGCCTCCTGCCTGGCTGGCCCCCACCACGATGACTGCGGTCTGGCCCGCAAACATCACCACCGTCTGGAACACATCAGTCCAGATCACCGCCTTCAGACCCCCCTGGAACACACAAGTATAAGGGGTTCATTTTCAGTTCCATCATATCAACATTAAAACCTATCTGTAAAGTTGTGCATGGATCAGTGGCTTCACATACTGACAACAGATCAAATGAGGAACACTTGTTGTTCCTACAAATACCTGAGATGAGGATGAAAAAAAAGTGCTTAAAAGGTTTTTGGGAATATTTCCAATCAAGTTCAGGTGGATGTTTGTTATCCAGGATTGTAATCACCACTTGTTGTCTACTTAAGAAACCTCCTGAGTGCTGTAGAGTTCCTGTTTTATTCTCTGATAATATCTTGTAGTTTTAATTTGATGAAAAAAAAAAAAGTTAGTTTTTGTTTTAAAAAGGTGAAATCAACGGTGGATTGGAGAAGATTCAGGGACTCACCAGAGCAGTATATAAAGTGCTCACCAGTCCCATGGCCAGCACTGCCCCCCATAGGTCAAAACCTGTCACTGCAAATAAACAGAGTGAGAATGTTACTAAACACTGCAACAGGTTACTCAGTTACACAGGTGAACTATGTACACCTACAATTAGTGCTGTATTCAATACAATGAATAACTGTGGGCTCCTGTTGGTGTAAGATGTGTGTGATGGAGTCCTGTTGTAAAATATGCTACTCTTACCTGCATTGAGTGCTAAGGCTGGAGCATACAGGACCACCCCCATATAAATGACCTGCAGAAGATAAAAAAACATTCAGGACAGGCTGACTCACCAAAGCAGAACTGAACTCAGGTCACGTTTTGGAGATAACAGACTAACACGTGTCAGATTGTACTCTGCTGTAAAACCTTATGTGACTTCAGAGGCATCAGTGTTTTCAGAAAATATATTTAGAGAAAAACAGACAGTTGACTTTAGTATTAGGGCCTGACCAATTAATCTGCCAGTGAAAGAATCGACCGTTTACAGCCATTACACGCCCATGTCAACACTTTTACTTTTCCTAATAAAAAGTGCAGGTCTCAAGCCCTTTTCACACAGAGACTCGGCATTATCGGCTGTTAATCAACAGGAGGACACCATTATTGGCCTGTGTACCTAAATGTGTATCTGCTGACTGTTTATAATCATATGGATGCTGTTATAATGGGTTGTGATTGAGATCCTGACCCACCATGCATCCTGGAACATGACAAAGTTACGTTTTTGCTCTAAATTACATAATTAAATAATCGCCATCAGTAAACACTCGCAGGGACAGATGCCGTTTTCTGGAGGGCTAACCGTTGTGGTGATTTTGTAACAATCCTGTAACATTGCTTTGTGGGTTGAAGTGTGGGACAAGAGGGAAACGTGCTTAGTGAAATGCATTGCTGGCCTGGAAGTAAATGAATAATGTAACGTTAACCTCCCCATCCTTTACTCTTCTGCTGTGACTGTGCCATATAACATTAACCTTATGACTGAGCACATTAAGGCTATATTCACAGCAGCACACCGGGTGTTTCCTTTTTTTTTTTACATTAGATTTTCCTATGTTACGTTGAGAGTTCCCTCTGCAACCAATAGCAGATTCATTGGTCAGCTCTTGTGCCCATTATACACTAAAACAAGAAATAACGCAAAAGACGTTTTGATAACGTTAAGCGTTAACGTTTAGAGGGCATCAGAGAGGTGAATTTCAAATAATGTTTTGCCAGTGACTTTACTTATTATGTTGCTTATACACCTAGCTATTACCTAAATATAAAGATAATAATAAATTCATCATTTGTAAATATAAGCTATATTCATGTAGACATGGCTTGCAGTAAGAAAAATGCTTAATGTCTGAGTTTCAAAATGCCCTACGTAACTTAAGACATATTTGTAACACTAACACTTGTAACACAATCTGCTGACGTATCGGTTATCAGAATTTTTACTCCCCAATATGGGTATCGGCCCCAAAAAGTCCATATCAGTCGGGTCCTACTTAGTATAGTGTCGTAATACAACCATGAGTACACAGTTCTTTTTTTAAACAGTATCATTATTCGCCGATGAAAAGGCAGAAAAGGCCTTTGAGTAAACCAACAGCATTCAAAATTCACTGTTGTACTGATCTGTTTTTGTAAAGTCATCAGTTGATGACATTACTGAACACTGAATGCTTTTATTGGAGAAAGTATAGATGCCGTTAACCTCATAAAAGGAAACTCAAACCATAATAGACATTTTACAAGGGTCAATGTTTCAGTCAGGCTGCAATAAAACTGGCCAATGAATGTTATTTCTAAAAAGTCAACTGCTGTTTCTTGTCTGATCAAGGCTCTCCATAGACATGTTTTGTTGATTTCTAATCAAATAACTGGTGAGGTCAAAAAATATCAAAGGATAAATGCCAAACTGACAGAGGCAGAGATTTTTCCCATTTGTAATGAAGCTCTGCTGCCCAATAAACTTGTTTCATTGGCTTGTTATTGCAATTTATTGTAGATGATTGCCTTTCTTACTTAATGTCTCGCTGTCTCACCAGTGACTGGAGTTGCCGACTACTTCCAATAAAAAATTTCCACATAATTTTCTCTGTCAAACAATTAAAGGAATACTTCACCCCCAAAGCACATGTTTTTCCTCCTACTTGTAGAGCTATTCATCCATCCGGATTGTTTTGGTGTGTGCTGCTGAGTTTTGGAGATATCTGCTGTAGAGATGTCTGCCTTCTCTACAGTATAATGGAACTAGATGGCACTTGGCTTGTGGTGCTCAAAGTGCGAAAAAACATAAATCATGACCTGGTTACTCAAGATAATCTATAGAATTTGCTGGGAGCAGTTTCAGATAGGAACTTTTTTCTTTCTACCAAACTACACCTGCTAACTGCGCAGAGAGAAGTGTGCATCTACTCTGGAGGAGACGCCGTGCTCGACAGCACAGGATGTAAACACTAAAGGCCTTGGCTGAGCTGTAAACTTATAATAAACACTAATGTACAAAGAAAGTATAACAAAGATACCATCTGAAAGATGAATGTCACTGTCCCGCATATGCGAACCGTCTTGTTGAAGCGCAGCTCCAGATACTGTTGAGGGGAGGGAATATCCAAGGGAAAAAAAGAATAAACAAAATCAAAAGACTGATTAAAATATCATCTCAGAGTCATTCTGTAATATGCAGTAAGTGCTGAGGATGTTTATTCTCATGAGCAGTTTAGGTTCACATTATCAAAGTCAACTCATTGTTTGTTCACAGTACATTACTACAGCACTGTCATAGAGGTTCATTAAAAGTCTGACTGCAGATTGAGTACCTTTAAAGATGCTCAGTCCTGAGAAAAGAACATTTATCTCTGTTGAACATTAACAGGACACGCAGATAAGAGGACAGATAAGAATGTTAAACTCTGAGATCATACTTGAGAAAGACAAAAGTGTTGACAGGGTGTAAAACAGAAAAAAGGCAGACAGAGGAAAGAGGATATTACAATTGAGAAATGTGTGAGAAAAAAAATTAACAGTAACCATAATGGTACAGTCACATCAAACTATGTGTGCATGCTGTGTGTACCTCATACGCGCTAGACAGCCGCAGTCTGTAGAAGACTGGTATGAACACATGAGCTGGGATGAGAAGGCCTAAGAAGTAGGAGCAGCCCAAGAACCAGTACTGAGTCCCAAAGGTGTACACCTCGGATGGAGCACCCAGGATGGCCACAGCCGACTGGAAAGTGGCCAGCAGCGACAGGGACACCGGCAGGCAGCTCATGGAGCGGTCGGCCATCAGGAACTCCTATAACAAACAAAACATTTCTGAGGGACAGAAGAAACTCCATTTTTTTAAAACTGAGTTTGGAATTGACCCTTAAGAAAGAAACTAGGATTAGTACTGTCAGGAATGAAATGGAAATGAAATCTTTATTTTGTCTAAACGCCAAAGTCTACCTGTGTTGTGCGCTGGCGCCCACCGGAGAAGGCATAAAAGAGGCCGATGCCAGCGGAGGCCACCAACAACAAGGCAAAGATGACGTAGTCCACCGTGGTGAAGTGCATTTGGACTACCTCCCCCATAATGACACTGGACGTGGGGATAAAGGCTGTTGGAAGCACGGCCTCTGGGCCTGATCAGAACGTCAAAATAAGTGCTTCACCCATAGGGAGACTCAAAGAGCTGGAGGAAGAAGAACAAGCAGAGAAAGTAAGTGAGGAGGGGGTCCACTGAGACCAGGAGGAAAGGCAGGACTGTGCCATGACACGCAGAATCTCAGCAGAATCTCAGCAGAATCTCTCCATCTCATCCTGAAGAAATAAAGAGGGATGTCTTTCAATTTTGTAACAAAAATGTTCAGAACACCAGGCAGGAGAGGAGTAATATGTTCTTCTCTAGGCCAAAACTTTTTTTTTTTTAGAAATAAGTAATAAAAAGTATTTTAAGAGCATTGTATTAAATGCATGACTGCCACTTGTAATTGCAATAGCAGGATCACACCAGGGTGGTGGCTAGGTGGTGCATGGGAACGATACTCTAGATAGCTCACAGTTGGGAATTTAATTACTATAAGATGAGCTAAGCTATTGAACAGTCTAAGCTACAGCTACAGGAGGACAGGGACATAAAAGGTATTAAAATAATAACAATAATAAAATAGTCTCCTGATAGTTCAGTGAACATTTTATGCAAAGATCTGCATGAGTATCACATCACTAAAATGTGTTCTTTGTAATGAATTACAAAAGTTATTGTTATCAGAGACTTTTTCCCATTTAAAACATCAGTTGTTGGATTGGTCTGATGAAATATATATATATATATATATATATATATATATATATATATATATATATATATATATATATATATATATATATATCTCTATCTCTATATATATATATATATATATCTATCTCTATATATATATATATATATATATATATAGATAGATAGATAGATAGATAGATAGATAGATAGATAGATAGATAGATAGATAGATAGATAGATAGATAGATAGATAGATAGATAGATAGATAGATAGATAGATAGATAGATAGATAGATAGATAGATAGATAGATATCTATCTATCTATCTATCTATCTATCTATCTATCTATATATCTATATCTATCTATATATCTATATCTATATATATATCTATATCTATATATCTATATCTATATCTATATCTATATCTATATATCTATATCTATATCTATATCTATATCTATATATATATATATATATATATATATTTAGGCTTGGTCTTGTTCCCCAGTCGGTTCAGTCATGTTTGTAGGCAGACGTTACATGTTAGCTTTCTATTTTGGCTTCTCTCCTTACTTGCCAGCTAGTTTTCATGTACTGTTAATTGAAGCTTGTGGTGTCCAGGTGTTGGCTTTTGCTTAAGCACACTTTAAGAATATTAAATAATTCAAGGTTGAGTACCTCACATTTGGGGAACAACCTTAGTCTTATTTTGAGCCATGAAAAACCCTCATGACTTCAGATGAAAAAAGAATAGGAATTGCATGAGATGAGACAGAAAGAAGAGTGACATTGTACAAAAGTATATCTAATCTGAGACAAGTTGGATTGTACCACCACAGAATTTGTCTTGCCTATAAAATGTCATTTCATATTTTAAGTACATACACAGTACAGGACTGATTCATGTGTAAGGACAAGATGTGTATCAGGGCAGAATGACCCGCAGTCTCAAATAAAAAAACAGCTTTACTTATCTTTTGTAAATAAATCCCCAAATCAACTGTAAAACATTACAGCAATTTGTTTTAAAAAGACACATTTTTGTCAATAATTTCTGGACTTAAACAACACCAGTAACAGTAAAACAGAAGCTGTACAGCAGGTTTCTTTACTGTATTCAAGAGATTCAATTTGAGAAGCAATTTAAATAAGAACTTTTCCTTCACAGAAACACACTTTACTATCACAATCTACTCTCAACCTGTATAATTAAGGACAGCATTAGGTTTGTGTCTGAATTACAGCTGTACAAAACAATCTCATAATTACTCAATGCAATTTCTAAGTTGAAAAGCACTGACCACACTTGAATAGGACTGAAAATGCTACAAAAAGAAAAACTGTAATGAACTTACTGTACCTACTGAGATCAGGCTGCTGCTGGCTGGCTCACACACACTGGCCACTCAGACTTCAGGCTCACTGGAGAGGAGTATATTTAACACAACCTCCAATCACAGTCACTGTGGAGGCAAAGGAGAAATGTGACAACATCATTTACCACATGTATGACATGCATGAGAAAAATAACATCACAATATTGTTACAATGACTCAATACCTGTGCTGAAATGTTTTCCAAACACTGCTGTTTCTTTTCTTTTGGGTTCAGATCATTTTTGCCAAACAAAACCCAATCCCTAGTTATGTTTTAACAAGAGATACATAAGCCTGTTCTTTGACATTTTCACATGTTTTTTTTTTCAGCTCCTTGCTGTGTTCTTATGAAACGCTCCCATTCCACTACACACGAGACCATCTCGTCTTTCACAGTGTGTTGTACTGCAGTCTCCAACTCAACTCATGATGAGGAGGAGCAGCTGACTGCAGAGAGGTGAGCTGAGAGTGAAATGAGGTTAAAATGAAAGGTGGACAAATGGAATGATGAGGAGAAAAAAATATGTTTTTCCACAATTTCTTTTCCTTTCCAACTGCGGTGGGTGGCATTGGAGGATTACAAAATTAAACTTAAGCTACAGCATGGGAAGAGAAAGAGTGATGAGAAGAAAAGAGGGGAGACGGAATAGCTGTACTCCAGTTCAATTACCTTTGAAGATACAGTCTTGTGTTGATGAGAAATTAGCTGTGTGTGAGTACACAACAGAAGTATGTGTGCCTGTGTGTCAAAGCACATGGATATGGCCATGTTGTGAATTCAGCTGAAGCAGTTCCGAGATTGTGTATAACCATTACTTTGAGAAATTATTTTTTACCTTTCATATTGGAAATGCATTCCCTACAGTCCAACCACTACTAGCTTAATGAAGCCTGATAAAAACGGTGATATTTGAGAGTTTAAAAATGTATACACTGTTCAATGTGTTTATTTGACAAATAACCAAAAATATTTTCTTTAGGGATCCATAAAACTAAGAATTGTAACCACAAGGTTCATCGATAACATTTTTTTTCACAGTTGGGCAAGTGGGTCAGAAATCTACTTCCCTGCCTCTCTACAGTGTTTCCCATTAATTACCCAGACTCTTACCGCATTAAACATCTCCAACATTGTGTTTTTGCTTCAGCAAAGGGTCTTTCAATCCCAGTCAGTCAATCTGCCACTCATAAAAAATAAGATAACTGCATTGGCACAGGGACATGCCTTCATATGCCCGTGCACGGAACTAAATCCAGCAGTTACCTCAGACAGACAAAATATAGTTTCGATGGTACATAGTTTTAAAACAAGACAATCCAATCCATTATCCATTCACTCAGTGAAGATTTAGTTACAACTCTGAACTAATAAAAGATTGAGAGCAATGGATTGATAGACTATTGACTATAGCCTATTGGCTTATGTTTAAGTGATATAACCAAAGCTGTAGAGTATCGTGATTTGGAAGGACTGGACTACTGGATTACCAGTAGTGGCAGCAGAGCCAAAGCTCAGTTATATTACATTACTTTTACATTTCATATTTCTACAATTTTTTATTTATGTCATCTTATTTATGGTATAGCGTACTGATTTTTCTGAAGTGCACCACATTGATGCATTCACCTTTAAACTGTGAAAAATGTCCGAGACCCACCTACTGCAGTCTCATGAAATCCTGTGGGGTTTTTTTTATTTATTAGAGGTTATCAGATAAAGACTAAATTGTTATGTTTATTCTTTAAGGAAATTAATCAGAACAAGGACACTATGTCCTTGATGAAGCACAACAATTCTTGCATATCAAAAATGTTACAACAACCCCCCCCCCACAGAGATGGACTTGGAGTGAGTGAGTGACAGTACAGTATAGCCTGTACTTTCACACAGAGATGGGAAGGAAGCGAGAATCCTCTGGCCAGCCACTCATTTGCTACCTCCATGATCAGCTCCAGAAAAAAACAATTTGTTTAATTCTTATTTTACGACTCTCCCCATCAGATAAGTGAGTTGCTAGATTTATTACCCCAGCAAGTAAGCTCATAACTGGCTCAGCTGGAGAATGACCCTACTGTAATACTCTAATGGGTCAAAAACACAGAATCGGAGGACACTCACAGAGGCTTTTTCAGCCATTTTCACAGGAATAAGTGGGGCGCCATCTTGGGAAGTGATACCCAGTACTCTTTAATACATTCATGATTAACATAAAACAATTGTTTGTGAATTTACATCAAATATTCTGAAGGGCATTTATACCTCTACTACAAACAATAGCGATATGACAGGAAATAAGGGAAAGAAATACAACAAAAGGTCCCGAACAGATTCAGACCGGGACTTTGCAGTCAGTGCTCAGTGTCATAACCTCTAAACTAGGGGAGATTAGAGGTCACTTGTTGGAATGCCAAGGACATCTGGGTAGCAACATTAGTGATTAAAGCGTTGCTCTCACACAAGCACAACTGTTGAGCTGTTCCTCACTAAGGTACTAAGATCTCTGCACCGTCACCGAGTGCAGCTTTATCCAGCTCAAGTACTTTGCTGTTGCCAGTTAACCAACTTCTATGTGTCAGAAAACTTTGTCTCTGTAGTAACCAAAAAACAACTCTGCAAGGATTTTCATATGTGAGACTGTGATTATGCTTGTGTGTGTGTTCATCAAACATCAGTAGTGTTCTGTACTGACAGGCCTGTCAGTGCGATACTAGTGTTGGATTGATCAAAGACTCGCAGAGACATATGACCCTGTTAAATCCAACTCATTACTGCTCATTACCTCTAATGTACCTGAGGATGACTGGTTGGGAACAGAAGCAACTGGCTCAATTCAAAAGCAGTGCATGCTTAAGTCAGTACAGAGTGTCAAGTTGAAGGTAAACTCATTCATTATTAATATCCTTCACTAAATCAATATTTTGCAGATGCTATGCACTGCAGTTCTCAGCGCTTTAAGAAAACCATTTTTAACAGTATTTAAAATAACGCAACAGTTGCTGCAGTGTTTGTAGATTAGGCCCGTAAAGTCTACCTACTTTGGTCTGCTGTTTCACAGAAACCTTTACCGACAGCCCTTTGTTGCACTGCTGGGCAGTAACAATTACACCTCCACTCTTAATATGCCATCCTAAAATGGGCAGAATCAATGTGAAAAAATGCAAATAAATAAATAAGTTCATTGGAATAAAATCCCCCCAAGGCTTATAAATAGAAGCACAGCAGTTTCACAGTGCAGGGTCCACAGAAAATGATTAAGGTAAAGCTCCTTAAAATGCCAAACTGACTTGTGCCTGTGCAGTTAAGGTGTGGGACACTCCATGTCACTACAATACACCACCTTGAGAATGCAGCAGCAGTCTGAGGACACAAGTGTTTTTAAAAGCTGCTGTACAGTTTACATGACAATGAAAAGCCAAACCAAATACAAAGTTTACCCATTTCAAATGTCCACCACCATTTGAACAGAAACTATTACCAGCTTTGTATCACCACAATGTTGGCCACCCATCAGTGGGAGTGTTTATTGGTCTCGTACTGCGCAATGCATTCTGGGTGTTGCAGGTTTTATACTTTTTTTTTTTTTACCAAAAGGGAATACCACATCCCTTTCCCTTTGTTTTCTCTGGTCATGTAGCACCAATTTCAAATATATTAATGTCTGTCTACCGCAGAGATGGCACAGTTTTATCCAAGGGCCATCTTTCCAGCGGTGAAACACTTCTATTAGACCTAATGGCAATCAAAGCAAACTGAGGAAACCTATTAGGTTGAACATAAATCACTGTATAAAGTATTGTTAGCTCTGATAACTGTAAAAAATAACTTATTTTACAGTAGGTTATAGGGATGTCCCGATCAGGTTTTTTTTACCCCGATCCGAGTCATTTAATATTTAGTATCTGCCGATACCAAGTCCCGATCCGATACTTAGCCCTAACATAATATTTTAATATTTTCTTAGATAATACAGCTGCATTAAGAAAAAAATCACCTGCATCCAAGCTGTTCTTAATAGCTTTTCTTATTTTGTTGAAACAAAGTAAATACTTTCATATGGCTCTTTCTTATTCTGCATATCCTATTGCAACATTGGTTTTCATTAGTTGTTTTTTTTCTTTTTTTATTTAACAAAAACAACAAGTAAACAAAGTCAGTAACTAAACCCTGATCCCCTACCACAGAGGTGGGCTGGTTATCCAGAGCGATGAATTTAATAACCTTCCCTTTAATATTTGTGGCCATGTCGCTGACTCGAGGATATTTCTCTTTCCTTTTGAAAGTATCCACGAGTGTTTGTTGCTTCGGTGCCTTTGCCTGTATTGCTTAAGTGAACTCATGTTTTTGTTTATGTGCCGTATCAAATTTGTAGCACCTATTTTGTTACCAGCTCGCAAAAGGGTCGTATTGCAGATGTTACGTGTTGCTGTTGGACTGCTTTCGCTTTCTAATTTGAAATATTTCCACACTGCAGACATTTTATCCACAGGTTCTCCAGACTAACGTTACGAGCACGACTGCATTCTGCCACAAATTGTGCTCCGTTGACGACAGCTGATGTAAAAATAATCGGGCTTGGGTCCACGTTCAAAATTGCCGATCCCGATCAGTGAAAAAATGCCCATATCGGCCCCGATCAGGTTGGCTTGTTAAGTTATTTAGTATAATTCATTCACAGTGAAATCAGATGCCATGTGTGCTTGGTCTTTAATAACTCCACCTGTTGTATTTGGCAGAGCATGGCTGGCCAAATCATTAGCCAACTGGCTGACCGTTCCTGCCCCGGCTGGTTTGGGCTGTGTTACTATGTTTTTCCTTTCAAAGTTTCAAATCTATCCCCATTTAAAACACTGACAGAAATACTGGCATGCAAAGCAGTCTGAAAGGAATGAGATTCATATTATGAAATGCGAATTGGATTTCCCCCTGACAACCATGTGCTGCCTTCTCTCACAACCAGACCTCAGAGCAACTCAGCCCAACTGAACTGACCTTTACAGCACAGACACTAAAATGGTATAGCCTTAACAGGCTGACAGTCTCCAAAAATATAGCCCATTCCCATACTACATGACAAGGTATAGGGTAAAGGACACTCAAACTGCATTTACATTTTAGAAGGAAAAAAAGCATTCAGTGTGGCCATCTGGTGTAATGCCGTGTGAGAACACTCCATGTTTCCTCTAACAGGATACTCAACAGTAAGCCCAAAGGCTACTCCAACCTCAGTAGTATACACTTAATAGCTTGCTGCAATAGACAATACTTAGGAATGTTCAATACAAAGAAACATGGCTCACAGCAAGCAATTTGCTTCTGCACCAGTTGGCCGAGGCCCATTTCACTTGAGCTGTGCCCTTCTATTGCAACAGTGTACAGAACAGGCAACACATTTATTACTCACATCCAATGTTATCACAAGTAGGACTGTCATGAAAATTACTTTTTGTTGGACAGTTTATTGTCCTGGGAATAACTGTGATCAATGATCATTTTATGACACTGATGTAATGATGATATAAAAGCTAAATAATGAAGGCACATCTTTCAAAAAGCATCTGACTCTGAATTCTTAGGTTGCCGATGTGCAGCCGCTTGTTGTTCTTTGGCCAGCTGTTCCTCTCTGCCTCCGCATCCTCCTTTCAACGAGCTCCTCATCCGTGTACTCTGGCTCAAAACAGTAAGGACGTCCATCATAAACAAAGTCATTGTCCACCACCTCAGAATCGGAAAAATATTCAGCCATGTTGCAAAATACTAGCAGTAGCAAACTACTGTTGTGGGTGTGCGCTGCGCTCAGAGATGACATCATCCAGGTCAGAGGTTAGTAGGTCAACCTACAGACCCCGGATGTTGATAACAGGCAACCCTGGACTCAGAGGGGAATAGCAGTAGTGTACCATGACAAAATATCGGTGAAAAGAACTAGTTTCGCGGCAGATAATGCGTTATATAGAGGCTGCGCTTCGGTGCCCCAATCACTCTCATTATATGGATATACGCTGTGCTCCACTGGATCTAATTTCGTCAGAACGACTCCAAATGACACCAAAGTTATCTGGGTGAGTAAATGATCGTATTTTATGCTAGAAATAAGGTCCAGGTTGTAAAAAACGGCAATTCCCCTTTAATATTTGCACATTGGAACTGGAATGTAAAAAATATATATAGATTATCTTAAATAAATAAATAAAATAAAAATAACAGCAACTGAACCAAAACAATAAATAAAACGGGGAAGAAATGCTTGGTGCTGCACGAAAGTCTTGGACTACATTCACATCAACTCAGGTGGAGCTGCGAAAACGCAGGTCTTCCCATTCTTTTAAATGAGTATTCCAATTTGGCTGCAAAAAAAAAAAAAAAAAAAAAAAAAAAAAAAAAAATTGAAACTGACTCAACTTTTGGAGAAACACAGCCTTTGTGGTGGCCAGTCTCATAAACTGGTGATCAGACTCGCAGCATGAATGACTGAAACCACAGTGGACTGTAACGTCATGTGTATTCACTCAGTTAGGCATTATAAACCAGTTTAAAACATTATTTTTTAACTATCTGTTAATGCCTACGATCACTGTAGGATCGGCATGCTTAGCCTTCTCTGGCAGAGGCATGACTGGAGATCATAAGCAGAGTGGAAAACCCTGCTGGTTATTCAGACATCATGTTAGCTAAAACATTGGTGAGATTCTTCTGTAAACAAACACGCATGTAAAAAATCTGCAATATTGAGGTCAACAAAAGTTGTAATATATATGTATATATGACAAGTGGATGAACATATTAATCGTGACAGGCCTAATCACAACATCTTAGTCTCTTAAATTTAATCAATGCTTCATCAGTTCAAGTGGGTTAATGTTCATTTATTTTACTCATGCTCATCTCTGACTCAGGTCTTTTCTCCAACCACACAAGGAAAAAAACAAAACAACAGAAATCAGGCTCCCTGTGTGTACGGTGATGAGCATCACAAATCACACAAGGAGGTCAGGGAGGCCCTGGTTGCCTGGCAACACAGGGACAATAATTATACATTACATGAGGTAGTCTGAGCAGAGCTGCATCAGTGCTTTCATCCCCACACCCTAGTCTTGTGTGTAAATAGTGGAAAATAAAAGAGCTGCTGTTTGATGGTGACAGAACAGGTGGTGCATGGGAAGACCTGCAGCTGCACTGGACCGACTGCAGACTGATGACAGTGCTTTATAAAATGGTATCTGGGTGGTTCAAGGCAACCCACAAATTTTTACTGTCCTCATCAGAAAACCAGACTAATGCCAATTAACGTAATAGCAATGTGTGAGCAAACAACAGAATATTAAAATGAACCAGAGAAATAATGAAGTGTCTTTTTATTGTCCTTGACAGAAAGATACAGAAATCAGTCTCATGTTGTATCAGCCGAGATGCCTTTAATAGTAATGGTATCTTCAGACCAAACGCGACGTGAATTATTTGCACGACTACATTACACACAAAGTCAAACATAAGATGCTCCGGGTGGCGCAAATAAAGCGAAAAATTGTGACAAGCGCGCAATCATGTGAGTTGAAAATATTGAACTCAAGCGAAATTTTCGTGCAACACTGTCTCGTGAAAGCCTATCGGCGTTGATATTCCATTGACGTCATGACATTCACCCCGCTGATGTCCGGACACTGAACATGAACAACAAAAGGAGGAGAGGATAATCATCAGTAATTATGGCCATTTGTAGACACCCAGAGCTGTACAGTAACACATCTACTCGTACCAAGACAGGACAAATAATGAACTGCCGCGAAGGAAAGTGAGCGAGAAAGACTACCTGGTAAGTTTTGGAAATATGTCTCAGCACAGCATAGCCCTGATCGATCCGAACTCCATTCAGGGAACAAGCATTTTAAAAGTTGTTTGCTTGTCGTCTGGCCGACAGACCTGACAAAGCATGAATTCAGGCTTTATACAAGGTGACATTATGATGTTGTTATTTTGGCATCCTTTTGATCCATTTATTGCATCAAATCACAGAAATCTCTTTGTGTTGGGTTCATACCGATGTAGTAAGACAGATTAATTCAGTCCATGCCTACTTGCTGGTCACAGTTACTATTTATTGATTTTAAAACATCAACTGAGAAACTGCCCCTCACCACAGACAGATGGACAGGCACTCAGCAGCTGAGAACTGGGCGCCGGTCAGCCTCAGGTAGCGCTGGAAGCTGCAGTCAGCTGCAGTCTACCGACGCAGCTCCAGACGCTGAAATTCACCGAGCTGGGTGCCGCGCGTTTGGGGTTATTTTTATTTGCGTTGCACGAGTAGACACCATTAACAATGAATAACCCCCAATCAAACTTGCTCCAGTTAAGCATTGCAAATATTTTCTTCGCATTTTGTCTGAACTCAGCGAGACTGCAGACTCATCCAATTTCAGAGTTTTACAAGGTCAGCTTGATAAAACTGTTGGTTTTTTTTCCAAAATGTCTTTCATACTGTTTATTTACACTTATTTAGATATCACATATTAAAGCTCTGCGTTGCCCAATTATAGTCAGAAAGAGGGACACATAACATTGGCAGTTCTCACCAACTGTCAAGTACCAGTGGGTGTTTTCAGTCCTCCAACCAATCTAGAAAACCTGCATGGACAAGCGAAGGTTAGATTTATATTTTATCAGAACTGTTTTCAAACAGTACTTTTCAGTTTTACAAAAGAATATCCCTCAAAGATGAAAACTAAGTGGTTGTATTGGCAAATATAAAATGTTTCCCGGGCCACCTCCTACGCAGTGGATGAGCCAGCCAGTAGGTTGTAAACAATGATGACACATTTCAGAATGAAAAAATGTGTCCTGGCATGATTTTTCCATTTCAAGCAATTAGAGGCATTTTTTCAGTAACAGTAGGATGAAAATATACCGTAATATTTTTAGCCAAGATACATATAAAATAAGGAGTTTTGTTTTAAACGACATTTTGACCTGAGCCTTGTTGGTTTTTAAAACAACTGACTTGTCAGAATGAAACAAATCCTATGGTTTGAGCCCCACGTATTTTACCAACTACAATTAATGCATGTGAATGCACCCTGCATGTTTCCTCACAGGCACACCTCTGGTTTACGGTCACCATCTTTGGATTTTGTGCACCCATGGGACCCAGCTCTGCTTGTATCTCAGCAACCAAAAAGGCCAATGATTTGAGTAATCATTAACCTTCAGCTGAACCCTGGCCTGCTCTGCTCTTTGAAATACCAACCAACACCACAGACTGTGAGACACGAGGTATAAGATCTGGCATCACAATTTGTTTTCATATGCAGCAAAGATATAGAGCTTCTGACAAGTGTCGCCACCACTGATTAATGTGCCATCATCAGTTCTAAAGGCAGTGTTGGGAATCAACAAAATGCATGGGCTGTTGCATTGGAGACTGATAATACTGAACAAAACGTGACAAACACTGTTAGTGTTATCACGTGTTGTGTTAACAATTGTTTCAAAAGACTAAGAGGAGAACAGCGTCGGTTTGAAGCCTGTGTGTAATCATTAGCCTGCAGAGGATCTGATACTTGCTCATAGCAGATAACTGGTAGGTCAGTTTAGCCATCTCAAGATGATCTGAGAAAATTCACACAAACCACATTGAGGCCAGGGGAAATGGATACCCTGTCAGTACCAGCATCAGTACATTTGGTCATCCAAATATGGTGTAAAATTAACTGACTTTTGTTGACATCCATAAGGTTCAAATGAAACCATGCTCCCTGAAATGGATACCTCACTTAAACTACCAAGTTTCAATTCATGGATGGGAAAATAGCAGTCAATAATGTCCCGAATGGAACAAGACAAGTCGGGGGACAGGATTGTTTGAGACGTTTCAAACCATGTTCCATCCAACTTTCTCTGATGATCTCTCACTATATGGGCCATGGAGATGTGATTGTACTAAAGTCAGTGCAGTCTTTAGAGTGAGGTAGTGGGAAAGGCTTCAAAAGGAGCACTTGCTTGCTAACTGTCCTACCTCACCAAAACAGTAAATACACAGTGTTCATTCTATTCATGTTTTCCATGAACTGACAAGCAGGAATCAAATTGCAGAAATATGTTTCTGACAACCAATTAATTCTATTGATTCTCCATATACTTCATTATATTGATGCATAAAAAGTAAAATACAATGTTGCCATAAAGCAAATGGATTTACAAGATTACCTGCACTGTAACCAGACAAAAGGGATCATTACAGTGGTATAAGCAATGCTGAAAAATCTCCTACTGGTAACAGACGTTCTGTCATCTCATAGTATCCAAAAACTAGTGCCATATTTTGATGACTACTGGTGCTTATCCTAATGCAGCAGCCTGAAATATTGGTGTGTTTACAGTGTTGATACTTATTAATAAACCCTACAAGAGTATTGTTGTGCACTCTTTCAACATGGTTAGTGTACTTCATGTGCAGTTACGCTGCAATCATTATTTCTTAGACAAACCACTCAGTCAGGCTTATTAAAAGGGGCACTATGTAGTTTTGGAGAAGACACTCAAACTCAGAATTGCAATATTTACAATATTGAGATAATAATATATTCCAAAATATATATTTTCCATAAATGAATAAACAAGCTGTTCTCAGAGGGAAATAAGGTCCCAGAACACTGTTTGAAGCTAGAAAGGTGGCAGGGTCCGCCACATATAAACAAAGTAAAACAGGATGAAAGTGTGTTGTTCTTTAAGGTCAGTTTGTTTATTCAGTCAGGAAAACAAAGAACGTTTGAGTTTTTAAAATGCCTTAACAAACTAAAACATTCACTGAAGATATTTCTCTTCTGGTGAAAATGTCTTCCCCAAAACTTCACAGTGCTCCTGAAGAGTCATCAGGTCTCAGGATGGTAAATACTGGCTGACCGGGGAAAGGCTGAGGGCTCGTCCGCTCAACCCGAATGTCTGTTTAGCAAAAAGGTCAAGCGTCAACCCCAAAATGAGTCACGAGCACGATACTCTAACGTCGTGTGCGCTGATAATTAACTGTGTATAGTTTCAAAACGAAAGCGTCTCCCGACATGCAGTGAACACAGACAGACAGACAGACAGACAGACAGGCTACCAATTTGGCTAATTAGTCCTCACGCGCTACGACGAGTCATTCATTTCAGGTGCCGGCTGAAGGAGCTAGCCAAACCGGCTTACGTCTGCTAATGTGGCTGAACAGCGTGTTGCAGTGAACGTAACAGGGCGACACACTACTAACTGTTCTGTACCAATATATCTGCATTATTGATCACAGCATAAAGAAGCGGCAGCCTGAAAGAACCGGCACATAAACCTGTCTGATACTTCACTCTGCACCCGCATGGTCCTGTTGGCCGATCAGACAAACTTTATTCTGCTACCGCGAGCACCAACGTCTAACTTACACCCTCACTGACAACGACACGCATACAACACGTTATCTTTACACATGGACACAGTCTGAGTTCAGTACCTGGCTGAGAGTCTTACCTTCGATCACTGCCTGCTGCCACAGTACTACTGAAGCCGCGGTGCATCCCTCCAGCAGCGTGTGTCCGCGAGGTCAGCTCACAGACCGCCCACTCTCCTTGACGTTACATCGGGTGCTGCGTTCACGTGTTGCTCGTAAAGTAGTAATTTACACACACTGCCGGAAAAACGTGTTTGGGGCGCTCTTAAATATAGCTTTGTCACAGCTGCGTCTTTTGAATCATTTTATTTTAAAATACTTACATAGTCCCTCCAATAAATGCAGTCAGTATTGGTGATTTTGTTTAAACCCTGCCATGCGAGACTAAAACAAGTGAGTCACTGTACAGTATGTTGCACTGCTGTTGTAATTACATATGTTTTGCCATTATTTGAGACATTTGTCACTTTTTTTGTCCTTATAATTTCGACCTTTCGGACACGACAAAGACAACACAGGATGTGCTTCGGTAGTCTGAAATAAATGTAAGTGGTTTGGGAGCACAAGTTTTCATTAGAAACAGAATGAATCGGTGTTAAATTCTTAGGAAACTGAAGGTGACACAAAAGCCTAGTAACCGTTTATGTGTCGAAATGACTCCAGCAACGCCAAAGATTGGTCTGTGTAGTGAAACAGGATGACATCAAGAGGAAAAGGACCTGGCTCTCCGTTAATCATGACGCCAGCCTGTAACCTCTACTGCGCTGTAGGCAGGGAAAATCGTCATCATGGTAATTAATCACCATGGCAATGGCCACTGATTGATTTTATAGCTGTGATTATACAGAATGCTTCACTCACCCCACATAACACAAACACACTGACGTCTGTTCCTACCTGTTCTTTTCAACGTCGCCAGCAAATGTGAGTACATTCTGACAGGAATATCCTCCATCTGGCCCCTGACACACATTCACACGCTCGTCTTTAGGGGAAACATCAATGACATTCACGAGGCGCTGCCGACGCCATCCTCCATCTCTCCCAGTGCGCAGTCGTGTCAGCGCAGCTGCATATAGGTGCCACATCTCTTCCCCCTCCTCCGGCTGGTGACTCATGATGTGTCACATTGGATTAATAGTGACACACGGGTAACACCACAGGAATGAGGCTGTATAAACATTACCATTTGCTTCTACTTATCCCTTAAATGACTATTATTATTATTATTAATAAAATTAATAATTTGGGTGGTTTCTCCTGAACAACTGCAAGAAATGTGTCAAAGAAAAACATGTCTTCACAAAGTTCAGTGATTAGTGATTCAGTGAACGCTGTTGTTTGATCAACATACAAACTGAAGCCTAGACAGGTGTGTATCACTCTCCCACTGTCTGTGACAGTGAGAACCACTGGCACTGGCATGTATCATCCAGTTACAGCGTGAGAGTGCAGCTATTGGCAAAGGACTCCATGAAGAGCAGAGGCTATCTTTAGACTGCAGCTGAATTTCATCCATCATCATTTTCTGTATTTTGATTAAATCTCAGATGGGGGGCTAAATCTATGGTTGCCACAGTACCTTACAGTCAACACACACGCAGTGATGTGGCTCTTCTGAGAACTGAATGAGCTCCACACATGGGCCATCAATATCAACTCCTTACACACAGCCGTATTTTACATATACAGAAACTATGACAAAGGTGAAGAGTTGTTCCCATCAACCAGGTACTATCTGAACTAGATCCTGGTGTCGGTAGTTATTTTCTACTGTGTTGCTGTTAATTATCAAGCACATTTACCTCAATTTATTGAGTTTCATACAGATCTTTATCTGAAAAATCCCTCCTACCAGAAAAAACGCTGGAGACCAACAGTATCTATATATCTGGATTAACCTGCACAATACTAGTTGCAGGTGCCTCTGCTAACCAAACTGCCATCTTCACAGTAGAGTATCTGCATGTTTCCAGTGGAACAGCGCGGCTACAACATAAAGAAACTACCCAATGAAATTATTTTAAAATCACCAGACTTGCTCTCATTTTGTGTCAAACATTAGATGTCATTGCAAAAAGTGAATAATTTTAGGCTTTATTTCAAAAACATTAACAGTGAATCACAAGTCAATGAATCGGTGTTAAAAAGATTTTTCAGACTTTACACCTTTTCACATTGAAAACTATGAATGCAGCAAGTGTTTATATTGGTAGTCTGCTGGCTCCTGCAAGCAGGACTGCCCATCCTGATTATTTAATTACTGTCCTTGCATATGTAGCAAGTACTGATCCATTCCTCTGACACCATGAGGAATAACGTGTAGCAACCAAACACCCTTTAACAGATATTTTACATTTCACAAGTTACTCAAAATAGTTACATTTTCACCAAAGAGCACAACTTCTTCCATCAGTCCAAGGTTAGGGGCACTACATGATATTTTTCAAACATGAGTGCAGAACCAGAAACAACATGGATAAGTGAAGAGACTCCCCTTCAGATCCCGCTGATGTCTCCCAGTGTGCTTTAAGTGTGACCAGATAATGGGTGTACATGTAAATGTATGTTAAGTATTACTCTGGGTAAAAACCCACAAGCTTCTCTGCCAAAGAAACAAAATAAATATTTGTTATCATTGGCATTTGCTCCTCATGAAGTAAAGCATCCTTGTAGTTGCCGCTGAGAGTCCATTTTCCCTCTGTCTTCTCAGTTTAGTTGCCTGATAATAGAGTTAATGTCTGTACCCCGGAATCCAGGGTTTCCCAGGTCCTTCAGGAGCCCAGCCTTATCCCTGGCAGCATGACGAGCCACTGACAGCTTGAACGGCAACAGGAAGTTGTTGGCAGCCCGGAAGCACTTACCAACTGAATAGATCTCATGAATCAGGTCCTCCAAACAGATGATGCCCTGTTTACCTGAGAAACGAGGCGGAGGTGAGAGATTAGGAGGAGGACGATGGCATGAAGGCATTTTATAAAGGACAGGACGGTAGCAGAGAGTAAACAAGACCAGTAAGACAAGTATACTTCAATAGAAAATAAAATCATTTTCAAGTAACATGAATAAATGAACACACACAGCCAACCTGAGTTTACAGCCTAACCATTCTGTGGTTAGTGGACACAAAGGCAACACATCCACCAATCCATAAACATTTTTCCATTACATATGCCAGCGTGGTGCGACTTGGTTTGACTCTGCACAGCAGCCCAGCGCGGCAGGGATTCACATTTCTATTTCAACAGGTTTATCTGCTTGAAGGTTTGTTTTTGACTACTTCCAAGCCATATATAACACAACACCATCACCTTGTCCATGATAGGGACAGGGCACTGAAGGCAGCCAGGAAGGAACAGACACCATTCTGTTAACGTTACGTTACTTAATACTGTGCTTGCGTGGCTGGATTATTGGAAGAGAGAATGCCACATTGGTAACTATCCATCCATTCATGAAATGAAATCACACACTTCAGGGTCCACATTACCTCGGGAATATGCACAAGCATTAATGGTTTGTAAGAGTGGCATTTAGCAATGTAACGGGACGAGCAACAGAAGTAATCCTGGCTAGTTCAGCCACAGAACAGCTCATCGTCATTGTAAACAGAACAGATTCCCACCATGTAATCCACTAAATCACACAGCGAGCTTTACAACTCAAATTAAAGACTGTATGTGTCCTGCACATCTTTAAAGTTACTCTACTTTACTAATGTTACAAAGCCAGAGTTTTACTGTAACTTTTCACCGACAGATTTTCAGTTCAACAGTTCTGATATTTCTTCATTTTCATTTCATTTCATTTCATGAACAGTTTACATGTGTAGCTCTGGGCAGATTTAACTGTATCAATTCCTAACAGACTTGGTGAAACTACAAGTGTCACTATAAGAAAACACTCTGCTGTTCAACAAAATGAGTTTTAGTTTGCATAAATAATATGGATGGTGCAGAATGAAATTTTATATCACCAACTAATCTGCTACCGTACATTACTTTAAGTCAAAGAGACACAAACAAAATGCAAAGTGTCAGCCTTGGTTCTAAACAAAGACCAAAGCACAGACGTTCTCCACAAATTTCCCTTTTCTGTCAACAGTGATGAACAGTATCACATTGCAATGTTTCAACTTTGTAAATCTCATGTCTTGGTTTTATATCATTGCATGGTGTGGTGTTTTATAACTTTGATACATATACCTTCTAGTATTTAACTATACACTTGCTTTAAATTTCCCCTTGAGTAGTATGAATAAAGTACAAACTGATAAACTTGATTCAAAGTCTGATAATAGTGCTGGTGGTGTGTCCTGCTATCATTCTGGTGGGAAATTCAATCGGTGGAAAAGACCTACCCATGTGTTGCTCAATGAAGGTGTTGTCTGTGAGAGGAACTCTCCTCCTGCCTATCATGGTCTGCCCTCTCTTCAGAATGAGCTCACGAACAGACTTCAAGTTGGGAAATCTGTTGGGAACATTAACGTGCTTAGAAGATTTGAAAAATTCAACACATTTAAGAAGTGTAGTACAGCAGTCTACTCACCCCCAGGCCACATAGGGCTCCACCACCTTCATCATGGCTGCAGAGGTCTTGTTGATTTTGACGAAGGCTCCGCTGAAGATCTTCCTCAGCCTCAACATCTGGATCACCTTCATCACTTTAGGACTGATACCTTTAATCCTAACAGGGAAGGATCATCCAAGTTTACAAAACTGGAATGGTATTTGATTATATACATGTTTGTGTATTTCTATTCATGTTTGTGTATCATTAAAACCCAACAAACCACTACAACCAAGAATGTGTTTTTATTCACTGTAGCTAAGTATACAAGATTTGATGTTACCATCTCTTCTATCATGCTCTCTATTGATTTTGTCTGGTTAGAATCCTATAAACTGCTCCGTCTCAAAGAATATGACAGGAACATTAAAGTTTCCCAAATTCACAACATACAAGATGATTCTGAACCCACCCATTGAGTGCTCACTCATCTGTTGACTACATTTAGTGCAGAAAGAATTACAGAGCATTGGGATCATTTTACTTCATGTACAGTCATTCCTACCTGAATATTTACATTTACATTAAATTTAACAAACACAGTCTGTGTGTGTAGATAATCAACCCCATCTAACAAAAAAATAAGGTACAACTTTTACCATGAATGTTAGTGCTTCACTGAACTCCCCTCAGCAGGTGGATAGAAAATGTACAACCATTTCAAGCTTTTGATGAATTGTTATGTGGTATACCTTTGTGGTTTATGTGACCATATCTACGTAGGGAAGATTCTTATATAAAAACCGAGTCTGAGTTAAAGTACTTACTCTCTGATGCGGACGGCAAAGGCCAGCCTGTTCTTAGCAGGAGGCAGAGGGGCCTGTGGCCTGTGCTCAGCTCTCCTGATGCGAGAGTCATCACGGTGCCTCTTGTGACCATCTTTCAAGAAGTCTTCCAACCGCTTAAACTTCAACCCTTTACCTTTTGATACCTGGCATTATATAGAAATACACACATACAGCATTATGTAAAATAGGCAGTGTACACGATGCTGCATGTCAGGCTTACATTTAAATACAGTCAAACCTGCTCCAATATTCATCCCAGCCCAGTTCTACTGCAGCCACCAGTATTTGACTTCTGATCATGTAACTAAAAATTCAAAAGGAAACCATCATCACTCACCTTTCTCTTCTCAAGCAGTGCAAGCTTGGCTTGTGTGGCTTTAATGGCCTGATATGCCTTCCTCTTTTTCAGGAGATACTCAGGAACTAACTTGATCACCTTTTTTGATCTATGACAGACATACACAAAATAACAGTGAGAAACGCTTTAGAGAAACATGTGAACTGATAACCCAGTGGCTACTGTTTAGTCTTGTACTTTAACACCGCAAGACATGTAAGAACACAATGTGTTTCCCTGTTCAGATGGAATTAGCTACCAACCGCTTCATCTTTGTAGTTTGAAGATGGTAACTTAGTTTAGTCAGTCAAGCAGAGCATACAATAATATATGACACAGAGGCTGTCAGCTACATGAGCGCCAGTTCACTTACACGTAAATGGTAATAGATATTGTCTAAACGTTACGCTAACAATGTTATCGCTATCTCTCGGTGATGTAAACTTAATCCCATGTGAAAATATGCTCCCTGGATGCAGCCTTTCTAAACCATCCACCCACCAAATATTGATATTGACCGAATCAGTAACATTTGTTTTTGTCGGAAAGAGATGACACCATAAAAACACACGCAAAGTAAGAATGGATGGACTTAGATCAAATAAATAACAAACACATACTCAGCTTCAGCCATGGTGGAATCGGACGACTCGACTGTCGCGCCGAGATGATGTCACAGCGCAACGTGTTAATTTTCGGCATGCTGTAGCGGCGCACACCATAGACGCCTCACTGAGCGGGTTGGCCCGTCGCTGCGATACGTCGACGTCGCCGCCATATTGGATGTGGCAGATCTGCCCCGTGAACTCATACAAGTCAATGCAGTGAACTGAGGTCCTCCGGCACCGGCCTTTTATCCATACCAAAACCCAGAGCTAAAACCCACGGTGAGGCGGCATTTAGCCACTATGGCCCTCACCTGTGGAACAGCCTGCCGGAGAGCCTCAGGACTGCAGAGACTGTTGATATTTTTAAGGGAAGGTTAAAGACACACCTTTTCAATCAGGCTTTTAACTAATATTTTAAATTCTTACGTTCTTATGTGGTTCTATCTTATTTTATGTTGTTGCTTCTATCTTGTTTTTTAAGACAATATTAATCTTAAATAATTGTATTTGTCTTATTTATCATTGGTACTATTTTATTTATTATCTTACGTATTTTTATCCTTTTAACTGTTCACTCTATTTACTTATCTTGTGTCAGGATTTTATCCTATCTTATGTTTTTAGTTTTTAGGTTTAACGCCAGTGTTTCCTCAGGGGGGTCCTCCACACTGGGAGCTGTGTCTGGGCTGCTGCTGGGGATGCTGTCCTTGGGTCCCTTCGGCCTGGCGGGCTGTTGTCTGTCAGAGTCGGGGGGCCTGGGCGCTGGTGCCCCCTGTGGCACAGCCTGCGACTCCTCCCAGTGTGGACGGCCCCATAGGTGGCGCTTCCTCAATCCTCAGTGCCATGCCATGTCTCCCTATTGTCAGTAGTGAGAGTGTTCTTTAGAGCAGATCGCGACACAGAACTTTCCGGTAAAGCTAAAGGTGGAGGTATCTGTTTTTACATCAACAGTGGCTGGTGTAATGACGTGACAGTGATCCTACAGCACTGTTCACATCATCTGGAAACATTCATCATAAACTGCAAACCCTTCTACTCCCCCCGTGAGTTTGTTTCATTCATTCTGGTCGGTGTTTACATTCCACCGCATGCTAACGTGCAGGAGGCGCAGCGCATGCTAGCCGACCAGATACTGAGTGTGGAGTGGACTAACCCGGACTCTTTGGTGATTGTGCTTGGTGACTTCAACAAAAGTAACCTCAGCCATGAACTACCCAAATTCAAACAGTTCATTAACTGCCCGACCAGAGAGAACAATATTCTGGATCACTGCTACACCACAGTCAGCGGTGCATATCACGCGTCCCCCGCGCTGCACTGGGCCTCTCCGACCACGTCATGGTCCATCTGATTCCCTCATACAGGCAGAAACTAAAGCTCTGCAAACCTGTTGTGAGGACGTCAAAGCAGTGGACTAGTGAAGCTGTGGGGAACCTGCAGGCGTGTTTGGACTGTACAGACTGGGATGTTTTTAGGACTGCCACCAACAGTCTGGATGAGTATACAGAGGCTGTGACGTCATACATCAGCTTCTGTGAAGACTGCTGTATCCCATCATGCACCAGGGTGAGTTATAACAATGACAAACCCTGGTTCACAGCCAAACTCAGACAGCTAAGGTTGCAAAAGGAGGACGCATTCACGAGTGGGGAAAGGGACAGGTTAAAGGAGTCGAAGTACAGCTTTAGCAAGGCGGTGAGAGAAGCTAAACGACAGTACTCTGAGAAACTCCAACACCAGTTCTCAGCGAACGACTCTGGGTCTGTCTGGAAGGGGCTCAGACAGATTACAAACTACAAACCTAAACCCCCCCACTCTGTCAACGACCTGCGACTTGCAAATGAACTGAACAAGTCTCCACCATCATCCCTGTCCCCAAAAAACCAAGGACCACAGGACTTAATGACTACAGACCCGTCGCCCTGACCTCTGTGGTCATGAAGTCGTTTGAGCGCCTTGTGCTGTCCCATCTCAAATCCCTAACTAACCTTCTCCTGGACCCACTGCAGTTTGCCTACAGAGCCAACAGGTCTGTAGATGATGCAGTAAATATGGCCCTGCACTACTCCCTCCAGCATCTGGACTCCCCAGGAACATATGCCAGGATCCTGTTTGTGGACTTCAGCTCTGCCTTTAACACTATCCTCCCGGCTCTGCTACAGGACAAGCTCTCCCAGCTCCATGTGCCTGACTCCACCTGCAGGTGGATCACAGACTTCCTGTCTGACAGGAAGCAGCGTGTGAAGCTGGGGAAACATGTCTCTGAATCCCAGACCATCAGCACCGGATCCCCCCAAGGCTGCGTTCTTTCTCCCCTGCTCTTCTCGCTGTACACTAACGGTTGCACCTCCAGTCACCAGTCCGTCAAGCTCCTGAAGTTCGCGGACGACACCACGCTCATTGGGCTCATCTCTGGCGGGGATGAGTCTGCCTACAGGTGGGAGATTGAGCATCTGGTGAACTGGTGCAGCCAGAACAACCTGAAGCTTAATGCTCTAAAGACAGTGGAGATAATCGTGGACTTCAGGAAGAACCCAGCCCCACCCGCCCCTGTCATCCTGTGTGGCTCCCCAGTCAACTCTGTGGAGTCCTGCCGCTTCCTGGGCACCATCATCTCCCAGGACCTAAAATGGGAGCTGAACATCAGATCCCTCACCAAAAAAGCTCAACAGAGGATGTTCTTCCTGCGGCAGCTGAAGAAGTTCAACCTGCCAAAGACGATGATGGTGCACTTCTACACTGCCATCATCGAGTCCATTCTCACCTCCTCCATCACCGTCTGGTACGCTGCTGCCACTGCTAAGGACAAGAGCAGACTGCAGCACATCATACGCTCTGCTGAGAAGGTGATTGGCTGCAACCTTCCATCGCTCCAGGGCTCTGAGGCGTGCAGGTAGGATTGTGGCAGACCCCTCCCATCCCGGTCGACGTCTTTTTGACACTCTCCCCTCTGGCAGGAGGCTGCGGTCCATCAGGACCAAAACCTCCCGCCACATGAACAGTTTCTTCCCCTTTGCAGTTGGGATCCTTAACAAGTCCCGGGACCCCCACCCCCCTTGCACCTTATTCACCTAGACAAATTCCTTGTTGGTGTAAAATCCTTCTTGGCAATAAATCTGTTTCTGATTCTGATTCTGAAAATCTGTTTCTGTGCAGGTGTGTGTGTGTGCTTTCGTTTATCTATCCTGGTGGGGACATTGACTTGAATACACACCAACACCATGGAGACCATAAAACGCAACCCACTCCAATGAATAGGAAATGACTTTTCAATATGGCTGGTGAAGTTCCCTAAGAAGTCCCTTGCAGGCTGTTTTTTATGACTTTGTGTGTGCTCTATAGCAACCCCAGAGGCCAAACCTGGTATTGCAGTGTTTACACTGCAATACCAGGTTGACACTAAGTCCCCAGCAGGCTGGTTTTCAGACATTGTGTATGTGCTCTATAGCACTCCCGGAGGCCAAACCTGTCATTACAGTGTATGAACTAAGTCCCCACCAGCACTGGTTTTTCAGTGTGTGAACTTTTTATGTGACTGAATGCCATTTTTGTCATTAGAATGTGTTTATTATCCTCTTATACAATTTTTGTTACCTGATTATTACATTTTGGGCCTTTTATCTCATGAGAATTTAATAGAGTTCGCTTTTGTTTGTTTATTTGCTTAATTTTGTATGCTCATTACAGTTCTCTTTTCTTTGTGCTTTGAATTTTACTGGCAGAGTTGGTGAGGTATTGGGTGGTGGGTTCAGCCCCTAAAAGTTTAACATTTTTTACATTTAGATAATTATAGATCTTGTGGTTATCTTAATTGAATAATTTTGTGATGTTTTTCAGTTGTGAAACGCAGTTGTGAAACACAGTGAACACACCACCAGTCAGCGCAGACTCGTTCAGTGAACTTACTGTTGAGAATAGTGTTGTGTCACTCGCGAACGTACTGCACACAGAGAGGGGACTCTGTCAGGGCAGGGGAGTGATTCTCATTCAGTGAACGAACTGCCGAAAGTAGCGCTCTGTGTCACTCACTCGCAAACCTACTGCACACAGAGAGAACTGTCGCTGAGGACATGATTCAAGTTTATGTACTGTGCTGAAAGTAGCGCTGTGTCACTTGCGTACTGCACACAGAGAGAACTGCCACTCAGTGCGGAGGACTTGATTCAAGTTCAGTTACCGTAGACTACTGCTAAAATTAGTGCTGTGTCAACTTGCCAACATCCGTGTAGCATGTTCAGTGAATGTACTGCACACAGAGCTGAGGAATCCTAATGCAGTACATGTATACCACTCAAAGTAGCGCTGTGTCTCCCGCCAATGACTGTGTACTATGGTCCGTGAACACCGTCCTTCAGTACGTGCGGTGAGCGTGTTAAAGAGTGATTCATGAACTGAATGATGGATCATTTGGCTGTTTACCAGTTCAGGGAGTTAGAGAGCTATGCACTATGCAGTCAGGGCTCCTGCTAAGCACTGAATGAGCCGGTGAATGCATTTTTTGAATGTATCTTTTTAATGAACGGATTCTAGTGATTCAGTACAGTCAAAAGAACTGTTTATCCCATCGCTAGTAAAGCGGTTCAGAAGAAATTACTCAGTTGTGGCAGAAACATAACTATAACCTGTTCAACTGTGTTAAAAGTAACCATATATGCAAGTAATCTCATGTACAAATGTAGGCTATGTGTAGGTTGCCAGACTCTGCAAACAGCATCATTTCAACACACTTAAATACATCAGATAAATCCACATACTAAGCTACACAAATCGTGTTTCACTGTACTGTAACCAAGTATCAATTTGTCCCTCTTTCAATAACAACAAACAAAGATGAGATCAGATTCAAATGTACTCAGCAGTAATTTATTCCAGGTCTGGCAGTAGTATGCTACCCAAGTCCAATAAAGTAAAATAAAAGACTTTTTGGACTGGAACGTACCTTCCCTTTAAATCAGTGTCTGTTTTTTTTTTAACTCACAATATGTTCTTTCATTGTAGTGACACAAGCACTCAAAAAAAATAAAAATTAAAGACATAAAATAATAAAATAAAATAGAAAATAAATTCTCTTCAGCTTCAATATAAATGATCTGACTTATTCCAGCAACACAAATCGATGCCAACAATATAAATGAAATATAACAACTCAAAATCTTGTGTAATGTCTCTTTTCAGTGTTATCAAAAGTAAATCAGTCCTTTTGTTCTTGGATGAACAGTCAATCATCTCCACAAATTGTGGTGATCTGCAATTTGATATTTCTTAGTCCAGGAGAAAAAAAATAAACTCCCAGCAAAGGAAACAAAATTTGCATACCTCAAAAAAATTACTATAGAGCTCTATAGAAAGAAAATGTTTTTTGATACTCAAGATGGCTGGCGACAAGTCCTGGGACACAGCGGGCTCTGCCTGGCTCTGGTCCACCCATGCTAGCAGGAAAACAGTGTAAGAAGTGGTGACTTGATGTGAAAGACGGCTAATAGAGACTGGCTACAGCTTGGCCATGTCTTCTGGGTTATTTGGGATATTTGATATATTCAATCTATTGAATATATCAAATATTTAGTACAGCCAAACTAGTAATTTCACTGCATCTAGATTATTTATGTCAATAAAAAGTAAAGGTTTTGAAAGTACAGTATTTCCCTCTGAAATGTAGTGGATTGTAAGTATAAAGTTGCATAAAATGGAAATACTAGTAAAGTAGGCTAAAAGTACTTCAAAATACTAAAGTAAAAGTACTTAGTTAGTGTCCACCACTAGTATAGTGAAACTTTAGTTAAGGAGAGATACTTTAATGTTAACAATTTTCTATTTTGCAGTTTACTGTAGTGTTAAATGTGAAACATCAGTTATTTGCAACACTACTCTGTAAAACTACCCTGTGAGTCACAGTTGAGAAGTGGAGAAATACTGTGTGGTCCTCTGCCCAGCCTTAATTAATGGCCCATCAGCTTCAAAAGGGCGCCGCTGGTCTGCACCTGCAGCCTGCAGCAGAGCAATGAACGAGCCATCCTCTGAGCCACACCAAGAACATTAGTGTGTACGTGCAGCCGGCTGTGAGAGCAGAGATATTACAAAAATATTCAATTACTTCACTATAATACAGTGTAGTGTCACCAAAATCACTACATACTTCATTTATCTTCAACAGATTACACTACAACACTTATTTGGGAAAATAAGGACTTTTCATAATTTCTGGGAATTTTTATTATGAATATTAATCAATGGGACCACTACACTTTATCTTACAATTAAGACAATTAAAAAGGAAGACATTTTTCGTACTAAGTGTTGTAGTGTAATCTGTAGCAGACCAATGAAGTGTGTAGAGAGTTTGGTGACACTACACTGTATGATATTGAAGTTACTGATTAATATTCCTAATAAAAAATTTCAGAAATTATGAAAAATGCCTTTCTTCCAAACCAAGTGTTGTAGTGTAATCTGTAATCTGTCGGCTAATATAGTAATCTACAGGTGTTTTATCTGACTGTTCCTCTTAAAGGAATAGTTCACCCAAAAATGAAATTCAGTCATTATCGATTTACCCGCATGCTGATGAGAAGTCCGGTGTAGTTTTTTATTCCTCAAAGTGCAGCTGGAGACTCGGTGGGGGGGGGGGGTAACTGTAACTGTAACTGTAGTTTGTTTGCCTGGAGGTGCGTTCACATGGTTCTCCCGAGCAGCTTACCGGTGCAGTTGAAAAACAGAGTAAATCTCTGAGTGACAAAGAAAGTAACCAAAAATGTCTGTTTACTTCCAACTCGGGGAGCAGCTGACTTCGTTCTCCTGTTTGTTTTTTTGTTTTTCAGGACACTTGGGTTGCAGCAGACGAGCAGTATGGAGGAATATTGCAAAGTTTTTGTGTAGTTTTATGGACCTTTTCTTCTTGGGAACCATAGACGCTCGTTATATGGATTTGCGGTGCAGGGCGAAACCCCCCCGAAACCCCCAAACAGTTCAGTTTGCACCATTTATTCAGTGCTGTAACGTTACAGTGCAACAGTTTTGACTGCATATGCTATAAAGATTATTCTATGCGAATGGGAGTTTTGCTGTGAGCTCCGTCTCTCTCCTCTGCTCTGTCTGTAGAAGGTGAGACTGAGCTACAACAGCCGACAGGATGAAACGGACTTTAGGTTTCACGTTTCACTTTACTCGAGTCGTGTACAGCTCCTTGCTGTCATAAGTGCAACAAAATCTGTAATTGAGATGAAGTACGAGCAATTTTTCAAACAATACAGAGCTCATTATACTGATAATGAACTGCTATGAACAGACTCAAAGCAGACATTTACAGTATGTAGCGATTGAGTCTAATTAGCCAAGTATCTTAAAATAAGTTTTTTTTAGGCTGACAGCAGTCTGCTTCTCCTCTCTACCAGCAGCAGTGAGTCTGAGCAGCAGCAGAGGGAGGAGGGCAGAAGAGAGGATGCATTTTACCACAGAGCTGTTAACCAGTGTAAAGACCTGCAGCATTTTTAAACAGTAGTTTGCGTTTGTCATGCTTACTAATGTAAAATTTTATCAGTGGCATTATCAGCTGCAGCACTGTGCCACTTTTGAAAGCATATAGAGTAAACACTAAAAGATCACACAGGACAAATTATTCTTCAAAAGCCTTGTGCTGTGCCCAAGTGGTGACTTCGTTATGAAGTTTCTCCTTGCCTCACCTCCTTGTCTCCTCTCCTTGCTTCCTCTCCTCTTCCACTCTTTAATCTAGATAGGAGCTGTGGACCACCAAAAGCAGCAGCAGCTCGGGTCCACAGCCCCTGGTCTGTCTCAGCAGCTTAAGGTGGATTTGCCCCCAGAGGAGACTAACACTACTACCATTAATACCAACCAGCTGATAGACATGGACCTGCTCATTACCAAGGAGAAGAACAGTGAGGTGAGATGGAGGCCTGCAAATATTCCAATACCTACAAGTCATATTTTAAACAGCAATTTAATAGTCTTTAAATAGTAATATAACAAAAACACAAATGCTATGATCCAACATATGTAGGCTATTTTATTAAAAATATTCAGCAGAATGAACTCGTCACAAACTTTGCGACCTTAGTTAGCATACAACAATAAAATATAACAAGTAGCCTTTTTTATTTTTTATTCAAGGTTTAAAATAATTAATCTGAAGATTTTTTTTAATTGCTCCTATTATGCAGTAGTTCCCTCTGTCCCTGCATCGCCACTGCAGCTTTTAATGGGAGCGGACAGATCTTAGGCTGTTTAGGCTATTTACATCTCACAAAACTGCAATTTTTTTCACAGACAACTTCAGATGGCTATTCAAACTTACACTGATGGGTTTGTTTATTTCAAGGAAGCAGACATGTTTGTAAAAGTAGCAGTCACATGTGTCAGTCACATGGCTGACCACTATTCAAAGTCATCTTCCATATCCTCAAAATCATCTAAATATTCAGCCATTATTGAGAAAATACTTACCAGTATGCAATGAAAACATTTTGCCTCTGAGTTCATATCACTTGGTTGAATTAATCTACAGGAGCGCTTCAGACTGGCTGTAAATGCACTGAGCTTCAGACTGGCTGTAAATACACTGAGCAAGACTTTCACAAGACTTTGCGTGACTTTGTATTACAGCTACTTTTATAAACATGTCTGCTTCCTTGATGTAAACAAACCCATCAGTGTAAGTTTGAATAACCATCTGAAGTTGTCTGTGAAAAAATTGTGGTTTTGTAGGATGTAAATAGCTTATTGATAGATCGTTTGGTAAAACATTTTGTCCTACCTGCCATCTCACAAATACTGCAGAACGTTTTGTCTATTCCGTCCACATTTTCATGTCTTAACCATTTTAATTTCTCCTGCCATTCTGGTTTGAAACATTGTGTTTGGAAAGGCTGCTGTCCAATTTCAGGGCTTAAAGTAAAAAAAAATCCTGAGCCTGAACTTTTTTCCAAGGAGCGGGAGTGCAGTGGATCTAACGCATACACATTATAGGCAATTTGGCAAACAACTTTTTTGCATTGTGCTTTAAGTGTGTATTTTAGAAAGTAAAGGTTATTAAGTTATAAGTGAAAACATGTGAAACTCAGTCAAGCTAATTAATCTGAATTATTCATTTAGCAACCATTTAATTCAGTAAAGGGCAATACAAAAAACATATAAACAGTTACAGAGCAACAGTGAACTGTAGATAATATTGCAACCTTTCCATAATTTTTGTTCAAAACAATGGCAAATTAAGTTATAGGAAATACATTCCATTGGGCCTTGACTCCTCTTTAACATATTTGCAGAGGCAGTTCATTTTAACAACAAAAAAACAGTAAAGTGCTCCAAGAAGTGGTAAACTGAATAATATGAAATAAATACAGTTTACTAAAGAAACCTATTGAGAACTGCTAAACTGCAGTTTCCAGTGCAATCATCACAGTTCATTAACACCTTCTTTTTTTCTGTTCGATTTCTTCTTTCTTTTTTGATTGGGTTTTGACTCCTCTCCTCTTTAACATATTTGCAGAGGCAGTTCATTTTAACAACAAAAAACAGTAAAGTGCTCCAAGAAGTGGTAAACTGAATAATATGAAATAAATACAGTTTACTAAAGAAACCTATTGAGAACTGCTGAACTGCAGTTTCCAGTGCAATCATCACAGTTCGTTAACACCTTCTTTTTTTCTGTTCGATTTCTTCTTTCTTTTTTGATTGGGTTTTGACTCCTCTCCTCTTTAACATATTTGCAGAGGCAGAAGCTGGTGCAGAGGAAGTAGGGGAGACTTTGGCTTGGCCATAAAAGAGAGGAAATAACTTAGGTGGTCCAGAGGAGGGAGGAGGTCTGGCTGGTCCAGAGGAGGATGCTGGTCCAGAGGAGGGAGGAGGTCTGGCTGGTCCAGAGGAGGATGCTGGTCCAGAGGAGGGAGGAGGTCTGGCTGGTCCAGAGGAGGATGCTGGTCCAGAGGGAGGAGGAGGTCTGGCTGGTCCTGAGGCAGGAGGTCTGGCTGGTCCTGAGGGAGGAGGAGGTCTGGCTGGTCCTGAGGGAGGAGGAGGTCTGGCTGGTCCTGAGGCAGGAGGAGGTCTGGCTGGTCCAGAGGGAGGAGGAGGTCTGGCTGGTCCAGAGGGAGGAGGAGGTCTGGCTGGTCCAGAGGGAGGAGGAGGTCTGGCTGGTCCTGAGGCAGGAGGAGGTCTGGCTGGTCCTGAGGGAGGAGGAGGTCTGGCTGGTCCTGAGGCAGGAGGTCTGGCTGGTCCTGAGGGAGGAGGAGGTCTGGCTGGTCCTGAGGGAGGAGGAGGTCTGGCTGGTCCTGAGGGAGGAGGAGGTCTGGCTGGTCCTGAGGCAGGAGGTCTGGCTGGTCCAGAGGGAGGAGGAGGTCTGGCTGGTCCAGAGGGAGGAGGAGGTCTGGCTGGTCCAGAGGGAGGAGGAGGTCTGGCTGGTCCAGAGGGAGGAGGAGGTCTGGCTGGTCCAGAGGGAGGAGGAGGTCTGGCTGGTCCAGAGGGAGGAGGAGGTCTGGCTGGTCCTGAGGCAGGAGGTCTGGCTGGTCCTGAGGGAGGAGGAGGTCTGGCTGGTCCTGAGGCAGGAGGTCTGGCTGGTCCTGAGGGAGGAGGAGGTCTGGCTGGTCCTGAGGGAGGAGGAGGTCTGGCTGGTCCTGAGGCAGGAGGTCTGGCTGGTCCTGAGGGAGGAGGAGGTCTGGCTGGTCCTGAGGCAGGAGGTCTGGCTGGTCCTGAGGGAGGAGGAGGTCTGGCTGGTCCTGAGGGAGGAGGAGGTCTGGCTGGTCCTGAGGCAGGAGGTCTGGCTGGTCCAGAGGGAGGAGGAGGTCTGGCTGGTCCAGAGGGAGGAGGAGGTCTGGCTGGTCCAGAGGGAGGAGGAGGTCTGGCTGGTCCTGAGGGAGGAGGAGGTCTGGCTGGTCCTGAGGCAGGAGGTCTGGCTGGTCCTGAGGGAGGAGGAGGTCTGGCTGGTCCTGAGGCAGGAGGAGGTCTGGCTGGTCCTGAGGCAGGAGGTCTGGCTGGTCCTGAGGGAGGAGGTCTGGCTGGTCCTGAGGCAGGAGGTCTGGCTGGTCCAGAGGGAGGAGGAGGTCTGGCTGGTCCAGAGGGAGGAGGAGGTCTGGCTGGTCCAGAGGGAGGAGGAGGTCTGGCTGGTCCTGAGGGAGGAGGAGGTCTGGCTGGTCCTGAGGGAGGAGGAGGTCTGGCTGGTCCTGAGGCAGGAGGTCTGGCTGGTCCTGAGGGAGGAGGAGGTCTGGCTGGTCCTGAGGCAGGAGGTCTGGCTGGTCCTGAGGGAGGAGGTCTGGCTGGTCCTGAGGGAGGAGGTCTGGCTGGTCCTGAGGCAGGAGGTCCGGCTGGTCCAGAGGGAGGAGGAGGTCTGGCTGGTCCTGAGGTGGAGGCTGGTCTAGAGGAGGGAGGTGGCCTGGCTGGTCCAGAGGAGGTGGTGGCTGGCCTTTTGGTTTTCCTGGCCTGTTGTACCAGTTTGTTTGCCATCTTTGATGACTGCACCCTTGTTGCCTCACTCAGCCTTTTCTCCTTTTGTGCCTGTTCTTTCACTTTCTTTTTCTGCAGGTGTAACTGGTAATTTTGGTATGATGACAGACAGGAACGCCTCAAAGGCTGGTCTATGGTCATAGTTGAGGCTGTCCAGTCCTTGGCTTTCATTGTGGACTTAACAACTGCAAGGCTCTCATAAGTTTCCACATTCATGGAGCACCTGTCGGCTTCAAGGATGTCATCCATTAAATTGAATGATCCTTCCACCAGTGGGCCTGTGAAAATGGAGAGAAGAGCTTTAACCAGCTTACACAGGCTGGGATACCTCACACACCTCTCTGGGTTTTTCAGAGATGCAACATGGCTCCACCAGTTTACATCCACTCGGCCATTCTCTTCATCGTAGGTCTGGGCATGATGTACCAGGTCTACATCAATCTGGTATGCCTGAACCTCTTCCTGTAGTTGACCAAGCTCTTCTGGAGGAACAGCATTAGGCAAGGCCTCTCCTAATGTGATAAAAGCTCCGCAGACAGAGTCACACTGCATTAGAGATGGATTCAGAGCACACAGTGAGGATACTATGCTGTTGTCCAGTGGTAAGTTTTTGAGGAGGAACTCTGCTGCTTTCATGTAGCCTTCTCTGAGAGATTTGTAGGTATTTCCAACCCATATCTTCCTCTCCACACGGGCCTTGTTCATTGCAGAGTAGCAGAACTTTCCAACACCAAGCCTTTTGTCTGCCAGTTGCAAATCTCTACTCCGGACATCAACCTTGAGGATCTCCTTTGCGCTCAGTGGGATAGCGTTTGCCTTCATAAACCTGCTGAGAATCTCTCTCACAAGGGCCACCATTTCCACATGCAACAAGTGCACCATCGGTTTGTCATGTTGCAGTTTTTTCACAAAGCTCTGGAATGGTGGAAGGACACCTGCAAACACAACACAAAGTATAACTGTAAGATAATTGCAATATAATAGTAATTAAAATTCAGAACAAGTATTTTGAAGGAACTGAATAATTGTATTCAATTGTATTCAGAACTGTATTTAGTTACAATTACATTTTTAATGGGTGGTATTCAGAATAGTTAAATTGAAGGGAATACTTTTTGATGGATTTGCATGCTCTTGAACTCACATTTTGTACACAACTTTAGTGATGACAGTACAGCCTGGGTGTGTGTATGTATACAGTATAATGTATTTGTTTGTATCTTATTTCTGCACCATCTTGTTTGTTTGCTGCTGTGACATCATGTGAATATCTCCAGTGTGGGATTAATATAGTCTTATTTTATCCTATATTAAGATACCTCTGAACAAGTCGATCATGACCTTCATTCTTTCAAACTCTGTGAAGAGCACAGCAATCCGTGCCTTCCGGTTCTGGTTAACCTGTGTTCTCATTCGGGATGCTGTGGCCTGCTCTTGTTGAAGTACTTCTATTCTGGCCTTTTCCTCAACTGTGAGCTCATTTTTCTCAAGCACTTGGTAAAGAAGCCTTCTGTAGCACACATACACAAGCACACTTAAGTAAAATATACATACATATCCACACACACATCACTGAGGACATTGTTTCAAAGCAACACAACATTACATACAGCGCTATGGCCCACAAACTTGTTACAGATTAACAGAAGCAGTTCATTAAAAATACATATGAATTGAATAAATTATTATTTGTATTACCTGTATTTATGTTCTTTGTTTGGATCCAGCACATGGTAGTAGTGCACCACCAGTACATCCAGGAGCTCGTTCAGCCTGTTGCACACCTCCAGCATTTGAATAAATCTGTTGCTGATTGGTCTTATTAAGGTCCTGGGCGGGAGATGCAGCAGACTCTGGAACTCGGCAAATATCTGCTTTTGTTTTGGTGACTTTTCGATGTCATAATATAGATCAGAGCAGAAGTCCTCTATTTCTGACTTGAATGGGCTCAACACGGCCTTGGCAGAATTTGCCACCATATGCACAGTATCTCCAGAGATGTCGAGGAGGTAAGGATTTTCCTTCCTAACTTGTGTCTCAAGTCCAGTCTTCTTCCCTCTCATGACAGCACAATTGTCCAACAGAATACTGGTTACTTGTTTCCACTCCAGATCATAGCACTGCAGGACATCTTTAAGTTCCATCATAAGAGCTGAAGCATTGCTAATGTTTACTTTCCTGCTTGCAAGATGTTGTGTTATTACTCTGGCTGCATCATCATCAAAAAAGCGAACCATTACATTAAGTATTTTTTCCATGTTTTGGGTGGTTGCTTCATCAACATTCAGAGAAAACATACATCCTTTGAGCTGATCAGACAGACGTTTCTTGAACTCTGGTGCTATGCCATGTGTGTTCATATAACTGGCATGCTGATTGGAAACGGACAGTTTTGTTAAAGCATTTTTATCAACCGCTACTTTTTTACACAGATCTACGAGCGGTTGAGCGATCGTAAATGATAAATCGTGTTCAGCAATGAACGAGCACACACGTATTTTCAAGTCACAAACACGATCGGTCATCGGGGCCGCGACGTCCGCTGTGGCTGTTGCTCCAGGCAAACGGCTTGTGTGTTGGAGCGCGCGAACAGCTGCTTTATGCCCGGCGTCTCCTTCGTGACGACGAAGAACTTTTTTGCCGCTAGTTGCATAGACTAGCTTCTTGGAGCACAACACACAAAAACAGGTACCAGGCTCCCTTAGCTTCTGGCACCAGCTCCCAAACGGCTTGCCGTCTCCGCCCTTTTCCTCTATCCACGCCCAGCGCCACTTGTTTTTAAGGCCCTTGTCAACTACGACATCTTCCCCTGGCTTCATGAATTTAGCCTCCATTTTTCTGATTTCAGGAGAAACAGCCGCCGACCATAGACTGTAGCCGCCGACTCGACTCGGATGCTGCGTTCAAGACCACTCGGAGATAACGTGTTTGTTTTTTTTGTGCGCGCGTGTGTGTGTGTGTGTGTGTGTGTGTGTGTGTGTGTGTGTTTTTTTTTGTTTTTTTTCTGAATCATAGTCAAACGCCGGAGATCCGGCACGGTGCCGGAATACTTTAAGCCCTGCAATTTTCTGTTTATTGAGGAGCAGAAGAGCTTGACGCTTTTATGTGGCCTTACTGGCCTCAACTGCAATACTTATTTCACCATCGTTTGATTAAAAAAATTGGCCAAGGGATGTCGGCTTTAACGGCTGTCAGCCACAGCATAGGTCCGCAGGGCTGTGGCTGCAAAGTGCAACCTGAATTCAGAGGAAAAACCTAACTTCTGTGTATATATATATATGTTAATATTTGCAACATATCTTACAGCTCACACAATATTAGGCTATTTAACATCGGCTACCATTAATTCATTGTTATTTATTTATTTGGCATATTTCCTGCTGAACATTTTGGCCATTGATATTGCCTGTCAATTACACTTGATGGCCAAAACCTGGCATATTCTGGCTAACCTAAAGTCTGAGCACGAGATATTTTTCAGGCATACATGCTTAATTATGTCAGGGCTGACTGGTATTTTGCATGTGCCGACCTCATTTGCAGGGCCAGACCCCCCCTGAAAAGTCAGAAGATCAGGAGGAGGGAGAGAAGACAGACGAGCCAGAGGAGGTAAGTGCAGGGGATGTCGCACATAAAGAGTGATGCCACAGATGCAAGCAGGTACTCAAATAGGGAGAGAGAGAAAGAGATAAAATGTATTTGGCGGTGAACACTAATCAGGGCTGTACACTTACTTTTTTTAGGTTGTACTGCTGGAGCTAGCAAGTTAAAAAAATGTGGTAGCGCACCCGGGTGGACAAATAAACATATTTTATTGGTGAAATTCATTTGATATTGATCAGAAATTCAGTGACATATTGTCACATTGAATGACAATTACATTGGTTCTTTAATGTTTAAACTTGAGAAATGAACAGTGTTGAAGAGAAAAGAGCCAGCTGATAACGAGGGAGAGATAGAGCATTTATTTGTATTTGAAGTTATTTTAAAATTATTAAAGGGATAGTTAGGATTTTTTGACAAAAAAACAATGAAAGTAATGAGTATTAAGTATTCAGACCCTCTTCAATTTTTCAAACTAAATGGACGGCACCTGAATGACCTACATGTGTGACAGAAAAGGGTCTGAATACTTATGTTCATGTGATATTTCAGATTTTCTTTTTTAGTTAATTTACAAAAAAATTCTAAAATTCTGGGTTTGGGCTGTCCTCGTGAGGTACTCAGTGGAGATTCATGAGGAAATTTTTTTTACTTTGACACAAGGCTTCAACATAAGAAATAGTGAAAAATTGAAGAGGGTCTGAATACTTTCATTACCCACTGTATATATTAGATTTTTTGGTTGTTACACAGCTGGTTCTCCATTTCTTACTTATTATAGTTTATTTTTCTTTGTAACAGCGAAAGCTCAATTTTTATTAATAGTTGTTATTGTATTTATAAGCTATAGATCTACCTTAACACAATGTAAAAATGGATTATTCTGTAATTGGAAAATTGTATTTGAGAGTATGTTTTTGGTAACTGTTTTTGGTAACTCTTTCAGGAAACGGTCCAGTGCCCTTCAGACCCAAATGTTCCTCCACTGAAGAGAACTGAGAGTGTCTTTGTAAGTTTGCAGACAAACCAGTGTGTACTTTGAAATCAGTTGTGATGACAAAATTACGAAATATATTATTGTTGATGGGAAAGGCGTAATTGGAAAATTTAAGTGGGAAATATTCTTTAAAAACTTACTAATTGACTCCCATCTGACTTTTTCTTTGCTAGCTTACAAAGAAAATGCCTGGGATCTCTGAAAATACATCAATGACAAGCAGTGAAATAAGTGAGGATGAGTATGTGCCTAGTTCTACACCAGAATCAGAAGTATCGGAGGAAGAACTCAAACTGCTGAAGTCTCCAAGAAACTACAGTTCATCGAATAACTCTGATGTTCTACGCTTGAAGAAAGGTCGTGTCAAGCCTGTTAAATGTAGACAGAGCACATCTTCCTCTTCCCAATCCATGGCAGATTGTGAGTTATCAGAATCCTCCAGTGACATGGATGTAAAAGTCTTGAGGCTGCATGAACTGAGGAACCTCAGAGAGTCGAAATGGAATGAACCTCTTCTTATCCCCTACTGTGAAGATGTTGTGAGACTGCACAACCATATTGACACAGAAAGGCCCAAGTATCGATCCAACCTGGAAACTGCACCAAATAAGAGGAACTGGTTAAGTCTTGCTAGACTAACGCTTTGTGAAGTGATCGTCTTCAATCGTAGGAGAGAGGGAGAAGTTTCAAAGATGTCCTTGAATGACTTCATGTTGAGAAACACCTTTGCCAGTAATCCAGATCTTGACCTTGCCTTGACTGACATGGAAAAGAAGCTCTGCAAATACTTTGAGCGTGTGGAAATCAAAGGTAAGCGGGACAAAAAGGTCCCTGTCTTACTCAGCCCAGACATGGTGTCCTCCATACAGATGCTGGTGAATTATTGACGCCGATGTGATGTGCCAGACGACAATGTGTATTTGTTTGGTAGACCTGAGGCAGAAAGTCACCTCAGAGGATCTGATGCCATCCGTGCTATCGCGTGTGACTGCGTGTGAAGGACCCTCAAACATTGACATCGACAAGGTTAAGCAAACAAATGGCAACAATGTCACAAGTTCTGAACTTGAAAGAGAATGAGGAGGACTGCCTTGCAGGTTTTATGGGTCACAATATAAGGGTCCATCGACAATATTATCGGCTTCCTGAAGGGACATTACAAGTTGCCAAAGTTGCAAAGTTGCTTATGGCCTGTGAGAGAGGAGAGCTATCACAATTTAAAGGCATGACATTGGACGAGATTAACGTTGATCCAAATGGTAAAACCTCACCTTGCACACACTATTTTTATCATTTTAATTTGTGATGGTTTAAATGTGTCATAGGTTTGTCATGCTGGTTCACAACATTTTTTGCTGTGTTTATTCAGAGGAAGTACCTAAAGACGGCTCTCTATCTGGAAGTGAAGATGAAGATGTGATGTCAAGTCTATCCTCTAACTCATCAGGTACATTCACTGAACTGATGGTTCTCGAAGTGGGGTCTGGGCACTCCCAGGGGTTCCTTTTATGAGTGTTTTCCCTCATTTTGGAAGTTTTGTCCGTGATTTTCTAGCCAGGCCTTAGTGATATAGTGAGTGTTTCATAGCCTATTCATTTGTCACTCTTCAAAGAAGGAGCCGAACTCAATAAAGTGTGCTTATAAGTGATATCCTCTGCATCTGAGTCCTCATTTTTGTCCAGGCCTGACATTACACTTTGGCCAGTATGGACTCAGCAGGGATAGAACAGCTCATGGCAGCCCTGCGAGCCCAAGAAGCCCAGCTCTCCCGTCAGGAGGAATTCCAGACCGCCATGGCTTCCTAGATGGGGCTTCTCTCCTCACAACTTCAGGGCCTGCATGATCATCTAGTGCAGACGACTACAGCACCCGAGCCTCCGGTAGTAGTGGCTGCTACACCAGTGATTCCCGTCCCGACTGTGCCCGTCATTGGAGCAGCATGTGAGTTAGCCCCGCCAGCACAATTCTCTGGCGAACTTGGATTATGCAAAACATTCCTTATAGACTGCTCCATACATTATGAACTAAACCCCCAAGCTTTTCCCACTGACCGATCCAAGATTGCATTCATGATTTCCCACCTTGCTGGAAGAGCCAAGGCATGGGCCTCGGCAGAGTGGGCCCGAGATTCGCCAGTTTGCAGATCCCGCACAGAGTTTGAAACGGCGCTGCAGAAAACTTTCGACCCGGTAACGACCAACCGGGAAAAGGCTCGGGAGCTGAGCGGGCTGAAACAGGGCAGCGACTCCGTATGTGACTACGCCATCCGGTTCCACACTTTGTCGGCGGATATTGGCTGGAATACTACGGCCTTATATGATGTGTTTCTGAAGGGACTGGCAGCTCCTATCCAAGACCTTCTGGTTCCCTTGGACCTACCCACAGACCTCGACTCACTCATCGCACTCGCAATCCGGACGGACAACCGAACCCGCCAACTCAGGCAGCAACGCATCACCAGACCCACAACGGTGGAGGGACCCCTACGCACTCAAGCACCAGTATGGTCGACCACCCGTCGATCACCGTCATTTTCCCCCTCCAGAAGGAAAGGGAGAGCCCATGCAGCTGGGGAGAGCCCGACTAACACCTGAGGAGCAACAGAGACGTCTACAGGAGGGCCGCTGCTTCTACTGCGGTGAACCCGGTCATCTCGTCGCCACCTGCACTGCCAAAAGGACTATGGTGGTGAGTGAATTCAAGGTTTCAGGCATCACCTCACGTACTCTCACGACAGTCCAGGTAATGCACCACACCACCACTGAACTCAAGGCGCTCATAGACTCGGGGGCTGATGAGAGCTTGATAGACTGGGATTTAGCAGAACAGCTGGGTCTTAACACAGAACTTTTAGCTAAGCCCATCCGAGCTAAAGCCCTTAATGGACAGGATCTTTTCACGATCACACACATCACAGCACCTCTCAAATTGTGCATCAACAATCACCAGGAGAACATTCGCCTTTACGTATTCAAGTCACCTTCTCAGACTCTCATTTTGGGACAGCCATGGTTACATCGCCACAATCCCCATATAAATTGGAGAACAGGAGAGATCCTGGGCTGGGGAGGGGACTGTGTGAGCGACTGTCTGAAGCTCTCGGTGCGAGAGGAGGAAGTCACAGGCATTAATTTGATTTCTGTTAATCCCGTCACAGATCCCAATTACCCGGACCTGAGCTCCGTGCCTCCCTGCTACCACCACCTTAAAGAGGTGTTTAACAAAACCAAAGCCCTGTCACTCCCTCCTCATCGACCTTATGATTGTGCCATTGAACTGATTCCAGGCTCCACCATTCCCAGAGGCTGCCTGTACGCGGTTTCTGGGCCAGAGAAGAAGGCCATGCGGGAGTACATTGAAACCTCCCTGAAAGCAGGACTAATTCGCCCCTCCTCATCACCAGCCGGAGCCGGTTTCTTCTTTGTGGGGAAGAAGGACGGCTCTCTAAGACCCTGTATTGACTACAGCCCACTCAATGACATAACCATAAAAAAACGCTATCCACTTCCTCTTATGTCATCTGTGTTTGACCAGCTCAAACAGGCCAAGGTCTTCACCAAGTTGGATCTTAGCAACGCCTATCACTTGGTGCGGATAAGAGAGGGTGACGAGTGGAAGACTGGGTTTAATACCCCTAGTGGACACTATGAGTACAAGGTCATGCCATTTGGTCTCACTAATGCTCCTGCCGTATTCCAGGCCATGATAAACGATGTGCTAAGAGACTTTCTCGACCACTTTGTGTATGTATATTTGGACGATATACTTATCTACTCCCCTGACCTGACTACACACCAAGACCATGTAACTCAGGTATTAAAGAGACTGCTAGAAAATAAACTATGTCAAAGCAGAAAAGAGTGAATTCCATGCCGACACTGTCTCCTTCCTGGGCTTCATCGTAGCTCCTGGAAGAGTGCAGATGGACCCGGCTAAAATTAGCGCTGTGGTCGAGTGGCCCACACCTGATAGCCGCAAAAAGGTTCAGCAGTTCCTTGGGTTTGCTAACTTTTACAGGCGGTTCATCAGAGGCTTTAGCGCAATAGCTGCTCCTCTCCATGCTCTTACCTCCACACAGGTGCAGTTCCACTGGTCTCCAGAAGCTGATGCTGCTTTTCGGGTCCTCAAGCATCGATTTACCTCGGCCCCCATCCTCACCCTGCCAGATCCTCGACGACAGTTCGTGGTAGAGGTGGACGCCTCAAACGAAGGGGTCGGGGCCATCCTCTCACAGCGGTCAGAGCAGGATGGTAAGATGCACCCTTGTGCTTTCCTGTCACGGCGGCTATCCAAGGCGGAGCGGAAGTACGACGTTGGTAACCGGGAGTTGCTGGCGGTCAAACTAGCTTTGGAGGAGTGGAGACACTGGCTCGAGGGGGCTGACCATCCATTCATTGTCTGGACAGATCATAAGAACCTAGAATACAATCAAGAAAGCTTTGTTTGTCCCGGTTGATTTGCGCCCACAGGTGATCCACTGGGCCCACACCTCGCTGCTTTCCTCATCACATACCTCATCACAGCCAAGCAAAGGAGGGTCAAGACCTGTGAAGAAGGCTAAACCCATCAAGAGGACCTGGACAGAGGAGGACCATGAGTCATGAGATACCACATCACAGCCAAGAAAAGGTATTTGACCAATAACCTGTTTCAGTGGGTGTAACAATCCACTTAATACACAATTCATAATTTTTAATTATAAACTTCGTTTAATATGAGAGTACTTTTACTCTGTCATTTATTGGTTTTTAAGCTGTGCTCTAACTTGTCTATTTAACTTTTACCTCAACTTTCTTTCTTCAATGTCTGCACCAGGAACAGTTGCTGTAATTTTGTTGTCTGTTTATATATAATTTGATGCAAGATACACAAATCAATATCCTCATCATACCTGGAGAAAAAGCTTGAATGTTGAAAATGTATTTGAAAATGTGGTTTTCTTAAAGTGTTCAAAGATGCAGTGCTTTAAGTGAACTTTTCTACCATTGTATCTCTGTTTTCAAGGAGGGTCAAGACCTGTGAAGAAGACGAAACCCATCAAGAGGACACGTACAGAGGAGGACCATGAGTCTGATACCTCATCACAGCCAAGAAAAGGTATTTTACCAATAACCTGTTTCAGTGAGTTATTTTCTAGTCTCATACAGACATTGTTGGTTTCAGGATGTCCACTATTCCTACAATTACTGGTACTTGGGGGTGTGATGAAACTCAACTCACACACAACTCAGAAAAGACAGTATGACATTTTCAACTAAACTTTGATGAAAATCCGACTGAGGAAAATGGTTTTATTTTACGGACACAAAATGCAAAGCAGTATTACTTACCAAACAGTAGCACCAGTAATACCTCAGCAAACAAATTTAAAAAATACAGAAAGGAAAACCAATGTAAAAAGAACACAAACTGTAAAGTTGCCTAAACACAGGCCAGTACTATTTGAACATAAATATTGCCCTCCTTTCCTTCTGGCCAGCAAACTTCTCAATCCATCAACATTCTATTTCTCCGAGCTTATCAATTCCTCTTATCGATGCCCAGGGATGTGATGTTGACGTACGAAAAAGGCGGAACACAACTGCGAGGGCAGTGCAGCCTCCAGAATGTCTATAGTGCGCGCGCACACACACACACACACACACACACACACACACACACAGTAAATCACCCCCACCAACCTTTATTTCATCGTATTTTATTTTTCATAGATTCATCAAGAAGGAAGAAGATGTGGAGCAAGGAAGAAGTCCAAGCTGTGGAGCGGAAGCTGATGCACAGCATTAAGACTGGCAAGGTTCCTGGTAAAGCACAGTGTCTTGAATGTATCCATGCATTTCCAGAGGCACTTAAAGGTAGGACCTGGGATGCTGTGAAGTACTATGTGAAAAACCGTATAGACACTTGGAAGCGGCGGTCTACAAGTTCATGCCAACTGTAAGATGTTCTCTTGTTTTGTGTTCGAAAGAGAGGCTGCTAATGCAGCTCTTGCAAAGTGACCACCGTTTGATCTGTTACAGCTGAACCTCACAGGTCAGTGTTTGAGCAGATCACTGCTGTTAGAGGAACTTCAGAGTATTCAATTTATATGCAATTCTCTCTCTTTTATTTATTTATATTATACATACACACACACACACACACACACACACACACACACACACACACACACACACACACACACACACACACACACCTCTCCTTCACAAATTTATCAAGTGATGTGATCAACAGAGCTACAACTCTTTTCCAACTCTGTGATACCAATCACACTCTTGCAGTTCTACACATTATCACACTTGCTCTCCCCTGCTAATTCTTTTCTAAATTTTACTCACTAGCAGTTGTCAAGTACAAACATACCACTGTACACTACTTACACTAATTACAGTAAATGTATCTGTCAATACAGTTGTTGGATGTAGTTGTGGTCTATTACTAAAGACCTGACATATACCCCATGGCTTGGAAAGAAATTTTCATGCCATTCTCATCATCGACCCTATGACCTTCTATGCCGTCATCACTCCACTCTCCTCTTTGCAAGACTCTCTTTCTGCTGGGAGCCAACAGTACCTTGTGTTCCACAGATACAGTGGAGTTGGTTATGCTGTTGACAGAAGCCAGGAAAAAAGGTCATTGCCAGTAGGAAATTAGGTCCGTTTTGCTCGAATTGCTTTAGTTGCAATGACACAATAAGAGTGTTAGGGCATGCCCCACCGTGCGTGGACTGCGAGGGCCCGTTCATCACTGCTTGCAGTTTTAATTATTTTTGTGTTTCTAAAAAGATGGAACTCAATTTTTGTGATGTTGGACTGTAGCATGTGAGGGGTGCTTTGTTTTGTAATCAAAACTTATTATTGATGGAGGCAAGTAAGCATTATTTGAAGTATAAAAAATATTTCTCCTTAAAAACTGTTTACCTTGTCTTGTTTGGCGTCATTGTTTTCAGCACAACCTCACTTGTGTGACTTTCCAGTTATTTTTTCATTTTGACATAATGTATTACACATTTGACCTAAAATCACACAAAAAAATACAATCCGAGTAGGAAAAAGTTTAAATTTATTACTGTGAACACTGTATTTTTCCACCAATAAGAAAAGGGGGTAGCCATATTTTTTTGCCTGCATGCACTTTCGCTTGCGAGCACTTTCCTGAGAATAGCCCGTTTTTACCGACACAAGTTTGAAAGAGAGACTCAGCAAGGCTGTGTCTTGCTGCTACATCACCTTCTCCGTCAACTCCAGAGAGTTCTGATTGGTTGTTTTGAAAAATGCTCCACCCATACATGAGCAGGGTATAAAGGGGGCGAGGAACAAAGGGCCTTTGCTTTGCTGGTGTAACTGATTACATCAGTTGTAATTGAACGAGTTTCATCCCCCAATCTTGCAAGGTAAGCACTATGTTAGCTTTCGTAAGAGCAGAGTATACATTGCTACTTCTTAAATGTAGCTGTTAGTTGGTTTGGAAAGAGTTTTGAACACAGCATAATACATTGATAATACATTTGTGGAGGGGCGGCATGAGCGCCCGCCCAAAAAAAAAAAGCGAGCAGACATTCACCCACAGTAACCGGCTCTGTAGCAGCCGCCTCTGGGCTTATCTCATCTCGGCGGATCGCCCCCGGTGCCGACCCGTACCGGCTGGCTGGCTTACATTTGTTTGCACTCATTTCATCCGGTTTTTGTATTGCTCATTTACACGTCAAGTCAATTATGTTATGTTGCCGTGTGGGGAGCGGGTGGCTGGGTACCCTCCGTTTTGTAAAGGTGCGCCTGCTGCTGCTGAGAGTCTCACATACAGAGGTGGAAGAAGAATGGGGAGGGGGAGGGGGGATAGGTTCACCTATGGACCTCAGCTCTCCCTACTGGTGCGAGGAGCAGTGAAGCGGGGGGTTCAGAATCAGAATTCCTTTATTAGTCATGCAAGCTAGGACCACCACTGTCTGTAGTTGTGACCTTACAAATATGTTTTGTCGTATCTGAGTGATAGTGTGTTTCTTGTAGTAACATCGGGTATGCTTTGTACTGTGTCAATAATGGTTATTGTTTGTTTATAAATAGGGAGTGGAACCGGTCTTAGGCATCATGTTAATGAATGGCCAATCTCTCCTGCTACGGGACGCCCCCACAAGTTGGTCATTCCAGCTTTGTCCCCTGATAAGCAGGTAATTATTGCGAAACTGAACAGAATCCTCTGTGAATGACCCATGATGACAATTTTAATATGTTTTGTGTTGTGTTAGTTTGTGCTGGTTGTTGGTGACTTTCATCTGCAAAGCTGTGTGGATGGCATCGCGGAGCTTCCAGAGGGTCGTGTTGCCTTTGGTTTCATGTCGACACCAGGTGCCAGTGCAGCTGACTTTTGGATGGAGGTGGAGCAGGCAATTGTGCCTGTGGTCCCTGACGCTGTTTTTTGCTGTGTTTTGGCTCCGGGCAACACCCTCACAGCTCGCAGGACCATCTTCGAGGCAGGGGACGACCTTGGCAGGCTTCTCGCCACTGTCTGCAATAGGTGGCCCAAGGTAAGCCTTTGTGGCCTATATTTATTCTTTATGATTTGAAAAAATATCTGTATGACTTTGTATTGTAGGTGATTTGGATGTATGATTTGTAGAACAGCTTTTTATGTAGATTCATTAAGTAAAACATTGAAGCAGGAATGTAGTTTTGTATAATTTTATGTTTTGTAGGTCTATGTTCTCGACTTTTCTCGACGTCGGAACATCGACCTGAAGCTGCAGGACCACCTTAGCGATGTTTATCATAGCCACACTCATACTTGGGGTATGCGTATAAGAGAACCATCTGTTGCATGTAGATCAAGTGATGTTGTTGTAGACAATCTGCGTTGAAGAAATAATATAACTACTATACAATTGCTTACTATTTTATATCTACAAGGTCACATCATTGCCATAATGGCTTTGTCATTGTCTACTTTCTAAATACATGAGCAATGTAATGAATATGCTGGTTTTCTTGTGTAGGTTTGAAGTACTACGACATTGCAGCAGACTTCCCTTTTGGCGAGCGTGACCTATGGAGCAGAGATGGTGTAAGTACAGAAATTGTATATGAGAGGCATATGTGGAAGAGGGAATTATACTTGTTGTTATAATATCACAAGATAAATTCATGACATCACATTGATAGGACATTGTTTGTAAAAGTCTGTTGAAATGTGTTGTTTTTGCAGTTCTACTTGAGTGACAATTTGGGGATGCCGAGACTCATGTCTTAGCTGGCTTCTTCTGCATATATACAGTTGCAGGAGCCTGCACCCAAGGCAGAGGTCTCCCCCACGCCATCAGCACCCATAAGACACATCAGGCCAAGAGTCGTAGTGACTGGGGAAGTCAAGGTGTCACGTCCACAAGACCCTTTCAAGTGGTCGCTTGTTGGAGGCAACCAAAAGGTAATAAAATGTGTACTATAATTCTTTAAGTTGATGAAAAAGTGTTTTTTTTTTACTTATGTCATGATACATGTGCAAGACTGTGTCAATAACAAAGTGACTAAAAAATTGGAAGTGAAATCTGATCATCATAGAAAAACTTACACCACATCTTTAGCTGAAGTATTGATGTTGGGTAAGGGTGTGCGTGTTATGCTGTGCAAAAACGTGGATGTTTCAGATGGTCTAGTTAATGGTGTCTGTGGCATTGTGACAGACTTTGTCTATTTAGAGGTTTTTTTCTATTTGTCAGGTTTGGTGATTCAAGATTTTGAGGAAAAGGCCATTTATTGTAAGGACAACATTAAGGACGCAATTCAGAGTATGCCGCCCTTCGTGACACAGAAAAGCATTAGGCCCACATTAAACACAAGTAGCTGTAATGTCTTTTTAATGAATGTACAAAGTTTAAGGCAACACATCTGATTTGGCATCATGCGCACAGCAATTACAGCTTCACTGTATTGCTGTTACAGAAACATCGCTACCTCCTGCATCCTCATTAGAAACGGTAAACATTGATGGCTTTACTTTTCATAGTAGTCCTCGAAGTTTATCGTACAGTAGTCACCTTTTTCACATTCTCAAAATGCCGCCATTCAATTTGGAATGTTTAATGTGTCAGTGTAATATATGACATATTAATTTAATTTGTCATTTAGCGACCACCATCATATCCCATGTCTTTGTTTAAAGAAAGGCAACTTGCTGAATTGGCTAGAACCAAAATATAGCACTATTGCTATCATGGGAGATTTCAACGATAACATGTTCACATCATCAACTATCTGCAGATTTCTAACAGACCAAGGCTCAGTTCAATGTGTGACGCAACCGACTACAGAGAAAGGGACATTAATTGATCATGTGAAAACTATACAGTATGACATTGAATGTGTTGTTTCACCAACATATTTCAGTGATCATGAGGCAGTTGTGTGTTCTTTTAACTGTAGAAGTGTTGTTACATGAAAGACCAAGAGTAGTAGATGGTATCCCCCTTTGCGCGCAGATGTGGAATATGCGCGTACACGTGAGAAAATTGCATGTGTGGGCGTGTGTGACCACACCTCCTGTCTTGGTCCCGCCCTTGGTCCCTCCCTCTGTTTAGCTGTATATAAGCCTTGGTCATTTGTGCTCATTTACCCCCGGATTTCTTCTGAGCAACAAGGAACCCTTCGCAGTCATGGCAAACGGTGGATGTATGGATCTGGATCAGGCTTGTGTTGTTGATGGTATGTCACCCCGTGCATACCCTAATGCCACCGTTGTGGATGCTCCCCGTCCCAAAAAGAGACGTGTGATGGGTGGCCTTACTACCAATGCTAATACTGCGCCAGGGTCGGGGGTGGATCTAGAATACATGGGTCTAAACGGGTATGTTTACTCTGTAAAGTATCACGAAGGAAGAGTTAGGTTGAGTGTTGGCTGGCATTCATGCGTTGGATTTGGGGATGATGAAACACAAGGTGGTAGCATGTCTGTGAAAGATTGGAAGTTGTTTCGTTCTGTTGTCTGCTCAGACCTTGATCAGCCTGGCTTTCCTGAGACAGTTTGTGTCGCAGATGGTTAGTGCTACAGGTCCGGAGCTTTATCGGGTTGTGTCCGATCGTTTTTTCTGACAGTTAGATGATTTTGTTTTTCTCAGTGTGTGTGAAGATAGGGAGAGGTTGATTGCGACCAGAGGTCGCGAAGAATGGGAAAGACAGCCGTACCCTCTCACACTTGAAGAATATGACTCATGGTTCAAAAACATTTTCTTTATCCAGTGGTGCGACTGGCGATCTCTGCAAAGGGTGTTTAGAGAAGTTGACGAGGCCATCAAAAAAGACAGAATCATCAGTAGTTATGAGAGTATTAGAAAACGCCTTGTTTTTGATGATGTTGCCTGGTATGCAGAGCGGCCTTCTTCCTACCTTGTGTAGGCCGAAAATCATCAGACACTCCGACTACTGAGAACAAATGGTAGGCATATTATGTGTCATTTTTGTTTGCAATCATACTTATGTGAATGTTTATTTCTACTCTATATCTAAATATGTTTTTTTTATTTTTGTTTTACCAGACTACAGCCCTGCATCTCCAAGCCCTTTCCAATCACTTCCTTCATTTCCTCTTAAGCCGTCACTGTTTTGGTCACATCCGTGGTCACCTTCGTCATCTACACCTTCATCTACATCTCCTCCTACTCCATCTCTGCTGGTGCGGACCCCCTCGCCTTGTCCATCAGTTTCTGACTCACAAGATGTGATTTGTGATACTCAAGATGTGGCTAGTGCCCAAAACAACGGAGTGGGGTCTATCGTGTTCATTGACGGGGTTAAAACCGTTGTCCTACACCTCTTCAACATTGTTGTATACAAGTATTGGGAGGAGCTCTGTTATGGATGTCAGATCAACCATCCCAGTCAGAAGCATCATGACTGCATATGGGGGATCCCTGATTTTTTTTCTATGAGAGCCGGTTTGACCAGCTCACAGAGAGGCTGTGGACTGACCGTTTTATCCCGGCCATTCAGCGCTTCTTGAATTCAAAACGCATCTATGTCCATGAAGCCAGAATCCAAGGGGCTGTAGAAGCTTTTCTACACGAGCTGAAATCAGTCAAGTGGATCACAGATAAAATCAAGGAAATGTATGACACAAAGATTGGTAATGACTATATGAAAATAGCACAACTACGTGTTATAAGTGACTATTGGAGAGGGCTAGATCATTGAGGTGTGCTGTAACAACAACGTAAAGTAGCATCAACAGTCGCTACGTTATTCTTTTTCAAAAAAAATTGATTATTCATCATTTTGTGTGTGTGTGTGTGTGTCTGTGTGTGTGTGTGTTTTTAACTGTGAAATAAAAGCCTGTGTGAGAAACATATTCTGACCACTCCATCATTATCATGGAAAGCACAATGCAAAAGATTTATCATGATCCTGCTCATCCGGGAGGTCTTGGAAGTATCTACAAGCTTCGTAATGCCGTCAGGGGTTACACCTAGGCTAACCGATGTTAAACGTTTTTTATTGGGGCACGACGTCTATACACTTCATGCCAAAGCTGCAAGACATTTTCCTAGGAACAGGGTGTTGGTTGGCGGGATTGATAAACAGTTCCAGATCGATTTAGTGGATATGGGTGAACATTCTACTGAAAATGATAGTGTGAGATACTAACTAACATGTATTGATGTGTTTTCTAAATATGCATGGGTCCGATGTTTTAAAAACAAATCAGGCATGTCTGTTACAAAAGCTTTTAACAACATTCTGAGCGAGGGTCGTATACCTGCCCTAAAAACTTTCAACAGTTGTTAGATCAGTATAAAATCACCCATTTTTCAACACTAAATGAGACTAAGGCTAGTGTGGTGGAGCGTTTTCACAGAACCTTCAAGACTCGTATGTGGAGGTATCTATCATCTGTTAATTCACGTAGATATGTAGATGTGGTCCAGGACCTTGTTGATGCTTATAACAATTCTCATCATAGATCAATAAAGATGCCCCCCCGCTCTGTAAATAAAGACAATGAGAAAACAGTCTAACAATTTATATAAGCTGAAACTTTCGAGAGCATCATCCTTTAAATTTAGTTTGGGGCATAAAGTGAGAATTTCAAAACTTTGTGGGGTGTTTAGAAAAGGTTACGAACAAACCTACCACGGATGAATATTTTACAATAGCCGCATGTATAGCAAGAGACCCGCCTGTATACAGGCTATTAGATTGTGCGAAATTGTGAAAGGGACATTCTATGAGGCAGAGCTACAGCTAGTGATTATTGATAAAAACAAAACTTTTAAAATAGAAAAAATATTGTCCAGAAAGAAATTAGGTCGTAAAAATATGGTCTTTGTTAAATGGTTGGGGTGGCTTGAGAAATTTAACTCGTGGCTCCCTGAAAAAGATATTGTAGATGTGTGATAAAAGGGTGTACTAACTCCTTACAGAGTCACTTTGAATATTGGCTCATGCATATCAGAGCTATGGAGAAAATGGATTTTATGTCACACTGCCTAGTAATGCTTCACTACATGTATATCCAAATAATAAGATATGGCAATATAGGACTAAATTAATTAAGCTGATAGTCCTGAACGAACCATATGAAGTCTGTTATTGAAATCCAATATCCCCATGTATGGAATAGTTTCCCGGCAGCGGATGCCGATGTGGATATCTACGACTATAAAACACAGAAGACATATACTATATCTCTAACAGTGGGTTTCTATGAGACTATACCTAGAATACTGAAAGAATTTAATTCAAAATGCATAGTAACCCCGTTGATATCCCATCTAAGTCTGGTGTACAACATTACAAATTTTGTTAATTTAAGGATACACTTTAACATTTAAAAGGTCGTTTAGAAGAGCTACTAGGTTTCAATCCAGGGGAGCCGGTCAAAATACCTATCACCCTAAATTTTAGGAAACAATATACTGCTCCACACCCCGCTGATATTCACGCAGGAACGTATAATATATATCGCTGTAGCGATATTGTGGATTATCAACTATTGGGTGATCGCTATGTGCCACTTCTCCGCTGTTTAATGTGTCGGACGAGATAAGGCGTATGCCCACTCTGACTTATGACAAGCCACACTACACATCACTCTCCAAATCAATTATTGATGATAGAGATCTCGTTTAAAAAAACGATCAAAATCAGTATATACCTTTTGCATTTGTAAAGTCAGTCATTGTCAAACTACACTTCAGACCTGTGAGGCAGTTTTTCTAATCACTAATTGGAAAAAAAAAAAAAAATGGCACTCCATTTACACGCGATGATGGTAGATATATGGGTGTGTGACGTGACATGGCAATTTTGCTGTCTTCAGTGTCAAACATGTATAAATATAAAATATTTTTGTCAAAAACCCTCTCAATATTGTGCAGAAGATTATGCTTTATGTGAACATACTCAACATTTAAACAGTTCACTCATTTTTTCAGAATTTTCAACCAAACACAACAAAACTCATGTCGTGTGACTGTCCGACACTCGTTCCTCAAAGTAAGAACTTGAATAAAGCTAAGAAAAATAAATGCAAAAATTCTCAAAACAATACAGAAAAATAAGACAGATGTCTATTTGTGAGCCTACTCTTTTCAAAGTCCAAGCATAATGTTTTGAGTCAGTTCTGATCAAAAAGATTTTGTCCCACAAATCACAATCACATGGTGTGACACCATTTTGGGATAATTCAACGGGCAACTGTTTTGACACCCTTAGGAATGAGAGGTCCTTCTTCAGCAAGGTTGTTCAGTACTATCAATACCAGGTTTCTGAGGTGAGTTATCATTTTTATATTTTCAATAAATCAGATTTTGTTGGCACTCTGACAAAAGTCCCACTTCTGGATGTCTTTTGGTGTGACACATTTTTCATAGAAATGCAAAAGAAATTTTATATTTTTTGTCATGATTACATGTAAATCTATGTTGCTTTGTCACAGCTAGCATCTTGTCAGCATGTTAATGTGTAGCTACAAGACTCAAGGTTGTGCTAAATGCAGAAAACATACTATGGTGTGACTCTTTATCATATGGTGTGACCTGTCTGCCTGTCACGCCATATGATTAGATTGTCACACCATATGATACGAATTGTAATTTCCTGCAGATATAACAATAAATAACAAAGTCCAATGTATGTTTTGTCCTTTCAAACATTTGTTTGGGTCCATCATCACATAAAAGCTGTAATTATCCACAATAGATTGTGATGACTAGATTTAGTTTAGTTTAGTTTTATTCGGTGATACAGATTTCTAGTTTATCAGACAGACTCAGCAGACCCCTTCACAGAAACCTTAGAATGCTGTTTAAGTCTAAACAATGTTTTGTCTTCGTCTTAAACCATACATTCCCTTTTCTTTTGTCAGCTTGAGGCAAATAATGACACCCTGCGAGGAGAGAGGAGTTGCTGAGGCAAAGAAAAGAAAAGTAAACGACAACGGTCTGTTTCCATTCGCTGACCAATAGGAAGGTCTGAGGGAGGGTTTTAGAGGGTGCCTTCCTTGTTGATTCAAAAGGCCTTGGGGCAGATTTCTTGAAGCCTGGCAATACATGATATCTAAAATATCACTGGAGTAGAACACTGTAGGCAGTGCAACTAAGAGGAACGCAGTTATGAAATGCAGAGAATCTCATCTCATCCCTAATTAATATTTCCTGCCATATGAGTGATCAGTACTCACCAATAGGAAGGTTCATACATGGTTTGCATTGACACATGGCGACATGATCATATGGTGTGACGCTATATCATGTGGTGTGACATTCCAAATTGTGAAGATAACATACCTTTATTGATGATAAAACGTGAAAATGTTCATGGAATACATAGGAAATAGTATGAGCAAGAGTCACAAATATTTTTATAATTTTATAGCAAGGTTTGTCACAATGAATAGAAAAAACGTTGAAAGACTGACGACACAGGTCTCACATTGAGCAATGCTTTAGAAAATACACAAATTTAATTAATTTTCACAAAACTATGATGGATCACAGTTTAGTTATGATAAAGGACTTTGATAAAGTGAGTAACTTAAGAAAGGTATAATCCATTTTCATTTTATATACAATTATTTCCATGTCACACCATATGACGATTTTAGGCACTAATGCAACAAATTGTCACATAACTTCTGATTCCAATTGAAAATCTAAAAACAACATATGTTTCTATACAGATGAGAGTTAGTGGACCAAAAGTCAATCATTTTTATGCCTGTTATTTGTAGTTTTTGAAAAAACACTTTTTTCTGGTGTATATGTCACTGACCCATATGACCTACTACATGAACCAGGCGGGGGGAGATTTACCAGGATTTATAGGGAGCAGTACCCAATACGGTAATGGGTTAGGAGGGATATTTCGTAGTCTATTCAGGATGGCAGTACCTTTGTTAAAAAGTGGGTTCAATCTGGCAAAACCCGACTTAAAAACAGCCGCTACAAACATTATGGGGGATGTTGTGTCGAATATAGCAAGAAATACACTATCAAGGCAACAGGAGGGGAGTGGTCTGATGGTAGAAGTAGAAGACCTTTGAAAAGACCTCCTTCCAGACAAGGGCGTAGCCAAATGGGTGCTAAAAAACGTAAAACCGGTGTTAAAAAACGCAAAGCCGTCAAAAAACGCAAAGCCGTCAAAAAGAAGTCAACCACCAAGAGACGCAGAGCTCTAATCAGTCGTTCCAGGACTTTGTCTAGAGACATATTTTAGGGTACAACTCTAGGAATACAACCATGGCGCTCATTCATAACCAGTCTGAAGAATGTGTGAAGACCGAGTTGGATCTGTTTACAGTACCCTACACTCAGACATCCATTGAGAAATCTACTTTTGTTGAAATCCCACCTAATTCTGCAATAACGGACACTGGACCTCTGGAATTTTACATATCGGCTAGTGGGGAGGATTACCTAGACCTGAATGAATCATATCTTTTTACACGTGAGGATTGTAAATGCAGACAGTACAAACTACGTCAAAGTGCCGACGTAGAATTTATAAACTATCCAGGATGTACATTATTCTCACAGGTAGATATAATGTTGGGGGATAGACTTATAACACAATCCTCCAACACATATCCATATCGCGGTATAATTGAATGTTTGATTAACTATGGATGGGACACTTTGGATACGCAGTTCAGTACCGGTTTGTTTTGTAAAGACACTAGTACTCATGAACGACGCGTCCATAGTTGGAGACAACGCAGGGTTGGCGGCTAGAGGAGAATACACCGGAGACAGCCGAATCGTGGAGTTAATCGCCCCGATACACTGATTTGTTTTTTCAAGAAAAACTATTGCTAAATGGTGTCGATATTTCTCTGAAATTTATACGGTCAAAGGACGAATTTTCTCTTATGACGCCGGGAAATGTACAATTTCGAGTTAAGATTATGTCAGCCAGTGTATTTGTGAAAAAGGTATCTGTTGCTCCAACTGTACGTCTGGCCCATAGCAGGGCTCTACAGCATAGTAATGCTAAATACGCTATAGACAGGTTGGCTTTGAAATCTTTCTCCATACCTGCCGGAACCAGGGTGTGCAACCAAGAAAATCTCTTTATATTGGTCAGATCCCTAAATTTGTTATTGTCGGTTTTGTTGATAACGAGGGATATACAGGAAGTTATGCGCACAATCCGTTTAATTTTGAGAACTTCGATACAGAGTTTATAAGTCTTTACGCCGACGGTCAGTCTTTTCCTGCAAAACACTTTCAACCGTTCTTTCAGAGGTCAGTACATAAGAGAGTATTATCAGCTGATTCAGACCACCGGACGTCATCTAAAAGGCAGATCGTTGGCCATATCACATCAAGATTTCGGAGCCGGTTACACATTATTCTGTTTCAATTTGGAACCCGATGAAGGGTGTGCAGGGAATGTGTCACTAATTAAAACAGGCAATGTGAGGCTGGAAGCTCGTTTCAGAGTTCCTCTACCATGCACTGTTAATCTCACTCTAACAAAATTACTCTAACACTCTTGACAAAATATGTCTTCCCACAGTTTGAAGGACCGCTCACCACCAGACTAAAATGGATGCTGTAGTCTGTCATCAAACCCACGATCAGATCTAATATCCATAAGGAAGTGTAGTATAATCGGCCAGCACCCTACGTTTGTTGTACACAACCTGAACCTTCTTTGTAACTGTCATTCTTGAGATGGAACCTCTTTTTGTCTCGTTTGATTGTTTCAGAAACAGTCACCATGTGTGCATCTGTATTCTGATTGGTCACAAAAGATTGTACTAGACCCAACAGAGACTCAGGGGTGACCACTGCAGCATTTTTAGCGTTTAATGTCACCCCCTTGCATTTGACCTGCGTTTTGCCATGTGCTGTGTGATAGGCATAGCACTTTGGACCCCCCGATACAAATTTGGTGATATAATCTTCTTCAGGGAGTCCACACACATTACCATCATTCAGCTCATCAGTCAAATCACCCAGGTATTCACCTATGGGTGGGTTCCACTCCCCCGGCCGTGAAGTAAAAACAACACCGTCAGTATCAGAGTAAAGAACACGTTGTAACTTATCCAATACGTCATAGAGCATGAGTCGTGCGCGGGCTGTGGTCACGGCTCCTATAAAGATATTTACATCTTTAGTTCTGGAGGCCCTGACGTCAGCATGACACCATTGTACTATAGCCACATCGTCTGAGATGAAACAAAACTGCCGCACATCATAATGATCGCTAAACATCAGCTGTGTAAATCTGGCTGGTTCTGTTATCAACTCACAATTCGGCAGGTTATTCCTCATGCTAAATCTACCCCACAATGAGTTCAGAAGAAGCTTGTTGCAACTCCTCACCGCCTGGTTTACGCAGATTTTATCTGCATCTAACTGGATGCCCTCCTTTTGGAGATAGTCATTGATGTATCTTTCTTTCTCCTCAGGTGTCTTGACATGTCCCGGATAACCAGAAGCCTCTTGCTTGCATTTTAGAAATGTCTCGACATAATCACTGAACAATGTGTCAGTCTTGTTGGGAAAATGCCACACTTCATCAATACGCACTACCTGGTATCCCTTCTCAACCGCTGTCTGAAGCTCAAACGAGACCCACACACCCGACAACCGTCTGTCATCGTCACTGTGTGTACAGGCACTCGTCTGGTTCAGCGCCTCAGCACATGTACGGCATAGCGGGAACATAAGTTTATTGTGACACCTATAGGGCAGGACAGGATGGTACAAGCCTCTCGGCAGGAGCACATCACACTTCACAAACCCAAAATAGTTATCGAGGGAATCAAAATTCCTAAAGATAATCTCGGGGTGACCTATTGGATACTGTTATCAGCCGGGTACAAACTGGTGAAGTCGTAATATCTTACCTTCTCACCATCTGACACCTTATGATACAGCTTCATGCCATTTGTACGACCACCAAACAGCGCCTGTCGGGGGTCCAAACGTTCTGGTTTCTGGTAATCTTTCAGAAATGTCTGGTGACTAGGGCTAGTCTTTTTAAGCCTGAGCCATTAACACTCCCACATCACTATGACTTTTTTACCATAGACATCCTTCAAAGCTTTAATCTTTGTAAAGAATGCACAGGAGAGCTCACCAAAGGTGTTTCCGGTGACTGGATTCATAGACTGGACGTGGCATTTGAGACACCCATGGTAGAAACAACCTGCAAATTCGTAGCACGTATTTGTATCAGCGTGATAGCCATCCACATAGTATGGGCCTATCTCCTTTTCGCCATGATTGAGCGCATGAGCCATCTCGATCTTCTCAGTATGATGCAGGTATTCAAGCCATTCTATAGACGCATTTGAATATGTCTTATTCTGCTCAAGGTATGCCCCATCATACATGAGAGCGAGTGTGTCTTTAGGTAGAAACAGTGTTTTGAATACCCCCATACAACTGGAGGCCAAGGTGGTGTATGCAAAGGGGTCAAGCTGGGTGCATTTGAGAAAAGTATCTCGGTAAATCACACAGGCTCTGCGCAACACTTCCACGTCGTTCATACAGTAGCGACGAATCTCTGTATTGAAATCAAAGGTTTCAGTGCGCACTGTGTCATACCAGGTCATGAATGCTGTTTTCTCTTTGTCAGTCATGCTGTCATAGCCGTAGTAGTGCGGTTCTGGGTAGGGACCTACATATAACTCGTGGCCCTCTGTGTTGAACTTATGGGGGAAATAGCCTTTCGACATATCCTCAAACCCCAAGGCTGCTGGTATTTTCGACAAGTGCATAGGCAGAAAGCTAAAGGAGTTTATCCAACATTGTTGGTATGCTTTGTCATACATTAGAATGACCCTGCTGCCTCTCATCATCAGCTGTGGGGTGATTCCTTGTTTGACAAAGTATTCCAGCAGAATGTAGTTGTCAAACCCTGACGCGTTATGCGCTATGAATGTATGGTTCTTATATTCGGGTTTTCTGAAGCGATCAATCAATCATAGTTTTAACAGTTCGTTCCCTCGCAACAGAACCGTTTCTTTCCATCGAGATCTTTTATACACGCATAATTTGCCTCGTGTTTACCGCGTCTCAAAATCAAATATTTTGTATTTTTCATGCAGTTCTTTCTTCAAAAGGTTGGATATAACACTGATGCGGTGCCTTACCATCCAATTTGTTCTCGCCGCAAGTGTCGGCACCTAATAGGTTGACACTTGTGAGCTTTTTCTCCTACTTTGTAGATTCTACCGCATGTCTCACAGTAGTTAAGGCTGTCACAAGGTACCAATTGGTGTTCTTTCTCAAGCTGTTTGTGTTGGTTGTAACAAAATGTGGAATTGCATATACATTTGCACTTATCACATTTCCTGGTACTGTTTGGTTGATCAAGACATTCTGTTGTAAAACAAACATTACATCTGAGATCGCAGTTATGGTACCGGGTGCTTCATGTTTCATAATAATGACAGACATATGAGACACCCCAGAACCCCGTCTGGTTTTCTATCAGATAATAATGGTTATCGTGTAGATAGAGCCATACACTGGCTGTGTCCAAATTCAGGGGCTGCAGCCTTCAAGGCCGCGGCCTTAGCGGTCCACGAAGGCCGCGGCCTTCGGAGAGACCTTGAAGGCCACATCCACCGTTGTTAAATGGGACGGTCTAGCCTTCGGAGTATTTCCTGGTTGCGTCACCAGGTGTTCATGCATTAAAGTCTGTTTTGGTTCAAATCTATCAAACGTGTACATTTATTTGTGTGTGTACAATGTGTCAAATCTGAATTGAATTATCAACATTACAAAATAAACATGAACCCATTGGTGAATAACAACTATGTTTACCATAGCATTACCAGCTTCACGTATTTTAACTGAAAGTTAAACTTTGGAGGTTTTATAGTCTCTTGAAGTTTAACATATCTGGCGTTGGATGTTCAAATGAGTAAAAACCGAGTATAAACCCATTACTTAAATTTAAATGTCATGTCTGCGCCACTTGATGTCGCCATTTTCTCTTGCTTCCTCTTCTGTTTCGGGACTGAGCAGCGGTGCGCAAAGGATCTTGGGATATGTGAGGCCGCGAAGGATAGTAGCGGTGCGTCCTCCTAAACGAGGGTGGGGAAGGCTGCATTTGTGGGCTGCATGTGGCGCAGCCTTCGAATTTGGACAGCCTTCGCGCAGCGTTGTGACGTAATTGGCCTTCAAATGCGCCCTTCCTGGGCTGCAGCCCCTGAATTTGGACACGGCCAGTGTCTCTGTTGTATGCGTCATGTGTTTTGTAACACAGCAATTGTTTACGGTCAGCAGCATGGTGGAAGATTAAGATTTTTGCATTTATATCCTCCTTGAATTTTGCGACATCAAATGATACACGGCGAGTGAGATCGTGCATCACCTTCCTATGTTTGTTTTCCGCATAAACGATTCTTTCGGCCAAGGGCTTATCATCTTTGTGTTTAAAACGGGCCAGACAGAGACTGAAACACAAATTATTATCTCCTCTATTGTCAGGGTTGTACAGAAAGCGTCCTCTCTTTGACACAATATCATTAGGCACTTTACGGAGACGGGCTCCACCGCTTCTTTTCTGTACCACCGTGACAATAAATTCCAATTCGTCATCAGTCATGGAGGTGTCATTTCTTTGCAAAACTTGTGAAATTTCTTCCATAAACAAATCTGCATTGTATTGATTGTCGGCGTTTAAAATAGCCTGCACGTCACTGGCCAGGGATGTACCTCTCAATACTGCATTTAAAATACTACCAGGATGCGCTCCCTCTAAAGGCCCGATCGATTACACCAGACAACCTATCCCTAACTCTCATGGGTACCAATTCAGGTCTATCGAGACTGATATCTCTGAAATCAAGCCGCTGACGCAGTTCATAGGCATTGAAAGTAGGTATATTCCTGACTTGTATCTGATCCTGCCCGTTTTCATCATCATCATGGGATGAATTGGCACCACGCACAATCTCACCATTCTGCTGTAAATCCCCATCTTCACTACCACTGCCTATCTGATTTACAGAACAAGGCTCATCAACAACACTACGGGGTTCTACCTGTCTTGGTACCGATGCAGATCCAGTCTGAATGGCATTGCCTACATCTCCATTGTCAGCAGCAGCAGTCCCCATACCAACATCACCAATACTAATATCAACAGGATTATTGACAGCGGCAACATCAACAGCAACAACGCCATCAATATTCTCATCACCAGCAATGTTATCATCAGTGGTAGCAGCAAATCCACCAACATTTTTCACCAGATGTGTCGTATGTTCCAAGTATGGTGAGTTTTTGGGTATGTTCAGGCCGCCAAATATGCGATTCCAGGAAAGGAAAAAAATAATCCTTACAGATACAATAGGGCCTCGCACTGGTCAGTGCTCGGGCCCTAATTAACAGTGCAGGGCAGAGGTGTTCTGAATTGGGCTTCCAGCCTCACATTGCTTGTTTTAATTAGCAACATGTTCCCCAAACATCATTCATCAGGTTGAAACAGGATAAGGTGTAACCAGCACCAAAATCTGGATGCGATATGGCAAACGATCTCTTTTAGATGATGTCCGGTGGTTTGTATCAACTAATAGTCTTGTGTACAGTCCTCTCTGAAAAAGTGTTTGAAACGGCTTTGCAGGAAAAGACTGGCATGTAGACTTTTAAACTCTATCGTACTTCTCAAATTAAACGGATTGCTCATATAACTCCCTGTGGCAGTACCGGCAGTAAGATTCTTACAGTTCAGCCCAACCTACATAAAATATAACCAAAATACATGTACATCTAGGGGGAATGCACAATGTCAGCTACTTGGACAGTAAACCAATAAACAAATGCCTCTTCAGGGATAATCAATGAATGCCTCTTCAGGGTATAATCAACAAATGCCTCATCAAACTGAAATGTGCTACTACAAGCCCCAGTGAAATAAAATGTCAAAACTGAAAGTGTATAGGGGATTGGGTTTCAAGGGGTTCAAGATTAAACAGTTTCCTCACTAGAATGACGTGGGGCAACCAAGAAAACACCATAGGGCATTAACAGACCAGCTTTTCTGGCTGGCCATCTAAAGGGGATGAGGTTTTCAATGAGTCAGGGACAGATCCAGAATGAGAGAGACAGATTCAGAATGAGTGTGAGACCCACCTGGATGCCATTCCCCGCCTCTTTTAAGCCTTCACAAAAAGGGCATTATCACACCATGATTGGCTGGGAGGGGAATGCCCCAAGCTGCTTCCACTGCTCAATCAGGAGTCAGTCTCCCCACCCTGCGCACAGGTGATCTGAATCTCCTGCAATTAGTCGAGAGGTATTTTGAAAATCAGCCCAAAACAAAAGAGATGGCAAGTCTTAAACAATGGGACTGCTATATCCCTGTATATCCCTTGTTATCAACGAATCAGACAACAAATTTAGGGATCTGACCAATGTAGAGATTTTCTTGGTTGCATATCCTTGTTCCAGCAGGAATGAAGAAAGTTTTCAAAGCCACCCTGTCTATAGCGTATTTAGCATTAGTATGCTGTAGAGCTCTGCTATGTGCCAACCGTACAGTAGGAGCAACAGACACCTTTTTTACAAATACTCTGGCTGACATAATCTTAACATGATATTGTGCATTTCCTGCAGTCATAAGAGAATTCATGTTTTGACCGTATACATTTCAGAGAAATAAACACCATTTAGCAATAGTTTTTCTTGAAAAAACAAATTGGCATGTATCGGGGCGATTAATTCCACAATTTGGCTGTCTCTGGTGTATTCGCCTCAAGCCATCAACCCATGGTTGTTTCCCTCTATGGACGCATGGTTCATTGATTACTGGTGTCTTTACACAAAAGGCCGATGCTGAACTGCGTATCCAGTGTGTCCTTTCCGTAGTTAAACAGCATTTGTAATCCTTAAGCTCAATTTATGGTTCTGCGTCAGGTCGACGGCGTAGCTACGTTCACGCAGATCCCTATGCTGTAGCCTGACGTGCACCTCCAAAAAAATCCTAACTACGCGTTGCGTTGACGCGGACCGCAAGCGCTGTGATTGGTCCGCTCAGAACGTAATTTCCGGCAGTTGCTTTTTCTGGTCTTTCTTCCTACACCGCCATTTTTAAAGTTCTTGTGGACCGGTAGGAACAATGGACCAAGCAGAGGAAAGAATCATCGAGGAGGTCAGGAAATATGACCACCTTTACAACTCCTCTTCGAAGGATTACAAAGACTGCCAAATGACAATGAACTCATGGAGAGAAATCGCCCAAAACACGGGGCTTGAGGTCGCTGAGTGCATGAGAAGGTGGAAGAACCTCCGGGACAAATATGTCCGGCTGCGAAAAAAACTCGCAACAAAAAGTGGCGACCCAGGCGGCCAAAAGGTGCCTGCCTTTTATCATTTCTTATCCTGGCTGGCACCACACGTTAAACACCGCGAAACGGATTCAAATTACGAGGCAAAGGTATGCGTTTTCTGTTATTAATGCTACATCATCGGTTATGTGTGTGCGCTTATGTGTAACGTTAAACATTAACAACATGTATTATTGACTACTGGTTGTAACCAAACAGACTAATCAAGCATCCACTCTTTCATTAAAAACAGACGTCATGCAGTTCATCAGAGAGCGAGACGGCCTCTACATCTACATCTACGTCGCCCACCGAGCCCCCCTGGTCTGTCACACCGGGTTTGCTTGCTCCTCCTGCAACTCCTAGCAGGCCACCGGCTTCTTCCCCAGTGGAGTCCCCCGTGTCTCGGCCCAAAAGGAAGAGGGACCAGCAGGACAACCTGTTTGCTAAGCAGATGACAAACCTGGAGGAACGTAGGATGGAGATACAGCAGAAGCTACTGCAGGGGGCTGATGAGTGCTCCAGGTTCGGACAAACGGTGGCCGACTTGCTTCGGAGGGTGCCAGAGGACCGGAGACCTGATGTGATGTTTAAAGTCTACGGGCTGATACACGAAAATAGACAATGATCGACCCCGAAGCTTTGAACTTTGTTGTATATAGTTTTGTAAATAGTTGAGATACAGCTCAAGTGTGTGTGTTGTATTGTTTTAGTGCACTTTGCTGTGATTTTTTAAATTATACTTTTTATATTACATTATACATAAGAATAAAGCACACAAGTTTGTTTTCAAACAGTTGTTTTGATATTTATTTTCAACACACAGCACAACACAGTTTACACACCATGCATAGTTCATTTACACAGTTTATTATTATCACTGATTGAGTGTGCCTCGGGACACCATCTCGTTTTGCCATGGCACGGTTCCTTGAGGTGACTGAAAGAACGCCATCAGGTCATTCCGAACAGCCAATGCCGCTCTGGTGGAATGGGCCCTGGACATCTGTGTGGGATCCACAGATTCGACGAAGTTTGAATCATTGGCCACCACTTTTCTCCACTCGCCAGGCTGCACTGATCCAGAACTGTCAGTGTCCACAAAATGCAGTGGGATGTATCTGCTGTCTGGGGTGCTCACCTCATGTGTGTAGGTGAGGTAGTTGTGTAGGACCACACAGGCTTTGACGACATCCACAGCTTTTTCAGGCCGAAACTCTATTGGTCTCCCAAGAATTCTCCACCGCGCAGCCATGATGCCGAATGTATTTTCAATTACCCGTGTAGGAACACATGCCTGTGTTCCTTTCTCTTTGTTGCTGAGGCCCTGTTTTTCTTGTTAACTCTGTTCATCTGGATAAAGACCCTCCACAGGAAGAAGGCGCCATCTTGTCTCCTGGCAGAGAGGACAGTGTTTTTCTTTGTTCATAAATACTTCAGATGAGGACACTTAATTAATTTACAACCCAAAGCCTTTGAATGAACTTTCTCTCCCTTCCAAACAGATAAATTCTTCCCACAGGTCAGTCTGAGTGGGCATGGGGTTACCCCTCTGCCTGTTCACCAGGAGTGACGAACTAACTGGTCATCAGAAGGTGTCAATACAGAGTCTTTACATGTGTAAATTTAAGTAACACGTCTAATGGCTCTCTCCCCCTTTGTCTTTCTCTTTCTTTCTACCTATGTCTCTCTCCTCCTCTCTAACTTCTAATTCACACATTAGAGTGAGAGGACACTGGAAACCTTTTTCCCCACTTGTTATTGTGATACTCCCGTCTGTTATTTACGACACATCTGGGGCCTCATGTATCAATGTTGAGTACGCACAAAAACGTGGCGTACGTCATTTTCCACGCCAACGGTCAGATGTATCAAAAGTGAAATGACCGTGGAAATGTGCGGTGCCCCACGCCAGCTTCATGGCTGGCGTACGCACGTTTCTACAGCTATTGTTCCTTTGGCGACACGTTGAGGTGATGCTGGGAAACTGTTAATTATGTGAAAACAATTAGTCCTCAGAGTAATGTGCACATCAGACACACATTAATGGACAATTAACACACACGTGTTTGCAATCATATGGATGGATATAAAAGCATGCGCAAAGTGATGAAAAAATGGCATTAACAATGGCCTTGGCCTTGGCCTTGTTAGAAGACATCGCAAATGGTAATATCAGACGTGAGAGGGTGTTTAGAGAACGGGAAGATCTGTTGGCAAATGACGACAACTGGCTCATGAGTCGTTTTAGGTTGCCGAGGCCAGTGTTACTGGAGCTGAATTGGGATCGTAAGAATGTCATCCAGGTACATCAAATTCCCATACAATGCTGTTGAACAGGCCAACATAAAAGCACAATTTGCAGCAAGAGCCGGTGTCCGTAATGTAATCGGAGCTATTGACTGCACACATGTTGCTATAAAAGCGCCATCACAGGATGAATTTGTTTTTGTCAACAGGAAATATTTTCATTCAATTAATGTTCAAATCATATGTGATGCGCAAATGCAGCTCACCAACATCGTGGCAAGGTGGCCTGGTTCAACGCATGACTCGTTCATTCTTACCGATAGCATGGTTGGTAACAGGCTGGAGGCTGGCACGGTGCGCGATGGGTGGCTTCCCGGTGATTAAATAATGTATCCGTTTAATTGTGCCCCGAATGTAAACCAGCACAATGCCCATTTGGGCACGTGCATTCAAATATATGCATTTGTTTTTCCCTGGTGAAAATAGAGCGGCAGAGCTATCTAACAAGCCCTTTATTGTCTCCTTGTGTTCAGTATTTGTGTCAATAAACGCGTGCGTAAAGTTGGAAATGTCACACTGCAGTAGCTACGGCGCACTTCTGCAGTCATTAATATAAGTGCGATCAGTCTTGTCAATCCTTGTAATTAAGTTGTTTTGTCCTTCTGTTTGTTCTCGACCGGAAAAAGGTGGCTTGTTCCCTCCAGGTTGGGGGAGAGTTCCTGCCTCAAGTGGAGGAGTTTAAGTATCTCGGGGTCTTGTTCACGAGTGAGGGAAGGATGGAGCGTGAGATTGACAGGCGGATCGGTGCGGCGGCCGCAGTAACGCGGTCGTTGTATCGGTCTGTCGTGGTGAAGAGAGAGCTGAGCCGAAAGGCGAAGCTCTCGATTTACCGGTCAGTCTACGTTCCTACCCTCACCTATGGTCATGAACTTTGGGTCATGACCGAAAGAATAAGATCCCGGATACAAGCGGCCGAAATGAGTTTCCTCCGCAGGGTGGCAGGGCGCTCCCTTAGAGATAGGGTGAGGAGCTCTGTCACGCGGGAGGAGCTCGGAGTAGAACCGCTGCTCCTCCACATCGAGAGGAGTCAGCTGAGGTGGCTCGGGCATCTGTATCGGATGCCCCCTGGACGCCTCCCTCGGGAGGTGTTCCAGGCATGCCCCACCGGGAGGAAGAGACCCCGAGGAAGACCCAGGACATGCTGGAGTGACTATGTCACCCGGCTGACCTGGGAACGCCTTGGGATCCTCCCGGAGGAGCTGGAGGAAGTGTCCGGGGAGAGGGAAGTCTGGGTATCCCTGCTCAGGCAGCTGCCCCCGCGACCCGGCCCCGGATAAGCGGAAGATAATGGATGGATGGATGGATATTTTTTTTCCAGTGAGTGTGCGCTGCTCCGACCCCACAGCGTTCACTGCCTCACACACAAGCTCCCACTCACATTTCTTTTTTTTGGTGTTTATCCCTGACGAGAGGCTACCAAATAATACAGATCTTCGTGTCTCGACTTCATTTAATAACGTTTCGGGCTCAGACTCGGTGAAGTTGCGCTTCTTCCCTTTACTCATGGTGTAAATCTGGCGGTGCAGAGAGGGGAATCCCCGGTGCAGGCCCTATTTAAATTAATTTGCATATTTAAATGGGGGCGTGGACAGGGAGGAGTTTAGCACTTCTACAGGTGCGCTCAATTCCACGTTGATTGGGATGTACAAAGGAAAAGTGCTTGGATCCATGCGTACGCACACTTTGATACATCTGATTTTTTTTGTGCGTACGACAGTTTCTGGATTCTAGCGTACGCCATGTTTCAGTAGGAAATCCACGCAAGTCTTAGTACATGAGGCCCCAGGTCTGACTATCTGTGGGACATTCCACCCAAATGGTCTCTGTGTTCCTCCAGATTTCAGACCATTTCTAATTAACCATTAAGTCAGGATCTCATTCTCTTAATTCCAACGGATTAAGAGTCAGTAAGAGAAGTTCATAAAACTGATCTTTCTCCCTTTTCTCTGTGGTGAAATTTGACTGAAGTCAAGTTTAATGTTTAAATGTGTCTTGTGTTTGGTGGAACCACAGTGCCCTCCAGTGGTGAGTCCGGGTACAAAGGAATTAGACTGTCGGGTAGCCTCTCGGGAGATACGTTTTTCCTGATTACTAGTAAAGTCTGTAATATGTTTCTTCATTTACAAGTATTAAGCTAGAACTAGAAGAAATGCGTATAAGTGATCAATTCTATCAGTTCTACTGTATCTTTAAGTGTGTTCATGTTGATCCAGTGTTAATTTCTTTTAAATGTTCAGCGAATTTAATCAGGTCATATTATTTCATTGTTAGATAAAGTCCATTTATTTTGCCATGGTAAGGTCCTGAGAAAGGCGAAGCACGATCTCGAAAGATTAAATTGTTTTAAATGTAATTCAAGTTTCGTAAGTGTAGGCGATTGATATGATCCACAGTGAAAATCGCCAGCCCTCCCCTTTGGGACCGCCTGCCAATTTGGACTACAAAACCGAGAGATCGCTCGCTCTCACTCTCTTCTTTTAAATTTTTCAACCTTTACCTTTTGTATTTTTGTGACACGCTCTTAGGCAGAAATCTCCGCACAATTGACCACGTGCGATTTTTACCTCAATCTCCTAATTTTGAGGAGGACGCACTGACCTTAAGTGCTTTCGTTTTTGTTAAGTATCACTATTTTACTCAGTAGAAGTTAATTTAACTTAATTCGTCTTATGAGTAATAACTGAGGACTCGCCCGGCCAGCGTTATTCTCTAGTTATTTTCGTCATGAAAGTTGAATTAGTTCGATCAAAAGTTCAGAGTCACCACTCCATGCAAGAAGAAGACCTTTATTACGACCAACACCATTTATAAAGACGTGCAGTAATTGCCTGCATCAACAAACCGTGTGAACGGTTTGCAACGAAAGACTTTTGCCAAGCCGAGACCGGCCTGCCTCCAACGCTCACAAGCAGTGCCATCCCGCTGGGCAGCGGACCGGGACCTTCCTGCTGAGTACTGGACGGACTGCGCTCTCCCTCCAACACCTGGACGAGAGAACCACCCACTGGGAGACCGGACGAGCTGCGACTTCCCTCCGGCTCTTGGACCGGCACTGCAAGCCCGCAGTTAAGCCATCAACTCCGGCGAAAGGTTCAAAGTGGTGGACGTCCCAACTCTCCAGGCAAAGTAGGCTAAACACCCATGCACACTGCTGGAGTCACACGCATGTTTCCTGAGTTGGTGTCTCTTTACTTTTCATTCATAGTAATCTTTAATTAATAAGAAATCCGGTTAGGGTCTCGTTAGTGTCAAAATTACTCCCGTAATCTTTGAATGCTTCCCAGACTCGCGACTTTACCATCCGCTCATGTCTATATAATCATTACCATGATCATTTAGTCTCCACATTTTATGTTATCATCGTTGTTTGCTTAAATCATCCTTTTATTCATCCTGATTTATTTAGTAAATAAACATATTTAACCGTACATCGTTGTCTGTGCAGGTTTGTTTTAATGTGGAGAACCGATGGAAACTGTGTAGAAATCACCGCTTCATTTGTGAGATTGAATAAATTGATCTGAAATTGATTAGAATTGATACAAGTTAACCTTGTTTAGTCGAATTTGATTAATTACCTCCGGATTATTCAAATAGATAAAACATCGGAGGTGGTGCCCCATTAACGAGTGTTTTATTAATCGCCAGTGATTAATAAATTACATTATTAATATTAAAGCTGCAAGCAGCGATGAACGGGCCCTCGCAGACCACGCGGGTCGGTGCGTGCTGCTCTCGTGGCATGTTGCTCTTGGAGCATACTGGTGTTGGGGAATGCTACTCTTAAGGCATGCTGCTGTTGTGACATGCTGGTGTTGGGGTGCGCATGTTTTTCCTCTAGAAAATTTAAGACATATCATTTCAGCTGTCAACACAGGTTTGGCAAAATGTTCGAGCAAAGCTTAAACGGTCTTTAAAGTAGTATTGTCAAAGTTGTTCACAGTTATTGAACTGTTTTCCTGTTGTCTTTACACAGCACGACCTGAACCTGATTGTTCGTGAAACAGTGAGTTTTTTTGCCTTTCAGCAGAAAGGGAGTGTTGCAGAGAGGAGAGAGGAGTGAGAAGTCATTGCAAGTAATTCTGACAACCAATGGCGTGCTTTTCTACCTACAAGCATTTGGGTTATTTGAGGTGTTTAGTGATTGATTCCAATTAGATACATTAACTGTACTGTTTGATTTTTTGAGTTTATTGTATTTACTCTAGAGTGATGTGCTGGTTTTAGGCTCATGCATGTCAATCAAGGTAGCAAAGATTTAGCAGAGGACAGTGTTTCATACTGTGAGCACATTTACCTGCTGTACATTGCTAATGCATTTAAAGCTTCTGTGAAAAGGCTTTGACATTTGTCATTCTGTTTGGAAGATGTTGTAATGGGTTTGGATTGAAAACTGGGAGGACTCCAATGTTGTCACTGTTAATGTTAGTTGGGATTTTCCTTAGCGTTTTCATGATTGTGATTGTAAAATGTATTGGTTTCGAAGAATACATTTATTGTGTTATCATAGAAATGTTAAGATTTTTAGTGATTTTTGTTTTATATAGTGTTTAACTTTAAGATGACACATGATTTGGTTTTTACAGACGTTTCCAAATGATTTTGTTTGTAATGAGAAGAAGCTGTAAGTAAGTTGTGGTTTTGTTTATTATAAAGTTGTTATTTGTGTCATCTGCCTGTTACCAGTCGTGTTTGTTGTTGCATGTGAACATATATTTTTGCAGCTATATGTAATTTGTATGAAATGTGTTATATAATAAAGTGTGATTGATGGATAAGAGGCAGGCTTTTTATTTGAAGTGGGTGATGCCATGGAAAGGTGTTTAGCTAAATATGATACATGTAACACAGATGACAACAGTAACATTTTTATTAGAAATGTGAGGAGGTACTTACATATGTGCCTGTGATATGTGTGACAGAAAGTGTGTGTGTGTGTGTGTGTGTGTGTGTGTGTGTGTGTGTGTGTGTGTGTGTGTGTGTGTGTGTGTATTTGTGTTGTGTCTGGGTTTTTGTGTGTGTCGGTTTTGACGCATTGTTTTGAGTGTTAGAAAAAACAAGCAGTGGTCAACACTGCATATCACAGTAAGGATATAGTTCAGTCTAACCCTTTTTACATGGGGACTCAGTTGCGTTTCGCTAATTGTCCGTTGTAGTTTGTGTAACACGGCCCCCATCTCCAGCGTAAAAGACAAACCACAGTGTAATACTCACAGGTGTCCGGCGCTTTTCTTGTAAAAGAGGCGTCACGGTACACGTCATAGCGATGACGTGTATGTTCTTTCAAGGTGTTTCTTTGGTATTTTCCTGATAATGTGAAGATATAGTCGCTGACTGTTTATTATCATGTAGATGGTGTTATAATGTGTTGTGCTTGACTTCGTCATTCACCAAACGTCATGGAAAGTGAGAAAGGGACGATTTGGGGTCTAAATTACACAATAACATAGTTGTTATCAGTAAACGTGACGCTGTCTGATTCATTCTTTCGCGGGTAGGGGGCTGTGTTCTTGGGCAAACTTCAGTGAAATGCAGTGAGGGAATATTGTCGCGGACCCGCGATAACGATTTGGTGAGTTACAGTTGTTTGCTAGGGATTAACGTTTGTTTTTCGGGCAGAAGTGTCAGTAAGAGTCTGTCGAACCGACATAGCTGAATGACATTTTCGACGTATAAGTGGTATTTGTTTACTGACATAAGTTGCTACAGACAGTACGATTTGCTACGTTATTTTGTTTTGGCTTGGCTCGTTGTTTTGTGTGACATTTGTCTGTATTTTGTCTAGTGAACGACATGTTTAGTTATGACAATGTTACATTTGCTGCGTGTGGCTTCCTGTTGTTGTTACGTTAAGTGCGACGTGATTGTCAGTCAACGATGGCTCCATGGACTTAGAGATTACGATAGGTTGTTTGGAGAATGTCTCCTCCCATACATTAGCGGGCTATAAAGTCTGCGGTACCTCTTCTTTCCGGTTGTTTTGTCTGCGGAAGAAAAGGTGAGTATCTCATATGTCGTTGACTTGTCGGACAATAGCTAATATGACGATATTACACGTTAACAACAGAACATAGCTGTGAGCAACACAGATGGTTGTCTCGCTAGGTCGTTATACCGTTCAGACAGTGTATTGAAAGTGTTTAGTGATGTTTAAAGTTAAGCTGGTAAGCTAGCATTGTGACTAACGTTAGCTATGATGTGGCAATGTTAGCGTTGCCAACACGCACAATCAAATGTGTGTTTTACAAGTAATATTAATGTTGGTGTTAGTGTGTGATTGAGTGATATGTATTAAGTGTGCACGGGTTGTGTGTTTTCATAGAAAATGGCTGGCGTGAGCTCTCCGATGAAGTTCGTCGAAGTCCATGACCCTGAGCTCGTTCAGCTGAGGCAGGAGTTTCAGCTCCTTTGTGTAAGTATTAAATGAGCATTTAGTGAGAGTGGTGTCATGTAATTTGTTTGAGTTTTTGTAGTTGTGAGTGTTGTTAGGTAAATGTGTGTATGTTGTGTATGTTGCATTATACTTCCACGGATCCCGAGGTGTCACCGCAGGAGAGATATTCGCAATGTGTCTCCATGGGACACAAAACAATGTCTATATGTTCTAAGTTGTTGAAGAGGAGCTTTGCGGCTGGTCAGCAGGTGGCTTTGCTGCGACATGTCGTTGATGAGCAGGAGCTGACAATTCAGCAGTTGAGGGCAGAAGTACAGCAGTCAAAGCAGGAGCCTGTGCGTGTTTCAGATGGTAAGTGTAGCTGTTGTGTCAGTAATTAGTACAAGTATAGGGAAAGTATGTGTGGGAATAACTGGAAGAGTTTGTGTAACAGAGTGGTAATTGTGGTTATTTGCAGAAGTAAGTGATGCAGAACTGTTAGCGGCTGGTGTGAATGGTAAGTTTTAAATGTGGTAGTTGGTGATATTTTCTCTGTGCCTTTATGTGTGAGTGTAATGAAAGTGTAATAACTTAGTTGTCTGTGTGTTTATGTTGTTTGTTGTAGTAGCAGAAGGTGAAGAGGCTGAGCCTGAGATTGGACCAAGTCCTCCTGGTGCCACTTAAAACGTTTTTATCATGTGTATTTATTTTTATGTTTATGTGTAAATATTTAATAAAGTTATTGTTTAGTATGTAACTGTGTGTGTTGTGTTCTTTTGTGTACTTTTTGTATGGTGTTTAGGCTGTTTGAAATTGACATAAGTTTTGAAACAGCAAACAATCATTATCTTACAGTGTTTGAAGTATTCCACATGTGTTAGTGTCTGTTAGTAGTTCTCTTTGTGTGTAAAAGGTGAATCGTAATTTTTGTGATGTTTGAGTGGAGCATGTGAGAGGTGGTTTGTTTTGTAATCTAAAAGTTAAAATAATTGATGGAGGGAAGTAAGAATTGTTTGAAGTATAAAGTGAAGTTCATATTTCTTCTGGAAAGTTTTTTATGTTGAGTTGTTTGGTGCAATGTTTTTTAGCACCACTTCAGTTTAGATTTTTGACTTTTAGTCATCTCATATTAGGGAAATGTACTTGTTACAGTAGCAGGTAGACGTACAATAAGTAGAGCAAGTTGACAGACGGTCAATACGTACAGGGGTCAACAAACAACTTCAGTTTAAAGTTAATGAAAAATGTTTTAATGAAGATACGGGAAATATAAATATGTAGGAGAATTAGAAATGGTATTATTGCACAGGGTAATTGCACAAAGTGGTGGAGGTAGGAATGTTAAGTAGTGCAATAATGAAAGGTGGTAATGGTGCTCTGACTTTTCTAGTAGTATTTTAATGTAGTCATTGTGGTAATATATTTAATTTAAAGTCAAACATAAAAGTACAATGTCAGTAGGAAAATGTGTGATTTATTACTGTCAACACATTGTGGTTTTCCACTAATAACAACAGGGGGTTGGCATGTTACTTTGCGTGCATTTAGTGGGGCTATGTGTCAATGCTAAATTATCTGAAATCTGTCATCTGTTATTTGTTCGTCTTTTTTGGTGTGTTTTCAATCGCCAGTGTATAGCAGCGATTAATTTTGTTGACGTAAGTATTGTGATGTTGGCACTGTGTCAAATGTTTAATATTTCAGACTGAAGAATTAGGTGGTACTTATGGTGATCTCTGTCCTTGTGACGGTATTATGCTCACATGAAGGCCATAGTGTTCCAACAATGTATAATATGTTTTGATTATGGAAAGCGCTGCGGAAAAGCAGCGGAGTTGGATTTGATTCAACTTTTGAAATGGTTTGAGCGCATCAACCAATCACGTCGTGAGACAAATTACTCCACTGCACAATGTAGTAAACACAGTGTACTAGACAGACTCTCGTCCTTTTCATTTAGAGACTGCATTATCGTCGCAGCTGTGTTTTGGTTAGTTGTCCGCCATTGTTTGTACGCGTACAGTTAAGCATCTCCGGTGCTAAAAAGCGACCTAGCCGGCGCTTCTGCTCCAAAAGAGGCGTGACGGTTCATGTCATGATAAAGACGTGTGTGTTTCTCCTGCGTCCTCCTCTTAATTTGAACATGTATTTACTGACTGTTTGGCATTCTATGGATGTTGTTATAATGTCTTGTGAATAATATCTTTACTGACGTTGCCTTTTGGAAGGTGGCAATTGTTTGACAAATATTTAATATTTCTGAATGAAGAATTAAGTGGCATTTAAGGGAATGTGTCTTTTTTGCGGTAATATGTCCAGCTGGCAGCCATAGTCTCCTAACAATGTGTCATATCTGTTGTTTATGGAAAACGCTGCGGAAAAGCAGCGGAGGTGGTTTTATTTAACTTTTGAAATGGATTTGGCCGTATTAACCAATTACGTATTGTGAAAAACGTGACGCCAGAGATGCAACGTTTCAACCTCTTCAATATTGATGAGCTCCAACTCCAAATACAGCTGCTCCACCTTGGTCGCCATTGTTTACTGTTGTTTACTGTGACCGGAAGAAAAAGCAAGGATTCGGCTATAACCCCTGAAACCACACAGCCACACCCCCCTGGCAGCATGGCGGTGAATTGCAGAGCAACGCGGTCCCTCGACGCAGAACTTCGAATGCTCAACGACGGCGTCACGTCGACGTCGACTTGACGCAGAAGCATAAACTAAGCTTTACACGTGTAAAAATGTGATTCATTTAGGCCTAGGTAGGTTACGCCAATGTCTGTAAGCTAAACAGCATTGGACCACTTGCATCCTGATGCCTTGATAGTACATTTCTTGCAAAATTCGACACAAGATCCCCCACTATGTTTGTAGTGGCTGTTTTTAAAATGGGGTTTAGCCAGACTGAACCCACTTTTTAACAAAGATACCGCCATCCTGAATAGACTGCGAAATATTTCCCCTAACCCATTACCGTAAAGTGTACTTGCCCCTATAAATCCTGGTAAATCTCCCCCCGTTTGGTTCATATAGTATGACATATATCTAGCATCATTGCGAGTGGACGGATTAGAAAAACTGCTTCACGGATCTGAAGTGTAGTTTGACAATATATTTTAAATGCAATTTTTAATTTCTTTTAATGTAATTTGTATGCCCCCGTAAAGAACTTTGAGTTGCCTTGTGTCTGAATTGTGCTATATAAATAAACTTGCCTTGCCTTACCTTACCTACAGGCCTCTATTATTTGGTCGGATGCATGAATGTTGAGACCTCAACCACATGTTAAATATCCTTGCAATTGATGCCCACCCAGAGGGCCTAATGTGGCCGGCCACCATTGATGGTTTATATAGGAGAAAACAAACACTCTTATCAGGTAACACTGATGTGTTGGAGAACCTCAAGCATTAAAGCAGATTTCTTATAACTAATGTACTTCAGTACCTAAATGTTCTATTATACTCAATGAGCCTGCATGTCCTTGTTATCAGGGCACTTTACCTAATGTCCCACTTTCGCCACACTCAAAGCAGGCATTAGGACCTTCCTTGGCCTCCTACTCGTCTTTTACGACCTCTGACTTCACTCATACACCATCAGCTGTGCCATCTGTAGTCTGTTGAGGCAGTCAGACATGGTCTGATCCTCATTTTGCTTACATGCTGTTACTCTGCCCATGTCCAGTCTCAACAGGGAAAGTTACTTTTATTCTGTCAGAGTTAATTTAATTTTTGTCTGTATTTGGCATTATCATTTGTCCAGATTGGGTTTGTCAGTCTCTGGTCACTTTCTAGGAAATTGCCAGACAACCTGGTCGAACTATTCTCCATTTGGTTTATGAGCAGTCATTGCAGTTCAGTGCTGGTGGGTTTAAACTGCTGATGGCAGAGTTTTGCTGCATATTCCACAACTGGGGAAATGAGAAGCGGCTTCTGTCATATCTTGGTATATCCTTGGTCTGTAGATCAACTGAGCATCTCCATTTCCTGAGACCACTTCCACCATTGGTGGAATGTTTGCCTTTTGTCTTTCCTAAAGAGGAAGGCACGGTTGCTGGGCTTAGTCCTCTTGCCACCCCTTGTTTGCCTTTGAGGTCTGGATGCAGGTGGGCTTTGATCTGGATCTAGTTTGAGGCACTGAAATGTTAGTGCATCTGTCCCTGCCTTTTGTTTTCTTTACCCAATATTTGCTCTGTAACCAGCATGCATATGCCTTTCAATTTGCCCACCTGCACCTTTTCGGTGCACCTTTCGGTTTTCTCTTTCCTTTCTCCGTTCACTCTTCTTTGCTTTGTTTCTCTTCTAACTTGGTCTTTAGGGCTTGAAGGTGTTTATGCCAAAGTTACCAGTACTTGAAAAACCGACAATCATTAACCCATATGTTGAGTTGGTCAACGCTCTGTTTACCATAATAGTTGATCAGATGTTGAATATTAGGAGAAGTTCTTAAAAGAACTTTATATCATTTCGTCTACATTTGAAGTTTTCTCTCAGAATATTTCTATGCAAAAGAAGAGTTGTTGCTTTTCATTATTTCATGCATTGTGTGGTGGTAACCAGTGAGCTCTCCTGGCCTTTCTTAGAGCAAACAGAGAGCAGCTCACACACCTCACTTTATAGACCAAGTAATTTGCCACAGGTGTGGCTCCTAATTAGCAGCCAGCAGATGAGGCACCTGACACACTTCGTGTATTTGCATCATTAAAATCTCCAAAAAATATAACATTTTCACTTTTAATAAACATAGACAGACATCAGGGGCCTCATGTACTAAGACTTGCGTGGATTTCCTACTGAAACATGGCGTACGCTAGAATCCAGAAACTGTCGTACGCACAAAAAAAATCAGATTTATCAAAGTGTGCGCACGCATGGATCCAAGCACTTTTCCTTTGTACATCCCAATCAACGTAGAATTGAGCGCACATGTAGAAGTGCTAAACTCCTCCCTGTCCACGCCCCCATTTAAATATGCAAATCAATTTAAATAGGGCCTGCACCGGGGATTCCCCTCTCTGCACCATCAGATTTACGGCATGAGTAAAGGGAAGAAGCGCAATTTCACCGAGTCTGAGCTCGAAATGCTATTGAATGAAGTCGAGACGAGAAGACCTGTATTATTTGGTAGCCTCTCTTCCGGGATAAACACAAAAAAAAGAAATCTGAGTGGGAGCGTGTGTGTGAGGCAGTGAACGCTGTGGGGTCGGAGCAGCGCACACTCACTGAAATAAAAAAAAAAAATGGTCCGACGTGAAGGTGGAGGTGAAACGGAGGATTTCGGCCCACCGCCGAAGCGTGACCGCAACGGGCGGGGGGACAGGAGGGGAGGAACTGACCCCCTTTGAACAGAGAGTGGCGGCTATTGTGGGTGACACAGCTCTAACTGGAGTTGTGGGGGCCCATGAAGGCGACACAGATCATCCCCAAGGTAAATGTGTTAAACTCAGAAATGTTGTCATTATACTAGTCGTACAATAGGCTGCTCACGTTACACATGCTCGTGCGTAAAGTTGCCAGGACATAACTACATTGACTCATGTTTAATTACTTCATTCTTTTTATTATCATTCATGAATAGACTATGAGCCAGGAGAGGGCACCTCCACCGGCTCCACCAGCACCATGCTCCCCGGCGTCTCCACCGGCTCCACCAGCACCTCGCTCCCCGGCGTCTCCACCGGCTCCACCAGCACCTCGCTCCCCGGCGTCTCCACCGGCTCCACCAGCACCTCGCTCCCCGGCGTCTCCACCGGCTCCACCAGCACCTCGCTCCCCGGCGTCTCCACCGGCTCCACGCCAGCTGCTGACGTCCGTCCGACTGGCCGTGTCCTCACACAAGCTGTGCTGGAATCACAGGAGGAATTTTGTGAGGGCAATCCGTGGCGTCAGTGATCGTCTAGATCAAATTACCAATGTCCTTTAGAGATATTTGCAACGCAATAAATGCACTTAAAAAGTAAATTGTGTCCTTGCCTCTTTACATTGTTGAAATCAGATGCTGCCGGGCCCGTATCGCTTCCCGGGGTGGGTCGAGGTTGACGGGTCCGGCATCCGGTTCCTCTGGTGGGGGGAGGTGTTCTGGCAGTGGTATGCCATGGAGGTGTGCCATGTTGTGCAGGACACCACAGGCCAGCACAATGCGGCACACCTTCTCTGGTGTGTACAGCAACACCCCCCCCCGACCTGTCCAGACAGCGCCAGCGCCCCTTCAGTTGTCCAATTGCCCTCTCCACCACTGCCCGAGTTCTGGAATGGAGGTCGTTGTACCTCCTCTCTTGTTCTGTGCCGGGGTTAGTGAGAGGGGTCAACAGCCACGTTCTCAGGGGGTAGCCACGGTCCCCTGGAGTTAAATGAAGGACGTATACAACATGTGAAATACTGCAGAAGTGCGCCGTGGCTACTGCAGTGTGACATTTCCAACTTTACGCACGCGTTTATTGACACATACTGAACACAAGGAGACAATAAAGGGCTTGTTAGATAACTCTGCCGCTCTATTTTCACCAGGGAAAAACAAATGCACATTTGAATGCACGTGCCCAAATGGGCATTGTGCTGGTTTACATTCGGGGCGCAATTAAACATACGTTTTTTACTCACGAGAAGCCACCCATCGCGCACCGTGCCAGCCTCCAGCCTGTTACCAACCATGCTATTGGTGAGAATGAACGAGTCATGCGTTGAACCAGGCCACCTTGCCACGATGTTGGTGAGCTGCATTTGTGCATCACATATTATTTGAACATTGATTGAATGAAAATGTTTCCTGTTCACAAAAACAAATTCATCCTGTGATGGCGCTTTTATAGCAACATGTGTGCAGTCAATAGCTCCGATTACATTAGGGAAACCGGCTCTTGCTGCAAATTGCACTTTAATGTTGGCCTGTTCAACAGCATTGTATGGGAATTTGATGTACCTGGATGACATTCTAATGATCCCGTCCCACACAGCTGGCATGGCTCGGCTCGGCTCAGAGTGGACTGGTGCACTCCTGACCGGTCGGCCAGTTCCCTCTGGAAGGCTCCTGTTGCCAGGAACCCCAGGGTGGTCAGCACCTGTGTGGGCACGGACAACCCCTGGCTCCTGGCTGTGTTCCGTTCTAGGGCCGGCCGCAGCTCTGCGCACAGCTCCAGTAACACTGGCCTCGGAAACCTGAAACGACTCATTAGCCAGTTGTCGTCATTCGCCAACAGATCCTCACGTTCTCTGAACACCCTCTCACGTCTAACATTGCCATTTTCGATGTCTTCTAACAAGGCCAAGGCTGCCATTGTTAATGCCATTTTTTCATCACTTTGCGCATGCTTTTATGTCCATCCATATGATTGCAAACACGTGTGTGTGTTAATTGTCCATTAATGTGTCTCTGATGTGCACATTACTCTGAGGACTAATTGTTTTCACATAATTAACAGTTTCCCAGCATCACCTCAACGTGTCGCCAAAGGAACAATAGCTGTAGAAACGTGCGTACGCCAGCCATGAAGCTGGCGTGGGGCACCGCACATTTCCACGGTCATTTCACTTTTGATACATCTGACCGTTGGCGTGGAAAATGACGTACGCCACGTTTTTGTGCGTACGCAACATTGATACATGAGGCCCCAGATGTTTTGCATTTCAGTTCTTAGAAAACTGTCAAATTAAAAAAAAAAAAATCTACAGGTGGAATAGGGAAATGTTCTCAAATGGCCAATGAATATATGGCTATTAAGGGGAAGGGGAAAACGAAAATAATTTAAAATTACCAATGATAAGCAGTGGTAAAAGTCAATGAAAGAAAACTACAAAAAACCTTCATAGGTTTTGAAGGACTTTCAGGATAACATTGATCTCTACAATTGATTGTAGAAGACACAAATAAGAATTCTAATGCACAGTACCTGTACTGCCCTGTACCTGTATTACAGGCAAGTACTATCCTTATGTGTTAGCTCTTCACTAGGAAGTGTAGTGAAATTTTTTTCTGTATAACTGTGGTGGTTTGGAAATCATCTGAGCAATCTGGAAGATAACACATCTTTATTCAAACAGTATTATGCAGATTTAAACAACTGATATTTCAAAAGTGAGTTAAAATCTGGATATGGTTTTATTAAACAAGAATTTTACATGACGCATAAATTAAACATTATTGGTACACACAAACATCTCATGGTTTTCTTTTTGGAAGTAAGTTTCATCATTTTGTTTTAATGAATAAGAGATTTATCTTGTGTATTTTCTGTTTTTCTTGATTTTTGTTTGAAATGCATCATAGGAGCCACTGATGGACAGTGAGGTGGATCACAAGATAGTACTGATTTCTTGCAAAGTGAAGACAGGTGCACCTACAGGTGACACAGATGACAGCCTGATTACTGAGGGATGCAATCATCCAATAGGATGCTTTGTACATGCCTGGCAAAATGGTATATAAAAGGGGTTTCTGACCATCACTTCAGTTTGTGTCAGTAAAAATGCTGGGCTTTGAATGACTTTCATGCATGTTAACAGGTAGGCTTATACCGTCTGCCTACCTGCACAGCGGAATAATAATTCTAAGATGAACAGACGTTCAGACGTTTGTCTCTTCAGCCATCAATCTCATGGCATTGTTTATTGCCGAACTGTGCACAAACAAACTGCTTCCCGTGGGAGCCAAGTACAGAGAGAGAGAGGGTGGTAACATCCCCTCTATAAGATAGTTGTGTCAGTCATACGTGACTCCATGCCATATTTGGCGCATTAGCACCTCCTCCTGAACAAATACGATTACATACATTCATACACTTATCCACTCTCAACAATGCAGTTTGGCCAAAAACAATATAAATAGAATCAACTGTTTTTTTTTCATCATCTTGTTTATTCAGAGTTCTGAAGCCTAAGAGAAAGGCGTAGATATTTTATTGAAATACTCTTACACTTGTGTTTAAGGCTTGGTGCTTTTGATCAAACTGACCTATCTATGCAGTAAGACAAACATTTTGGTGCAACATAATCAGAAAAAAACTGATAAAGATGAGAATGCCCTCTACAGCACCCGACCAATAAACAATCAACAACAACCGCAATGGGTGGTGCTTTGTTTTGGCTTGTCGTCCGTTTTGAAACCGTAAATGATATGGTGACGAGCTGGTAACAAACATAATGTTCTCATTAGTGTGCTGTTTAGCTGTAGTGCGAGTTTAAGTGGGAAAATAGGCAGTGTAATAACAGAATCTAGGCTTGTATTTTACCACCACACCACCAGGTGATGTAGAACACACAGCTGTGTCATATGATTGTGAACCACCAACTGCGTTGGTTACACCTCCTGAGTTAGCAAGTCAGACTGCACTCAATGGGTCTCATTCATGAAACGTTAGTAAATTTGTGCGTAGATTTGCACATAAAAGCCTACGCTACTAAAAACCTACTCCGGATTCATGAACACCGCGGGAAACTCAGATCTGATCGTAAACACGTGTGTATGATCGTGAATGCCAATCCATCGTAAAGTGACAGCGCGCTCCCGGTAATCAGCTATTAGCATAAATCCCCGCCCATGAATTGCCAATGACCACCATATAAGGAGGTGTAGATGCATCCAGTCGATCTGTCAGTCATGGCGCAAACGAAGAAAGGGAGAGAAAGAAAAAAGAACTTTGCGGAAGCGGAGATAGAAATACTTTTGGGTGAAGTGGAATTAAGAAAAAAAAAATGTATTTTCATCTGTTAGCAGTGGTGTGACAGGGACAGGCAAAGCGAAGGCCTGGAGGGAGCCGACAGATGCCGTCAATATTGTCTCTGTAGTCCGAAGAACCATGTCCGAGGTGAAGCGTAAATGGTTTGACATGAAACTGGAGGCAAAGAAACGCATAACCTCACACAAAAGAAATATATCAGCCACAGGAGGAGGAGGCTCACAGTCGCAGCTATCAGCTGCAGAAGAGCGCATCGCGGGGATAACTGGGGAGACCTCTCTGTCAGGAATTATACCTGTGGAGACAGCGACATGCCTCCACTGGAGCCTATATTTTTATTATCATCATTCAACATGTAGAAAGAACGTGTAATCTATTGAGTCGATTTACATAGATAATTCACAATCACGAACCTAATCTGGATCTTAAACCTGCCAATTGCCAACTACTTTAACTAAATGTGTTATATTTTTATCATATGTTTAGGCTATATCACGTGTTTCAAAGGCATCTGCGTATTGTGTACATAACAGAGCGCAATATGAATTTAAATTGTAATTTCCAATAGTGACAAGCATTATTTATGTGCATTCTTAAATTTACACAAGCACTACGCGTGGTCAGCAGCATGTGTAGATTTTGTTAGTAGCTACGAAAAGATCGGAGCTACTAAAATATTGATGAATGCGAGATGCACGTAAATTTCCGTCTGCGAACAGTTTACACACAAATTCGTTCTGCTCACGTTTCATGAATGAGACCCAATGATTTTCAACTCCCAATACCCTGGTGTCCTGATAACTATGATTGGGTGGCCGATGTGGACATCAAATAAAATATTCATAGCTCTCGGTGTGTCATGGTCGTTGTTTATTAGTTATTAACATGGCCCCTCCCAGAAAAAAATTCAAACGTAAAGCAAGTACCTGGCATGTTGTAGATACCGGCAATAGCGATGAATGGAATACTGATGATGATGATGAGCAAACATTGCCTATTACTATTGAGGGGGGCTCAGGCTCGATATATTCGGTTTGCGCAAAAGAATAATTTGCCTTATGGTAGCGTTAGTAGTGATGCCAAAACAATGTGTAGATGGATTAGGGTGCAGAACAAACGATTCAAAAGACGCATGTCAAATATGATTTCTACCCGAGAGCCTTCTACTCCTGTTGTTGTTGTTGTTGTTTTTTTTTTTGTTGTTGTTGTTGTTGTTGTTGTTGCTACTGATGATGTGAATATTGTTGAATCTGCTACTGATGGAAATACTGACAGATTTGCTGCTGATGATTTAAATACTGACAGATTTGCTGCTGATGCTGTTGTTAATAGTGATGGTGCCGCTGTCAATAATCCTATTGATATTAGTATTGGTGATGCTAGCATGGGGACTGTCGTTCTATAAATCAGATAGGTGGTGGTGGTGGTGGTGGTAGTGAAGATAGGGATTTGCATCAGAATGGTGAGATTGAGCCTGTGCATGGGTCCAATTCATCCCGTAATGGTGAAAACTGGCAGGATCAGATACAAGTCAGGAATATACCTACTTTCAATGCCTCTGAACTGCGACAGCGCCTTGATTTCAGAGACATCAATCTCGATAATCCTGAGCTGGTACCCATGAGAGTTAGGGATAGGTTGTCCGGTGTAATTGATCGGGCCTTAGAGGGAGCGCATCCCGGTAGTATTTTAAATGCAGTATTGAGAGGTCCATCCCTGGTCAGTGACGTGCAGGCTATTTTAATTGCGACAACCAATACAATGCAGATTTGTTTATGGAAGAAATTTCACAAGTTTTGCAAAGAAACGACACCTCCATGACTAATGACGAATTGGAATTTATTGTTACGGTGGTACAGAATAGAAGCAGTGGAACACGTCTCCGTTTGGGTAAAGTGCCTTATGATAATAATGTCAAAGAAAGGACGCTTTCTGTACAACCCTGACAATAGAGGAGATAATGTGTTTCAGTCTCTGTCTGGCCCATTTTAAAGACAATAAGACCTTGGCCGAAAGAATCGTGTATGCGGAAAACAAACATAGGAAGGTGATGCACGACCTCACTTGCAGTGTATCATTTGATGATGTTGCAAAATTCGAGGAAGAGATAAAAGCAAAAATCATAATCTTCCACCATGCCGCTGACCGTAAACGATTGCTGTGTTACAAAACACATGACGCATACAACAAAGACACTGTCTGGCTTTACTTGCATGATAACCATTATTATCTGATAGAAAACCAGAAGGGGTTCTGGGGTGCCTCATATGTCTGTTATTATTGTTATGAAACACATGAAACACCTCTGTACCATAACTGCGATCTCAGATGTAATGTTTGTTTTACAACTGAATGTCTTGATCAACCGACCAGTACCGAGAAATGTGATAAGTGTAAACGCACATGCAATTTCCCATTTTGTTACAACCAACACAAACAGCTTGAGAAAGAACACGGGTTGATACCTTGTGACAGCATTAACTACTGTGAGGCATGCAGTAGAATCTACAAAGTAGGAGAAAAAGCTCACAAGTGTCAACCTATTAGGTGCCGACACTTGCGGCGAAAATAAATTGGGTGGTAAGACACCACATCAGTGTTATATCCAGCCCTTGAAGAAGAAAGAACTGCATGAAAAATACAAAATATTTGATTTCGAGACGCGGTATAACAACGGCAAACATGAGGCAAATTATGCATGTATAAAAGATCTCGATGGTAAGAAATGGTTCTGTTGCGAGGGAACGAATTGTGTTAAAACTATGGTGGACCGCTACAGAAAACCCGAATATAAGAACCATACATTCATAGCACATAATGCGTCAGGGTTTGACAACTACATACTGCTGGAAAACTTTGTCAAACAAGGAATCACCCCACAGCTGACGATGAGAGGCAGCAGGGTCATTCTAATGTATGACAAAGCATATCAACAATGATGGATAGATTCTTTTAGCTTTCTGCCTATGTGCCTGTCGAAAATACCAGCGGCCTTAGGGTTTGAGGATGTGTCGAAAGGTTATTTCCCCCATAAGTTCAACACTGAGGGCCACGAGCTATATGTAGGTCCCTACCCAGAACCACACTACTACGGCTTTCACAGCATGACTGACAAAGAGAAAACAGCATTCATGACATGGTATGACACTATACGCACTGAAACCTTTGATTTCAATACAGAGATTCGTCACTACTGCATGAACGACATGGAAGTTTTGTGCAGAGCCTGTGTGATTTACCGAGATACTTTTCTCAAATGCACCCAGCTCGACCCCTTTGCATACACCACACTGGCATCCAGTTGTATGGGGGTATTGAGGTGTCTGCTGTTAGATGCAGCATATTTATACAAATGGTTCGTATTATGATGATATATTGGAATGTTAGTTGCTGTTTGGGCCTTCCTGACTTGGAGGTTATTTGATTAGGGGTACCAGAATGCTGACATGATGGTGCTGCTGTCAAGATAACATATACCAGATTTTAGGTCAGCAGAGTCATGGAGGCCCTGGGACAGAGGTGGAGAGCGATATGGTGGGGCACCCTAAAAGAGGCGCCTCTCTTCTTATCTGTCCCTCTCTTAATATGAACCATATGTTATAACTAAGTTTTTGACCAAAACAAGCTTGGTATATAAGGAGCTGTCTGCATATTTTCGTCAGTTTTATTATTCGGCTGGAGGCTCTCCAAGTAATGTTTTACTTGATTACGATACTGGACTTATTGTAATAAATTTGTTATACAAATAAGACAGTGTCGGTGGAGTTTTTCTTCAAACATCTTCAACTGCATCGCCACTGGATATACGACAAAACTTGGCGGCACAAACTATCAGGACGTGTTTGTGGCCGCCGCGCAGCCCTGCTTTCCTCCTCTCATCGAGGGTGAGCCTACACTGTTGCACTGTTTGGGGGGATGTGGTTTGGCTAGAGCTGTCCCTGGCTGTGTTGGTTTTCGGTCGCACCGAAAAGATTCTGTGTGGGTGAATGTGTGTCATGCTGTGTTTGCAGGTGAAGTTCTGTTTAACTTTGTTTTGCTCTCCATTGTTTTACTGCGTTGCGGGCAACGCAGTAGGGGGAAGTGATGGTAGAGTAAGAGTTAAGAATAAAAAGTAGAAGGGATTGTGTAAAGGCAAGGAGCCTAACAATGAGTAACGTTAAGTGAGTTAAAAAACTATGCGGGGTTAATGAAGAAGAAGGCCCATAAGCTTCTTAAACCGTAAGACGTGTGTAAATTAGCCGCTGCGCGAAAGTTGAACAAGTTGAATTTAAGGGAAAACCTGGTACCAGGTGTATAACCAGAAATAAGGATTAAAGGAAGCCGCAGATTTGGATAAAAGCCCTCTGGGAGGCGGTTTTAGATGGGCCTAAAACCTGAATATTTCACTAGGTGAGTTCAGGTCGGTTATAAGCAAATAACTGGAAGTGTAGAGGAAAATATTTGTAGATAAATGCCCTCTCTGGCGCTGGCTGATGAGCCACGACTGATGCCGTCTTGTCAGATTCTACACTTCAAAAAGGTAGCAAAAATTTAGATATAAGGAAGAAAAAGGGATAAGGAAGCGGCAAAGCATGCTTAATTAGGACAGTATGAATGAGTCGACTTTAGAATAGATTGTTGATTGTGATTTTGTTCTTGGTTTTGTTATATTGTGTGTTTTTGAGTTAAAGTTAAGTACATTGGCAGGCTGGATTGGGATTCCCTACTCCCTCTCCCTGTCAAGAGAGACGTCAGCGATGCAGGCTGAAATTGTGTGTCTTTTATGAGTGTGTGTGTGTGCTTGGAGCTCGAATACTTTGTTTTAGAAATGTGACTATTCCAGTGTTGTTTAGATTATGCATTAGGATTAAGTTTATGGTTTATAAACTTTTTCGGGGGCCTTTTTTAATCTGTTAAAGTTCTATAAGCCTTATTGGAGGATATTAAAAAATAAGTTAAAAATATGAGCCCCGGAAAGGGAGAGAGGAAAAGATTAGAGAAGATTTCATAAGTTTGATTAAAGATTGATAAACTTTTTCGGAAGACATTTAATTTGATAAATAAAATTTATGAGCCTTTTTAAGGACATTTCTATAAGATTTAAACAACTTGCCATGAGCTTCCGAAAAAGACTTATTTAAGATAAATAAGGAGAAGTGGAGAGATTAGTATATAACTCTGTGTAAAAGATAAATATGATCGAGAGGAATGAAGAGTGCTGAGTGAGTAATGATGGTGGAGGATTTGAGAGTGTGGAGTGCATTGAGTTTTTATGTTGATGATGAATGATATGGAATAATGTTTGGTGCTTAAAAGTGCAAAATATCTGTTATAAATAACCCAAAGTGCTGGCAGAAAAAAGAAAAAAGGGGGTTGCAAAATATTATTGAACTGAATTGTGAAGACAAAAATCTGATCCTTGTTTTTTTCCTTTGTTCCTTGCATCTGTGGGGGACACAGGAGCATTTCAGATAATCAGATTGACGCTATTCGTAAGGCTCCAAAGCCCAGAACAGTTAGGGAGACATTTCTTGGCATTGCTGGCTATTCCTCAGCATGGATAGAGGATTATGCTAGTTTAACAGGGCCTTTGAGGGCTATGATTAAAGATACGGGGAATGCTAAACTTCATTGTAATCTTTCTTGGACACAGGAAGGCCTTTTGGCTTTTGAAACAGTCAAGCAAAGGTTACAGGAAGCTCCAGTGTTAGCGCTTCCGGACTATTCTAAGAACTTTTTGTTGTATGTGTCAACCTCAATGGGAGGTAAATATGCATGTGCAGTGCTTTGTCAGCTAACAGGTATGGGGACAAGTCCTCAGCCTGTTTCTTACTATTCTACTGCATATTCAGAAGTAGAAATGGGGTTGCCACTGTGCTATAGAGCAATGGTAGGAGTTTCTTTGATGTATGATAAGGCATTATCTGTCACAATGGGGTATCCGGTGACAATTCTTACTCATCATAGTCTCAAATCTTTTGAACTATGGCAAATATACATTGACCATGCCGAGGCTTAGAGACTATCATAGGCTTCTAGAGCAAGAAGATGTCACCTTAGCGAGATGTGCCACAGTGAATCCAGCTGAAAATTTGCCAACTCCAGAGGATGGTGAACCGCATGATTGTGTTTGAGAAGCAGAGAAATACTCGAGGCTTAGATCAGACTTGGAGTATTGGACAGATGGATCCTGTTATCGTGTGGGAGATAAATTGAGTGCGGGATATGCTATAGTATAAGCTCAAGCAAAGGGTTTTTTTGTGGAGAAGGCTGAAGTAATACCGCAGCCTGCATCTGCACAACTTGCAGAACTTGTGGGGCTAACTGAAGCATGTTTGTTAGCAGAAGGTAAGCGAGTGACAATTTATACAGACTCTGCTTACGCTCACAATGTGTGTGTCATCTGTTTCGATCAGTGTGGAAGAGCCGAGGGTTTAAGAAAACCGATGGTTCTCCAATACAACATCACGCTCAAATAATAAAGTTGCTGCATGCTATGATGAAGCCTAAGGAGATAGCGATAGCTAAGTGTGCAGCATATAGAGCGGATATGTCAAGAGTCACACAAGGTAATAAACAGCTGACGAAGCGGCAAAAGCAGTCACAGGAACAGAGAGTGGGCAAAGTTTTTGGTTACTCATGAAGTGGATTTGGAGGATAGAATCACACTTAGGGATGTGATTTTAATGCAGGATGCTGCTCCTGAGATTGATAAACAGTTGTGGAAAGACAGAGGTGCCACCCAGGATTCTACGGGTCTTTGGAGAAATCATGAGGGGCTGATAATAGCTCCTCCAGACCTGTTAGGTCTAATGATTCAGGAGGCACATGGGTTAGCTCATGTTGCAAGGGGGGAAGTTAGGAGAAAGATCATGAAGGGATATGGTTTTTGGGCACCGTGTCTGCTTGAACAGATTGACTACGTCATAGGCAGGTGCACAATCTGCCTGAAAAACAATGTTCGGAGGGGTGTGATGGTTCCACCTGGTCACATTCCGACTCCAAGGGGTCCTATGTGTGAGCTAGTTGTGGACTTTGTTGACATGATCAGACCAGTTGAAGGAAAGGGGTACATGTTGGTTGTGGTAGATCGATTTTCACGATGGCCTGAAGCTTGTCCAACCAAGCGGAAGGACGCTCAGTCAGTTGCCAAGTTTTTGTGTAGAGAGGTCATAAGCAGGTGGGGGCTTCCAGATCGGATATCCTCAGACAATGGAAAAGAGTTCGTTGACAAGACAGTAAAATTGATTTTGCAAAAATTAGGAATTAAACAGCGTCTTGGTGCAGTCTATCATCCACAAAGCCAAGGAATGTGAAAAAATGAATGGAGTCTTGAAAAATCATATTCTTAAAATTTTTCAGCACACAGGTTTAAATTGGGTAGCAGCACTTCCCTTGGCTCTGATATGTCGTTCGAGTGAGTTGCGTGATTTGCATATGACACAGCATTAGTTGGCCACAGGAAGATGGATGCCAACACCTTGTTTGCGCACTAGTGGAAAGGGACCAAGTTTGGCCCTTTTGGAAGATGAAATGAGAGCATATGTTGCATACATGGCTAGTTTGCACAAAAGAATATCTACATATGTTTCTGACAGGCAAAGGAAAGAGGAGGTGCAGGAGAGACTTGATGAGCAAAAGAGGAGTACAGTGCAGCCTGGAGACAAGGTATTTCTGAAGGTCTTCAGGAGGAAGTGGTATAACGAACGACGGGAAGGACCATTTGAGGTTGTTCACAGTACGGGAACTGCAGTTCAGGTTAAGGGGTCTCCAACTTGGTATCATTTATCGCACTGTGTTAAAGCACCCAGAGAAGAGGTGCAACGCTCACAGAGTCGAGATGACGAAGGCTCGAGAGAGCGGGAACAAAATGAGGGAGAACATGCAGCCGAAGGGCAGATGCATGAGGATCTCCAAAGTCAAAATCCTGAAGGGGGGATTGTCCAGATTGTGGAAATTGTTGATGATTCTTAGCATATTTTTGATGCCAGTGATGATAATGCTGACGATGGACAAGGGAAAGCATTTGGGGACATCAAATTCCAATATGTCCCAGAAACATCAGAGCATGTTTCAGTGGAGAGTGAAACACCAGAGGATGCAAAGAGATCTGACTCCGTTGCGAGAGAACTCGGAGGTTCAGTTGGACAAAGGAGTCCCAGGCCAGTCTGGAGGAGGGTCAAACCTCTCCGTTATGAAGCCTAGGATGGTAGAAAATGTGTCACAGCTAACAACAGAGGCGCCTTATAAGATTTTTACGCCGCCAAAACCTGGGAAGATAGTGGTCAGGGCCATGCTTGGAAAAATGGTTGCTCTTCCTTGTAAATGTGGAATATGGAATAGCTATATTACTAATCTTCCCAAGTGGAAAAATAGTCGTGGAGAGGATGTGGAGTTGATATTTCCTGGAAACTACGGTCTGCCTTATAATCAAAGGAAGTACTTATTGTACAATGACATAAGGTATAAGAAAATTGTGGGCGATTGTTCACTTGCCGTGAGCAACCTTGCATGGGAAGATGAAGGGGAGTATATGTGTACTTATCGAGAGCCAGAGTTTAAATTTGTTTCATCTAGTCACTCTTGGATTGAAGGTTACATAACTCGTAAGGTGAGACTTATGATAACAAACCTGACACCTGTTGAAGTAACCACTGCAAAGGTAAATAACACACAGATGGAGGCTGCTATTTTAAATTGGGAACCAACAAAGAATGTTAACGCTTCAGATCAGAATACTACCTTGGCGCCAACATTGACGCCTCGGAAATTGGTGAATGTGACAGACACTTGATAAAGTATCCTTGAAAGTTAAAGAGATGGTAAATGATAGCTGGAAATCTATGTTAGAGATGGGGATTAGTGTGAATAGTAGTAAGGAGATTGAGGAGGAGAAGGCTGTAAATTCATCTGACTGTTCAGAGGACTACTGTAGACGCGGAAAAGGAGTTTGTTGATTCGGATCAGACATCACAGGAGATGCTCGAACAGTACCATGCATTGCAGAAGAGAGAAGCTAAGTGGAAAGCATATGGATTTGATGCTCCAGCGTTGAGAATTGCAGACCCATGGGCAGGTGGAAATTTATGGTTTCAGCAGTTAACACACTCAGTGAGATCAATCAAGAAATTGAAGGGTCCATGCGTGTTGAAAGTACCATCACCAGATACATGGCCTTCAATTTTGGAGGCGGTACCGGAACCATTAACTACTTCATCCTGATAAGGATGTGAATAACTTGTATGAAGTGACTTTTCAAGTGTCAAAGCGTAAGCCGAGTAGAACTTTGATGGTAGAACATCAAGCTTTGCCTGGACTATAGGCAATTTCAGGGATATTTGGTGGATTTGTGGTGAAAAGGCTTATTTATTTCTACCATAAGGGTGGACAGGGTGTTGTTATATGGCAACACTGAAACTCCCATATGAGGTTTTTGCTGTCCAGAAGGGAGAAGCATCTGATGAGGTTCAATCTAATGTTACTTCTGGAAGTAGGAATAAGAGAATTAGCACAATTTCATAATCTGGAGTCCTACCATTGGAGAATAAGCATAGGAGAAAAGTGGGGAATAGGATTGTTTCCATGGTATGGAGTGACATTTTTGGCAGACCATATTGATAACATTACCTACACCTTACAGTGTCACACCGCCGTGAGGTTTGTCTTGTGTTTTTGTCTTGTTACTTCCTGTTTTATTTTGAAATTTAACTCTCCTCTCGTTTCAGGTCACTTGCCCTTCCTCATGTGTCACCGGTCTGATTGTCTCACCTGATCCCTGATCGTTTCCACCTGTTCCCCATTACCCTCATGTGTTTAAAGTCGGCGTCTTCCCTTTGTCTTGTGCCAAAGTGTTTCGTCCTAGTCCATGCACCCAAGCCCTTAATCATAGTCAGTTTTGCCAAGAGAATTTATTCACCACGTAAGTTGTTTTCTGCTTCCTCTTTAAGAGTGATTTTTTGTTAATATTTTCTAGTTTAGGGTTTGTTTTGTATTTTTGTTGTAACTGCTTTCTGTCCTCCTGTTTTCGGAGTGATTTTGTGTTAGATAGTTGTAGAGCCTCCTGTTTAGGTGAGCCTTTTCTTTTGTCCCTTTTTATATTAGATTTGGTTTTCCTCCTTCGGGAGCGTTTTGAGTTATCTAGCCTTTTGATTTTTAGTCTTGTCTTCTGTTTTCCTTGTTTCTAGTGTTCATTGTCCCTCCCTTTTTTATGAGTGTTTTCCCTCCTTTTTGGAAGTTTTGTTCTTCCGCGATATTCTAGCCAGGCCTCAGAGATAGCAAGTGTTTCATAGCATATTCATTTGTCACTCTTCAAAGAAGGAGCCGAACTCAAAGTGTGCTTATAAGCGATATCCTCTGCATCTGAGTCCTCATTTTCGTCCAGGCCTGACATACAGGGCTTTGCAAACGAAACTAAGAGGTTGCGAAATGTTGTCAAACACCCAAAGGAGCCATAGCCTGACATTGTTGAAACACGACATGGCTCTTGATTATATTTTGGCCAAACAAGGGGGCCTATGTGTTGCTTTAAATTTAACAGGAGATGCCTGCTACACTTTGATTCCTTTATAATTCAGATAACATAACTAATGTCATAAATGCACTGAAGCACATAAGAGATGCATTTGGTCCATTTGAAGGAGTTGGTTGGTCTGCAAATAGTTGGTTGCAAGAGAAAATGGGGCCAGTAGGAGCAGTGCTATTTCAAATTTTGATAGCAGTACTTTTATCGTTATGTGTGATGTTTTGGTTTTGCACGTTGCCGTTGACTTTTGCGAAGGCTATGATATTGAGATGGGTTGGTGTAGTGATGCCAGGAGATCAGGTTCAGATGCCATTATTGCAGAGGACTTATTCGGACGAGGATGAGAAAGTAGTGATGGAAGGTGAACTGGTGGAGAAATATCCATTTTAACCACGTCTAACATACTTAGTTTTAACATTTATTTTTAGAGTTATCTAGTTACTTAGTGGGGTTACTGTAGTAATTGGTGTTAAAAGGGGGAACTAGCCAATGTAATTCATGTTTACATGGAAATTATACCAATTATAGAATGTTGAATTGTATTTGATTTCAACTGCATATGTTATTTCCACAAAAGATACTGGTTGGTGTTTTCTTTTTCCCTTAGAACGACATTGGGGTAGGACCGCTATGAGGGCGGTTGATGATTCAAAGATCCCAAACTGTTAAAGGGATTCAGAAATTACAATAAGGACAATCAAAATGGATGAAAGACTCTGAACAAGGACATTGTGAAAATGTTCAGAGTAAACATGTCATCGCTACTACGTTGGGAATCAACGCTGCAGAGGAACTACAAGCTGATAAGTTCCGGTGTTTAGAAAAATAATAAAAAATGAAATAACATATGTATTGCATGTATGTAATGTTATTTTTGCATGGTAATCTGTACAATTTATCATGTTTGATTTGATTCATTATGGGGCTAATATGTTGGGACCTCAGTTTCTTTCTTTTTCGGTCCTTAGAGACATTGGGGATAGGCAGGGACAGGTCCATTGGAAGGTATGATGGGTCGACCAGCCTAAGGTGGACATTGTTTTGAATTTATTTGCTGAGGTTTCTGTATGTATTTGCTTAACATTATATCATTATATGGACTGAGTAAAATTCCTCTTTTAATTGGGTTGGAGTACTAGATATGGCCGCGAAAGAATTTTCCTGTCTAGATTGTTTGAGGGACACACTTCAGGAAAGATGGCTGCCAGACAGGTTTTTCGCTTTGACACTCCATTAAAAATTGCTGTATTGTTAAGATTATATTTGGAGGAATTATCATTTTTGACAACATTGTACACATGTATGTTCATATTCTGTTTATCGTGACTCTGAGTAGTCCCGAAGGGGGGAATATGAGGTGTCTGCTGTTAGATGCAGCATATTTATACAAATGGTTCGTATTATGATGATATATTGGAATGTTAGTTGCTGTTTGGGCCTTCCTGACTTGGAGGTTATTTGATTAGGGGTACCAGAATGCTGACATGATGGTGCTGCTGTCAAGATAACATATACCAGATTTTAGGTCAGCAGAGTCATGGAGGCCCTGGGACAGAGGTGGAGAGCGATATGGTGGGGCACCCTAAAAGAGGCGCCTCTCTTCTTATCTGTCCCTCTCTTAATATGAACCATATGTTATAACTAAGTTTTTGACCAAAACAAGCTTGGTATATAAGGAGCTGTCTGCATATTTTCGTCAGTTTTATTATTCGGCTGGAGGCTCTCCAAGTAATGTTTTACTTGATTACGATACTGGACTTATTGTAATAAATTTGTTATACAAATAAGACAGTGTCGGTGGAGTTTTTCTTCAAACATCTTCAACTGCATCGCCACTGGATATACGACAGTATTCAAAATGTTGTTTCTACCTAAAGACACACTCGCTCTCACGTATGATGGGGCATACCTTGAGCAGAATAAGACATATTCAAATGTGTCTATAGAATGCCTAGAATACCTGCGCCACACTGAAAAGATTGTGAAAACTCATGCGCTCAATCATGGTGAAAAGGAAATAGGCCCATACTTTGTGGATGGCTATAACTCAGATACAGAAACATGCTACGAATTTGCAGGTTGTTTCTACCATGGGTGTCTCAAATGTCATGTCCAGTCTGCTGTAAATCCAGTCACTGGAAACACCTTCGGTGAGCTATCCTTTGCATTCTTTACAAAGATTAAAGCTTTGAAGGATATCTATGGTCAAAAAGTCAGTGATGTGGGAGTGTGCATGGCACAAGCTTAAAAAGACTAGCCCTAGCCACCAGACGTTTCTGAAAGATTACCAAAAACCAGAACGTTTGGACCCCCGACAGGCTCTGTTTGGAGGTCATACAAACGCCATGAAGCTGTATCATAAGGTGTCAGATGGTGAGAAGGTAAGATATTACGACTTCACCAGTTTGTACCCGGCTGTGAACTCACAAAAACAGTATCCAATAGGTCACCCCCACGATTATCTTTAGGGATTTTGATTCCCTCGATAACTATTTTGGGTTTGTGAAGTGTGATGTGCTCCCGCTGAGAGGATTGTACCATCCTGTCCTGCCCTATAGGTGTCACAATAAACTCATGTTCCCGCTATGCCGTACATGTGCTGAACCAGACGAGTGCCTGTACACGTGTGTGGGTCTCAATTGAGCTTCAAAAAGCGGTTGAGAAGGGATACCAGGTAGTGCGTATTGATGAAGTGTGGCATTTTCCCCAACAAGACCGACACATTGTTCAGGGAATATGTCAAGACATTTCTAAAATGCAAGCAAGAGGCTTCTGGTTATCCAGGACATGTCAAGACACCTGAGGAGAAAGAAAGATACATCAATGACCATCTCCAAAAGGAGGGCATCCAGTTAGATGCAGATAAAATCTGCGTAAACCAGGCGGTGAGGAGTTGCAACAAGCTTCGTCTGAACTCATTGTGGGGTAGATTTAGCATGAGGAATAACCTGCCAAATTGTGAGTTGATAACAGAACCAGCCAGATTTACACAGCTGATGTTTAGCGATCATTTTGATGTGCAGCAGTTTTGTTTCATCTCAGACGATGGTACAATGGTGTCAAGCTGACGTCAGGGCCTCCAGAACTAAAGATGTAAATATTTTATAGGAGCCGTGACCACAGCCCATGCACGACTCATGCTCTGACGTATTGGATAAATTACAAAAACGTGTTCTTTACTGTGATACTGACAGTGTTGTTTTTACTTCACGGCCGGGGGAGTGGAACCCACCCATAGGTGAATACCTGGGTGATTTGACTGATGAGCTGAATGATGGTAATGTGTGTGGACTCCCTGAAGAAGATTATATCACCAAATTTGTATCGGGGGGTCCAAAGTGCTATGCCTATCACACAGCACATGGCAAAACGCAGGTCAAATGCAAGGGTGTGACGTTAAATGCTAAAAATGCTGCAGTGGTCACCCTGAGTCTCTGTTGGGTCTAGTACAATCTTTTGTGACCAATCAGAATACAGGTGCGCACATGGTGACTGTTTCTGAAACAATCAAACGAGACAAAAAGAGGTTCCATCTCAAGAATGACAGTTACAAAGAAGGTTCAGGTTGTGTACAACAAACGTAGGGTGCTGGCCGATTATACTACACTTCCTTATGGATATTAGAACAGATCGTGGGTTTGATGACAGACTACAACATCTATTTAGTCTGGTGGTGAGCGGTCCTTCAAACTGTGGGAAGACATTTTGTCAAGAGTGTTATTGAAAATGCATCAAGGGTTATTTCACACACTATTGACAATATTGTATACATTTACTCGTGTTGCCAACCTTTCATATGATCAACTACTACAGATGAGAGACATTAACTTTGTGAATGGCCTACCCGAATCTCTGTGTGATGATGTATTGTTACCCCTGGACAAAAACAATCTGCTTATTATAGATGATTTAATGAATGACGCTAGCAATAATATAGAAGTGCAAAATGTTTTTACCAAATATGTTCATCATAGGAATCTTAGTTGTGTATATCCATCCATCCATTATCTGCCGCTTATCCGGGGCCGGGTCGCGGGGGCAGCTGCCTGAGCAGGGATACCCAGACTTCCCTCTCCCCGGACACTTCCTCCAGCTCCTCCGGGAGGATCCCAAGGCGTTCCCAGGTCAGCCGGGTGACAGTCACTCCAGCGTGTCCTGGGTCTTCCTCGGGGTCTCTTCCTCCCGGTGGGGCATGCCTGGAACACCTCCCGAAGGAGGCGTCCAGGGGGCATCCGATACAGATGCCCGAGCCACCTCAGCTGACTCCTCTCGATGTGGAGGAGCAGCGGTTCTACTCCGAGCTCCTCCCGCGTGACAGAGCTCCTCACCCTATCTCTAAGGGAGCGCCCTGCCACCCTGCGGAGGAAACTCATTTCGGCCGCTTGTATCCGGGATCTTATTCTTTCGGTCATGACCCAAAGTTCATGACCATAGGTGAGGGTAGGAACGTAGACTGACCGGTAAATCGAGAGCTTCGCCTTTCGGCTCAGCTCTCTCTTCACCACGACAGACCGATACAACGACCGCATTACTGCGGCCGCCGCACCGATCCGCCTGTCAATCTCACGCTCCATCCTTCCCTCACTCGTGAACAAGACCCCGAGATACTTAAACTCCTCCACTTGAGGCAGGAACTCTCCCCCAACCTGGAGGGAACAAGCCACCTTTTTCCGGTCGAGAACCATGGCCTCAGACTTGGAGGTGCTGATTCTCATCCCAACTGCTTCACACTCGGCTGCAAACCGCCCCAGAACATGCTGGAGGTCCCGGCTCGAAGGAGCCAACAAGACAACATCATCTGCGAAAAGCAGGGATGAAATCCGGTGGCTCCCGAACCAGATCCCCTCCGGCCCATGACTGCGCCTAGAAATTCTGTCCATAAAAATAATGAACAGAACCGGTGACAAAGGGCAGCCCTGCCGGAGTCCAACATGCACTGGAAACAGGTCTGACTTACTGCCGGCAATGCGAACCAAGCTCCTGCTCCGGTCGTACAGGGACCGTACAGCCCTTAGTAGAGGGCCCTCGACCCCGTACTCCCGAAGCACCCCCCACAGAATGCCACGAGGGACACGGTCGAATGCCTTCTCCAAGTCCACAAAACACATGTGGACTGGTTGGGCAAACTCCCATGAACCCTCCAGCACCCTGCTGAGGGTATAGAGCTGGTCCAGTGTTCCACGGCCAGGACGAAAACCGCATTGTTCCTCCTGAATCCGAGGTTCGACTATCGGCCGAATTCTCCTCTCCAGTACCCTGGAATAGACTTTACCAGGGAGGCTGAGGAGTGTGATCCCCCGGTAGTTGGAACACACCCTCCGGTCCCCCTTTTTGAATAGAGGGACCACCACCCCGGTCTGCCAGTCCAGAGGCACTGTCCCCGACTGCCACGCGATGTTGCAGAGACGTGTCAGCCAAGACAGCCCCACAACATCCAAAGACTTGAGGTACTCAGGGCGGATCTCATCCACCCCCGGTGCTTTGCCACCGGGCAGCTTCCGGACTACCTCGGTGACTTCGGCTTGGGTGATGAATGGATCAACCTCCGAGTCCCCAGCCTCTGCTTCCTACGTGTCAGTGGGATTGAGGAGATCCTCGAAGTACTCCTTCCACCGCCCGACGATATCCCCAGTCGAGGTCAACAGCTCCCCGCCTCCACCGTAAACAGTGTTGGCGGGGTGCTGCTTCCCCTTCCTAAGGCGCCGGATGGTTTGCCAGAATTTCCTCGAGGCCGACCGGTAGTCCTTCTCCATGGCCTCCCCGAACTTTTCCCAGGCCCGAGTCTTTGCTTCCGCGACCGCCCGTGCTGCAGCATGCTTGGCCTGCCGGTACCCGTCAGCTGCCTCAGGAGTCCCCCGAGCCAGCCAGGCTCGATAGGACTCCTTCTTCAGCTTGACAGCATCCCTTACTGTCGGTGTCCACCACCGAGTTCGGGGATTGCCGCCACGACAGGCACCGGAGACCTTACGGCCACAGCTCCGAACAGCCGCGTCAACAATGGAGGCGGAGAACAAGGCCCATTCGGACTCAATGTCCCCAGCCTCCCTCGGGATCTGGTCAAAGCTAGTTGAGTTGTGTATATATTTAGTGCAAAATCTATTTATTCAAGGTAAGGCCAGTCATACTATTAGTTTGAATACCAACTACCTCGTTTTGTTAAAAAATCCTAGAGATAAATACCAAATCACATTAATAGGTCGACAGATGTTTCCAGGTAACACCACATTTTTTTTTAGAGGCTTTTAATGATGCCACCAACACGGCCATCTTATTGATTATAAAGCCAAGACACCAGATTATCTAAGACTAAGAACTGCAGTGCTGTCAGATCGTCCAGTTGTGTACATCTCTAAAAAGCAGAAGGTGTGACAATGTCGTCCCGTATGCAGAGGAATTTGGCTCTGTTGGAGTTATATAAATCGCCACCAAGTGTGCGAAGGGTCATTGTGGGCCATGCAAGCGATGACTTTGTGAATGCTCTGTGTGAAATAGCTCTCAATGTAATAAGTGGCAACATCCCTTTGACGGACAAACAGTACAAACAGCTAAAAGAAAACCATCTTCAGACTAGTAGCTGACAAAAGTCAAACTTTTAAAAAAGACTATCAACCAGACTGGAGGTTTTTTATTACCTCTACTAGGAGCAGCTATACCCTTTATAGCCGGTCTTTTTAACAGATACATGATACAAATGGTCCCCGTCTCAATATTACACCACGTATTGACGACATTGACAAAAAAGATTTAATCACAGAAGCGGTATTAAAGCACGTACCTAAAAGAAGCAGAAAAAATGCTGAATACATTTTGGATGCGATGACCCGATCAAAAAATTTGATTTCATGGACAGATCATCGTCGACAAACACACTGTCCGAGGCTCACACCTATACGATTTGGTAAAAAGCGTTACTGCTACACATAATGTTTCAAGACCTATGGGGTGGGACGTGTTTTTAAAAACTATGGCGCATTTAAATATTCCTTTATCATCTATCCCGAACACTATGGTGCGACAGGCTATTGCTGAATATAAAGGAAGTGATGACACACCGAGTGATGCGAGTTTTATACCCAATGACACGTATCGAGAGAGAAAAAGGGCGAGTCCTAGTAGTACACCCAGGTACTGCGCACCTCTTAGGACACCAAGGTTGAGGGGTTTGAAATCACGTAGTTGGGACACCAGCTGGTTAAATTTTATGTATAGATTGAATTGTCTTCTTTATTATTTAAATACCATTGTTTGCTACATAAATGTTTCAGTGACAATATACCTGTAATTTCTAGATTTTTCTCTTTTCTCACTGCAAATGGTACATTGTCTTAAACACACACATACACATACATGAATACTTTAAAAACAGACTGTGGTGTTGATACAGCTGTATGTTTTTCTATTTATTATAATTATTTTATTTACTGTTGTTTCATTTTATTGAAACAGCTTTGTTTGTTTTCTTTGATATAGATAGATAGATCTATATACACACACACACACAGATTATTATTACTTTTTAAACATGAATTTTAAAAAAACGACACCTTAAAATAAGATTGTGTTCTATAGTTGATGTTAACACGGTTTACACAACATTTAAAATTAGATTACACATTTGTTATGCACATTGTACACACGTAAAATCATATCCATGACATACATCAGGTCGTATTTTGTTAACAAATTGACATACCATTGCATCATTTCAAACATTGGGTCCATACATATTTAAAAAACGTGAATACGGTATCCCTTTTTTGTACATGACATAGAAAAAAGACAGTGTGGGCCACATGTTGCAAGATTATTTTGAACCTGTTTTCCAGCATAAAATACATCCGTACAGTTTTCTATTAGAAAATTATTTATCATCGTAGGAAACTTGGGGAGTAACCAAAACTGTCAAAGAAATATCCTTGTTTGTTTTGTAATATAAATAGCCAGCCAGTGTTCACCAGGCATGTTAGAGGGCTGTGTGTTTACAATCAACATAGCAGGATATTTATAAACACCATGTTTAGGGAGTTGATCACATGCTAGGACCCCCAGAAAATCTGTACCGTATGGACGCATCGCTCATGAGTACTGGTGTCTTTACAAAACAAATCGGTACTGAACTGCGTATCCAAAGTGTCCCGTCCATAGTGAAACATTCAATGATACCACGATATGGATATGTGTTGGAGGATTGTGTTATAAGTCTATCCCCCAGCATAATATCGACCTGTGAGAATAATGTACATCCTGGATAGTTTATAAATCCCACGTCGGCACCTTGAGCTATGTTTGTACCGTCTGCATTTATAATCCTCACACGTGTAAAAAGATATGATTCATTCAGGTCTAGGTAATCCTCCCCACTAGCCAATATGTAAAATTCCAGAGGTCCAGTATCCATTATTGCAGAAATAGGTGGGATTTCAACAAAAGTAGATTTCTCAATGGATGTCTGAGTGTAGGGTACTGTAAACAGATCCAACTCGGTCTTCACACATTCTTCAGACTGGTTATGAATGAGCACCATGGTTGTATTCCTAGAATTGTACCCTAAAATGTGTCTCTAGACAAGTCCTGGAACGACTGATTGGAGCTCTGCGTCTCTTGGTGACTGGCTTCTTTTTGACGGTTTTACGTTTTTTAGCACCCATTTGGCTACGCACTCGTCTGGAAGGAGGTCTCTTCAAAAGGTCTTCTACTATTCACCATCAGACCACTCCCCTCCTGTTGCCTTGATAGTGTATTTCTTGCAATATTCGACACAACATCCCCCATAATGTTTGTAGCGGCTGTTTTTAGGTGGGGTTTTGCCAGATTGAACCCACTTTTTTTTTTTAACAATATTTTTATTGAACTTCGCAAAGCATAAACAGACAGCACAAAGACAGAAAGAAGAACAAGTTAAAAAAACAAAACAAAAAAAACAAGTAGGGGGTGGAGAGAGAGCATCTATCACCTGTTTACCACTAGGTTGATGATAACGGGCCAGTGTCTCGTACCCAGGCCAGGTCAGTGAGCCCAGATCTCATCCTTTGAGAGGCACTAAAGCCTAAGTAATCAAAGTATGGATCCCAAGTTCGGAAAAATAGAAAAGGTTTGTCCATTAATGCCGTAGAGAAAGCTTCAAATGGAATGATACTGGACACAATTTTTAACCACAGATTGAGATGGGGCTTTATCGGAGATCCACAGGACCAGGATAGATTTCCTGGCGCAGTGCAGCAGAATGTGAAGGAGGTCTCTATTATGTAGATCAGCAGGAAGTTCATCATTGAGTCCCAACAAACAAGTCCTAGGACCAAGGTGCAAATGGCATTTAAAGATGAGGTTGAGCTGCTGTATAATTGTATTCCAGAACTGCAGGATAAGAGGACAGCTCCACAAGCAGTGAAAAAAAGAGCCAGTAGCAGTTTGACATTTAGTACACAAATCAGACAAGGCCGGGTACATTCTGCGTCGGGCCTCAGGGCTAATAAATAGCCTATGTAAAATTTAAATTGTCTCTCCCAGGTAGAGTTAGATACCAAAACCCTAGTGGGCTGGCCAATCAGCTCATTCCATGCCTCAACATCAATGGTACCCAGATCAGCCTTACTGCCTTCCATTTACTTCTGACTTTGTATGAGTTGTCTACTTTAAGGGAGGAAAGGATTTTATAAACCTTTTTGGTAAAGAATTTAAGGTCGGTATTTTTTATCAGTAAAGATTTCATAGGAGAGATGGCTAGCCCACCGGGGAATCTGATTAGACAAAACAAAGCTCCTTACTTGTAAGAATTTGAAGAAATCAGCATTGGTCAGACCATACTTAATTTTCACCTGCTGGAATGTGGAGAGTGAGCCCTCATGGACCAGATCTCCAACCACTTTAATACCTTTATCATGCCAGTCTGCAAGGCCGGCATGAAGGCCTGGAGGAAAGTCAAGGTTATCATGGATTGGGGTAAACAAAGAAAAAGTTATTGTAACCTAATTTCCTGACTTTATGCCAAAAGTTAGCCATATTTTGTAAAATGATATTATCTTTTAACAGAATTGCAGTTTTCCCAGGCAAAGTATAAAGTATATTCTGCAAGGGAATCCCATCTAAAGAAGCTGATTCGCACTTGAGCCAGGCCGAATTGTCAGTATTTAGAAACCATTCAGAAATGAATTTAAACTGTGCAGCCAAGAGATACGATGAAAAGGAAGGTGCCGCTAAACCACCCATTTTAACAAGACCGAGAAAATTGTATCTTATTGTGGACCTCTTTTTATGCCAGATAAATGATAATTGTAGGAGATACACTACTAATAAATGTAATTCATTAATCACTGGCGATTAATAAAACACTCGTTAATGGGGCACCACCTCCGATGTTTTATCTATTTGAATAATCCGGAGGTAATTAATCAAATTCGACTAAACAAGGTTAACTTGTTACAAGTATAATCAATTTAAATCAATGAAGCAGTGATTTCTACAGTTTCCATCGGTTCTCCACATTAAAAACAAACCTGCACAGACAACGACACAGTTAAATATGTTTATTTACTAGATAAATCAGGGTGAATAAATGAAATGGTGATTTAAACAAACAACAATGATAACAGAAAATGTGGAGACTATATGATTAAGGCAAGGCAATTTTATTTGTATAGCTCAATTCAGACACAAGGCAACTCAAAGTGCTTTACAGGTGCATACAATTACAGTAAAAGCATTTAAAAAACAAAACATTAAAACAAGTTAGGAAAGTAGGCTAAAATAGAATAGGTTTCCTACGCCAGCTTCCTGGTTTTTGCTGGATTTACCTCCCATTGTTCTACTTGTCACTCATCCCAGTGCACTTTATATTTATCTTTTAAGACCCGGTCGTCACCGTGAATTCAGTTTGTTTACGCTACAAATTCTGAAAAAGCAGCCAACCAGCGGTGATAACCTTAAGAGACCCCTTGTCTCCACTTGGTTCCACTCGGCCCTGAGTTGGCCCCCAATCCAGCGGTAAAACAGCTTAATAGGAAAAAAACCCTTTTCTTCCCATTAGCTCCGGCGTTCCCAGAACCCGGTATTACTCTGCCCTGAATTGGTCCGAGTCGCCCAACTATCACAATGATCAACAGAAATCCAGCAAAAATTACTATTCACAATAATAGAAAACAAAAGTCAGAGCAGTTCAAAGCCTTAAAATTGCTTCAGTGAAAGGCAGTGGCAAACAGAAAGGTCTTACACTATACAAAAGCTGCAGTAAACAGTATTACTGCAGTTTTCAAGGCCTTGGGAAAATACATTAAAACAAGTTAAGAAATAGGAAAGTAGGCTAAAATAAAATAGGTTTCCTACGCCAGCTTCCTGGTTTTTGCTGGATTTACCTCCCATTGTTCTACTTGTCACTCATCCCAGTGCACTTTATATTTATCCTTAAGACCCGGTCGTCACCGCGAGTTCAGTTTGTTTACGCTACAAATTCTGAAAAAGCAGCCAACCAGCAGTGATAACCTTAAGGGACCCCTTGTCTCCACTCGGCCCTGAGTTGGCCCCCAATACAGCGGTAAAACAGCTTAATAGGAAAAAAACACCTTTTCTTCCTATTAGCGCCGGCGTTCCCAGAACCCAGTATTACACTGCCCTGAATTGGTCCGAGTCGCCCAACTATCACAATGATCAAAAGAAATCCAGCAAAAATCACTATTCACAATAATAGAAAATAAAAGTTACAGTGCAGTTCAAAGCCTTAAAATTGCTTCAGTGAAAGACAGTGGCAAACAGATCTTACACTATATGAAAGCTGCAGTAAATGGTAATGTTTTCAGCCCTGATTTAAAAGAGCTAACAGTTTGTGCACACCTCAGGCGTTCAGGGAGTTTGTTCCACTGGTGAGGACCATAGAAGTTAGATGCAGCTTCACCCTGCTTGGTTCTGACCCTGGGGACACTGAGTAGACCTGTCCCTGATGACCTGAGGGCTCTGGATGCTTCATATCCCACCAGCAGCTCTGACATGTATTTAGGTCCAAGACCATTTAGTGATTTGTAGACCAGTAACAGGATTTTAAACTCTATCCTTTGGCTCACAGGGAGCCAGTGCAGGGATTTAAGGACAGGTGTGATATGGTCCATTTTCCTGCTGTAGGTCAGGACTCTGGCAGCAGCATTCTGGATGAGCTGCAGCTGCTTGATTTTTTACTGAGAGCTGTAAAGACACAATTACAATAATCTAACCTACTTAGAATAAATGCATGAACTAGTTTTTCCATGTCTTGTTTAGACAGAAGTCCTTTAATTCGTGCAATGTTTTTGAGATGATAATAGGCTGATTTAGTGATAGTCTTTATGTGGCTGTTAAAATTCAGGTCCTTAACTAGAGTCCATAACTACACCCAGATTTCTGGCTTGGTCAGTGGTTTTTAGTGTAATTGAGTGAAGTTGGCCACTGACCTCAAGCCTTGCGTTTTTCAGACCAAAAACAATGACTTCTGTCTTTTCAGCATTGAGCTGAAGAAAGTTCTGGCCCATCCACTGAGTGACTTGTTGGATACATACTCAGCGACTGTAATGGACTGTATTCATATGGTGACATTGATGTAGAGCTGTGTCATCAGCATACGAGTGGTAAGAGATTTTATGATACGCCATGATCTGGGCCAGTGGGAGCATATAGATATTAAACAAAAGTGGCCCGAGAATAGAGCCTTGGGGGACTCCACGTGTCTTCTTTGTTCGCTCAGATTCACAATTACCCAGCGACACAAAGAAGTCTTGATCTTCTAAATAAGATTTGAGCCAATTTAGCACTGTACCAGAAACTCCAACCCACTTCTCCAGTCTGTCGAGCAACATGTTGTGATCAACTGTGTCGAATGCAGCACTAAGATCCAGTAATACCAACACTGAAGTTTTTGATGCATCAGTATTAAGGCGTATGTCATTTAACACCTTAAGTGCAGTTTCAGTGCTGTGGTATGGTCGAAAACCAGACTGGAAAGCGTTGAAGAGATTGTTTTGGGTCAAGAAAGAGTGAATTTGTTGATAAACAACTCTCTCAATGATCTTTGACAAAAATGCAAGGTTTGATATGGCTCTGTAGTTACTTAATACTGAAGCATCCAGATTAGGCTTTTTTAAAAGAGGTTTGATTACTGCAGGTTTCAAGGCCTTGGGAAATAGTCCTGACAAAAGTAGTATTTACTATCCTCAATATTTCTGGTGCAACACAATCAAAAACATTTTTCAACAAATTTGTAGGCAGCATGTCAAGGCAGCAGGTCGTGGATTTTAAATTAACCGTTACTGTCAGAGATGCATGGTCTACGAGTTGAAACTTTTCTAGATGTCTAGAAGATTGAGGAGGAACTGGTGACATAACCAAGTTTCCTGAGAAGGAACCAGTTACTGTTTGTCTTATCCTCTGAATTTTATCTGTAAAAAAGGTTGCAAAGTCATTGCATGACTTGTTGGACAGCAGTTCAGGAGGATCAGATACTGAGGGATTTGTCAGTCTGTCGACAACAGTGAATAAGGTGCGGGCATTGTTGGTGTTATTTTTAATAATCTCAGAGAAAAAAAGACTGCCTTGCCTTTTTTAATTCTTGGTTATAGATGTGAAGACTCTTTATGAATGTCATAATGTACCTGGAGTTTGGTTTTTCGCCATCTGCGTTCAGCCTGCCTACACACTCTTTTTTGAGCTTTCACTAGAGTGGCGTTCCTCCATGGTGACTTTTTCCCTTCCAGATATGACTTTGGTCTTAATCGGAGCAATGGCATCCATAACAGTCATAACATTGGAGCTGAAATTATTAACAAGGTCATCGACAGAGTCTGAGGGCAGAGTTGGTGATGATGTAAAAGCCTGAGTGAATAATGCACCGGTGCTATTGTTAATAGACCACTTTCTTATCACCTCTGCTTCTCCTTTGCTACAATTAGCAGGGATGGTCATTTTAGACTGAACACAGTAAGGATCAGAAAGAGCAACATCACTCACCACAACATCAGGAATGTTTAGACCCTTGGAAATAATTAGATCTAAAATGTGGCCCTTGTTGTGTGTTGGATCTAATTAGATCTAAAATGTGGCCCTTGTTGTGTGTTGGATCTGTCACATGCTGAGAAAGTCCAAAAGATATCCAGAGTATTTAAGAGTTCCTTTGTACATCCATCTTTCACATTATCAATATGAATGTTAAAATCACCCACAGTCAAACTCAATGCAATTTGTAACTTGTAAAATTACTTTGTTTCCAAAGTAATTTGGAAAAATCATCAAACAGTGCATTATATCTCGGGGGCCTGTAAATGGTTAGTAATACTGCACGACAGGAGGCTCTCAACTGAACAGCAATGTGTTCAAAGGAGTTGAAGTTACCATACAACATTTTCCTGCATTGGAAAGTTTCATTAAACAAAATGGCGACCACCTCCTTTCTTATCCACTCTAGCTTCACTCATGAAACTGAAGTTAGGAGGCGTTGATTCAATAAGAACTGCTGCACTGTTGTCTTGGCCTAACCAGGTTTCAGTTAAGAATATAAAGTCAAGGTGGTTCTGTACAATATAATCATTAATTAAAAATGATTTACATGCTAATGACCTGACATGTAATACTGCTAGATTCAATGTGCTAGAAGCAGTATCTATACAACTATGGACTGACTGTAGTTGACATGGAATGAATGTTAAATTTGACATTACCGTGTTTCTTGGCAATTTAAACTTTTTCTATTACTGATCATAACATGAACTGAAGAAGCTTCTAGTACACTGGGCCCTGACTTCGCTGGAAATAGTCAGGAGTGACATCTTTAGAGCCTGGACCCATAAAACATCAGCAGTCAGAGACAGAAAGATCTAAGTGTGCTGAGCTCTTATCAGCTTGGGGAGAATGATGCCTGTATGGAAGGGGTGGGGGTGGTGCGTGTCTTAGCTTTACTGAAGGCCGAGGGTGTTTCAGAGGAATGAGAGGAGAGAAAATTGCAGTAGGGCGGGGGGTAAACTGTGTCCCAGGGATGACCAGCTTGTTCATTTGGTCAGTGAACTCCATGAGGGGGGATGAAGGCGACAACATGCCCACAGTAGATGGTGAACTGGGTGGGGTTTGGGGTGGTGTAGACAGTGGTACCTCACAGAGAGAATCCTCTTCCTGTTCACCCTGACGTCTCTCATGAGTGGAGCTCACTTCAGCTGGGGGCTGTGCTCGGTTTCCTTCGTGATTATCTCCTGTTTGTTTCGGCCTGTCTTGCCTCTTGTCCTTGGTGGAGGGAACAGATTGTCCAACATATCTTTCTGCCTGCGTCACCAAACAATTTGACTCCTGACCTATTTAGGAGGAGTCCATCTTGCTTAAAAAGATGTCTGCGGTCCCAAAAGAAATTAAAGTTGTTCAAAAAATGCATAGAATGGACATTAGATGCTTTGGAAAGCCATGTGTTCAGTGCCATCAATCTGCTGAATCTCTCAGCACCTCTTCTGACTGGTGGAAGGGGGCCACTGATTAAAACCTCGACATCCAGGGAGCTGACTGTGTTCAACAGATCAGTAAAATCTTGTTTGAGCATTTCGGACTGCTGCTTCACAATATCATTCATCCCCGTATGCAAAATGATCTTTTTGACAGTTGGATTTGCTGCAACAATACCAGGGATTCTCGCTGTCATGTCAGGAACCATATCCTTTGGAAAACAGAGTAGGAGATACACTACTAATAAATGTAATTTATTAATTACTGGCGATTAATCAAACACTCGTTAATGGGGCACCACCTCCGATGTTTATCTATTTGAATAATCCGGAGGTAATTAATCAAATTCGACTAAACAAGGTTAACTTGTATCAATTCTGATCAATTTATTCAATCTCACAAATGAAGCAGTGATTTCTACACAGTTTCCATCAGTTCTCCACATTAAAACAAACCTGCACAGACAACGATGTACGGTTAAATATGTTTATTTACTAAATAAATCAGGGTGAATAAATGAAAGGATGATTTAAGCAAACAACAATGATAACATAAAATGTGGAGACTAAATGATCATGGTAATGAATATATGGACATGAGCGGATGGTAAAGTCGCGAGTCTGGGAAGCATTCAAAGATTACGGGAGTAATTTTGACACTAACAAGACCCTAACCGGATTTCTTATTAATTAAAGATTACTATGAATTAAAAGTAAAGAGACACCAACTCAGGAAACATGCGTGTGAATCCAGCAGTGTGCAAGGTGCTTAGCCTACTTTGCCTGGAGAGTTGGGACGTCCACCACTTTGAACCTTTCGCCGGAGTTGATGGCTTGACTGCGGGCTTGCAGTGCCGGTCCAAGAGCCGGAGTTGATGGCTCGACTGCGGGCTTGCAGTGCCGGTCCAAGAGCCGGAGTTGATGGCTCGACTGCGGGCTTGCAGTGCCGGTCCAAGAGCCGGAGTTGATGGCTCGACTGCGGGCTTGCAGTGCCGGTCCAAGAACCGGAGGGAAGTCGCGGCTTGTCCGGTCTCCCAGTGGTTGGTTCTCTCGTCCAGGTGTCGGAGGGAGAGCGCGGTCCGTCCAGTACTCAGCAGGAAGGTCCCGGTCCGCTGCCCAGCGGGATGGCACCGCTTGTGAGCGTTGGAGGCAGGCCGGTCTCGGCTTGGCAAAAGTCTTTCGTGGCAAACCGTTCACACGGTTTGTTGATGCAGGCAATTACTGCACGTCTTTTTTAACGGTGTTGGTCGTAATAAAGGTCTTCTTCTTGCATGGATTGGTGACTCTGAACTTTTGATCGAACCAATTCAACTTTCATGACGAAAATAACTAGAGAATAACGCTGGCCGGGCGAGTCTTCAGTTATTACTCAATATAAGACGAATTAAGTTAAATTAACTTCTACTGAGTAAAATAGTGATACTTAACAAAAACGAAAGCACTTAAGGTCAGTGCGTCCTCCTCAAAATTAGGAGATTGAGGTAAAAATCGCACGTGGTCAATTGTGCAGAGATTTCTGCCTAAGAGCGTGTCGCAAAAATACAAAAGGTAAAAGGTTGAAAAATTTAAAAGAAGAGAGTGAGAGCGAGCGATCTCTCGGTTTTGTAGTCCAAATCAGCAGGCGGTCCCAAAGGGGAGGGCTGGCGATTTTCACTGTGGATCATATCGCCTACACTTACGAAACTTGAATTAAATTTAAAACAATTTAATCTTTCGAGATCGTGCTTCGCCTTTCTCAGGACCTTACCATGGCAAAATAAATGGACTTTATCTAACAATGAAATAATATGACCTGATTAAATTCGCTGAACATTTAAAAGAAATTAACACTGGATCAACATGAAAACACTTAAAGATACAGTAGAACTGATCACTTATATACGCATTTCTTCTAGTTCTAGCTTAATACTTGTAAATGAAGAAACATATTACAGACTTACTAGTAATCAGGAAAAACGTATTAAACAAAAAGATCTCCCGACAGTCTAATTCCTTTGTACCCGGACTCACCACTGGAGGGTACTGTGGTTCCACCAAACACAAAACACATTTAAACATTAAACTTGATTTCAGTCAAATTTCACCACAGAGAAACGGGAGAAAGATCAGTTTTATGAACCTCTTACTGACTCTTAATCTGTTGGAATTAAGAGGGTGAGATCCTGACTTAATGGTTAATTGGAAATGGTCTGAAATCTGTAGGAATACAGAGACCATTTGAGTGGAATGTCCCACAGATAGTGAAGCCAGATGGGTTGTAAATTACAGACATGGGAGGGTCACAACAACAAGTGAGAAAGGTTTGCAGTGTCCTTTCACTCTTTAATGTGTGGATTAGAAATTAGAGAGAAAGAGAGACAGAGGGAGAGAGCCATCAGACGTGTTACCTAATTTGCAATTGTAAAGACATTAGTATTAACACGTCCTGATGACCAGATAGTTCCTGTCACTCCTGATGTGGAGAGAGTAGGTGACTCCATGCTCACTCAGACTGACCTGTGAGAGAAGAATTTATCTATCTGTTTGGAGGGGAAAGAAAGTTCAAAATGGGTTGTAAATTAATTAAAAGTGTCCTCATCTGAAGACTTTATGGTCAAAGAAAACACTGTCCTCTCTGCCAGGAGATAAGGTGGCAGACTGGAAGGCGCCTTCTTCCTGTGAATAGTCTTCATCCAGATGAAGAGTTAACAAGAATAAACAGGGCCTCAGCAGCCAAGAGTCAGAGGCAACAGGCATGTGTTCCTACATAATTAAACTATTCAGCTACGCAAAAAAAAATTCTTAACATAATAGGCAGCATCTGGAAGTATAATAAGCGTGGGAGGATCTTCATTTTAATCAGATGTATGCGTCCAAGAAGAGAAAGGGAGACCACACCATCGTTCAAGGTCATGCTTCACTGCCTATAAGAGGGGAGCAAAGTTCAGCTTATATAGCTCTTTTAAGCTCGGAGAGATTTTTATACCTAAATAGGTGAAGCCCCCTGGGGATCATCGAAAAGGTTGTGAGAGGTTAGGCTCTACCCTAGATGCACTACGGAGGGGCATAGCCTCACTTTGAGAAATTAATTTTATATCCAGAGAAAGAGCTGTAATTAGTTATTAATTGTATTAGTTCGGGAATAGAGTGACTTGGCGAATTTAAGAAAACTAAAACATCGTCAGCGTACAGCGAAATTTTATGCTCCTGGTTAATTAGGAAAATACCTTCAATGTTAGTATCCTGTCTGATAGCTGCAGCTAGAGGTTCCATAGCAAGAGCAAATAAAAGTGGGCTCAAAGGGCAGCCTTGTCTGCTCCCCCGTTCAATGCTCAAATTTTTTAGACCTAAACCCGTTAGTAATTACCGCCGAAAGTGGGGATGTGTACAAAATCTGAATCCATTTAATGAATATTTCCCCAAAGTTACATTTTTGCAGGGTACAGAGTAAGTAGGGCCAATCTAACCGGTCAAAAGGTTTCTCTGCATCCAGAGAAATGACCATAGCATCAGAGCTGTACAGAGAGGAACGCTGGATAAAATTCAGCCGACGCCAAATATTATGAGCAGAATATCTCCCTTTATAAAACCAGATTGGTCAAAAGCAATGACAGAGGAAAAGACCTTTTCTAGACGGGATGCAAGGACTTTTGCAATGATCTTCAAGTCGAGGTTTAAAACAGAGGTCTATACGAAGAGCATTCCTCAGGTGGCTTCCCCCTTTTCAAAACCGAAGAGATATTAGCTTCCATCAAGGAGGGAGGGAGAGTCCTAGCCTCAAAGGAAGATTGCAACATTTCAAATAAGGGAGTGATTAAAATAGAGCTGAATTTTTTATAAAGTTCTCCACTAAATAAATCAGGGCCAGGGGTTTTATTGTTTGGGAGTAGCTGAATACCTTTCATAATTTCACTTGCCGTTATTGGTTTGGATAAATCAGTCCTTTGGGTATCTGAAATATTTGGCAAATCCAACCTTGAGAAAAAATCTGCCATATCTAGCCTAAGTGAGGGATTAAATTGTGAGGTATATAACTGCTTGTAAATGCTTTAAATGTATCAATCAATTTATTATCATATTGGAGTAGGCCAAATGAGTCAAACACATGGAATACTCTGGGATGGGGCCTTATTATGAAGAAGATTAGCTAAATAGTGGTTAGGTTTGTTAGCAAATTCATAGAGTCTTTGCCTCAAAATACAGATTTTTCTGCCTTCTTCGTTAATAAGCCTTCTAGAGCGGATTTAACCACAAGTATCTCTTTCCTAAGATCTTCGGATGGGGATGAGTTATGTTTAGTCTGGAGTTCATGTAGCTCAAGTTCCAGTCTCCTTTAACCTCTTGATTTCATTGTTTTAGCCCCGCAGAAAAGGATAATTAAACCATGTGTAGGCTTTCATAGTATCCCAGAGGAGACCAGGGGCAACATCAGGTGTTCTGTTAAGTTCGAAGTATTGAGCTGATCTTTTAAAACAAATCCAAAATTAGGATCGTGGTGCAGGAAAGCACTCCCAGCAAACATTTCCTCGACCTGGGTCGAGATGGAGACGTCCAATCTACGTCGCGTCACGTCGTGACCTTAATTCGACAGTTTTTCAACATGATAAAATAACATCTGAGTAAATATGACATACATAAGTCATTTTAGATCGGATTAATTGGTTAAATACTGCCAGCAAACATTTTCTCAATCCGCGTCCAGATGACGACATCCATCAGACGTTGCGTCACGACGTGACTTTATTTAGACTTTTTTTCGACATGATAACATTAGGGGGGATACGATCTCACATAACACATATTTAACTAAAAAAAACACTGCCAAGAATGATTTCCTCTATCTACTGCTGTCTAGTGCTGTGTGGAGATGAAGACATCCAGTCAACGTCCAGTCATGTCAGGACGTAGATTCCACCTCTGATTAACGTTGGGCAGGCGGGTTGATATGACGTCTATCTGAGGGGTGAGATGACCGGCAGATGACGACGTCATTTCAACGGCGTTTAGACGGCATCGGTTTACGTTGTTAAAAACTATTCAAAATGATGGAAATATGTTTGTGAATGGGAGAAAACAATGTAGTACCATCAAGTGTATTGGCGGGGTGGGCTTAAATGTTTGTTATTCTAGCATCCATCAAGGAACTATTTTCCTCGCGTAGTGAACGCACCTGGTTTCAGCTGCGGTGCGGCGGCAGAAGAAGTTTGGAGTCGGCGAGGAGAAGACACAGACGCGTGTGAAAGGTGAGCTTCGAAAAATAGTGTAATTTAAAATGAAAATGTGCTTGGTAAGACATACGTTCATGAGTTACATGTTAAAGTTCTGATTTTGTTGCTGCATCGTGTAATGTTACAGATATCTGCTGCATGTTATTCGTAACCGAGCGGCGGCTAACAGTAAGCTAGCAGGCGAAATAGCAAGGCCTACCCTGATACATCGAGTGTAGCATCGATGATAAACCGAGTATATGTTCACAAAATGTACATTTTAAATTCAAATTCATACCAAGGAAACAGAGTGACCTCTTAGAAAAAGAAAAGTTTGCTGCTGTGAAAACTATCACTGCATTATTTTTTTATCATAAGCAACATGCATGGCTATGACCTAACAGTATGACAAACATTTTAAGATCATGACACACTAACGTTACTGAGCTTGATGATGTCATATTTAGCTATCTCTACCTGAAACAGGACTATATTTTTGTGTCTCTGTCTCTCCCATAGGCCTGTATTGATAACTATCTTTTCAATATCTCACTTTACAGGTGTATTGCTGTGATAAAGAGACGCATACCAGGTAAGATACACACACTAAGGGTGATGGTAAAATCTTCACAATCATTCAAGCCCCCATCTTTGCTCTTGTTATACACAGGGCCTAGTAGGCCTATCTATATCCCCACAGCAGCACAGAAACTTAAAGCAGAAGTAAGTGATAAATTTGTGTTAATATAAGTCTTAAATAGTTATATCTTCCGACAGCAATCACTTACATAGAGTGTTTGGACTGAAACACGGGTCTGTCAGTCACTCTGCTCTGAGCCGAAGAGAAAACATTTATCGTATCCTACAGTTTTTATCCAATGAGGATTAGGATTATGATTATATATATATATATATATATATATATATATATATATATATATATATATATATATATATATATATATATATATATATATATATATATATATATATATATTTCCTTTTCCATGTGTTTTCAGAGATGTTTTGAATGATTAATCTGATCTTTTTCATAGGTCGGGTGAGACGAACTTCGACACCAATTGAGAACAATCTGAGAGGTTATTATTTTTATAATGAAGCTTGAAGTTGTAATGTTGTAATTATGGCTGGAGTCATCTTTCACAATCTGTAATTTAGGGAGTCCGGAAACGACAAATGAGGAACTGCAGTCCAGCCAATTCAGTGCCACACCCACCTGTGAGTTCTTATCAAGGCAAACTAGAAATGTATAACCATGTCAAGTGAATAGGTGTTAAAAGTTATTGACTATTATCACACCTTCTACATTTGGTCTTCCACAGAGGATGCCATGTAATGCTTGAATTAAAAATGGTAAAAATTGATAAATGTGTGGGTGTTTACCTCCGGTCGAAGCTCGGTCCCTCCCACCTCCCTATTCCCTGTCTTGACTGTGCTTTCAGTTAAAAGAGTTAGCCCCCCAAATATGTACTTACTGGCGGCTATTAGAGCACAGGCTCGTATTTGTACGCAGGACACTATTTGCTCATCTACAGTTTTTCACCAGCCACCACCAGAAAATTCAGTCATTTAATTGATATCAAGCTGAAGCATTTATGAAATCCTGAAAACACTGCTTGAGTATCACAGGCTGACAGCTTCTCGCATAATTGCACTTTAGAGTTTTCTCTGTTTAGTGGATAAATAATTGAAGCTCTGCCCCCATCGTACATATTTCTCATCGGCTTGACAGCGAGTAGATGACTGAATTTTCATTTCACATATATAAATTGCTATATTGATATTGCAGCGATCTAACGTTTGCAGTCAGATGGTTTCAAAATGTGTCTTTCAGCCGGGTAACTTTTTGCTTCTTTTTCTCAAAGTATCAATCATGACCTCACCCAATGTGGCAATGGATGAAACTGCTGCATCACTCCAGGAAATGACACCGAGACGTAAGTGCTAAGCTTGTTCCTTCAATTCTATAATTTTAAGTTTTTTGGAATTACATGTCAACTACATTGTAAAAGGAATAAAGTCTGAATATTATGACAATTTTCATCAGTTACTTGTGCCTTATCAAAATTCAATTTAGCACCTATATGGATATGAAACACCAGAGGTCTTTTCATTAAAATGGACACATAAAGTGTAGACACACAGCAACACAAGTCAATTGACTTTTATCACTCTGTAATTGATATACTGTGATTTTCCCGAGGACCTCATTATAGTCAAGTAGCAAGGTATTTCAGCCTTGAATAATGTCGAGGTTCAAACATGACCCATTTTTTCATTGTAGAACAATGAAACACCTTCAACATTTTATGTTTGAGTTAAAGTTGACTTATATCAGAAATTGAAATATTTAAACTTTTTTTTAAACGCATCAACTTCCTATTTCTAGGGATTTCATGACCAACACAATATTTGGGGAATTGGTCTCCTGTCACCAGTGACTAAACTATTATGATGACATTAACTCTGATATCTACTATATCTTATTACTTTATAAAAATACCACAATCACAGCTTTGTACAGTCTGAACACAGTTTATATAAAGTTTATATTAATGGATGTTGATTCACTGTAAGAATGTGATTAAGTTATAATTTCAAACTCTTCAGGCAGTGATCAGTCTGCAGGTTTTTGACTCATTATTCACTGGTCATCTGCATTTTAATTTTACGGGCCAGCAGTGTTTCCAAAAGGATTTAAGGAGACTGTAGTGCGACCGACCGGGATGTTGAAGCAGCATTTAGTTGTCTTGCCCTGTTAAATCAGCAATCTGTCCTTTTGTATTGCAGGTAATCAAGTGAGGCGTTCACCACGCAAAATTCACTCCTGTGAAACCACATCCCCCAGGGTTTCTGCAAAAAGTCAAAAGAAAAGTAGTTTAAACTTATTTTTCATCAAGACTTCTGCCAGCATTTAATTGTACTCTGTTTTTTAATGAATATTTATAATTTATAATTATAAATGCATCTTTAAGAAATCAAATTTTTGCTAATTATGCTTTGCCTGTGTCTCACAGCAAAACAAAAAAACCCATACCCAATGTCGCAAGAACGTAAGTCAAACTTGTTAATCACACTGTTGCCGTGTCATTACCAATATTGGAATAATCTCAAAAGCTTTTCTTTGGCTCAGTAGTTGTTGTGTTTTGTATTTATTTTATCAATTCAGGATTCCAAAGGAAGGTGGTTGGGATGTTCTTGGACATCAAAGACCAACTCCAGAGGATTGAGGCCTCTGTGGGCACTATCCAAGATCACGAAATAACCATAAAGAAAATTCAAAATGAAAATGATGTGGCCGACTTTGAAAATCAGCTCAAACAAAAAAAAACAATGGAAACAATGGTTATTACAATTTTGGATTTTCATATTTTTTTCAGGATTAGAGAAGTATTGTTTAAGGTAAAGCATTTGTGTTCTGTCATTACAGATAACCTTGTTGTCAAGAGTTGGGGGGAGGAACGTCAAAGACTGCACCACAAAGTGCATGAACAGGTATGTGTCTGAACAAAGACCGTTTTAACTGTAGACATATTAAAGAGGAAATAAACATGATTTTTCCATGGCTATGCTACATTTTTACCTTACTTAAAGGGACAACGAGGAGTTTTGGAAAAGCGAAGGGTTTTCACACTACCTCCGTGCGCACCATAGCATTCTTCCACCTCGTGCAATATATTCTATGAACTTTTAATGTGCAGCTCTAAATAAAAACTTATCTGGGTTTGGTCTTAACTCTCCTGTCGGCCTTCTGGGTCAAATTGAACCAATCTGTCCACTTCCTCCATCCTTCCTTCTTTCCACAATCTTTTTCCCTTCCTTCCTTCCCTATTTCCTTCCTTCTTCTTCCTCCTCTATTGATCCAATTGACCCTCCATTTTTCTTCCCTCCCTCTCTCCCTTCCTTCCTTCCCTTCTTTCCTCCCATCTTTCCCTTTATCTTTCATCCTTCTTTCCCTTCGTCATTCCTTCTTTCCTGTAGATGCTTCCGCATGTATGTGTGTGAGTTCAATGACCATACATCATCTCCAAAGAGTGTATTTTTATTGTAGCTCCGAGAGCATGGAGTGGCAGACTTACTTTTAGCCTAGCAGGCATAAACAACTGAACCCAAACATCCACAAATACACACAGGCGGCGCGACCCCTACTGGGCACAACAGGGATCATCATGAATGATCTACATTTTCCCTTTGTACTTCCTTCCTTGACCCAGGTGGACAACAGGATGGTTAAAGAGGAACTCTTAAGGATTCCATCCTCAAACCTGCTCCATGTGTCCCTTAGCTCCAGAGTCCTAATGCTGGTTAAATCAATGACTTGTAACTAATGCCTATAGGCTTTATAAGGAACCATCAGAAGATTCAGGCTACTGTGTGGGTCTAAGAAGTGGTTATGTCATTACTCTTTCAAATCCCAGGACAAAGTCTTACTGTAATTTATAAAGTGCATTTTACATCTGAATAGGTGCTCTATAATTTTTTTCTTCTTGTGTCCTCTCTCCAGCTGCTGTGAAAAGATGGAGCATTAAGGCCACAGATGTGGAAATAGAGAATGCAATGATGAATCATCTAAAGCATGCGCCAGCCAGAAGCGGGGGGAAGGAGCAGATCCTCGTCGCTGACTGTTAAGCCTCCTTGGCTATGACCTGACAAAAAATTTGTTCTCTAATAAATATATTTGTTTTACTTGTTTATATGTTTTCAATATAACCAGTTGAATAGATCTTGTCCTGAATGCTTTCCTTTTATTATTCTACCTATTAGTCCATGCACCACTTGTATTTTACAGTATAGCCTAGGTGAACATCACAAGGATATTTTAAACATTCAGGTTTATTTGCTATCAAAGTTTCCGTCAGGTTCACTTTTCCAAAAATGCTGATGTGATTTGATGTCTTTGACTTTTTGAAGTCAATGCAGCTTGAGATTTTTTTTTTTTGCTAAAATTGAGAAGTTTGTTCAAGTATGTGTAGATTAGAGCATTGAGAATTACACATAGGATATGCAGCACAAGATCTGTGCTTTTCATAGAATTTCTAGATATGATAATGCCAGTTATAGACACCTTTTGAAATGCAATTACATGTGTAGACAAAAAGGTTGAAATGTAAGCTATATTGCAATTCGAAACGACAAAAGTTGAAATGTTGATGTAAAAATTATGCCGTCTAATAGCCGTCGAAAAGACGTCGGTCATGGCACCGACGTCTGAAAAACTTAAATTTCAGCACCTCATATCGACGTGGACTCGACCTCCAAGATCGACGTGAAGTAGACAAGACGTCACGTAGAGACGTTGAAAAGTCGTCTATACGGCGTAATATTGATATGGGTTGTAATAGCCTGCTTTGTAAACCGTAGATATGTCGTCTAAACGACGTTGAAACAGCGTGAACTTATGCCGTCTATGAGCCGTCGAAATGACGTCGGTCATGGCACCGACGTCAGGAAAACTCTCATTTAAGCACCTCAAATAGACGTAGAATCAACCTGTTAGATCGACGTTAATTAGACGTGAGATAGACGTCATGAAGTAGCCTGCTCTGTGAGACGTTGATAAGTCGTCTAAACGACGTTGAAACAACGTAAAATGATGCCGTCTATTAGCCGTCGAAATGACGTCGGTCATAACACCGACGTCAGAAAAACTTTCATTTGAGCACCTCAGATCGACGTCGAATCAACCTGCCTGACCGACGTTAATTAGACGTGAAATAGACGTCAAAATGTTTGCTGGGCTGTATCTCCAGGGCCATGTTTGAGATAGGATTCAAATGATTTAACACTATGTAAACAGGCGCGTGGTCTGATAAAATATCCCCGATCTCACAACGAATTTTTGGGTGTGAAAACAAGGTCAATTTCACTACTTCTATGCACCCCAGAATAAAACAAATTCCCAATCTTTGGGGTGTAGAAGACGCCAGGTGTCAATCAGGTCAAGTTCACAGCAGGTTTCAGAGAGGGCTTTAGCTCTTTTAGACAGTATGTTTTGCATTGGAGGTGATTTATCCATCATGGATGAAAAATAGCAATTGAAATCACCACCAATCACTGTTTTCACAGATCCAATCAGCAAATAAAGAACAAGCATGAGAGATGAAATCGTGTGAATGTACAGGTGGATAGTAGATATTCAGAAAAGAGAAACTCTGACCATGGAGACAGCCCTTCAAGCATTATATATCTACTAGACTTGTCAGAAATGGATTCTACATCCACCAGGGGAAGATGCTTGTTTATTAAGATGGCAACGCCTCTGCTTCATATGCTGAGGCGTGCTATCAGGTGAAAGGTGTCTCCTGCAGGAGGGCGACGTGTACATTCTTTTAAAAAACACAAGTTTTTTTTCCGCTTAATAGGGTTATGTATACCCCCCAATACCAGCTTCAAACCTTCAATGTAGATCTATCACTAGCCATTGAATATTAAAAAAAAAAAAAAAAAAAAAAAAACACACAACAACAACAACCTGGTTACATGTAGACAGATATTAAAAAAAATAAAGCTCTCTAAAAAAGTCGAAAACATAAAAAACAAATGGAAAGAGGGGAGGGAGGGGGGCAATATTGCTTTGCTGACAGAAAACATACAACTATGTACAAGGAATATCAAGAAAAGAAAACAGAAGAACGACAAGGGTCAGACTAAGGTCTGTTACACCTATCTAGGGGTGCAAGCTAACTTCCCTATGAGGGCAGTGGAAGATGCTGGACCAGTAAATTGGAAACACCTATCAGCTCCATAACGAAACCGTTAACAATCATACTCATGGGGTAAAGCACAGTTGAAGTGAGCAAAAGTCTATATAAAACATACATAAGCACAAAAGAAGGTGCACAACCATAAAACGAGGGAACTGTTACAATCATATAAAAGAGATAGAAAGAAGTAGTCTTACTTTTCCAAACAAGCTCAGTGGGCAGTCAGTATCCCGGGGCAAACTGGAGAAGAAGAAATTTGCTACGAGGAAATCCTTCAGCAGGCGCGGGGGGGTTTCTGAAGATGACCCCGGAGGATGAGGCAGTTTATCCAGGAACGTGACGACCTCCTTTGGATTCTTAAGGAATTTCACCTGCCCATCATACTGGATCCTGAGGGTGGCCAGGTACATCATGGCCAAGGGGATCCCCCTCTCTTTGAGCCGCTGTTTCACCTGGTAGAATTCCTGTCGCTTCTTTACGACTGCTGCAGAAAAACCCTCGAATATCATGATCTGAGCGCCGTTATGTAGTAGGGGGTGTATTTTCCTCGCCGCTTGCATTATCCGGACTTTGTCTTGAAAGTTGTGAAACTTGATGACAGCCCAGGGCTGCTGGTCAGGAGGAGGGTGACGGGTGAGGGCGTGGTGGCAGTGGTCAAGTTTCACCGACCCCCTTTAAAGCTGACGTTAAGAAGTTCTGGTAACCAGGTTTTGAAGAAAGCGACAGGGTTAGCACCTTCAGAGCCTTCCTGGAGCCCAATTAGCCGAATATTACACTGCAGGCTTCTGTTCTCCAGGTCGTCAATCTTGTCCAGAGCCGCTGTCAGCTTACTCTCAACGTCTGCTAGCTTAGCTCTGTAGATAGCTGCAGCGTCCTCTTGGCTCGAAATGCGGACCTCGGCTTCAGTAATGCATGTCCAGCGTTGCGATTTTGTTCGCGCAGACTTCAAGCCGTTTCAACACCGGGTCAATCTTTTTATCAAGAGAGGCTTCCACACCTTTGAGCACTTCTGCGGAGATTCTTTCCACCAAACTGTCGGCGTCCAGTTGACCCGGAAATGGCGGCGTGTTATCGGCCACACTAATGGAGCTGTCCGAGGACGATGGATTCTCTCCTAGTCTGGCAGATTTTGCGACGAGGCTAAGCTTTTTCTGAGTGCTAGGCATGTTCATAGACCACCCCAAGATAACCGCTCACATAAGCAACATAAACCCGACAAATAAAAGCTAGGAAAGATGCCGAGCTGTGGGAGCACAAACAGAAAGCTGCTACTCCGCCATTAGCGTCACGTGACCCCCCGAACCCACTTTTTAACAAAAGGTACTGCCATCCTGAATAGACTACGAAATATCCCTCCTAACCCATTACCGTATTGATTGCTGCTCCTTATAAATCCTGGTAAATCTCCCCCCGCCTGGTTCATGTAGTAGGTCATATATCTACCATCATCGCGTGTGAATGGAGTGTGTCTTTTTTTTCTTCCCCAATTAGTGATTAGAAAAACTGCCTCACAGGTCTGAAGTGTAGTTTGACAATGACTTTACAAATGCAAAAGGTATATACTGATTTTGATCGTTTAACGAGATCTCTATATCAATAACCGATTTGGAGAGCGATGTGTAGTGTGGCTTGTCATACGCCTTATCTCATCCGACACATTTATACAGCGGAGAAGTGGCACATAGCTATCACCCAATAGTTGATAATCCACAATATCGCTATAGAGAAATATATTATACGTTCCTGCGTGAATATCAGCGGGGTGTGGAGCAGTATATAGTTTCCTAAAATTTAGGGTGATAGGTATTTTGACCAGCTCCCCTGGATTGAAACCTAGTAGCTCTGCTAAACGACCTTTAAATGTTAAAGTATATCCTTCACCCCCCGAAAAATTTACAAAAATTTGTAATATTGTTGTACACTAGACTTGGGCATGAAATTGGCAGTTACTATGCATTTTGAATTAAATTCTCAGTATTCTAGGTATAGTCTCATAGAAACCCACTGCTAGAGATATAGTATGTCTTCTGTGTTTTACATAGTCATAGATATCCATGTCGGCATCCGCTACCGGGAAACTATTCCATACATGGGGATATTGGATTTCAATAACACCGACTTCATATGGTTCGTTCAGGACTATCGGCTTAGCTTATTTAGTCCTATATTGCCATATTGCCATTATTTGGATATACATGTAGTGAAGCATTACTAGGCAGTGTGAGATAAAATCCGTTTTTCTCCATAGCTCTGATAGGCATGAGCCAATATTCAAAAGTGACTAATGAGTTAGTACACCCTTTTATCACACATCTACAATATCTTTTTCAGGGAGCCACAAGTTAAATTTCTCAGGCCACCCCAACCATTTAACAAAGACCATATTTTTATGACCTAATTTCTTTCTGGACAATATTTTTTCTATTTTAAAAGTTTTGTTTTTATCAATAATCACCAGCTGTAGCTCTGCCTCATAGAATGTTCCTTTCACAACCTCTCCCGCACAATCTAATAGCCTGTATACAGGTGGGTCTCTTGCTATACATGCGGCTATTGTAAAATATTCATCTGTATAGGTTTGTTCGTAACCTTTTCTCAACACCCCATGAAGTTTTGAAATTCTCACTTTATCCCCCAAACTAAATTTAAAGGATGATGTTTGACGGTTTCAGCTTATATAAATTGTTAGACTGTTTTCTCGTTGTCTTTATTTACAGAGCGGGGGGGCATCTTTATCGATCTATGATGAGAATTGTTATAAGCATCAACAAGGTCCTGGACCACGTCTACATATCTGCGTGAATTAACAGATGATAGATACCTCCACATACGAGTCTTGAAGGTTCTGTTAAAACGCTCCACCACACTAGCCTTAGTCTCATTTAGTGTTGAAAAATGGGTGATTTTATACTCAACTAACAACTGTTGAAAGTGTTTATTATAAAATTCTGTGCCCTTGTCCGTTTGGAGTTTTGCAGGTATACGACCCTCGCTCAGATTGTTAAAAGCTTTTGTAACAGACATGCCTGATTTGTTTAAGACATCGGACCCATGCATATTTAGAAAACATCAATACATGTTAGTAAGTATCTCACACTATCATTTTCAGTAGAATATTCACCCATATCCACAAAATCAATCTGGAACTGTTTATCAATACTGCTAACCATGTCTTGCAGCTTTGGCATGAAGTGTATAGACGTCTTGCCCCAATAAAAAAAGTGTTTGTCGGTTAGCCTCGGTGTAACCCTTGTAGAATCCCTACTGGCGTTGCGAAGCTTGTAGATACTTCCAAGACCTCCCGGATGAGCAGGATCATGATAAATCTTTTGCAGTGCGCTTTCCATGATAATGATGACTGGAATGGTCAGAATATGTTTCTTACAGACTTTTATTTCACAGTTAAACAATTGTCAGTCATTATAACCAATAATATTAATCACAAACATGGTTCGCATGCAGACCCCACCCATGCAAACTTTCAACTGCGTGTTATTAGTGAATTTTGCAAGAAACGCACTATCAAGGCATCAGGATGGAAGTGGTCTGATGGTGTATAGCTGGAGGCCTTTGAAAAGACCTCCTTCCAGACGTGGGCATAACCAAACTGTCTTAAAAACGTAAAACCGTCAAAAAGAAGTCAGGCACCACAAGTTGCAGAGATCCAATCAGATGTTCCAAGACTTTGTCTAGAGACATATTCAAGACTAGAATTCTAGGAAGACAACCATGGCACGGATTCATGACCAGTCTGAGTAATGGTAAACAGATCCAACTCTGTCTTCACCACATTCTTTAGACATCCATTGAGAAATCTACTTTTGTTGAAATCCCTCCTGTTTTGGCAATAACGGACACAGGTCCTCTGGAATTTTACATATCGGCGAGTGGGGAGGACTAAATGAATCATCTTTTTACACATGTGAGGATTACAAATGCAGATGATACAAACCTAGCTAACAATGCCAATGTGGGATTTATAAACTATCCAGGATGCACATTATTCTCACAGGTTGATATAATGCTGGGAGACAGACTTATAAACAATCCTCCAACACATATCGTGGTGTGGCAGTACTGGCTGTAAACTGCCTACAGGCCAGTCCAGTCAAACCTACATAAAAATATAAACAAAAAAACATAACTAGGGGAATGCCCAATGTCCACTACTAGGACAATAAACCCATAAATGAACAAATGCCTCTTTTGGGTACAATAAATAAATGCCTCTTTGAGAAATAAAATAGTAAACTGAAGGTGTAAAGGGGCCTGGGTTTTAAAAGGGTTCCCAAAAAAACAAAGTTTCCTCACTAAAGATGTGGGCAGCCCAGGAACAAACTAGGACCCAAATAGACCAGAGTTCTGGCTGACAATCTAAGGGGAATGCGGTTCTTGGTAATTCAGGGAGCAATTCAGCATGGGCCAGGGGCAGATTCAGTATGAGGGTGAGAGCCACCGGTGTGCCATTTCCCGCCTCTTTTAAGCCTTTTAAACAGGGTGTCGTCACACCCTGATTGGCTGAGAGGGAAATACCCCAAGCTGCTTCCACTCCTCAAATCAGGAGTCAGTCTTCCCACCTATGCACAGGTGCTCTGAATACCCTGTGATTAGTCATGAGGGAAAATCAGCCCAAACAAAGAAAAATAGCAAGTCAAACAATTGGACTGCAGTGGTATAACTGAATGTTTGATTAACTATGGAAAGGACACACTGGATACGCAGTTCAGCATTGGTCTGTTTTGTAAAGACACCTGTAATCATATGAACGGTGCGTCCACAGAGGGAAACAACCTTGAGTTGGTGGCTAGAGGCGAATACACCAGAGACAGCCAAATTGTGGAATTAATTGCCCTGATTTTTTTTTCAAGAAAAACTATTGATAAACAGGGTTGATATTTCTCTGAAATTTATAGGGTCAAAAGATGAATTCTCTCTTATGACTGCAGGAAATGCACAATATCATGTTAACATTATGTCAGCCAGCATATTTGTAAAAATGTGTCTGTTGCTCCTACTGTACAATTTACACATAGCTGAACTCATAGCATACTAATGCTAAATACGCTATAGACAGGGTGGCTTTGAAAACTTTCTCCATCCCTGCTTGAACTAGGGTATGCAACCAAGAAAATCTCTACATTGGTCAGATCCCTAAATTTGTTATTGTCGGTTTCGTTGATAACAAGGGATACAGGGATGTAGCAGGCCCATTGTTTAAGACTTGCTATCTTTTTGTTTTAGGCTGATTTTCTAAATCCCTTTCGACTAACTGCAGGAGATTCAGATCACCTGTGCGCAGGGTGGGGAGACTGACTCCTGATTGAGGAGTGGAAGCAGCTTGGGGCATTCCCCTCCCAGCCAATCATGGTGTGATGATGCCCTTTTTGTGAAGGCTTAAAAGAAGTGGGGAATGGCACCCAGGTGGCTCTCACACTCATTCTGAATCAGTCCCTGACTCAGAGAACTGCAGCCCTTTTAGATGACCAGCCAGAAACGCTGGTCTGTTTAACCCCTATTGTGTTTTCTTGGCTGCCCCACGTCATTCTAGTGAGGAAACTGTGTTTATTCTTGAACCGCTTGAAACCCAATCCCCTATACACCTTCAGTTTTGACATTTTATTTCACTGGGGCTTGTAGGAGAACACTTCAGTTTGATTATTCCCTGAAGAGGCATTTGTTTAGTTTGATTATCCAAGTAGCTGGCATTGGGAATTCCCCCTAGATGTACATGTTTTCTGTTTTATATTTTTATGTAGGTTGGGCTGAACTGTAACCATTTTACTGCCAGTACCGCCACAGGGAGTTATACACACAATCCGTTTAATTTTGAAAAGTATGATACAGAGCTTATAAGTCTATACGCCACTGGCCAGTCTTTTCCCTCAAAGCCCTTTCAAACACTTTTTCAGAGAGGACCGTACACAAGACTATTATTAGTTGATACAAACCACCGGACATCATCTAAAAGAGATCGTTGGCCATATCACACCAAGATTTTGTTGCTGGTTACACCTTATCCTGTATCAACCTGGAACCTGATGAATGATGTTTGGGGAACATGTTGCTAATTAAAACAAGCAATGTGAGGCTGGAAGCCTGATTCAGAACACCTCTGCCCCGCACTGTTAATTTGATTTGTCATTCTGTTTTCGACTCAGTTATTGTGATATCAAACAGACAAGTACTGATGAATTACTACTAAAACATAATGAATACAATTAACTACTATTGTTTAGGGATGCACCGATTGTGAAATTCTGGGCCGATGCCGATGTTTAAAATAACAACATGGCCGATGGCCGATGCCGATGTTTTTTCTTTTTGTTATTTATTTCGTTTTTGGTGCCACAGAAACATTACTGAACTATTTTAAATGTCTTTCAGCTCTTCATCATACTATTAATTAGCACAAATTAAATGAGACAAATTTATGAAACAAAAACAACCTTTAATATCAATTTTTAGTTGACATTAACCTTACGGTAATTAACATGACAAGTTCTTTTCTGAAAAATAGCCCAAAAGCCCTCTTAGACTGTTGACTAATCAGTGAAAATATTTATTCAGCACTTACATTGCCCAACAAAATTATTTGAGTGGTTCTAGCCTGAGGAACACAAACTTAGTCAAGGAGAAGTTTTTTTTTCAGTACCTACATTGCCCAGAAAAAAATATTTGTCAAAAATAAAATGTACATCAAGTGTAAATGTAAAAACAATTGGAAAATAAATAAAATATGTTATTAATAAATACAAACATAAATAAATAGGGCTATGTTTTTCACCTTGTGTATTTTTCATACAGAATAAAACATTACAGTGTTTCAGAACTTATGGGCTGGAACATGGGGCATCTTTATGAAACAAAACTGGCCTCTAGGGAAAAACAGTCCCATACAGTGGGCCTCCTCTTCATTAATGTGTATCTCTCACCTACTTCTTAGTAAGATGCATGTTTTTCTTTACAAAGATAAGCATCTCTGCCTTGTCGCAGCAAAGTCTATTTCTTTTTTCATCCAAGATATGAGACACAGAGCTGAACAGCCGCTCACTGTCTGTGCTTGTGCATGGTGCACAGAGGTATTTGCGTGCCATTTGTGCCAGTCCTGGAAAACGCAGGTGATTATTTCTCCAAAAGCCGAGTGCAGTCTCACCTCTGGGAATGGGGGCCTCTGCCAAGAATATATCAAGTTGTTGGGATACAGAGGTACTTGGCCTCTCTGGCCCATTCTCCTCCAGAATCTCCTCGAACATATCATGCAGGGAGGGTCCTGCTCCGCTGGGTCGTTGCCTCTTGCGCTGCAGGTGTGCGCTCTCTCCATCGCGCGTCTCATCCTCGGCACCGGCAGCAGGCAACAGGTGCGCATGAAGTATTGCTCGTGCGCGTTGTTTAACATCCTCATCAAAGTAGCGATCTTTGTATCTGGCATCCAACAAGGTAGCAATACAGAACATGGGATCACACTCGATTTGATCGAAGCGTTTATTTACAGCATCCAGTAATGCGGTCTTTGTTGTTTTAACGCCGTGGTCGGTGTCAGTCTGCTTGCTCAGAAGACGTCTCAGGGCTCTCACAGAGGGAATGACGTCGGCAGCTGATGCCTCTGATGAGCTAACTTCTCTGGTCAACTGTTCAAACGGGGAGAGCAGTGTTTATAAAGTTTTCAATTAATTGCCACTGCTGCGCGCTGAGGGTGGCGGGGAGGTCGTAGTCTGCGGCATATGTAGCAAGCAGTGTTGGGGCTAGTTACTTTAAAAAGTAATATATTACAGATTACATATTACACTCAAAAATAGTAATGCCTTACACTACTATATTACTCCCTGGAGAAAGTAACTAGTTATATTACTAGTTATATTACTAGTTACTTTTTTTCTACTTACTCTAAAATTGCCTGAGATGCATAAGATGGAAAGAGAGCAGACAAAGGAGGAGTCTTCTTGAAGGTCTTTATTAACCCAACAACAGACTGGCCTACATGCTGTTTAACTTCCTCAATTAACATTGTCTAGTGCAAATACAAACAAGTGTACTTGTGCAATCAAATACAAAGAAATATTAACTAATATTGAAAATAGTGGTTGAATTTCCAGCCGTCGAACGAGGTTTTTTGCAGAGCGGTGCCTTCTTCAGGACACGAGCTAGCAGAAGCAGCAGCAGCAACATGCTCCGGACTTGTTGACTCTTCCATTTTTTACCCATCTGCCCTGGCGGGTGCCGCTGGCGACCAATCGGTGATGGTAAATGATACCTCGTGTCAAACCCCAACCAATCACTGATCCATTCACGCCCCCCCCCTCCCTCCGTGCTGTTTTGTGTGATGCGTGTGTGGTGAAGTAGCTGGTAGCTACTAGCAAATGTAACGCAAGTAACGAGCCCGGAAAATTGTAATATTATTACTATTTTCAGTAGAGTAATGCCTTACACTACTAGTTACTGTAATCAGATTACTTTTTCAAGTAACGCGTTACAAAGTAACGCGTTACACCCAACACTGGTAGCAAGTGTGCGCTTTTGTTCAAGCATGCTCTCCAACATGTAAAATGTACTATTCCAACGAGTGGATATATCCTGCTGTAGCCTTTTTGGTTTCATCCCCAACTGGATCTGCACAGCCTGGAGACGCGAATAGGCGAGGGGTGAGTGTTTAAAGTGGCCGACGATTTTTCGGCAAATAGCCACAATATCTGTGATGCTGCGCTGGCTAAAAACACCATCATGGACCGCAAGTTGCAGAGTATGTGCCATGCAGCCAAAACTAGCCAGACCACTGTCCATCATAGCTTTCGACATATTCCTAGCATTATCTCTTACCACAGCATGCACTTTGGTCTTGTCAATGCCCCAAGCCTGGAACATTTTTTCAAACGCATCCGAGATGGCAGCTGCGGAGTGTGAGCCCGTGAACTCTTGCGAGTGCAGCACTGCTTTTATCAGGTTGAAGTCCTTGTCAATCCACTGTGCCGTGAGGCTAAGCATGCTCACGGGGCTGACATCTGAACTCCATATATCATTGGTAAAACTGATTGCAGTGATGTCACGGGCCAGTAGCTCATGAATGTGTGTGGCCACAATGTTGTGCATTTCTGGGAGACAGACCTCGGCGAAGTGACGTCGGCTAGGCACCTTATAGCGTGGCTCCATAAACTGCATCAGACTCCGAAACCCCACGTCCTCTACTACGGAGAAAGGTTGGTCATCTAGAGCGATGAACTCCATCACCTTCTTTGTTATTTGTTTTGCTCTAGCGCTGTCTGGAGCCAGTTCTTTTACTCTCTCAAAGGCCGTGTCAATTAAAGTCTGAGTCTTGCCGGCGGTGGCTGTTTTCGCTTTCTTGGCAGCTTCATTTTTCCGTTTGTGGTCAGCTTGCAGATACTCGTTGTACACCGCTGCGTGCCGGCTTTTCAAATGTCCAATTAAATTTGATGTGTTAAACGACTTTCTGTCGGTCCCACCTCTTGAAATATTAGTTTTACACGCATTGCAAACAGCATGACGGGGATCGTCCTCCGACACAGTGTAATATTCCCACACGGTCGCCATCTTCTTTTACCTGACTAAGAAAAGTGTGGCGCTGGCGCCCTTTTGTGGGCATAGTTATGTCCCCCCCCCACCAAAAAGGAAAATAGAAAGGTTCCTCCCGAGCACAGCGTTCATGCGACATTTAAATCAACATAAACATCGGCCACTGCCATCGGTGAATGTAATCTTTTTTTGCCGATGGCCGATGGCAGTTAACTAGCCGAACATCGGCCGATGCCGATGGTCGGCCGATGCATCGGTGCATCCCTACTATTGTTAGGAAAATAATTATTAATGGTACAGATTTCCTGGGGTCCTAGCATGCAACCAGCATCCAAAACACTAAATATCCTGCCATGTTGATTTTAAACACACAGCCCTCTAGCATGCCTGGTGAACACAGCCTGGCTATTTGTATCACAAAACATGAACAAGGATATTTCTTTGAAAGTTTTGACAATCCTCCTTCCTACAGTGATTTTCTTGTGAAAAACTGTACAGATGTATTCTAGAAAACGGGTTCAGAATCTTGCAACAACATGTAGTCCACATTTGTTTTTTCTATGCCATGTACAAAAAGGGATACCGTATAACAGTAACAATGATTTTAACATTTCACTGGTAAATTTCATTCAATACATAAAAAAACACAAACTAGAAACAATCAGCTAAATCATTATCACATTCTTTCTTAAGCGGGGATTATGCTTGCGCGGCGATTGTGCGCCTAGGCGTCGGCGAACATGATCGCCGTGATTTTTCATTTATAGTAGTGCGGCGGTGTCTATGCATCGCGTGGTAATTCACCGCCACAACGCTAGGGGGCGCTGAGTAACGAAACCGCATGAATTCGTACCTGGAGTGTTTACTTTCCGGTTACGCCAGAGAGTGAACACGCCTGGTCTCTGGTAAACAGTACATTGAACAATGGCGACTGAGCGAGAGAGGATACTTTTGGAGCTGGAGCTGATCGATATTGAAGAACAAATGCTTCTAGTGCAAATGTTAAATACCAAACGAAGGAGAAGACGTGTGAGGAGGTGGTCTGTACGTCCTTTGAACGAGTCAAGGCAAACGACAGGAGAATTTGCCACACTAGTTCGACCATTGAAGGACCTGGACGATGAGATGCACTTCAGGTATTTCAGGATGTCTACAAGTCGATTTGATGATCTTGTTCGCCGTCTGAAACCTCTCATCCACCACCAGAAGACACACTCTATGCCTGTTGATGTGGCTCAAAGATTGTCAGTTACGCTTCGAGTTTTAGCTTCAGGTGCAAGCCAACAGGCTGTAGCGGCAAGCTACAAGCTAGCTTCCTGCAGTGTCGTCCATAGTATCGGAGGTGTGCAAAGCGTTGTGGACAGCACTGCAGCCAGAATTTCTGCCCTGCCCTTCAACAAGCCAGTGGGAAAACATAGCAGTTGATTTCTGGAGACTCTGGAACTTCCCAAACTGTGTCGGATCTGTCGATGGAAAGCACGTAAATATCAAGGCACCGCCTCGTGCAGGGAGCGACTATTTTAACTACAAGGGTGCGCACTCCATTGTTTTGATGGCCATGTGCGATGCCAGGTATCGCTGCACAATGGTGGACGTGAAAGCGATGGCGGCGTTTTCAAGGAAAGCAGATTTGGGTTGATGCTGCTTGACCACAAGCTGAATCTGCCCCCACCGGCTGACCTTCCTGGGACCACGGTCACGATTCCACACGTCGTTGTTGGTGATGCTGCCTTCCCTCTACACTGCAACCTCATGCGCCCTTTCCCAGGTACAGCGCTGATACAGTAGTATTAATTAAACACACAGTACTATGTATTTATTTAAAACCGTGATGCAGAGTAACAACTTTGTTTTTGTCCCTATGTAGGAGCGAATCTGACTAGAGACAAGCAGATCTACAATTACCGCCACTCCAGGGCCAGGCGGGTCATTGAGAACTCCTTTGGCATCCTAGCAGCACGCTGGAGAATTCTTGGAAGACCAATTGAGTTCCTGCCTGACAAAGTCGTGGATGTGGTGAAGGCTTGTGTGGTGCTACACAACTACCTTGCCTACACAGACGAGGTGACCAGCCCAGAATGCCGCTACATACCACCCAGTTTTGCAGACATGGAAAGTGCTGGGTCTTTCAGGCCTGGTGAGTGGCGCAGAGAAGTGACCGGGGACAACCTTTTGGACACTATACCTCCATCTCAGATGAGCAGAGCCCGATCCACCAGAGCTGCCATGGCTGTCAGAAATGACCTCAAGTCTTTCTTTCAGTCAGCACATGGTTCTGTACCATGGCAGAATGACATTGTTTCTCGTGGCACACTTGAACAGTGACGTTGTGTAGTGGGTTTGATTGCTTTGTTTTTGTAATAAATGATCTACCTTTTTTTTTTTTACAACTGCCTCCATATCCATTTATTTGGTTAGCCTGTATTATAGTGTACCAGCTATCGCTGTAGCCTAGGGGGTATTTAGGGCTCTGAAATTTGGGAAAAAGACTCAATATTACATTTGAGAATTTTTATTGTGCAAAAAATAAGGTGCAATAAACATGGTAAAAATCTTAAGCGCAGCAACAATGCTGAATAAATATTAACTGTAATATACATTTTAAGCTAGAATAGACAAGTTAAAAATTGAACCATTTACAAAAGGATAAATATTAACTGTAATATACACTTTAAGCTAGAATAGACAAGTAAAAAATGAACTATAAGTTAAATCTTAACTGTAATATACATTTTAAGACAATAGACAAGTAAAAAATGGAACTATTTACAAAAAGTGTTCATGTGCAATGGAATGTTCAAAAAAATGTTCATGTGCAATGGAAGGGGGTCAGTGTAGTGTTCATGGCTGTTCCCTGTTTTCATACAGTTTGGTGTAAACTTCATACATGATATCAGCCCTCTTGGCCTCTGGCACCCTCCGTAGCATGTCTGCCACCATCTGCGCAAACCTAGAGCACTCATCACTTTCCTGCGCCAGCCTCTGTTGAAGCTCGACCCGACGTTCCTCAAGACGTGCCAAGTGCTTGTTTACCGCGTCGCCCTGGTCCATGCTCTTTCTTTTTTTCAGTCTGGCAGAAGGAGCAGGTGAGGCAGGGGACAGAGGTGATGGTGGCTGGGGGGAGGCCAATTGTTCTGGAGTGGGTGTCGAGGGAGAAGGTGGCCCTGATGATGGCTCCGACGGAGACTGCCGTGCTGAATCGGTCTCGGAATTGTGCAATGTGGTCTTTTCCTGTGGTTAAGAAAAAGCAGACAGTGTTAAGAAACTACACTGGTGAAGGTTATACACAGATGTACTCATAGACCAGTACAGGTTCTTATCTAGTCATTTTTAACTAAAATGCAAAAAAGCCCAAAGCATTGGTCATATCTCATATGTAATACAACCCTATAGTTTTGTATGCACAACCTGCAAGCACTGGGTGCCACGAGTGTTTACAATCAGTGCTAGCTAGCTGATGTAACGTTAAACAAAGGCTGCAGATAAAGCCAAGCAACCGTGGAGTAGCAGCCCTTCATCAAAGCTAGTACAGCTTCCATCCAGTCATTAACATAGTTTTTTATAATGCCAAACAAACGAACCTGCAAACTGCAAGCACTGGGTGCCACGAGTGTTTACAATCGGTTAGCTTGCTCGCCAGCTTGCTAGCTCGCTCGCCAGCTTGCTAGCTCGCTAGCTCATCTAAACAAAGGCTCATGAAAAAGCATGAAGAGATATTTACCTTAGATCCAAAATAAGACTCTGTCTCTCGGTGTTTCACGTGCGGTTCCAGCCAGGACATGAAGATGTAGAATGCTGGGACACTTTTGCCACCTGGGTCCCCACTCCTGGAGGCCATCTTCTTGCGGTGGCGAACGAACTTGTCCCGCAAACTCTTCCACCTCGTTATACAGTCCGCCGAGTCCGAACCCAGATTCTGCGCAATTTCCCTCCAAGAATTACTAGACATCTGGCTGTCTTTGTAATTCTTGGAGGATGAGTCGTACAGGTGCTCATGCTTCCTGACTTCTTCGATTAGTCGCTCTTCTGCCTGGTCCATCTTCAACTTCGAATGCTGCTCCAACTGCAAGAATTTAAAAATGGCGGTCTTGTATACAGAACGAACCGGAAAAGCTGCAACCCGGAAATGATGTAACGTGGACCAATCACAGCCCTCGAGGTCCGCGTCGCATGTCCCTGCTGTCTGCGCCGTTTCGACGCGTAGTTAGGATTTTTGGGAGGTGCGCGTCAAGTGACGCAGATGTTCGGCGAAGGGGGTTCAAGGCGACGGCGACTCTCTGCGACGCGACGGCGATGATATGCCGCGCAACCCTAAATTGGCCTTTAGACATATACACTTGCATGAAAATACATTGAATACAACAATGTACCATTGGAAATAAAATCTAGAAATTACATTTGCACTGTCATTGACACTTGTATAGCAAGAAATGAATTGAAATAATTCAGAAAGATGACTCATTCTGTACATAAAATCGTAAATATAAAAAATCTAACCAACCAGAGGTGTTCGATCTATGCGACCATAGTGTTTGGGATAGCAGATAAGGGAACATTTTAAACGAGCCATGGTTTTAAAAACACGTTCCACCCCAAAGGTCTTGAAACATCTGAAACATTATGTGTAGCAGTAACGCTTTTTACCAAATCGTATAAGTGTGAACCTCTGACGGTGTGTTTGTCAACGATAATCTCACACTGATCGTCCATGATATATATTTTTTTGATCGTGTCACCGCATCCAAAATTTATTCAGCATTTTTCCTGCATCTTTTAGGCATGAGTTTTAAAACCTTTTATAATTTAAACTTTTTTTTATCGGTGTCATCAACACGAGGTGTAAGACTTGTGCCGTTTGTATCACTACCTTCACTGCCTGGCAGTGATGGAATCGATAGTTTTTTTTCACACTTGCTCTGTTTTGCCAATGCCAGGTATCGCTGTAGAATACCTGCATATTTTTTGGCCTTCTCACAAAACGTCTGTCGGTAGTTTTAGCACATCAATCATGGCTTTATCCAATTCATTTTGTGCAGTTTGTCTTATGGATCCAGTAGTGGTCATAAAAATCCTCCAGTCTGATAGTCTTTTTCTTTTTCTCAGCTACTAGTCTGATGATGGGTTTTTTTTTTTTAGCTGTTTGTCCATCAAAGGGATGTTGCCGCTTATTACATTGAGAGCTATTTCACACAGAGCATTCACAAAGTCAGCGCTTGCATGTCCCACAATGACCCTTCGTACACTCGGTGGCGATTTATATATCAACTCCAACAGAGCCAAATTCCTCTGCATACGTAACGACATTGTCACACCTGCTTTTTAGAGATGTACACAACTGGACGATCTGACAGCACTGCTGTTCTTAGTCTTAGATAATCTGGTGTCTTGGCTTTATAATAAATAAGAGAGCCATATGCCGTGTTGGTGGCATCATTAAAAGCCTTTAAAAAAATTTGGTATTGCCTGGAAACATTTGTCGCCCTATTAATGTGATTTGGTATTTATCTCTAGGATTTTTAAACAAAACAAGGTAGTTGGTATTCAAACTAATAGTACGACTAGCCTTGCCTTGAATAAATAGATTTTGCACTAAATATATACACAACTAAGATTCATTCATTAAATCATCAACCCAAACTAAATTTAAACATCCTTTAAATTTAGTTTGGGGGATAAAGTGAGAATTTCAAAACTTCGTGGGGTGTTTTAGAAAAGGTTACGAACAACCTACAGACGAATATTTTACAATAGCCGCATGTATAGCAAGAGACCCGCCTGTATACAGGCTATTAGATTGTGCGGGAGAGGTTGTGAAAGGGACATTCTGAGGCAGAGCTACAGCTAGTGATTATTGATAAAAACAAAACTTTTAAAATAGAAAAAATATTCTCCAGAAAGAAATTGGGTCATAAAAATATGGTCTTTGTTAAATGGTTGGGGTGGCCTGAGAAATTTAACTCGTGGTTCCCTGAAAGATATTGTAGATGTGTGATAAAAGGGTGTACTAACTCCTTACAGAGTCACTTTTGAATATTGGCTCATGCCTATCAGAGCTATGGAGAAAAACGGATTTTATGTCCCACTGCCTAGTAATGCTTCACTACATGTATATCCAAATAATAAGATATGGCAATGGTCATTTCTCATAGATTAGCTGCCGAATATAGCAAAAACACAGCTTAAAACAAAACAATCACAATAGAAACACAAAACGAACAATATGCTTCTCGTTATTAGACAGATTATAAACACAATGTAATGGATTGTGAAATAATGGTAATGATAAGCTATGGGCTTTTAAAAGTAACAGAAAAAAAATATAATGATAATAACTGTAATAGCAAAAAAGACATTAACATTCACAATTTTGGAAATTGCCATACCCACAGTTAGTCATCAGTTTGGTTTTCTGTTAAGTCTGAGTTCTTGACATATTCAATAAAGGGCTTCCATATACCTTCAAATACATGCTGTTTGGCTTTCAAAATATAAGTAATTCTTTCCAACGGTAGGCTTGATAACATTTGTTTTAACCATTGACTGGTACTTGGTTGATGGGTTCTTTTCCATAGTAGTGCAATACATTTTTTGGCATTTAACAAGCTTAGATCTATAAATGCTTTTTCATACTTACTGAAGTTATGTTTCTCTGGATAAAGGCCCAGCAAGAAAAGCTTAGGATCCAATGATATTGATTTGGAAACAATCTTTTCGATTATTACTCATCTCTTCCCAGAATTTAATAATTATTCTACACTGCCAAAGGCAGTGAAATAGTGTTCCTCTATCTTCTGTACATTTTGTGCATATGTCTGGTATATTCGGGTCATATCTATTCAATTCTATCGTTGTCAAATACATCCGCATTAACCATTTATATTGTATTATTCTAAGGCGTGCATTTATGGATGCAGAATGAGCGTTGGCACATGCGGCTTCCCACTCTTCCTTGGAAATATCTGTTTGTATGTTTTCCTTCCAGGCCCTTAGCTTATATGTTGAGTTCTCACTTGAAAATGATAAACAAGTTGTAGAGTTCTGATATTGCACCCTTAGACAATTCTTTGTTACAATTTTTTCTAGTTCTGTGCTACAGGGTTTAGAAAGTACATTGCTTTGATTTATTTTAACATAATTTCTAAGCTGAAGGTACTTAAAGAAATGTTTTCTATTAAGATGATATTTAGCTCTTAGTTCTTCAAAGGACATCATATTATCTGAGTTTGTTGTGTACAGATCTTGAATTGTTTTAAGTCCCTTAGTTAACCATAATTTGAATGTTGCATCTGCCCTGCCTGGTACAAAGAACTGATTACCCCAAATTGGGGTAAACTGCGATAGTGATTGTGGTTCGTTTTAAGTATTTCTTCACTTCATACCAAATCTTTATCATGTTTTACAATTGGATTTTTAGTTTGTTTACAAAGCTTTTGTACAGTGTCTGAATAAATATATGAAGGGAGAGATAGATTTAAGCCATAAGATTCCATTTTGGCCCAGTGAGGGGCATTATCCATTGAAAAATAAAACATAATAGACCTCAGTTGTGCAGCCCAGTAATACCACATCAAGTTCGGACATTTTAGGCCCCCCCGGTCAAATGGTAAGTACAATAAAGACGAGCGTAGTCTTGCCCTACGGTTGTTCCATAGAAAACCAACAAATAATTTTTTGACTTTTGAGAATAGATCTGTAGGTGGCGGTAACGGGATGTTCTGGAATAAATAAAGCAACTTTGGCAAAGTATTCATTTTTAAAATATTAACTCTGCCCATTATGGATACTGGTAACGACATCCACCTGTCGATTGACTCATTAATTTCTGCCATTAAAGGTTCATAGTTGGCACATGCTACCTGTTCTAACTTGGGTATAATGCGTATTCCCAAATATTTGAATTGATCCACAACATTAAACTGTGAATAACAAGGGCGAGAGAGGGCAGCCCTGTCGGCATCCTTAATATTTATTGGTTTTGAAATATTTCTGTTCGTTAGAATTTCTGCTGTAGAGTTATTGTATATGACCTGCACCCATTTAATAAAGATATTTCCACAACCAAATCTTTCTAAAACATTGAAAAGATAAGGCCATTCGACCCTATCAAAGGCCTTTTCGGCATCTAATGATGATAGGGCTGTATCTGGTTTATCTTCATTATTGTGAATGATATTCAGTATTCTTCTGACATTATGGAAACCTTGTCTTCCTGATATGAATCCATTTTGGTCCTTATTTACAATTTTTGGCAGAATTCTCTAATCTAATTGCTAGAAGCTTACATATTATTTTAAGGTCCGAGTTTAGGAGGCTTATTGGTCTCAAATTTTCGCACTTATTAGGGGTTTTGCCTGGTTTGGGCAGTAAAGTAATTAGAGCTTTATTCATCGAAGATGGAAGATTGCCACTCTGAAATGCCTCGAGAAACATTTCTAAAAGTGGTGTTAGTAGTATGTTTTAAAAATTTTTGTACAAGTCAATCGGGAGACCATCTGGTCCTGCTCTTTTTCCCGATTTCAAATTATCTATGGCGTTACCGATTTCTTCTTTGGTAATATCTGTATCTAAATCTTCTTTATATTCATCTGGAGTGCAAGGAATAGGTAATCCATCTAAAAATATACTCATATTTTGTACATTAATAGTGTTAGTTGTACCATATAATTTTTTATAATCTCTGAAAGCATCATTTATTTCTATATGGTTCACCACAACATTCCCATTGGATGTTATGGTTGTAATAGCTATTCTGGTCTCTAATTGTTTTATTTGCCATGCTAATAGTTTTCCAGATTTATCACCTTGTTCATAGAATGACTGTTTTAGTCTTAGAAGACTAGATGCAGCTCTAAAAGCAGAATGTTTGTCATATTCAGACCTCAAAATTAGTAATTCTTTTTCCAGTTGAGGGTTGTTTGTTTCATAAACTTTTTCTTGAAGAATCTTCATTTTTTTTTTTCCAAATTTAATCTCTCTTCTCGTGCCTTTTTTGATTTTGAACCCGTATAGCTTATTATATGTCCTGAGAAAGGCTTTAAACGCTTCCCACCTTATACATGCTGTTGTCTGTGTAGTGTTAATTTTGAAGAACTCCTCTTTGTTTTCCTATGTACTTTACAAATTCTTCATCTTGTAACCACTTATGCTGAAAACACCATCTAGGTGGATCTTTTGTCAATCTGTCATCTTTATATACCAAGCAGCATGGTGCGTGGTCTGAGATCACAATACTATCGTTGAAACTGTTGTGAATTTTGGACCGTAGTTCTGAGGAGATTAAAAAATAGTCAGTTCTTGAGTATGTTTGAAATGTGCTGGAGTAACATGAGTAGGTTTTAGCTTGTGGGTTACATTTGAGGTGTCTGCTGTTATATGCAGCATATTAATATGAGTATTTGGAAAACATATTGGAATGTTAGTTGCTGTTGGGGCCTTCCTGACCTTGAGATGATTTGGTCAGGGGTAAGAGGTTAATGATTCAAGGTAACAGGTATAAAATGTTAAAGTTTAACATAGTCATGGAAGTCCTGGGTCAGAGGTGAAGAGGCCTCTCTTCTTATCTGACCCTCTTTGATGTGGAGTATGTGTGGTAATTAAGTCTTTGACCAAAACAAGCTCGGTATATAAGGAGCTGTCTGCATGTCTACGGGAGAGTTCTCATTATTCGGCTGGAGACTCTCCAAGTAACGTGTTACTTGTTTACGATACTGAACTTATTGTAATAAATTTGTTATACAACTAAGACAGTGTCGGCGGAGCTTTTCTTCAAACATCTTCATCAGCATCGCCACAGAATATACGACACATTCTCTCCATATATCTACCAACCCCAGATCTTTTTATAAAGCGGTGAATAGTTGTTCTGCATCCATTATGTGACTGGTCTATTCCTGTGAATCTGTCCATATCAGGGTTTAATGTACAATTAAAATCTCCTATTAAAATCTCCTATTATATAAGATCCTCCTGATGCTGACAGAGTAAGGAACAAATCTACATAAAAATTTGCATCATCTATATTGGGTCCATACACATTCACTAAATTAAGATTTTCTGTTAATGTACCTTGGATTATTAAGTATCTTCCCAATCTATCCTTTATTACGTTTTTGACTTGAAATGGGACAGATTTATGTATAAGTGTCATCACACCTCTGGCTCGGGATGAGAATGAAGCTGTATATACACTTCCTTGCCATCTTTTAATTTTTCTGTTATCCTCATCTAAAATGTTTCTTGTAAAAACACTCTTGGAGTCAATATCTTTAATTTTGTTCATGACTTGTTTAATTTTTTTAAGTTGTTGCAGGCCTCTGCAATTCCAAGAGATAAAGTTTAACTTTACTCCCTGAGACATCCCTTTACAAATTAAAATCAGATTAACCCGTAGTACAAAAGTAGGTTTACAGAGAAGCATGTAAGACCTGGATGTTTGAACCACCATCCAACACAACAAAAAACACACTGAACTTGAACATTTCCCCTGGTCTCGCTTAAAGAGACATTCCCCCGAAACCATATTAACTTCCTGATATGGCTAGTGCTAACTGTTCCACACTAAGTGAGGATCAGTCAGTCCACCTTTTATCTTCTTAAACTTAAAAGTCTCTCAATCCGTCTTATCTACTGCTGTATAGTGAAATTATTGTTTATAACTCTTCTGTAGCTCAGTTTTTAAACAGTTATATAAAGCCAGCACCATATCGAGTAAATGATGTTTTACACTTAGTCTCATACACTGTCGTTTCTGTCATATCACCTGTGGTTTGGTTTAGTTTTCTCCAGCATCCTTCTGGATCTTTTTGATGAACTCTTCTGCTTCGGTCGGAGTTTTGAAGGTGTAGGTTCGGTCTTTATGAGTCACCAATAGCCTGGCCGGGTGAATCAGTCCGTGCCGGATTCCTAAATTGCGGAGTTCCTGACGAGCCTGGTCGAATTGTTTTCTCAGCTGATGCAGTCCTGCAGCCAGGTCCGGAGAGAACCGTACTTGTTGGTCTTTGTACAGGATCTCCTTTTTTGCCCGAGCAGCTGCCATAATTTCCACCTTGTCCTTGTAGTTATGAAACCTCAGTGTTCTCGGTGGTGCCCTGGTGTCTCATCGGTCCGATCCGGTGCGCCCGCTCCAAAACCACTGAGGACTGTAGTGTTGCGCCCAGTGCGTCAGGGATCCACTTTTCTAGAAAAGCTGCCGGGTCTTTTCCTTCTGCCCCCTCTGGAAGATTTATTAGTCTCACGTTGTTCAATCGAGATCTGGCTTCCAGATCCAAAAGTTTGTCTTCCAGACTTTTATTTTGCGACTCCAGTTTCTGCACTTTAGTTTTTAAGTTAGTCACCTCGTCTTCGGCGCTGGATATCTGCTGTTCCGTTTGCGACACTCGTTCATTGCAGTCATTTATCTCTTTTCTCATGTTCTCTATTGCCGTCATAACACAAATCTCGATGAGAATTCTGTTTTCATGGAGCCTATAGCGGCCAGTATCGCATCCGTCTTCTGGCTCCCTTGTTCCTCGTCTCCGCTGGCTGTTTTCTCCGCCATGTGTTCGTCGCGGTTAGCTTTCGGAGTTGTCCCGCTAGCTTGGTAGACAGGTAGCTTCAATTGTTTAGGCGAAGTAATCTTTCCTTTGTTTGCCCTGTTATTCCTCCGCATCTCCGTGTCCACTCAACCACCGTGTTGTGATGTTTTGTAGACAATAAGAGTAATATTTTGCAGAAATTAGAGAAGTTACAGCAGAGCGGTGTGAAGCACGTCCTCTCAGGTGGTCGCCATAACCGGAAGTCTCATAAATATGTTTATTTACTAAATAAATCGGGATGAATAAATGAGAGGATGATTTAAGCAAACAACAATGATAACATAAAATGTGGAGACTAAATGATCATGGTAATGAATATATGGACATGAGCGGATGGTAAAGTCGCGAGTCTGGGAAGCATTCAAAGATTACGGGAGTAATTTTGACACTAACAAGACCCTAACCGGATTTCTTATTAATTAAAGATTACTATGAATTAAAAGTAAAGAGACACCAACTCAGGAAACATGCATGTGTGACTCCAGCAGTGTGCATGGGTGTTTAGCCTACTTTGCCTGGAGAGTTGGGACGTCCACCACTTTGAACCTTTCGCCGGAGTTGATGGCTTGACTGCGGGCTTGCAGTGCCGGCCCAAGAGCAGGAGTTGATGGCTTGACTGCGGGCTTGCAGTGCCGGTCCAAGAGCCGGAGGGAAGTCGCGGCTCGTCCGGTCTCCCAGTGGGTGGTTCTCTCGTCCAGGTGTCAGAGGGAGAGCGCAGTCCGTCCAGTACTCAGCAGGAAGGTCCCGGTCCGCTGCCCAGCGGGATGGCCCCGCTTGTGAGCGTTGGAGGCAGGCCGGTCTCGGCTTGGCAAAAGTCTTTCGTTGCAAACCGTTCACGCGGTTTGTTGATGCAGGCAATTACTGCACGTCTTTATTAACAGTGTTGGTCGTAATAAAGGTCTTCTTCTTGTGTGGAGTGGTGACTCTGAACTTTTGATCGAACTAATTCAACTTTCTTGACGAAAATAACTAGAGAATAACGCTGGCCGGGCGAGTCCTCAGTTATTACTCAATATAAGACGAATTAAGCTGAATTAACTTCTGAGTAAAATAGTGATACTTAACAAAAACGAAAGCACTTAAGGTCAGTGCATCCTCAAAATTATGAGATTGAGGTAAAAATCGCACGTGGTCAATTTTGCGGAGATTTCTGCCTAAGAGCGTGTCGCAAAAATAGAGAAGGTAAAGTTTGAAAAATTTAAGAGAAGAGTTTCAGAGCGAGCGATCTCTCGGTTTTGTAGTCCAAATTGGCAGGCGGTCCCAAAGGGGAGGGCTGGCGATTTTCACTGGATCATATCAATCGCCTACACTTACAAAACTTGAATTAAATTTAAACCAATTTAATGTTTTGAGATCGTGCTTCGCCTTTCTCAGGACCTTACCATGGCAAAATAAATGGACTTTATCTAACAATGAAATAATATGACCTGATTAAATTCGCTGAACATTTAAAATAAATTAACACTGGATCAACATGAAAACACTTAAAGATACAGTAGAACTGATAGAATTGATCACTTATACGCATTTCTTCTAGTTCTAGCTTAATACTTGTAAATGAAGAAACATATTACAGACTTTTACTAGTAATCAGGAAAAACGTTTTAAACAAAAGATCTCCCGACAGTCTAATTCCTTTGTACCCGGACTCACCACTGGAGGGTACTGTGGTTCCACCAAACACAAGACACATTTAAACATTAAACTTGATTTCAGTTAAATTTCACCACAGAGAAATGGGAGATCAGTTTTATGAACTTCTCTTACTGACTCTTAATCCGTTGGAATTAAGAGAATGAGATCCTGACTTAATGGTTAATTAGAAATGGTCTGAAATCTGGAGGAACACAGACCATTTGGGTGGAATGTCCCACAGATAGTGAGACCAGATGTGTCGTAAATAACAAACGGGAGTATCACAATAACAAGTGGGGAAAAAGGTTTCCAGTGTCCTCTCACTCTAATGTGTGAATTAGAAGTTAGAGAGGAGGAGAGAGACATAGGTAGAAAGAAAGAGAGAGACAAAGGGGGAGAGAGCCATTAGACGTGTTACTTAAATTTACACATGTAAAGACTCTGTATTGACACCTTCTGATGACCAGTTAGTTCGTCACTCCTGGTGAACAGGCAGAGGGGTAACCCCATGCCCACTCAGACTGACCTGTGGGAAGAATTTATCTGTTTGGAAGGGAGAGAAAGTTCATTCAAAGGCTTTGGGTTGTAAATTAATTAAGAGTGTCCTCATCTGAAGTATTTATGAACAAAGAAAAACACTGTCCTCTCTGCCAGGAGATAAGGTGGCAGGCTTCTTCCTGTGAATAATCTTCATCCAGATGAAAAGAGTTAACAAGAAAAACAGGGCCTCAGTGTAATGCAGAGGCGATGGACATGTGTTCCTACACGCCTAAGTCTAGTGTACAACAATATTACATATTTTGTTAATTTTTCGGGGGGTGAAGGATACACTTTTACATTTAAAGGCCGTTTAGCAGAACTACTATGTTTCAATCTGGGGGAGCCGGTCAAAATACCTATCACCCTAAATTTTAGGAAACAATATACTGCTCCACACCCCGCTGATATTCACGCAGGAACGTATATTTCTCTATAGCGATATTGATTATCAACTATTGGGTGATTGCTATGTGCCACTTCTCCGCTGTATAAATGTGTCGGACGAGATAAGGCTTATGCCCACTCTGACTTATGACAATCCACACTACACATCACTCTCCAAATCGATTATTGATGATATAGAGATCTTGTTAAACGATCAAAATCAGTATATACCTTTTGCATTTGGTAAAGTCATTGTCAAACTACACTTCAGACCTGTGAGGCAGCTTTTCTAATCACTAATTGGAAAACAAATAAAAATAAAAAATGACACACACTCCATTTACACGCAATGATGGTAGATATATGACCTACTACATGAACCAGGCGGGGGGAGATTTACCAGGATTTATAGGGAGCAGTACCCAATACGGTAATGGGTTAGGAGGGATATTTCGTAGTCTATTCAGGATTGCAGTGCCTTTGTTAAAAAGTGGGTTCAATCTGGCAAAACCCCACTTAAAAACAGCCGCTACAAACATTATGGGGGATGTTGTGTCGAATATTGCAAGAAATACACTATCAAGGCAACAGGAGGGGAGTGGTCTGATGGTGTATAGTAGAAGACCTTTGAAAAGACCTCCCTTCCAGATGAGGTTGAGCCAAACGGGTGCTAAAAAATGCAAAGCCGTCAAAGAAGTCAACCACCAAGAGACGCAGAGCTCCGATCAGTCTTTCCAGGACTTTTTAGGGTACAACTCTAGGAATACAACCATGGAGCTCATTCATAACCAGTCTGAAGAATGTGTGAAGACCGAGTTGGATCTGTTTACAGTACCCTACCCTCAGACATCCATTGATATTCTACTTGTTGAAATCCCACCTGTTTCTGCAATAACGGACACTGGACCTCTGGAATTGTACATATCGGCTAGTGGGGAGGATTACCTAGACCTGAATGAATCATATCTTTTTACACGTGAGGATTGTAAATGCAGACAGTACAAACATAGCTCAAGGCGCCGACGTAGGATTTATAAACTATCCAGGATGTACATTATTCTCACAGGTCGATATAATGTTGGGGGATAGACTTATAACACAATCCTCCAACACACACACACATCCATATCGCGGTATAATTGAATGTTTAACTATGGACGGGACACTTTGGATACGCAGTTCAGTACCGGTTTGTTTTGTAAAGACACTAGTACTCATATGAGCGACACTTCTATAGTCGGAGACAATGCAGGGTTGGCGGCTAGAGGAGAATACACCGGAGACAGCCGAATCGTGGAGTTAATTGCCCCGATACTCTGATTTGTTTTTTCAAGAAAAACTATTGCTAAATGGTGTCTTTCTCTGAAATTTATACGGTCAAAGGACGAATTTTCTCTTATGACGCCGGGAAATGTACAATTTCGAGTTAAGATTATGCCAGCCAGTGTATTTGTGAAAAAAAGTATCTGTTGCTCCAACTATACGCTGTACAGCATACTAATGCTAAATACGCTATAGACAGGGTGGCTTTGAAATCTTTCTCCATACCTGCCGGAACCAGGGTGTGCAACCAAGAAAATCTCTATATTGGTCAGATCCCTAAATTTTTTAGTGTTGGTTTTGTTAACAAGGGATATACAGGAAGTTATGCGCGCAATCCGTTTAATTTTGAGAACTTCGATACAGAGTTTATAAGTCTATATGCCGACGGTCAGTCTTTTCCCGCAAAACCCTTTCAACCGTTCTTTCAGAGAGGTCAGTACATAAGAGAGTATTATCAGCTCATTCAGACCACCGGACGTCATCTAAATACAGATCGTTGGCCATATCGCATCAAGATTTCAGAGCCGGTTACACATTATTCTGTTTCAATTTGGAACCCGATGAAGGGTGTGCAGGGAATGTGTTACTAATTAAAACAGGCAATGTGAGGCTGGAAGCTCGTTTCAGAGTTCCTCTACCACGCACTGTAAATCTTATTTGTTATTCTGTTTTCGATTCAGTTATCAAGATATCAAAACAGGAGACAAGTATTGATGGATTACTACTAAACACAATGAATACAATAGAATTAACTAGCATTGTTAGGAAAAGAATTATTAGGGGTACAAATTTTCTGGGGGTCCTAGCATGCGATCAGCTCCCTAAACATGTTTATAAATATCCAGCTATGTTGATTGTAAACACGCAGCCCTCTAACATGCCTGGTGAACATTGGCTGGCTATTTATATTACAAAACATAAACAAGGATATTTCTTTGACAGTTTTGATCACCCGCCTGACAAATTTCCAACGATGATAAATAATTTTCTGATTTAAAAAAAAAAAAAACTGTACGGATGCATTTTATTCTGGAAAACAGGTTCAAAATAATCTCGCAACATGTGGCCCACACTGTCTTTTTTCTGTGTCATGTACAAAAAGGGATACCGTATTCACGTTTTGTAAATATGTATGGACCCGATCTTGTTTGTAATGATGCAATGGTATGTCAATTTGTTAACAAAATACGACCTGATGTATGTCATGGATATGATTTTATGTGTGTACAATGGATAACAAATGTGTAATCTAATGTTAAATGTTGTTTAACCTGTGTTAACATCAAATAAATATAGAACACAATCTTATTTTAAGGTGTTTTTTTTTATTCATGTTAAAAAAAAAAATCATTGCATATTATATAAATAAAATGAATAATACCAAAATACAGCTGTATTTACACCAGTCTGTCTTAAACATACACATTCACATATACATGAAAATACTTTAAAAACAACAATGTACCATTGGCAGTGAGAAAAGAGATTTTTTTTTTTTAAATTACAGGTATATTGTCACTGAAACATTTATGTAGCAAACAAAGAATACAATTCAATGTATACATAAAATGATACAAAGTATGTAAAAAGAAATATAAGTAAAGTAAAATATAAAATAAAATGCATGAAAGACGGAAATCAAAAATTTAACCAACTGGTGTCCCAACTACGTGATTTCAAACCCCTCAACCTTGGTGTCCTAAGAGGTGCACGGTATCTGGGTGTACTACTAGGACTCGCCCTTTTTCTCTCTCGATACGTGTCATTGGGTATAAAACTCATCACTCGGTGTGTCAGCGCCTCCTTTTATATTCAGCAATAGCCCGTGCACCATAGTGTTTGGGATAGCCGATAAAGGAATATTTAAACGCGCCATAGTTTTTAAAAACGTGTCCCACACTATAGGTCTTGAAACATCTGAAACATTATGTGTAGCAGTAGCGCTTTTTACCAAATCGTATAGGGGTGAGCCTCAGACAGTGTGTTTGTCGGCGATGATCTCACCCTGATCTGTCCATAAAATCAAATTTTTTTGATTGGGTTATCACATCCAAAATATATTCAGCGTTTTTTCTGCTTCTTTTAGGTACGTGCTTTAATACCTCTTCTGTGATTAAATCTTTTGTCAATGTCGTCAATACGTGGTGTAATATTGAGACTGGGACCGTTTGTATCATAACCTTCACTGACTGGCAGTGATAGCGTCAAGACGTTTTTTTCACTTGCGTTCTGTTTTGCTAATACCAGGTATTGTTATAGAATACAGGCATATTTTTTGGCCTTCTCAAACGTTCGTGTCCGGTAGTTTTAGTACGTCGATTATGGCTTCATCCAAGTCATTTTGCGCAGTTTGCCTTATGGAACCAGTGTTCTGCTCCTGTTTTAAGGCATCCAATTGATGCTGAGGGACCAGGAACATTTTTTGTGTGCTCCATTTCAACCTCTGTTTAAAAAGGCCGGCTATAAAGGGTATAGCTGCTCCTAGCAGGGGTAATAAAAAACCTCCAGTCTGATTGATAGTCTTTTTCTTTTTAAAAGTTTGACTTTTTTATCAGCTACTAGTCTGATGATGGTTTTCTTTTTTTTTTTTTTTAGCTGTTTGTACCGTTTGTCCGTCAAAGGGATGTTGCCGCTTATTACATTGAGAGCTATTTCACACATAGCATTCACAAAGTCGGCGCTTGCATGGCCCACAATGACCCTTCGTACACTCGGTGGCGATTTTATACACTGCAGTTCTGAGTCTTAGATAATCTGGTGTTTTGGCTTTATAATCAATAAGAAGATAGCCATATGCCGTGTTGGTGGCATCATTAAAAGCCTCTAAAAAAAATTTGGTATTGCCTGGAAACATTTGTCGCCCTATTAATGTGATTTCGTATTTATCTCTACGATTTTTAAACAAAACAAGGTAGTTGGTATTCAAACTAATAGTACGACTTGCCTTGAATAAATACATTTTGCACTAAATATATACACAACTAAGATTACTATGATGAATATATTTGGTAAAAACATTTTGCACTTCTATATTGCTAGCGTCATTCATTAAATCATCTATAATAAGCAGATTGTTTGTCTAGGGGTAACAATATATCATCACACAGAGATTCGGGTAGGCCATTCACAAAGTTGTCTCATCTGTAGTAGTTGATCATATAAAGGCTGCCAACACGAGTAAATGTATACAACATTGTCAGTAGTGTGTGAAATAACCCTCAATGCATTTAACAACACTCTTGACAAAATATGTCTTCCCACAGTTTGAAGGACTGCTCACCACCAGACTAAATGGATGTTGTAGTCTGTCATCAAACCCACGATCAGATCTAATATCCATAAGGAAGTGTAGTATAATCGGCCAGCACCCTACGTTTGTTGTACACAACCTGAACCTTCTTTGTAACTGTCATTCTTGAGATGGAACCTCCTTTTGTCTCGTTTGATTGTTTCAGAAACAGTCACCATGTGTGCATCTGTATTCTGCTTGGTCACAAAAGATTGTACTAGACCCAACAGACTCAGGGGTGACCACTGCAGCATTTTTAGCGTTTAACGTCACCCCCTCTGCGTTTTGCAATGTGCTATGTGATAGGCATAGCACTTTGGACCGCCCCCCGGATACGAATTCGGTGATATAATCTTCTTCAGGGAGTCTGCACACATTACCATCATTCAGCTCATCAGTCAAATCACCCAGGTATTCACCTATTGGTGGGTTCCACTCCCCCAGCCATGAAGTAAAAACAACATTGTCAGTATCACAGTAAAGAACACGTTGTTGTAACTTATCCATTTATGTCATAGAGCATGAGTCGTACGTGGGCTGTGGTCACGGCTCCTATAAAGATATTTACATCTTTAGTTCTGGAGGCCCTGACGTCAGCATGACACCATTGCACCATAGCCACATCGTCTGAGATGAAACAAAACTGCCGCACATCATAATGATCGCTAAACATCAGCTGTGTAAATCTGGCTGGTTCTGTTATCAACTCACAATTCGGCAGGTTATTCCTCAAGCTTGTTGCAACTCCTCACCGCCTGGTTTACGCAGATTTTATCTGCATCTAACTGGATGCCCTTCTTTTGGAGATAGTCATTGATGTATCTTTCTTTCTCCTCAGGTGTCTTGACATGTCCCGGATAACCAGAAGCCTCTTGCTTGCATTTTAGAAATGTCTTGACATAATCCCTGAACAATGTGTCGGTCTTGTTGGGAAAATGCCACACTTCATCAATACGCACTACCTGGTATCCCTTCTCAACCGCTTTTTGAAGCTCAATCGAGACCCACACACCCGACAACCGTCTGTCATCGTCACTGTGTGTACAGGCACTCGTCTGGTTCAGCGCCTCAGCACATGTACGGCATAGCGGGAACATGAGTTTATTGTGACACCTATAGGGCAGAACAGGATGGTACAAGCCTCTCGGCAGGAGCACATCACACTTCACAGACCCAAAATGGTTATCGAGGGAATCAAAATCCCTAAAGATAATCTCGGTGACCTATTGGATTGTGTTTTTGCGAGTTCACAGCCAGGTACAAACTGGTGAAGTCGTAATATCTTACCTTCTCACCACCTCACATCTTTGATACAGCTTCATGGCGTTTGAACGACCGCCAAACAGCGCCTGTCGGGGGTCCAAAAGTTCTGGTTTCTGGTAATCTTTCAGAAATGTCTGGTGACTAGGGCTAGTCTTTTTAAGCCTGAGCCATTCACACTCCCACATCACTATGACTTTTTTACCATAGACATCCTTCAAAGCTTTAATCTTTGTAAAGAATGCACAGGAGAGCTCACCAAAGGTGTTTCCGGTGACTGGATTCATAGCAGACTGGACGTGGCATTTGAGACACCCATGGTAGAAACAACCTGCAAATTTGTAGCACGTATTTGTATCAGCGTGATAGGCCCATACTATGTGGATGGCTATCTCCTTTTCGCCATGATTGAGCGCATGAGCTATCGCGATCTTCTCAGTGTGACGCAGGTATTCAAGCCAGTCTATAGACGCATTTGAATATGTCTTATTTTGCTCGAGGTATGCCCCATCATACATGAGAGCGAGTGTGTCTTTAGGTAGAAACAGCGTTTTGAATACCCCCATACAACTGGAGGCCAAGGTGGTGTATGCAAAGGGGTCGAGCTGGGTGCATTTGAGAAAAGTATCTCGGTAAATCACACAGGCTCTGCGCAACACTTCCACGTCGTTCATACAGTAGCGACGAATCTCTGTATTGAAATCAAAGGTTTCAGTGTGCACTGTGCCATACCAGGTCATGAATGCTGTTTTCTCTTCGTCAGTCATGCTGTCATAGCCGTAGTAGTGCGGTTCTGGGTAGGGACCTACATATAACTCGTGGCCCTCTGTGTTGAACTTATGGGGGGAAATAGCCTTTCGACATATCCTCAAACCCTAAGGCTGCTGGTATTTTCGACAAGCGCATAGGCAGAAAGCTAAAGGAGTCTATCCAACATTGTTGGTATGCTTTGTCATACATTAGAATGACCCTGCTGCCGCTCATCGTCAGCTGTGGGGTGATTCCTTGTTTGACAAAGTATTCCAGCAGAATGTAGTTGTCAAACCCTGACGCGTTATGTGCTATGAATGTATGGTTCTTATATTCGGGTTTTCTGTAGCGGTCCACCATAGTTTTAACGGTTAGTTCCCTCGCAACAGAACCATTTCTTTCCATCGAGATCTTTCATACATGCGTAATTTTCCTCGTGTTTACCGATGTTATACCGCGTCCCAAAATCAAATATTTTGTATTTTTCATGCAGTTCTTTCTTCTTCAAAGGTTGGATATAACACTGATGCGGTGCCTTACCATCCAATTTGTTCTCGCCGCAAGTGTCGGCACCTAATAGGTTGACACTTGAGCTTTTTCTCCTACTTTGTAGATTCTACCGCATGTCTCACAAGGTACCAATTGGTGTTCTTTCTCAAGCTGTTTGTGTTGGTTGTAACAATGTGGAATTACATATACGTTTGCACTTATCACATTTCCTGGTACTGTTTGGTTGATCAAGACATTCTGTTGTAAAACAAACATTACATCTGAGATCGCAGTTATGGTACAGAGGTGTTTCATATGTTTCATAACAATAATGACAGACATATGAGACACCCCAGAACCCCATCTGGTTTTCTATCAGATAATGGTTATCGTGTAGGTAAAGCCATATAGTGTCTCTGTTGTATGCGTCATGTGTTTGGTAACACAGCAATTGTTTACGGTCAGTGGCATGGTGGAAGATTATGATTTTTGCATTTATATCCTCGAATTTTGCGACATCATCAAATGATACATGGCGAGTGAGATCGTGCATCACCTTCCTATGTTTGTTTTCCGCATACACAATTTGTTCGGCCAAAGTCTTATCATCTTTGTGTTTAAAAACGGGCCAGACAGACTGAAACACATTATTATTATCCCCACTATTGTCAGGGTTGTACAGAAAGCGTCCTTTGACAAAATATTAATCATAAGGCACTTTACCCAAACGGAGACGGGCTCCACTGCTCCACGGCGTTTAAAATAGCCTGCACATCACTGGCCAGGGATGTACCTCTCAATACTGCATTTAAAATACTACCAGGATGCGCTCCCTCTAAGGCTCGATCGATTACACCAGACAACCTATCCCTAACTCTCATGGGTACCAATTCAGGACTATCGAGACTGATGTCTCTGAAATCAAGGCGCTGACGCAGTTCATTGAAAGTAGGTATATTCCTGACTTGTATCTGATCCTGCCCGTTTTCATCATCATCATCATTACAGGATGAATCGGCACCACGCACAGGATCAATCTCACCATTCTGCTGTAAATCCCTATCTTCACTACCACCGCCTATCTGATTTACAGAACAAGGCTCATCAACAACAACACTACGGGGTTCTACCTGCCTTGGTACCGATGCAGATCCAGTCTGAATGGCATTGCCTACATCTCCATTGTCAGCAGCAGCAGTCCCCATACGAACATCACCAATACTAATATCAACAGGATTATTGACAGCGGCAACATCAACAACATCATCATCAATATTCTCAGCAGCAGCAGCAGCAAATCCACCAATATTCACATCACCAGCAATGTTATCATCAGCGGTAGCAGCAGTAGCAGCAAATCCACCAATATTCACATCACCAGCAATGTTATCATCAGCAGCTGCAGCAAATCCACCAATATCCACATCACCAGCAACGTTATCATCAGCACTAGCAGCAGCAACAGCCGCAGGAGTAGAAGACTCTCGGGTAGAAATCATGCTTGACATACGTTTTTTGAATCGTTTGTACTGCGTCCTAACCCATCTAGGCACTGTTTTGGCATCATCATTAACGTTACCATAAGGCAAATTATTCTTTTGCGCAAAACGAATATATCCAGCCCGAGCCCCGTCAATACTGTGAGACATTGTTTGCTCATCATCATCAGTATTCCATTCATCACTGTCACCGGTATCTACAACATACCAGATACCGGCTTTACGTCTGAATTTTTTTCTGGGAGGGGCCATTTTAATAACAAACAACGTTTATGACACACCGAGAGCTATGAATATTTATTTATTTTTTGCCATGCGTGGTCAATCATGGGAAAATTGCTGCGAACCTAACACCCAGATCACCTAATGCCTCTGTGGTTCGCCGTCTGTATAGTGTATTAGCACGTCTTTGCCGTCGGACTATTTTTAACAAGTTTTGGTTTTGTCTTTTTAACACTGCTATTTTTTTAATCATAGAGCTTTCCAATTTCTCTAGTCTGTTATTCACTATGTCAAACCTATCATTCTCTGTGTTTAGTAGTTCAACACGATCAAAAGCATTTGGGCCTAAATAGTATTCACAAAATCCACTTATATCCAATAGTTCTGGGTTATGACACGACTGGTAAGACAGAAGAATCGGGTGGCTGTAGACACTCCAGAGGTGTGATGGTCACGTCGGCCACCCAATCGTTGTTATCAGGACGCTCGAGTACCTGGTGGTGTAGAGGAGACCATATACACTGAGTGTGGTACGGTCTCCACCTTATTTGCAGACAGAGTGGCTGCCCAAAGTGTAAAACCACCCCACGCTTAAGGGTCATTGGGGAACTGTGAAAAGTGTTTTAGAATGTAGATAGGGATTTTGGGGAGATGATTCAGGTTAACAACGATGTGTAAAACAGAGTCTGCTTTCCAACGACAACTGTCACAGACTAATACACTATGCCCCCCTTAGAGACATCTGAAGGTGTAAGTAACCCACCGTATGGCTAACTAATACACATCAGAAAGGCCTTCGCGTGTGTGTGTGTGTGTGTATTTTAGTGTTGGTGTATAGAAGAACATTTAAAACTAATTGGGGAACCCTGGTGTACAGTTTATTAAATTTAACAGTGGTATTGGATCGGTATCGGGTATTGGCTGATACGCTAAGCCCAGGTATTGGTATTGGATCGGGACTGAAAAAGCTGGATCGGTGCATCCCTAGTCACGGACCGAGTATAAAGTAAGCTTTACTGAATACATTTTTGAATTTCATGCTCAACATCAAATGACTTACAGTCTTTTGTTTCTTTTTAATGGTCCGGTGCTGTCCTGATGTCTTCTGTTTTGTCTGTGTCTGTTCTGCCGCATTGTTGTCCACGCTTTTCTCCAGGGGGTAAAACAAAGACAGAGAAACTCATGACTGAAAGTTCTTCTTAAGCCAAGTCACAATCTGTGATTTGTCAGAGCATGTGAAGAGCGCATGGTGATTCCTAAACAACTACCATAGTGCAGGAACTACTTTACTGTATGTTGTTTAGGCGTTATCATTCTAAACCTATGTTCTGGTCTTGCCGTGGTATCACAGACTTGGTGAGGAAATCACAGACTGAGGCTCTTATGCTTTGCCTTTATGAAATATCCAATCATCAAAATTAACATGCTCTGAAAATGACTGAGGCCCACCCATATAACCCACTTAACACAAGGTCTGCAAAAGCTTTTGAGATTTCGAAGTGTGCCCTGTTCCGGATATGTCTTAAATGTAACAAAAGACTGGAATCACACATAGCGATTGAGACCTTGAATCCATGACCCACCGTGTCACAGGGCTCTGGCCAAGAGGACACGCCTTCCACAGCAGCTGGAGGAGTGTCAACGAATGCACTGTCAGGCGAGGTTGTAGGCTCTGCTGGCTTCTGTAAAACACCATACAAAAGCATGTGGTCCCCACTAGTTATGACACTGCCCTGTGAGAGTAAACAAGTTTCTGCCTGACAGAAATAGGCCGCTGAACAAGAACAACACAATTGAATGCAGTTGCACTGCATTGAGATCATTGTCAATGTGATGCATTGTGAGCTTGTAGATCTGGTATTTTCATTTTTTACCTTTAACATTTTTTTTTTTTTTTTTAACAAATCTTCTCTTATGGGAGTCCCTGGCACAAAATGTGTTTTTGATGGGGGTCCACGGCCAAACAAACGCATATCAATGTAGGGGTCCTTGACATTAAAACGTTTTTGAAAACCACTGGGCTAAACAGTGGATTTAAAGGGGAACTATGCAAGTCTGGTTGCTTTTCTGCTGTTTTGCTAACCCTCCGTCTGGCCATGTGCATTTGTTTACAACGAAGCCGGCAAAAAATCAATACATGGAGCGGTGGATAACATTATATAACAAACGATGTTCCGACTTGTATATGTGTGTAGTCTTAACTATCATAAACAAAAGACTTACGAAGCGCATTTGTGTCGCGGTGCCACATCGACGAGAGCTGGGACACCGGGGCGGCGGCCAGGTACTACACTGATGTTGCACGGTTGTTTTTCAGCCATGAGACGCCAGGTGGAAGGCAGAGAGCCTCCATTCTCACGCGTCACAAGTCATGTAGTTAACTATCACAATTACTCCAGAGCTTTTTAATTAAGGTAAAAATGTAGCATAGCCACGGGAGAAATCCTGCTTAGTTCCTCTTTAAGATGGGCCCATTATGAAATGAACTATGAACCAAAGTATTATGATATGGAGGGTGAGAACTTGCAGCCACCATTTTCCTTTTTTTTTCTGGTAGAGGGAGATGTAAACCTACCATAGAGACTTTCCAGCAAGGTCACACATGAAAACACGCTGGGTTGGTGTGTACACCTCTCTCCTCCTTTGCGCTTCAGAGTCAGAAATGAGGTCTCCTCTGTACTCTAATATGAAGTCCCCTTGGTCGAAGGGTTTTTTGGCAAATACCCCACGCCCTGTAAAAAAAAAAGCGTCAGTTTATGCAGGGGTCAGGGGAAAAATAATAAGACCTGGCTCCCTGACTTCAGTATCATTGCTGAGGCTCAAAATCATTGATTGATATACTAGTAATACTGGACTTTGAGACTCAAATATAACTTAAGTCTCTTTATCACTGAAGAAACATTGTCAAGTTGCAGCAGTTTGCATTTTCTGTTTTAACTTCTCGTTTCTGTGGCCTTTCTTTTATTGTAAAGCACTTTGAGTTGCACTTTATGTATGAAAAGTGCTGTATACATAAAGATCATCATCATTATACCTCCATCCATAACAACATAAAAAATGAAGTTTGGAAATTTTGGTTTGGTAGATTTTTGGTCAGTGTTTGGGTCAAACACGGAGGAGGAGGAGGAGAGGTGAGAAGAGAGGAGGAAGAAGGATAGAGGAAGAAGGATAGAGGAGGAAGGAGAGAGGAGGAGGAAGAAGGATAGAGGAAGAAGGAGAGAGGAAGAGGGAGGAGGAGGAAGGGGAGGAGGAGGAGGAGGAGGGGAAGGAGAGGAGGAAGGAGAGGAGGAGCGAGAAGGAGAGAGGAAAGAGATAGGAAGGGGAGGAGGAGAGGAAGGGGAGGAGGAGAGGAGGAGCAGGAAGGGGAGGAGGAGAGGAAGGGGAGGAGGAGAGGAGGAGCAGGAAGGGGAGGAGGAGAGGAGGAGCAGGAAGGGGAGGAGGAGAGGAGGAGCAGGAAGGGGAGGAGGAGAGGAGGAGCAGGAAGGGGAGGAGGAGAGGAGGAGCAGGAAGGGGAGGAGGAGAGGAGGAGCAGGAAGGGGAGGAGGAGAGGAGGAGCAGGAAGGGGAGGAGGAGAGGAGGAGCAGGAAGGGGAGGAGGAGAGGAGGAGCAGGAAGGGGAGGAGGAGAGGAGGAGCAGGAAGGGGAGGAGGAGAGGAGGAGCAGGAAGGGGAGGAGGAGAGGAGGAGCAGGAAGGGGAGGAGGAGAGGAGGAGCAGGAAGGGGAGGAGGAGAGGAGGAGCAGGAAGGGGAGGAGGAGAGGAGGAGCGAGAAGGGGAGAGGAAGGGGAGGAGGAGAGGAGGAGCGAGAAGGGGAGAGGAAGGGGAGGAGGAGAGGAGGAGCGAGAAGGGGAGAGGAAGGGGAGGAGGAGAGGAGAAGTGAAGGAGAGCAGAGGGGAAGGAGAGAGGAAGTAGAGAAGATAATGTTACTTTCATGAAAGACGTGTTTTCCAAATTAAAACATAGCTTACTGAGGATCGATTCAACCATTCATTTGTGACTTCACTGATTACTCCACAAATGTTTAAATTATTATTTTTCAGTGATGTTGGGTCAGGGTTGCCTTGAATGTTTTTGCAAGTTGCAACAATACATTTTCGAGGCACGATCGTCCCTGTCATCTCTTTGTTTACTTTTACCGAGAGAGCTGGGGCCCGTTTCAGAAAGCAGGTTTAGTGAAAACCCTGAGTTAGTCAACCCTGAGATGAGGGAAACTCTGGTTTTTTTGGTTTCACAAAGCCAGTTCAGCGTAACTCTGAGTCAGTTACCCGGGCAACATACTCTGTGAAAACTAACCTGCTCGCTGGCAGGTTTGCTTCAACTGACCCTGAGTTTCCCCTGCTCTTAAGTTGAAGCCTGCAGACTGAAGGCAGTGGCAGACATGGCGTGTCCGTTTCTCGAGGAGCCAGTTGATGTCGAAGCGCAAATACTCTGCAGAAATCTCCGTCGGTACAACATTGGTGATGCAGAGCATGTGTCCAAGGCAACTGTCTGTCGGGCTGTCAGAAATGTGACAGTGGCACTGAAATGACTACTACACACGTTTGTAGTGTTCCCAAGTCACAGACCCACCAGACATCTCAAGGAAGCGTTCCACAGAATTGCAGGTATCAGTGTAAGCAGTAATTAATGTAATGTCATAAAGCTTTGAGACGCGAAGCACTAATCAGTCAATTTGATATATTTTAGGGTTTCCAGGTGTGATTGGCTGCATTGATGGCACTCACATTCCTATCATAGCTCCTTCAATAAATGAAGGAGATTATGTGAATAGGAGATCTGTCCACAGCATTAATGTACAGGTAAGCCTAAATAATAGCTTTTAACATTCCAAATGAAATATACTTCAATACAGCTACTGCAGCTAATTACTGTTCTCCACTGTGAAGATCATATGTGATGCAGCCTACATCATCAACAATGTGGAAGCAAAGTGGCCTGGGTCTGTGCATGACTCTCGAATTTTTCGTGAGTCTACACTGAGTGATAGATTTGCCCATGGTGAGTTTATATACAGTAAAGCTATATCCTATGATCAATATTTTGTTTCCTCCTATTGCAACTGAAACATTTAACTGTATCTTGTATTATCATAGGAGAGTTCGATGGTTACCTACTGGGAGACAGAGGGTACCCCTGCCAGCCCCATCTGCTGCCTTACCCTGACCCTGAGCCCGGCCCACAGCAACGCTACAACGTAGCTCACTGCAGGACACGAGCCAGGGTGGAGATGACCATTGGGATGCTCAAGGCGCGAAGCCTTCGTAGGCTCAGGGTCACCCCAGAAAGGGCGTGTGACATCATAGTGGCATGTGTAATCCTACACAACATTGCCATAATCAGAGGGGAACAATGTCCTACTCTTACTGAGGTAAGCTGTGCTGTGGAGGTTGATGGACCCTCTTCCTCATTGTCATTTCCAGCATTGCTCTGTTAGAGAGAAAGAAGCTGCAAGTTGCATTGTGGAACAACACTATCATTAACTGAAACCAAAGTTATTGTAAAAAAGGTGTAAACCTCAACGGGCCTTTCTGCATCTTCCCTCTCTGTGGCGGCAGATATGGTGTCTTCATCCTCCTCCTGTAATAAAACAGAATTATTGTGTTATTTTCTACCTATCATGAAAACTCTGGAATATTAAGAGTACTTACAACAGCATGGAGGTCTGTTATCGCAGAAGGCTCCACGAGACAGATTACACCATCAGTAACTGGTAGAAGAAGATTAGTCAGTTGATGATTACCCAGAAAAGTGCCCCACCTAATGTACATTTCTTTATTGTTTTTTTTGTTTTTTTAACAATAGTGTGCAGGTCCATCATAATTTTTCAGACTCTGATTCACCTTGAAATAGATTGATATCTGAGAGCAACAGCAGTCAATTACGGAGAACTGTAGCCTACTGCTACAAGAAAAATCAGTGTGCCAAGTTGTGTCTATGATGAATGGATGGCCATTACTGAGCTAACGCTAGAAAAAGGATGAATGTACATATGCCATTCATTTGAATAACTTACCTCTTATGTAGGCCCTTGTGTCCTGGGGCGTGGCTGGCTCTGATGAGCTCCCCCCAGAGATGCCCTCAGCAATAGGTCGCCCACTGTTCTGACTGAGGGCATCTCTTCAGCCTCTGTAAGCGGTGTGGTGGTGGTGGACCGCCACCTGTTTTGTGGGCCTCAGCCTTTTTTCTGTTGGCTATACTGGAGGTCAAATTTGAACATATCCAGAAAACACAAATTTGGAGACATGCATGTACAAGGGCATTTAGGTGTGGCTTTCATATAGACAATATTAAATACTGGCAGTGATGCCACTGAAGATTTGTCTTTTTCTTTGTTTAGGGGATTTCCCTAATTACTTAAATATCGCTATCACATGTTGAATGTAGCCACTGAATGCTGTTTAATGAGGGCAGGCTAAACAACACCACAATTGCTTGTAATTAAATTATACCTTACCTGTTTGGACTATATTTTTATGTTTTATCTTCAGTTGCTGCCAGGTCCGTTTTGTGCCTGTTGGGTTGCACCTGTGTGCTCAAACACACATATAGAATATAAATGTTGAATGAGTGGAACACTCAAGACAAAACATTTCCAATTAATACTCACGCATTGACTCGGTCAGCAATGTTCTGCTACACAAGCTGTCGCTCTTTTGCTGCCGCTGCAGTATTGCTTTTTCGTCTCAGAATGTGCTCATTTTCTGCATATGCAATCATTAATAATTCTAACTCTACTGGGGAGAAGTAGGAGGATCTAGGCTTTTTGTCACCTGTTGCCATGGTGGATCATGTTACCTGCGTTCCATTGAGGGCTTTCTATATCCTCATGCACGAGCTTCACTCAGAGTTTTCGGTTTCAGAACAGGTGTTAACAATGAGTTCAATCAACTCTGAGTCAAGGTTACCCTGAGTTTGACAGCTCAGAGTTGGTCAACCTAGAGTTCAGGTTTTGACTCAGTTTGTTAAACTTGCTTCCTGAAACAGGCCACTGATCGGTGGCAGCTAGCGGCTAACTCCAGGCTGTGTAGTCAACACTTCGTCTATTTTTTATTATTAATGTGCCAGGAAAACACTTACAAAACACAAACATGACTCACCTCAGATGCCATATGATTAACGCTAACATTGTTACTGTCCCATACTATCACTGACTGTACCCATGCTGGTTTGCTGTCTGCATGCTGACAGCTGTAGTGCTGGTTGCGTTTCTGTGTGTTTTCGGCCCCTGCTATTTAAATCGTTCGTTTTTTTAACTATGTTCGATGGTCATTGTCATAATTTACATTGGCTTTTAGTTGAGTTTCTGAGCTTTCTGTGGGTATAACCCACCCCTCATGAAAGGAAGACGGAGCTTAATAAGTTTCGGTGTTTCGGTTTAACTGGTGGCCTCTCGTGCATCGGGCATCCTAGCTTAGCATCCCTGTTTAGCAGCTAAGTGGGGCTAAAGTTAGCAACATCATTGGTCGTTTCATGTAATCCGTTACTTCTGCCACTATTCCGTTTGAACTGTTTAATGCTAAATGTTAAAGTATCAGCAATGTTAGGACAGGATTAATGGTACTAAACACTCACGTTTTATGAATGTATTTAATGACAAAATAATTAACAAAATGTTCTTACCTGTATGGAGCCATGAAGTTCAGGGGCCTCATGTACTAAGACTTGCGTGGATTTCCTACTGAAACATGGCGTACGCTAGAATCCAGAAACTGTCATACGCACAAAAAAAATCAGATGTATCAAAGTGTGCGTACGCATGGATCCAAGCACTTTTCCTTTGTACATCCCAATCAACGTGGAATTGAGTGCACATGTAGAAGTGCTAAACTCCTCCCTGTCCATGCCCCCATTTAAATATGCAAATTGATTTAAATAGGGCCTGCACCGGGGATTCCCCTCTATGCACCATCAGATTTACACCATGAGTAAAGGGAAGAAGCGCAACTTCAGAGTCTGAGCTCGAAACGCTATTAAATGAAGTTGAGACGCGAAGATCTGTATTATTTGGTAGCCTCTTGTCAGGGATAAACACCAAAAAAAAGAAATGTGAGTGGGAACATGTGTGTGAGGCAGTGAATGCTGTGGGGCTGGAGCAGCGCACACTCACTGAAATTTTTTTTAAAAATGGTCCGACGTGAAGGTGGAGGTGGAGCGGAGGATTTTGGCCCACCGCCGAAGCGTGACCGCAACGGGGAGGAGGGGAGGAACTGACCCCCTTTGATCAGAGAGTGGCGGCTATTGTGGGTGACACAGCTCTAACCGGAGTTGTGGGGGCCCATGAAGGCGACACAGATCATCCCCAAGGTAAATGTGTTAAACTCAGAAATATTGTCATTATACTGGTCGTACAATAGGCTGCTCACGTTACACATGCTCGTGTGTAAAGTTGACAGGATATAAACACATTGACTCATGTTTAATTACTTCATTTTTTTTATTATCATCATTTCTGAATAGACGATGAGCCAGGAGAGGGCACCTCCACCGGCACCGCACGCCCTAGCGTCTCCACCGGTGTCTCCGGCTCCACCAGCACCATGCTCCCCGGCGACTCCACCGGCTCGGCCAGTTCCCTCTGGAAGGCTCCTGTTGCCAGAAACCCCAGAGTGGTCAGCACCTGTGTGGGCAAGGACAACCCCTGGCTCCTGGCTGTGTTTCGTTCTAGGGCCGGCCGCAGCTCTGCGCACAGCTCCAGTAACACTGGCCTCGGCAATCTAAAACGACTCATGAGCCAGTTGTCATCATTTGCCAACAGATCTTCCCGTTCTCTAAACACCCTCTCACATCTGATATTACCATTTGCGATGTCTTCTAACAAGGCCAAGGCTGCCATTGTTTCATCACTTTGCGCATGCTTTTATATCCATCCATATGATTGCAAACACGTGTGTGTTAATTGTCCATTAATGTGTCTCTGATGTGCACATTACTGAGGATTAATTGTTTCACATAATTAACAGTTTCCCAGCATCACCTCAAAGTGTCGCCAAAGGAACAATAGCTGTAGAAACGTGTGTACACCAGCCATGAAGCTGGCGTGGGGCACCGCACATTTCCACGGTCATTTCACTTTTGATACATCTGACCGTTGGCGTGGAAAATGACGTACGCCACGTTTTTGTGCGTGCGCAACATTGATACATGAGGCCCCAGGTGTGTAGGCCTCTGTGAACGTCACTGATTGCTGCAGTAGAACAATTAGCATCGGCTGGATGGGCGGGGCTAATCATACTCACTTCCGGAAGTGTGTATCAAAATGTACTGGCAAAGTCTTGTCGCTAGGGGGAGCAAGGCATACACACGTTTCACACAAATCTCCCAAATCCTGACATGAGGAACCCCCTCTGAAACATAGCTGTAGCATTCTGGAGGTGTTTTTGAGTTGATTTTAAATGAAAAACTTGTGGGACCCGAATTTCGGGCCCCACATGTGACCTGGTCCCCATGAGATTGGTGGGCTAACTCCTTTTTGTCTACATAGTAGAGAAGTAGAGAAGAAGTGATCATTGCCTTGCACAAACAAGGAAAATGATACAAAAAATTAGCAAAGGCACTGAATGTTCCAAGAGATACAGTTGGATGCATAGTTCTCAAGTTTAAAGTAAAGGGACAGTGGCTACACTACCTGGATGTGACGGAAAGAGGAAGCTATCAACGGCTGTCACCAGAGTCCTGAGGAGGCAGGTGGTCAAAAACCCTTGACTGACTGCAAAAGACCTGCAGCAAGACTTGGTGGCAGCTGGCACTGAGGTTTCAGTTTCAACAGTAAGGCACATACTTAACGCTGAAGGGCTCCATGCCCGAATTCCAAGACGTACACCACTACTGACCCAAAAGCACAAGAAAAGTCGGCTCCAATTTGCCAAAGAAGTTTTGGGATTCTGTTCTGTGGAGCGATGAAACAAAACTGGAACATTTCGGGCCTACGGATCAGTCTCTTGAACCCCATTGAAAATCTCTGGTGGGATTTTAAAAAAGGCGGTTGCAGCACACAAACCCAAGAATACTAGTGAACTGAAGGCCTTTGCCCATGAGGAATGGGCTAAGATTCCTCAGGAACGCTGCCAAAAGCTGGTGTCTGGCTATGCATCACGTTTGCAGCAGGTCATAACAGCAAAAGGGTGCTCTGTTAAGTACTAAAGATGCTTGTCATGAAGGGGTTGAATAATTTTGAGACTGCAGTAGACATTAAAGGTGGCATTTTGTGTTCAATTTGGAGAAACCACTTGTAATATTAGTTGTGTTGAGCTATTTAAATTGTTCTTGTTTGATTTGTGTATTGCAAACAGCTGCTAGTTTGTACATTTTGCCAATAAACCTAATTTGCAGTGGGGGTTGAATAATTTTGTCAGTCTGCGTGTGTGTGCGCGCGCACGTGTCTGTGCGTGCACGTGCACGTGTCTGTGCGTGCACGTGTACGTGCACGTGTACGTGCACGTGTATGTGTGTGTGCGTGCACGTGTGTGTCTCAGTCAGTGTGTGTGTGTGTGTCTCAGTCAGTGTGTGTGTGTGTGTGTGTCTCAGTCAGTGTGTGTGTGTGTGTGTGTCTCAGTCAGTGTGTGTGTGTGTGTGTGTGCGTGTGTCTCAGTCTGTCGGTGAGTGTGTGCGTGTGTCTCAGTCTGTCGGTGAGTGTGTGCGTGTGTCTCTGTCTGTCGGTGAGTGTGTGCGTGTGTCTCTGTCTGTCGGTGAGTGTGTGCGTGTGTCTCTGTCTGTCGGTGGGTGTGTGCGTGTGTCTCTGTCTGTCGGTGGGTGTGTGCGTGTGTCTCTGTCTGTCGGTGGGTGTGTGCGTGTGTCTCTGTCTGTCGGTGGGTGTGTGCGTGTGTCTCTGTCTGTCGGTGGGTGTGTGCGTGTGTCTCTGTCTGTCGGTGGGTGTGTGCGTGTGTCTCTGTCTGTCGGTGGGTGTGTGCGTGTGTCTCTGTCTGTCGGTGGGTGTGTGCGTGTGTCTCTGTCTGTCGGTGGGTGTGTGCGTGTGTCTCTGTCTGTCGGTGGGTGTGTGCGTGTGTCTCTGTCTGTCGGTGGGTGTGTGCGTGTGTCTCTGTCTGTCGGTGGGTGTGTGCGTGTGTCTCTGTCTGTCGGTGGGTGTGTGCGTGTGTCTCTGTCTGTCGGTGGGTGTGTGCGTGTGTCTCTGTCTGTCGGTGGGTGTGTGCGTGTGTCTCTGTCTGTCGGTGGGTGTGTGCGTGTGTCTCTGTCTGTCGGTGGGTGTGTGCGTGTGTCTCTGTCTGTCGGTGGGTGTGTGCGTGTGTCTCTGTCTGTCGGTGGGTGTGTGCGTGTGTCTCTGTCTGTCGGTGGGTGTGTGCGTGTGTCTCTGTCTGTCGGTGGGTGTGTGCGTGTGTCTCTGTCTCTGTGGGTGTGTGTCTCTGTCTCTGTCTCTGTGGGTGTGTGTCTCTGTCTCTGTCTCTGTGGGTGTGTGTCTCTGTCTCTGTGGGTGTGTGTCTCTGTCTCTGTCTCAGTGGGTGTGTGTCTCTGTCTCTGTCTCAGTGAGTGTGTGTCTCTGTCTCAGTGAGTGTGTGCGTGTGTCTCTGTCTCAGTGAGTGTGTGCGTGTGTCTCTGTCTCAGTGAGTGTGTGCGTGTGTCTCTGTCTCTGTCTCAGTGAGTGTGTGCGTGTGTCTCTGTCTCTGTCAGTCAGTGAGTGTGTCTGTCAGTCAGTCAGTGAGTGTGTGTGTGTGTGTCTCTGTCTGTCAGTCAGTCAGTGTGTGTGTGTGTGTCTCTGTCAGTCAGTGTGTGTGTGTCTCTGTCAGTCAGTGTGTGTGTGTGTGTGTCTCTGTCAGTCAGTGTGTGTGTGTGTGTGTCTCTGTCAGTCAGTGTGTGCGTGTGTCTCTGTCTGTCAGTGAGTGTGTGCGTGTGTCTCTGTCTCTGTCTCAGTGGGTGTGTGTCTCTGTCTCTGTCTCAGTGGGTGTGTGCGTGTGTCTCTGTCTCTGTCTCAGTGGGTGTGTGTCTCTGTCTCTGTCTCAGTGGGTGTGTGTCTCTGTCTCAGTGGGTGTGTGCGTGTGTCTCTGTCTCTGTCTCAGTGAGTGTGTGCGTGTGTCTCTGTCTCAGTGAGTGTGTGTGTGTGCGTGTGTCTCTGTCTCTATCTCAGTGAGTGTGTGCGTGTGTCTCTGTCTCTATCTCAGTGAGTGTGTGTCTCTGTCTCTGTCTCAGTGAGTGTGTGTCTCTGTCTCAGTGAGTATGTGTGTGTATGTGTCTCTGTCAGTCAGTGAGTGTGTATGTGTCTGTCAGTCAGTCAGTGAGTGTGTCTGTCAGTCAGTCAGTGAGTGTGTGTCAGTCAGTCAGTGAGTGTGTGTCAGTGAGTGTGTGTCAGTGAGTGAGTGAGTGAGTGAGTGAGTGTGTGTGTGTGTGTGTCTGTCTGTCTGTCTGTCTGTCTGTCTGTCTGTCTGTCTGTCTGTCTGTCTGTCTGTCTGTCTGTCTGTCTGTCTGTCTGTCTGTCTGTCTGTCTGTCTGTCTGTCTGTCAGTCAGTCAGTCAGTCAGTCAGTCAGTCAGTGAGTGTGTGTCTCTGTCAGTCAGTCAGTGAGTGTGTCTGTCAGTCAGTGAGTGTGTCTGTCAGTCAGTCAGTCAGTGAGTGTGTGTCTGTCAGTCAGTCAGTCAGTCAGTGAGTGTGTGTCTGTCAGTCAGTCAGTCAGTCAGTCAGTGAGTGTGTGTCTGTCAGTCAGTCAGTCAGTCAGTCAGTGAGTGTGTATGTGTCTCTGTCAGTCAGTCAGTGAGTGTGTATGTGTCTCTGTCAGTCAGTCAGTGAGTGTGTGTCTGTGTCTCTGTCAGTCAGTCAGTGAGTGTCTCTGTCAGTCAGTCAGTGAGTGTCTCTGTCAGTCAGTCAGTGAGTGTTTGACACACTCACTGACAGAGACACACACACACTGACTGACTGACTAACTGACAGTCAGTCAGTGAGTGTGTGTGTGTCTGTGTGAGTCAGTCAGTCAGTCAGTCAGTCTGTGTCTGTGTGTGTGTCATTAAAACCACTGACAGGTGACGTGAATAACATTGATCATCACAATGCGATGTTCTGCTGGGAAACCTTGGGTGCTTGTGTGTGTGTGGACATGTATATGTATGTATATGTGTGTATGTACTGTATATATGTGTGTATGTATATATGATGCCAAAGGCCTTCTTTGCAGAATTGTTTTAATTCAGCCACATTGGAGGGTTTTCGAGCATGAACATGCCACAGCATCTCAATCAGATTTAAGTCTGGACTTTGACAAGGCCACTCCTAAAACTTCATTTTGTTTTTTTGAGTCATTCAGAGGTGGACTTGCTGGTGTGCTTCAGATCATTGTCCTGCTGCATAACCCAAGTACGCTTGAGCTTAAGGTCCCGAACTGATGGCCGGACATTCTCCTTCAGGATTTTCTGGTAGAGAGCAGAATTCATGGTTCCATCAATTACGGCAAGTCGTCCAGGTCCTAAAGGAGCAAAGCAGCCCCAGACCATCACACTACCACCACCATGTTTGACTGTCGGTGTGATGTTCTTTTCTGAAATGCTGTTAGTTTTACACCAGATGTAACAACAACAACATCCACACCTTCCAAAAAGTTCCACTTTTGTCTCGACAGTCCACAGAATATTTTCCCAAAAGTCTTGGGGATCATCAAGATGTTTTATGGCAGATGTGAGATGGGCCTTTGTGTTCTTTTTGGTCAGCATTGGTTTTCACCTTGGAACTCTCCCATGGATGCCATTTTTGCCCAGTCTCTTTCTTAATTTTGAATCATGAACACTTACTAAACAATTACTTTTTCACATAGGGCCAGGTTGGTTTGGATAGCTTTTTTCCCTTAATAAATGAAATCCTCATTTAAAAACTGCATTTTGTATTTTCTCAGGTTATCTTTGCGTGATATTAAAATTTGTTTGATGATCTGAAACATGTAAGTCTGACAAAAAAGCAAAAACAAAAGAAATCTGTAAGGGGGCAAATACTTTTTCACAGCACTGTATATGTGTGTGTATGTATGTATATGTATATGTATATGTATATGTATATGTATATGTATGTATGTATGTATGTATATGTATGTGTATGTGTGTATGTATATGTATTAGGGATGCTCGATATTGGCTTTTCTGCCGATATCCCTTTTATCGATTGTCGATTATATTGTTCAACTCGTAATTTCCGATACCGATATCACCCAATACCGATATATGCAGGCTTTTTACACCAAAACTGTTAGGTAACAACATAACATATCTCCTATTGTGGAATTAACCCATCATGCCTAATTTTATTGTGAAGCCCCACTGGATGCATATATGCAACATGGCTTTCCAAATGTAAACACTGTCTGTGCAAAATAAGAGAACAACTTCAACTTAAGTTATGGAAAAAAGTGCCAATATGGCACTGCCATATTTATTATTTTTTAGAGTTTTTAGAGAAAAACATTTTGCCTCAAACAACACTACAGACAATATCAAAACAAGGAAGATGCATATCTTCAGTCCAGAGTAGGCCTGTCACGATAACAAATTTTGCTGGACGATAAATTGTCCCAAAATTTATTGCGATAAACGATAATATTGTCGTTTAGGTACCATTTTTCAAATATAATTATATTCTATAAAAATGCAAATTCACCCTTTTTAAAGATCAATGAACATTTATTTTTAAATTAAAATGTAATTGTTATATAAAAAGACATTGCAAATATCCAAAATAAATAAACAAAGCAACCAATAACAATGAATGAAATGGACTCTCAAAAAAATTAACTTAAATAAAAACCTTACCACACTGAAACAGTTGCAGTTTGTGACACATACGTTTTCCCAGGCAACTCGTACTGGCGGTTAAATGCTTGCAACATTTGCCGAAATGCCGGCTTTTCGACGGTATTAAAGTGCTGCATTTCTTGTGCAATGTAGCGAACTACACTGTCTGTTAGTGCGCACCATTTAGCACTGTCGCGCTTATATTTTGTTTGCTTAGCAAACGCACCACTAATGGTGGCCTGTCGACAAGACGGAGACTGCCCCTTTGTAGTTTTGGTAGCAGTTTTTTTTCCAAGCTGGGAATACTGCATGGGATGGTTGTGCTTCAAATGCAGGTTCAGATTAGTTGTGTTACCACTTTTGGTTAACACCGTTTTGTGGCAGATGCGACATACTGGCTCATTCAGGTTTAGTGGCTCACCGAGGTCATTCGGCTTGAATCCAAAGTGCTCCCACACATCCGTTGATTTTGGCTTTGCAACCAACTCCATGTTGTCATCCAAATCTCTCTCTCTCTATCTCCACTCCTCACCTGTCTCGCATGCTGCACTGTGTACGCCAGGAGACCCGCCCCTCCCCACACACACACAGACAAAGAGTGAGTGATTGACAAGACGGTTACTCCACGGAGGAGTAAGGAACCGCGAGTAATCAGTCAAGATCAATGCACTGGAGTTAGGGGTGTGCGATATGACGATATTAGATCGTGAAGGATTAGAATGTGTAGACGATCTGCCAGAGTGCAGAGATCGCAGGATCGTCTAGGGCAAAGTCTATAAGTTGCAGTTCTATGCTGATGCACCGACGCACAAAACGTATTACGTCGTCAACCTGACCGACCAATCATAGCGAATTACGGGCAGTGACACGCTTTCTTACCGGGCTCCTTGTTTGTGTGTGTAGCGGTAGCCGCATTCAGAGCCATGGCTGAAAGCCAAACGGAGGAGTTGGTCGCTTTTTTAAAAAAAACAAAAAAACAGCGTTTCACCATCTCTCATCTCTGCCAGTTAGCCCTTCCACCTGCCGCCTCTCTCGGGTGCGCACGCACGCACACACACACGGGCGCATGGATAGGTCGCGCTTGGCCGCTAATAAACCGTAAATGCGCTAATTGTACAGTGTTCAAATTATCCGACCACTGACGGACCCTTTTCAATAAGCTATTTAGTGTTTTGATATACTTAAATCCTGTTAAAATGACTGTGTTGAATAAAACAAACAGTAATGTCTTCATTGATATTTTACTTTCATGTTTCTTTTATGTTGCAAGAGTGCACTTTATCAGAGTGTTGTTGTTTACCTTTTAGTATGTTTACGTTGTTTGCACATGTTGGCAAAACTGCAACTATTTAATTAAAATCTGTTCAGAAAGGTTCTTTGGCCTAAATTGTCTGTTTTTCTTTTTTTGATTTAAGATCGTGATAAAATCGAAATCGTGATTTTATTTTTAAAAAATCGTGATATGATATTTTTGCCATATCGCCCACCCCTAACTGGAGTTAACTCTTTTGACATCCAGTGTCTTTGATAAATGAAAATTATCGACCCCAGAAAACTTATCGACCTCATTTTTTGTTATCGTTAGATTAATTGATTTATTGATTATCGCGACAAGCCTAGTCCAGAGTAGTAAACAAACATTGTCCTCTTTTATTTCAAGTTCAATGAATGAGTAACTGGCCATAACTTGGCAAATAATACAATCATTAAATTATAAACTGGGCTCAATCCGCCCTGCTCTTTCGTATGAGTAACAAAATAGTGCAAATAAAAACAAGAAAGGCACAAAAATAAAAAAAATAACATAGCCCTCCTTTAAAGTGCAACAAATGAAGCTCCGAGAAGACTGATGCTGACTGGTCCATATGACTGGTCTGGTCCATATGACTGGTCTATTTCTTTTCCCCATGTCCTCATGTGTGAGAGGTAGATTTTTCTGTATGAAAACAAGCATCTCAGCATTGTCGCAATGTATGCGGTTTCTCTTCTCATCGATGACGTGGGCAACAGTGCTGAACAGCCGTTCGCTGTCGACACTGGTGCAGGGTGCAGTGAGGTACTTGCGTGCAACACGAGCAACAGCAGGTAAGCAGGCCTGGTTGAGCCTCCAGTACTCCAAAGAGCATCCTTTCTGGAGGATGGCCTCTCCCAGCTATGCATGCACCTAAAGAAAGAGTAAAAAAAAAAAAAAGAAAAGGAATAATTATATAATAGAATTCTTCCTTTTCTTTAATATAATTTCTGTTTACTTTTCTTTGAAGCACTGACAGCCAAATGTTTATTTTATTCATTTTATGTACATTTTCATGTGAAGCATTCAGCAGATGAAATTAGTTTGATAATAAAGTTTATTAATTGCTCACCTGTGCTGTCTCGCCTGTAGGTGCTTGATCGGCGACTTCATTCTCTGCAAGGATTTCTTGGTATGTGTCCCGCAGGTTCAAGCTTCCAGTTCGGGCCTTCTTACCCCAAGATTCCACTGGATACGTGTCCGCTGCGTTACGGCTCTGGTACGATTTTGCTCTGTCGTCCTCGTCCGGCAACCTCCAAAAGCTGCGTTTTGAGTCTGCCATGGTGCAGCTCCACCAAACAGCTGAAGTTTCGAAACCGAGGAATTCCCGCAATAATTACATAATCACGCACGACCGCAGCTATACAAATGTGTTATAAACACAACAACACGAGTGTTCCCGACTGAAGGATTAGTGGAAGAGCTCGTATTTGTCTCTTTTTTGAGGTTTTTGTGCTTGTATCAACACGGAGTGTTTTATTTTGAAAATTAACCGGATGTCTTGAACCAGATTGGAAACACTGAAAACCAAGAGTTAACCCTGAAAGTACACTAGTAACCACAAATTCTGCTTCATAGCACAGGCCCTGGGTCATATTTTTCAAAGGTTTCTACAAGGTGAGCTCCTAACACTGACAAAACAATGCTCCCAAGTCTATTCTGTTCAAACAATGTTTCTTATGCAATAAATACAAGATAAAAGCCCTATAAATGAATGGGACGGAGAAAAGGGGAATGTAACACTATACATAGTCCACTCACTTCACCCCACCATGTTGGGTATCATATGAAACTAGAGAATCTACCCTTTCCATTGATATCAAGCATGACAAAAATAACAATCCATGATACCATTCCATTTGGACACCAAATGATACAATCTAGATGTTTTCTTTTTAAAATAATTTTATACTGTGCACAATGGTAGATTCTGATGACACACAGGGTGAATGCCATGGTTAAAGGCTGCATTGTGTCAACATAGCCTTCTGTAATGGAAATCAGTGGTATTCTAGTCAGATTCCATTTCAAAAACATTCGGCACACTTCGGGCACTAAGTGGCCTAAGGGATACTTGGCAAATCAAACATCCGCGCGCGCATTTTTATTATTTTTTTTTCCTGAAGATAGAAGGCCTATAGTTAATAATAGGCATCAGCAACTCTTGATATGAGAGCAGCACATAGGCCTATGTCCAGATGCAGATGTGTGTCAATATAGTAGGCTATTTCTCCAGCTGCTAGCCTATATTTGAGACAGGCGTCTATATGGGAGAGGCTTTTATTTAATTCTGAACAAATCTTATGCTCAGCAAAGATGGAAAAAATACAAAAGGCCTATAATCAACTCATTCTTACTGTTTAAAAGAGTAATAGAGGGAAAGAGCCGGATCTGGAGCACACATTCATTTTAAGTTAACTAGTGATTAAACTTCTAAATAAATGTGTTGCTCCGGCCACAGACTGTAGCCACACAGGCTCCAGCTCTTTCCTTGGGTCAATCCGAGCTCTCAATGGTCAGGCTCGAACAACACTGTCCAGACGTGCTGGGTTCGGATCGAAAACATTAATAACCTCGGGTCAGGTCGGACCACGGGCTGCTTCTTCTAATTTATTTTTTTTGCCGCAGTCCTTATGCACAACTCCACTATTTCCTGAACTTAAGCCAGCTCCTTTATTTCCTGTCTTACATTATTGGACAAACCGATTAATCCAGGTGTGTCTGACTTCAGTAGTCACAATGGCCAGACACACCTGGATTAATCAATTTGTGTGTAACTTTTAATTTTTACATTTTCATATTCTAACATAATCGTGGTGACAGGGTCTGGCTGTGAGGGGTTCGCCCCTTTCTAACACCCACCTCTCATTCCCCATTCCCTCTTCTCCTCCCTCCCCACCCTTTAACCCTACTTATCTTATGGGACCTGAGTCTCACCGGGTCGCTGGCAGGATACCTGCTCCTCCTGCCTCGGTGGACATCTCCTGGGGATTGTTGTCCAACATTCTACATTTTTCAGATGCAGGGCATGGCGATGGGCCACAGATATGCACTGTTTTATGCAGATTTTTATATGAGCGAGTGGGAGAAAGAAATGTCCGCTAAAATGCACATTTTATGTTAGGGTTCCTGACAATATCATCGGAGCATGGCAGCATGGAGAGGAAGTGTTTCTAGAAATTATTAACATACTAAATAACTACCACCTGTCCATCAAAGTCAAACAGCATTTGGACCCATTTTCAGTCAGTTTTCTAGATGCCGTAGTATTCTTTGATAAGGTTAACTACAACAACAATAGCAAAAGACATGTTTACTTCTGACCTGCAGATACCCACGCTCTCCTACATGCTAGTTATCACCCAAAACACACCTTGAAAGGTGTGGTCAAATCTCAAATTATCCAATTTTACAGAATTTCATCTCACAAAACAGACAGAAAAAAGACACAATTTGATCTACATCCTCTTCCACAGCCTCAGACAGAGAGGTCTGGTACCTCAAACATCTTATCAGATACATAAAGAGTGGCACTCTTCCATCTCCCTCTCCCACTGACTCATCTTACTGTCGTTGTCCTTACTTTGAAGCTGCGAGCGGTGGCCCCTTGTAAGGTATGGCTAAAGATAATCCAGAGTTATTAGTACTTTTAGTGACCACTTACTCCAAACAATATATGCATTTACACAGCCAATTAAAAAATAATTTTCAAAATATCGTGGCCAATCATCATCAACTGGGTACAGAGTCATCTCTGCACTTAGAGAAAATGCACTGCTGAGAGCTCTGCAGATGCTCTGTGGAGAGCCTAAGGGGTAAGAGCTGGTCAGTCATTGGGCTTTTAAATTGAAGTTCCTATTTAACCCACACAGGGGTGTAGATGCACCACTTATTGATAGATTCACCCTGCAAAGCAAGAACCTAGTATATTGTATAGTTTCTCAGTGTTGCAGACTCCTGTATGTGGGGGAAACAACTAAAACTTTATTAACAAAAACTCAACAACAATACATATACAGTATCAGAGGAGGCAGGCTGAACACCCTATTGGTCCAGCATTTTCTGGATCCATCCCATCCAGTGTCTAGCCGTCAAGGGTCTACAGACCTGTGCAACATGGACGGGGGGCCAACAAAGAAGACAGGAGAGGTCGTGGGTGTGGGAGAAAAATCTACGGCCCAGAACATTCTGGCCCCACAGGATAAGATGTCGTACGAACCCTGTAAGATATGGATGAGGGCATAGTGACATCTGAGCTATGAGTTTATATCTCTCATGGTCTTTGCAAACTTAGCAGTTGGAAGCTGCTGTAGATATGTCTACAAAATGGATCTCTGACAAACCAAGGCTGTCGTTTACGTAAACTCATAGGATGGCCTTCGATCTATCGGCGATAGCGGATTTACTGTCTTCTATGCATTTTCTTTCTGTTCCTCACTAAGTCAGAGGTGAGAAGCTCTGCAGTAACTTTCCACTTATTTGTTGTTAAACAGATAACCATGTATGGGAGGGTTGCTTCCTGAGCTTAGAGGATATAACCTGAAACTAGAGAAGGATTCAGGAGGATTAACTTGACAATGCACTGTGCATACAGTTGTGCTGTTATTTTGTTCCTCCATGATCATGTCTGTATAAACTACTTCAACGTAAGTCATCGGTGTCTCTTGAGTTTTCTTCAGCTCTCCTGAATGGTAAAGCGAGCCGAAATTCCACAACAGTGGGTTAACAAATTTAAAACATAGGTCCCTTTAGGACTCTCTCTACTGCTTGAATGTGTAGTATGTGGTCTGATGACCTATGGGTTAATTAATTTAATATTTATTTGCTGATGTATTTATTTATCTCTTGATTATTTACAGATGTTTCCATTTGAGTGTCATTCTCCTTCCTTTTCTTGTATGTGTATGCCTATATGCATGAACCATGGAAATGTAGATGTCCTTTAACATAAAATAAGAAGGATTAATGTGTGAGCTAATTGAATATTGTGTCTGATGCATGCTACAGCACTTATCTGGGCCACTGGTCCTTAGGGCTATAGTCGACACCAACTGTTTGCTCCAGACTGTAGGGGTTGCCGTTGGCCCACTCGTGTTTGATTACTGCCTTGTAGGATGTGATTGTACAGCTACACTGATGTCTTCCTTGATTTCAATGTTATCAGATACATTTATCAGCCTGTACACAGTCTTCAGTTGTTGTTAATCATGACACCACAGTCTATTAAAATGCTACACGGGTGATCTGTGATTTCTGTTAATGGATCGACCTCCATTTTACATAAATTCACACATAAATCAGCTTCACATCAGTTTGCTGCTGTGTATAAATCATCTGAGCGGACCCTCACACCCTACATTAATAAATGGAATACATTAATAGTCAAACACTAAGGAGAGAAATACAAGACACTAGTTTTCATTATTGATTTGTCAATTATTCATACTGTCGGGGCTTCACATGTGAATCCTCATATCCCACCTACCACAAGCTTTTGTGTTGTTAAATACTTTTACAGGCCGATTTAAATTAGTCAAATGTTTATATAGACAATTTTATATTATGTACATTAGTCTGCTGGACAACAAGTGGGAGGGAGATCATCAGGACCCACGCCCACGTTCAGAGTGCCTGTTCTCTGCTGTCCTCCAGTGTCACACCTGTCTGGAGCCCTGGTAGTCCCACTGGACAACCAGAGGGAGGGAGGGAGGCCACGATGAATTTACTGTTTAATCAGACCACAAAAGAGGCAAGAATTACCTAGCTGGTGTGCTATTTTCTAACTGTATGTTCAGTGGAAGTTAGGGGGTTAATGCTTGTGTTTTTCTCACCGGTAAACACACCGACCACATTGGCTGTCCCAGCTGCAGTGTCTCTGGGCTTCTTAGGAAGAGGGGGTCCAAATGATGTGTTTATCAGCAAGAAAAACACATTCATTGTGGGCCACTGCCCTCCCTCCTTCCCCCTATTTGTCCAGTGGGACTACCAGGGCTCCTAGGGGGGTGTGGCACCGAAGGATAGCCAAGAACAGGCACTCGGTGGTGGGTGCAGGTCCCACCGATCTCCCTACCTCTTGTTGTCTGGCTGACTAACGTTACCAGGGCCACAGAAAAATCTCTGTTATTATTATTTCCTAACTGTTGTTATCAATGGTTGTCTGGTGTTTGGGTTGTGCTTGGGTTTTTTCTCATGATTGGTTTGTAAAAACAACCAGATAGTGGCAGAGCTGATGCAGCGGGTTATGAGCCAGTTGCCCTGACACCACAGCTTACAGGCCAGATAGCGGAGGTGGGCTGCCCTGCTGCTGCTCCACCATCCGGCCTGTCCAATCTACCTAACAAGCCCAGAGACACTGCAGTTGCAGTGAAGAGCAGCTCCAGAGGATGAGTGACCTCAAGAGGAGTAGCAGAAGACCGGGAGAAGGGCCTAAAAGATCTGTGTGTTTGTGAGCACAGCTCATAAACTGCCATTAACAGAGCAATTTATTACTCAGACCTACAGTGTGAGTCAATAAAGCCATCATAAATAACTTCATCCCTATCCCTATCAACTAAATAAACAGAGAGAGAAAAAATAAATAAATGATAATACACTGTAAACAGTGTATATACATGTTTGTCCACCACAATGAAGATGAACAGATTTATTTGCCAAGAGAATGGCAAAAGAAACGAAACACAGGACGGAGGGCTCATCCCATCATGGTATCGATTTTGATCCTTCAAAGAGACTGTGGAAAGTTGCCCACTTCAGCCGGTGTTTGGAAAGTGTGAGTCTGATTTATTTTGTAGGACTCACATGTGGCACAGATGTTAATGGCCAGCAGTTGTAGATTGGGAGGGGGCACAGTTGCTGTCTCTATCGACTGCCCAGCCAGATATTACGGCAGTATACAGAAGTTTGTGTCACCAGCAGTGACATCAGACACATTTGTCCTTTGAACTATTTGATAAAAAACGTCAATTTGAGCAACACAGTGTTTTTGGTGTTTTGCTGTCATCGACCATCCTTGTCCGCTACAAATTGCGCAAATCTAAGTCTCCATGAATTTAGCAGTAATATATGGAAATATTCGGTTACATATTTTCAAAATAAGAGCTGCAAAGGTCTGGGCATCACTGGATATTCATTAGTAATTTAAAAAGGAGACTTTTTAACACTGAGCAGGTAGAACCACAGCCAATAGGTGGGAATATAAAAGACTAAAAATCAGTTTACCATGAGCAAGGACAATAACAAAAAAATGCTCAAGTTAAAGTGATCAAAACTTAGGATTGTAAACTGATTACAGACCGTGTCACTGTATAATTCATTGTCATTTCATCTTCCCCATATTTATTACATTTTTTAGTCCATGAACTGGCTTGAAAATGACTGAACAGCGCCATCTATAGGCGGTATGCTACTTTTAAGGTGGACTGGAAAATTCCAAAAGAAGCTGTAAATCTGACGCTAACTTCAGCGTCGTCTGTTGTAGTGTGGTGGAAATAAGGCTTTTTATTATATTAGCTTTTGGTTCCAGTGCGGCCCTGGTGATGATTCACTGACTTACAATCACTGCGTGATTCTGGTTATCCAGGTTGTCTTTCACATAGACGTATATACATAGACGCCTCATTGAGCGGGTTGGCCCGCTGCTGCGATACGTCGACGTCGCCGCCATATTGGAGGAGGCAACTCAGCCCCGTGAACTAATACAAGTGAATGGAGTGAACTTTACAAAGCTCCTTCTACAAAGTGCTGTAAGTTAATGTCTCTCATTTACACATTCACACACGTACGAATATATTCAGGAAACAGACAGGAACCAAAAACAACGTCTGTACCGTCCTCTGATGATTATAAACGTTAACTACTCCTCATATGTTCAGTTTACAGGTAGGCACCAAACCACCGGATGTAGCCTACTTTTATAATGTTTTTATGAGTGTTTACAGCTGCCAACGTCTGTAACGCTGCTACTGTGATGATACATGACGGTTAAATATTGAATCTGTGTCTATAATAACCAGATCCTGACATGTAAATGTGATGTCTGTTGGAATAAAAAGCACCAACGTCGTTTTTACACAGTGATTTCTGATAATCTAAGTAATAAAATTAACAATCATGGAGACAAATAATTAAAGATAAGAAACTGCAACTGGCAGTGAGCCTGCTTTCTTTTCTTTTAGCAGTGAAGTGATAAACTCCATGACAGAACATTATAAAATATGATATTGTATAAAATAACATTACATGGTAAAAAAAAAAAAGTAAAGTTGCAGTAGGCTACTTTTATAAATATGCACTATATATATAGTTTGTATTATTATTATTATTATTATTATTATTATTATTATATTATCATTATTATTATTATTATTATTATTATTATTATTATTATTATTGTTGTTGTTGTTGTTGTTGTTATTATTACTATTTTTCTGCATATTCTTGACTTTGAATGGGAGCAACTGTAACGCAAGCAATTTCCCGTCGGGAATTAATGAAGTGTTTCTGATTCTGATTAATATATTATGCAGTCAGTAGTCCATATTTAAGTTGACAGTATGGTAGACAGATGTCACATTTACATGTCAGGATCTGGTTATTATAGACACAGATTCAATATTTAACCGTCATGTATCATCACAGTAGCAGCGTTACAGACGTTGGCAGCTGTAAACACTCATAAAAACATTATAAAAGTACATCCGGTGGTTTGGTGCCTACCTGTATACTGAACATATGAGGAGTAGTTAACGTTTATAATCATCAGAGGACGGTACAGACGTTGTTTTTGGTTCCTATCTGTTTCCTGAATATATTCGTACGTGTGTGAATGTGTAAATGAGAGACATTAACTTACAGCACTTTGTAGAAGGAGCTTTATAAAGTTCACTCCATTCACTTGTATTAGTTCACGGGGCTGAGTTGCCTCCTCCAATATGGCGGCGACGTCGACGTACGGTCCAGCGCTCAATGAGGCGTCTATGTATATATGTCTATGGTCTTTCACACTGAACTGTTTAATGGGTGAATTTGCCGCACGCTTATCAAGTGCAACGCACATTGACGCAAGTCAGTAACTTCTGGGTCACACAAATCGGACAAACTAAATATCAAAATCAAGTTCGGCCCAGACCAAGGCCCGTTTTTCATTTCCTTTTTTTAAATCTGAGCATAAAATGGAAATATGAAAAAACAAACCGTTATTTGTTTTAAGGTATCAGATTAATAAACGAAGAACGAAATAATTTTATAGTTTTTTCATTTTACGATTTTGGTTTCCCAACTGAATATTAAAAGAACGAATAAAACACGGATTAATTCCGTCCAACAGTCCAATTTAGTATTTTGGATGCTTATCTCATTTTTCTTTCTGAAGGAGGACAGTAAAGAACCAAGACACGTGACCCGGAAGAAAAAGTAAAAAAAATATCAAAATAAAAGCCCGGGTGATAGAATGGCCATTCTCTAGCAATATACAAGCAAATACCAGCGTTAACTAAGTAAATAATTATGCAACAGTAGTTGATTACATGTGGTTTAATAGAATGCATTCATTCATGTACAGAGCAAGAGATGAATTCATTTTTTTGGTGCAGTACAATTCGACATATAATTTAACATACGTAATTACTGTGTGTGCAGCTGTTACTGTCAGCACTGATATTTCATTTATTTCCATCTTATAGGGTCGCTGCTTGAGTGAACACAGAGTAGGTGAAGCCGATGATTAACCTCTTCACCAGCAGATGGCAGTATGAGTGTGTTGTATGCCTGGTTTGTGTTTTTGTTGACTTTTAGCTCAAATACCAACAATTATCCAGGTTATTGATACAGATGTATATAATAAGTTACATTCAGATTTTGGCCTCTTTACTTTGTCTTTTTATAGCATTCAGAGCCACACATACTAGCTATACCTATATGGAAGAATGAGTATGTGTTGATCGTGTGTCAATAAATAAAAGAGACATTTTGTTTGTTTGTCTTATTGGTCAGCATTTAGTGAACCTTGGCTTCAATTACCTCTCAGTCGTAGCACCACCTGTGCACCACCTGTCTGATCGACTGTAATACGGAATGGCCATTCTATCACCTGGGCGTTTATTTTGAATTATTATTATATATTTTTTACTTTTTCTTCCGGGTCACGTGTGTTGGTTCTCTTCATGTCTTTTTTCAGAAGGATTGAAAATGAACATCCAAAACACTAAATTGGATTGTTGGACGGAGCTCGTCACTTCTGTTTTTTGTTCCAAACATCTTTACCTATTATTCAATGCAAAAAGAATAAGTAATAAAGAAATATTACCAAAAGCGAAAAACGGACCGATGGTTTTGCTCTTCGTTTTTGATTTGATTTTGATTCCCCCCACGATTATTTCGTTTTCATATTACTAATGAATGTCCATGTCCATATGCACATATCCATGTAACCGAATATTTCCATATATTACTGCTAAATTCATGGAGACTTAGATGTGCGAAATTTGTAGCGAACAACGATGGTCGATGACAGCAAGACACCCCAAAACGCTGTGTTGTTCAAATTGACGGTTTTTATCAAATAGTTCAAAGGATAAATGTGTCTGACGTCACTGCTGGTGACACAAACTTCTGTATACTGCCGTATTATCTGGCTGGGCAGCAACTGTGCCCCCCCCCCACAAAATAAATCAGTTATTTCACTCTGGTGCTTTGAATGACTGTGCTGGAAGGTCCTCAACGTTGCCTTTATTCTGAAAATCGGAAGTACTGTTCTTATGCATCCTGATAGGTTAGCTAACGTGCTAACGTGGGCTAGCCTGTTCTGAAGCAGGAGCGGAGCTGCGAGATCAGGCGGGACTGGCCGGGACACGTTCTGAGGCGTGATTTGGGAAGATAACGCTGCATACCGGAAGCCTGAGGAACGTCTTCCTGGCTGAAAACAAAAACAGTGTAGAGAGAGCTAATAATACAGGACAGCTATAATTAAAGTACAACATGGACCCGACAGCTGCGGAGCGTCCGATAATGACCTGCCGCTGTCGAGTTTAGCTCTCCCCGGCCGCAGCTGAACCTTGACGGCGGCGGCACCTCAGGGCGCCGCAGGAATCTTTGTTCGCGTTTTTTCATGGGACACAACCGGGCATTCCCTCCGCGTTGTCGTTGTTGTAACGCCGTGACAGCACCCCCCTCGGCTGGTATCGATTGGCCACCGAGGTCCCTGCATCTTATGGACTCCTAACAGTAGTTTTCTGGCTCTTCTGTCGTTCGGGTCTCCTCGGACGGACGCGGCAGTCATGTTTGCGGTGCGGATCGTCACCGCAGACTTCTATCTGGCAAGTCCCATTAAAGACCTGGACGTCTGCTACTCTGAATTCAGAGAGAGCGGCGTGAAGAAAGTACCGGTGGTGCGGATATTTGGAGCAACACCCGCAGGTCAGCCAACTCTTTTTGTTTATTGGTGTTCTTGTTCTAATGGTGGCTGTGCTGTCTCGCAGCGCTCCACGCGCATGTTCCGTGTTTGTGGCGGCTTGTTTGGACACGCGCGCACACCAACACGCACCGTCTGTATTGTCTAGAGGAAATCTAACGGGTCTTGTGTGTAAAATGAGCCAAGGAAGATGATTTGGGGTGTTGACATATTGTACCAACGCGGCGTGCTTTGCACACGGGCTGCCTGCAGCGGTGGCAGTCCTCTTCTGCTCCCCCTCCTCACGACTCCGCTTTGTTTTCGCTCTCCTGCTCCATCGAGGCATGGTGGTGGCGGACACCTCTGGCTCCAGGGCTCGACGTGTGCCTCTACCTGCCACATGTGGTATTCAGGGCCAGCATATATATTTCTCTTAGCTGTTGTTTTATGTGTTTATAGCAACCTGTGGAGTGTGGGCAGTCGACACTGTAACATAGTGCGTCCTCTTTGAGCTTTGTTTCATTTTTTTCAGTGTGAAACAAGTAAAAAGGCAGTTACAGATGAAAGCAAGCAAGACTTTGTTCATCTCTTGAAATCAGGGGACTGCAGTGAGATTAGCGGTCTAGGAAATGGTATACCAGAAGCAGAGATTGAGACGGATGGGGACAAATTTGTTGTTCTGTAAAAGCATTCAGTTGTCTGTTCTTTGCTCTATAGAAGACAGTACAGTCTGAAAGCAAGGAGTCATCATGACTACAATAATATGCATCATGTAAGAATGAGGGAGACAAAAACAGAATCCTATGTGGTGTGAAAATGTACATTGCATATTACCATTATGAGCCTCGACATACATATAGACAGGCCTATACACTGCCTGCAGATCCCTGATCTAAAAATGATTTACATAGACGTTGTGTGCAAAGGAGGGGCTGAGATTTCCTTTAGATGTTAGTGATGCTGTTTGAATTGAGATTTGGCACTTCCCCTGCCCTGTAATAAATCTATTACAGCCGAGCACTCTGGGTACCTTAATCCCCACGCCGCGAAACAATAGAATCATTTTCCACCCAATGGCACAGCATTATCACCCCAGCCAAATCCTCTTGCAATTGCTGTGCCCTCTCCTCAACCTATTTTGACAGGTGAAAACACCATAGCAGTACAGTTTAGATGTATATTTTTAGCTGGGTTAATGGGAGTCCAACTTGTCCCCTATGCTGTGGCAGTGCTCCCCCACAGGGCGACCGAGAGCAGCGTCCAACAGGACATACTTGAGTAGGGACTAAGGATATGGAGCAGTGAGATGGAGGACATTGGGCCGGGGTTAGGGTGTCAGGTTTAATTTGGTTCTGTCATAAAGCTGCACGTTCGCATGCGGTTGCACTGATGTGAGAGGGCTGAACACACACTGCAGCAGAGGCAGCCTGGGGAGCTTGTCAGTGAATGTATGCTAAGAAGCAATTCATCAACACTGATTCAAGCACAATAAAACCAGTGCACACTGCAGTATTGTTATGCTCTACAGTTTGGAGATAAAATGTACTATATACTGATATGGGATTAATCTAGACTGCATACTGTCCTGTATTTTGGTTATCACAATTTGGTAGATATTATAAATATATTGGTGCAGTTTTCTGAGCCTGACCCAATGAGTAAAATTAAGTCATTTGGAGTCATTTTCAAGCAAGAACACAAAATAGTGCTTTTACTGTGTGAAATGTGACTATTTGATGCCTTTTTTTCTTATGTAATGATAAATTGAATATCTATTTTGGACTGTTGGACAAGAATGAAGCAATTTGAAGACGTCCCCTTGGACTTTAGGAAATTGTGATGGGCACTGAATGGGATCCAGTGAATATTTGGTGTTTATGCTTGATTGATGAAGGATATAATCAGTTGACGCACTTGAACACACCGTAAAGACTACAGCCAACTGCCAACTAGCTTGTACGCTCTGCACCTGCATGAGTAGGTTTTCCATACAACCAGGAGGCAGTATTCTGTATTTGTCATTCAAAAATGGAAACCAGGAGAGTCAGGACTGCGGTTAAACAAACTGTTGCTATGATAAAACAGCGTTTGCCTATCATTTTAACACCACCGTTGCAAACATAGCTGCTTCTAATCAAGAATTTGTCTGATAATTTTGCAAATGGCATTGGTGAAGTGGAAGAGGCGAAAAACACACTGAAACTGCACTAAATGGTTGAAATCGTGGATACTAGAGCAACAACATGCTCAGTTGGCTGAAAAGCCGGGAACATGGGCCGACTAGTGCCAAACGGGTGGGACACGCTGCAACAACTAGGGCCACAAACACTCACTGACAGCCCCCGTCATCTGGTTTGTCAGGGCACAGGTCTTCTCACGATTGTGGTTATTCTTAACGCAGGTCATTGTGACTTTGCAGTCAGCTGGGTGGTTGGCCTTTGAGTTGATCCCAGTGCACTTAACAACAATAGCTAATCCATTAGGCTATTTTCTATGTTTACTTTAGGTCCGACCTAGAGAATCACCTACACAGAATGCAGTCATTATGAATGGTATTAATTAAACTTTCCCTATTATGACGTGAAAATGTCTGCTGTGAAAAATGTTTGCAAGAAGACAAACAGGGAGGAAACACTGTAATGAACTGATGCAGTTGTGATGATTGTTTGAACAATGCTTCGCTTTCCTTCCATTTTGTGGTAATGTTAAGCGACGCGTCTTGGCACACACTCATGTTTGAACACTGTCTAAATGCCTGCTCCTTTGATCCTGTCTGGCTAACATTCCTGAATATGTGGTATTAAACAGATTCAATTGTTTCCTCATTATATGTGGTTTGAATCTGACTGTGCTTTGCTTCAGGTTGCAGTAATGATAAAGTAGTGTGTCTGTACTGTGTGTGTCGTGGTGTGTGCGCTCCATACATTTGCACAGTTTGACTCTCCTCTTGCTCAGGTTGTGGCAAACTGGAGTCACAGTCTGCTCTGCATTTCCAGAAATCAAATGACATCACCATCTGGAACACATTGAAGTGGAGAGGGATCTGTTTCTTTCTGTAGCTCACAAACAAGCCCCGCCTCCCCAAAAGGAGTTTCTTTTTTTATGTTTCCTGTTGCCTTCATGGTGATTTTTTTTATTGTCTGGCCTGAAGGGAGGAGTTCATGAACAGTTTTGCTTAATGTGTGTCTGCTTTTATCTCATCAGCATGTTTACCCTGGTGTAAGCGGTCAGTGGTGCATCTGCACCATGTGGCTGTGCCTACAGCCCAGGGCCTTGTATTCCCTGTCCTTCCCTGACCTAAGCCCTGCACACTCCCACCAATCAGTTCTGTGTAATTTGATGCCGCGCTTCCCATTTTTTTCCTCCCCTCTTTGTTAGCATTTGGCCAGTCTGACTGTGTTGCGTACATACTGTACATGCACTTATCATGGTCAGTATCACATTATGCTTATAACAATAAAACAACTTCATTGGCTTTCTTGTTGGTTGAATATTTCCCACAGCGAGCCTCTTCTCGCACTGCTAAGACTTGCTGTTGAGCAAACCTTTTGAGGTCTGACATCATTGATCTCCACCCTGGATGCCGACAAGCTGGGCCCAGATGCACTCACAGGCCCTGGGCCCCATGGCAGCAGGGGAAAATGTTTTGGTTCCTCGCTTGGATATGTGCACTTGAGTGTTTATTGGGTGTGTGCAAGAGCAGAGAGGGAGGAAGTGCATGACCAATTGACCTGAATGAGGGGGGCCAAGCATGACGCTTGGGAGGAATAAAACCAAGGGCCTTTTCCTCCCCTCTGGCCCCTTCCCCCCAGGTTTTGCTCTCTCCAGGGGAACCCTTAATGCCATCTGAAGGAATTCCTCCTGGATCCATTAATAGGATAATAGGCAGATTCAAAAGGACTCTGGCTCATTAGGCAGAAGGTCATTGTCCCCTTAACTGTTTACTTTCCCCTCTCTCTGTCAATTACTCGGCTTCAATTATCATCCCTTAACTTGCACTCCATTGCTTCTAATTACTTTATAATCCAGTGAGACCCCTGTTTATTCATATGGTGTCACTGGATTTGATCTTCATATTTTGTAGTCATGATTACCAGTTTGTTTCAGGGAGTGTCTGATTCATTCTGACATGTGTTAGCCTCCATGTGACAACTGTGCGTTTACCAGAGGGATGCACAGCTATGTTGGTTATAGAGGAGCGTCACAAACAGAAGCCCCACACTAATCCCCATTCTGTGATGTCTCTGCCCACAGACTGAGGCCTGTCTTCTTGTTCGGGCTTTTAAGATGTTAAATCAGAGGAGGGGATATTTTACAAGATTTTGGCTTTGGGGACTCTGCATTTATAGAACTAACCAACCATCGAAGCTCAAAGGACACAGGTTGTTACTTCTTCCAAGAGGTCACGACTATATGTACAGTGACAGGACCTGATCAGACGAGAATTTATAACGGCCACATTTCAGACTGAAATTTATTTATCAATCTGTCTGGTGGCCTGGGGATTTGGCCAGCGCCCACAATCGCAGTGTCCTTTGTTTGCTAGTGTAAAAGGGATGCCCCGATCTGATACACTGCATCATCCTCAATAGTCTCCGTATAAAGCAGGTTGGGTTACAGTCATGACATTTCTTTGTCAGTGGCATCATAAAGTTTGGTGTTTTTGCGATCACTTACATTCATTCAGTCATGGAGGGCTGCCAACTCAGCATTTAGTGCCACAGCAATCCCTGGCCTTATTTTACCTTACATAAGGTAATGATCCTGATGAGTTCCATACAGTGACGCAAGCAGATTTTACTTTTGGGAAAAAGGTACCTTTGGTATTGAATCTGTATTCTGTATTGTCAAGTATCTTGAGTTGAGTATCGAATCAGTGTCAGGAGAGAAAGGGTTGGATCATGCATTCGTAGGTAGCAACAGAGAGTCTTAAGTAGTCAATCAAGTAATTTGTTTCATGGGAGATGTGTTTTCATGCATTGTTTTTGTTATTGGGAACTGTCAGTAGCAAGAGGATTAAGGCTTACTGTCACAACAGGAAAGTACTTCTTGTTACAATACAGTGTCTAGAAAAGCCCTAATTATAAAGCAGAAATTACACTTTACACGTCCCTGAGCAAGCATTGTTCTACTAGTGTCCACGAGACATACATTTTGTTATCAGAGGCTGTACAGATAGGCTCTGTGCCAACATCTGCGTACCTTCCACTTGTTGAAACCCCGTGGACTGGTCCGCTACACTATAATATGCTACAGAATACGTCTGCGCATTTGTAGTATGTGACCTCCAAGTAAATACCAGAAAGTAGAACTACTATACGTCCTTGGTGTTGGCTGCTGTCTGTGCAGCTTTGTTTTCAGTTGTATGTTTGGGAGTATATTCAGGCCCTTTTTTATATGCTGTCTTTACTGGAAGTTGTTAATCTGCCTTGGGACCTGCAAAAACACACAAAGTTGGAACGCAACAACATTTAACAGTGTTTTAATGGCTGAAGGTGGTAATTTCTCCCAATGCAGTGGAACTGTACATAATGTTCTTCATATATGAATCACGTATGACTGACAGCTTTAATATTGTCACCCACACTCCGACTTGGCCACACAGTTTCTGAAGTCATGAGCATTATTGGAGTACATCCTGTATTATTCTCCTCTGTGAGTTTGTCAGTTGACTCTAGAGGTGCCCCAGTCAGTTAGCAGCCATCGCATAGTGCTGCACAGCAGCTACTCACACCTGTCCCGTGCTGTTGTGCTTGGATCACTGGAACTGTTTCTGTCATGTCTCTGTTGTAGGGCACTATCAACATCCAATGCATTTCCAGAGTGCTATCAGGTTTCAGAGAAGCTTGTCCAGACACAGTCCGGGCTGCCACAGTGAAGAGCTTTTTCAAGTAAACAGAGCCCTCCCCTGCCTCCTTTCACACAAGCCTATGTGAACCATGTGTATAAATGTGGGAGGAGGCCTTGTCTTCCTCTAAATACCTTGATACTGAGGTGGCCTTTGTGGTGGATTACAGTCACAAAGGCTGAATAGCTTGCAGCTAACCAGCAACATGTAGCAGAAGGCACTATACTGATTCATCCAAAGTCATTCAACCAGGAGATCAATGATCTGAAGATACAAAGGTGCTAAAATGAAACTGACATCTCTATTATTAGAACTCCTCCGGGAATTTACTGTAAATCAAATCTGGTGTGTTTTCAAAGGCTGTCGAACGGCCATTGAATGCAGCACTGCAAACAGTCTGCACTAGGACACTGAAACCCAGGGTCTTTTCATTTAACGGCGCCGTCGACAGATGAAGGCAATATGGCTAAGCTGCAGAAATACAACTTCAAGTTATCCATTTTAGTCCTATAGTTCTTCACAAGTTGTGTTCCCTTCTAAAGCAACTTGCATCAGATTGAACTAACCGGCCACAGCCAGCACTGCCTACCTGCTAGTTGGTGGTGATTTCCTTTTCTTTTGAAGGAGCTGTGAGTGTACAGCAGCTGCCTCGGTGTCCTTGCTGCTGCTGTGGCCCAGTCCATCTGATTGATGGCTATAATAGCTCCCTACAGCTCTTCAGTGGGTATCTAAAGGCGTCACTGTTGAGGGCACAGGCCAGACACTGCAGCAATCTGCATCCCCAAAGCATTTCCTGTCACCCCGATTCACACCGAGTCAGGTGGGATGGGATGGGACTTTCACATCTGTAGCTGTTGGATGTCTCTCTCCACTACTGGAAACCTGTTCATTACTGTGCAGACCTGCAGTGTTATTTTTGGGATTTTGCATCAATCCTCCACAGGGAGTTCAAAACACCTGCAAAGCACCTCCTCTTTTATTTAGTGGCCTGTCCAGAGACACTACAGCAGTGGCTTGTACAGGTGGCATTGTGAAAATGTCCAACTGTCCAGTTACCGTCGTCTGTCCTTAGCTGTCCTTTCAGCAAACAAGTTCCTTAGGGAAGGAAACTAGTGAAACTTGGGGAAGGAAACTGTGCTCACCAAGCTGGCTTTAATTATATTATATATTCTGCTGTTTTATATTAGAGTGACCCCTCCTAGTTACACAAATGAGTGGCAGTAAGTGGGTTTGTTGCTGGATTTCCCTGCCCACTCTTTCTTACAATTAACCAGTGATATTGTCTGTTTGTCCATTTTTTAATCTATTCTGTCTGCTTCTTTCCTGTAAGACAAACCGTCAACCTCATTCAAGACATTCTTCAAGTGTTTTTTCAGTCAGTAGTCAAAATATCATTGATCGCAAGGGCAATGCCTGTCCATCCATTTTACCCTCCATTTCCTGTAAAGGTGTCCCTGTGATATTGACCATGCAATGACTGCTTACTGATGTCCACATGTGGGAACAAGCTTGTATTTAAATCTAATTTTTAATGTAGTGCCTGCCTGTGAGTATCACAAGCCACGAGGGCATTCAGGATGTGCCACAGTGAGCTCCCCCTTGTGACAGAGATGGAACCTTGAAGTTGTTGTTTTCTGGTAGCTGGATGGCTTTGCCAACAAGGTAATGTGATTTAGTTCATCTCCATGGTGAGATGGATGTTCATAGGCGATGGATGAGTGGGGGTAACGTGAAGTTTTTTGTCTTTTGATACAAATGTATGGAGAAGCCACTGTTGATATGAAGTCTCTGCTAATGTCGGGGGCCTGCTGAGGGCTGCTGTTGACCGGAGGTTTATAAAGTCACCCATCCAGGTTCCCGTAATGTGGTTGTGCGTGGTTTGAGGAGAGAAGGCTGTGTTGGTGTGTGGTGTTGGGTCATTTCAGGTCCTCCACTCAGTGTAGAGCTCTTCGTCTCTCCTCCTGCACCATTGTCCCTGCAGATAGAAAGAGGAGGGGCCTCACTTTGTCCACTGAGCTGGTGAGAGAGGGACACTTCCCACTCTTGTTCCCCCTGGGCCACTGGCACTGCTGCAGGAGAACTCTGCAGTGTTTCAAGGCAGATTAAGACCTTGTTTAAAAAGAATGGAAGAATTTGGCAGGCGGAAGAAAGCTTGAATCACTGCTGGAGGGGGAGAGTGCTTTGAACCTAACATGCTGTGCCATTCAGCATGGATGTTAATGAGGCCTGGATGTGTGTGTGCAGCTTGGAAGTACACACGTGCTCACACACACAAAAAAGACAATAAAGTGATTTAAGTTTTCATGTGTAGCAGTGGGTATATCTTAAATAAGGGGGGAGTAACACTGTCATGTTAATACAGGAATGCTTCTGCACATGAGCTTTCTGATTAATGTTTTATTGTGCAACAGGATTGCATTCATAGGATTTAAAATAGTGCACCATATTGGAAAACTGACATGACAATATTTTTTTTGCAATATATGTTGCAATTTGAAAAATTACAGGAAACTCTACCACATACAGTGTGGTATTCACGTACAAATATACTATTAATCATAATTTTCATCATTTGGATACTATAGTGAGCTTGTTCAAACTTCCACTCGCACATAGTTGATGTGGACTTTGCAGTCACATCTTCATGTTAGTTGGCACTGACCAGTGTGAAGCTGCTGTGTCTCTCTTCTGCAGGCCACTGGTAGTGTTTCTCTTAATTATGCCATCTTTACATTTTCTTAGCCTGCCTTTTCAGCTAGCCAGCTAACTTTGTTTCAAGCTTCTGAGGCTGAACACGGCAATGTTGCAGACACATGTGGTGCGGAGACGGAGAACCTTTTAAACCCTGCATGGGAATGTCAGCGACAGTAAGAAACAGCAGTGACTACAGTAGGGTGCTAGTGAGCAACTCCTACCTTGCGGGAACTGGGTGTTGATTTTTAGTATCCTTAGGGCTCTGTGCAGACATCTCACTTCACAGATGTCACTGATGCTCTGTAGATGGTACCAGTGATGCTCTTCGCGGTTTTAATAACCTGCCGTAGAGCCTTCCTGTCCTGGTAAGGAACTGTTCACCTGCTCCACCTCACCTCCACTGATGTGGACAGCGGTGTGTGTCTTTGCCTCCTTCTTTCTAAAATCAACAATCAGCTCCTTGGTTTTGCTGATGTTGAGCAGTAGATTACTAGCTAGGTTTTTAGTACACAGCCAGGTATATTATCTGGACCAGCAGCCTTATATTCACTCTCAGCAGGAGTTTACTAACATCTGCTGTGGGAACTGACAGTGGCTGGTCCTCTGGAGGCGGAGTAGACGTCACAGCTGAGGGTGTACTCACACTAGGCAATCCGTACCGTGTCCAAGCACATTTGACCTCCAAAGTCCAGTTTATTTGACTAGTGTGAGTGCTCCGTACTGTGCTCAAGCACTGTACACTTTCTTGACCCTGGCATGGTTGGAAGAGGTGCGCTTCGGCACGATACGGTTGCACATGCACGAGCACAAGCACGGGTGAGCAACGTGGACATGAAATCTAATCAGGGATGGACTGGGAGTGAAATTCGCCCTGAGTCTTTGTTGAGGAGATCAAAGCGAGCATAAAATGTTTTCAGCTCATCTGGCAGCGTGGCCTCACACTTGATGGGGGAACTCCTGCTTTTGTAGCCTGTGACATTTTTTTATCTCCTGCCACATATCTTTGCTGCTGTTGGTGTTGTGGTCCCTCTCCAGTCTCTGCAGATGTCTCCTCTTTGCCTCCTTGATGCCAGCTTCCAGTCTTGATCTGGCGGAAATGCCTCCTCGTCACCTGACCGAAAGCTTTTCTAGGAGTGCTCCGCCTTTTTTTTGCAGCTGTCTCAAACGAGTTGAAAATCTCTCAACTTTTAAGAAAGGCACTGGCCGCTTTGTTTCATGCAAGAGCAATCATAATTTGATGGGTACGGACTCGTCACCTGTTGCACATGGTAAACCATGATAATCTAGAAAATGGAGGAGAAGCTAGTTTCGGCAGTGTCTGTCTATCTTAAGCTTTAGCAGATGTAAATTCTTATAACAGAGACAGAAAAGCCCATTGTGGGAGCATATTGTCTGTACACTGAATGTGGCTGGTGAGTGTTGTGCTTTTATCACCCTGAGTGAGCCTTAGGTGCACCTCATCCATGTTATTCTCCTGCGACCAGACATTAGCCAGAAGAAGGCTTGGTAGAGGAACAGCTCTTAGTCCAAGTTGGGTCATCTTAACTCTGATGCTGCCTCTCTTTCCTTTATTCCTGGTGCGATCACATTGCATTTTGTGATGTTTTGTCTCACTGGTCTAGCTGGCCACGCAGCAGATGCCGCTGGTGGAAATCCTCTCGCAGTCCGCTTCATTCAGTCCAAACCCAAAACTTCATGTCGATGAGTGCATCTCTAGCGTAAGCAAAGCGTGCTTCAGTAGAAGTGGGTATAGAGAAATATATCAAACATGTAGTGAGGATTAAAGGAGCGAATGGCCGCCGCATCTGCATGCACCACCGTCATCATAGCAACTTATTTAGCCATATCTATCTGTATCTTTGAAATTATATGTGAAAAATAGAGTTGACTTAACAATAAGCATCGTCATACTCTGATACAGTAGGTGGCGAACGACAAGACGATTGCAATTTGCAATACATGTTCTACAAGGGTTCATAGAGGACAGAAAAAGCTTCTAACACAATAAGTCATGTTAGAGCTGGAATATTGAATCCATCTTTGCTCACTACATCTTCTACGAGTGGACTTCATAATGACCCTGCTGGTAAGAGCTTTCTATGAAGGGTCTACCAGGCTGAGTAACTGTCCGCCAAAGGTACATTTCCTGACTTTGACGTGCTTAGTGCTCCCAAACTCAATTAAGTGTGGACTTCAAAATCAAGTTTCCAAATACAGTGAGGACATGATTGTGGTGTATGTGTATGTTTGTAGTCTCTCCTAACTTCAGATTTTAGAGAATTTGTTGTTTTGTTTTATTTTTATGGTGCTGAACCCATAGTCATGGGTTTTCGCTGGGGAATGTTAATCACATCTCAAATCATAATGCCATACACCAAATATGCTTTGGTCTTCTGTAAGCTCTAGATTTTACTCGATCTCTCTGTTCACATTTAGCTGTGGAGTACATTCCTTTACCTCTGCAAAGCCCACATTTCCTTTTAGAAGGTGCACACCAACACCCATCAGTCCTTCTGCAGCTGTTTTTTAAAATGCGAGACTGCAGTGGGAACCAAAGGGTCTTTTTAATCAATTTTTAATTCCATAGCAGTGTACAGTCAGTTTGAGGGCAGGCTTATTAAAAAGGGGAGGAGGGAGGGATATTCTGGAAACCCAGCTCTAAAAATAGCACAGCAGTGTGTGTGCGTGTGTGTGAGACTGTGTTTCAATGCAACTGAGCTTGTGTCTGCGGTGAAAGCAGGCTGGTTGTTGTTGCTGCTCATTAGCACACCAACTCTTTAGTGTTTCCCCTTGTCTCTGTGAAATGTTATTACATTCAAGAGACAGTTACAGCTCTGATGTCTGAACTAAAACCTTTTCTACCTCGAGGAGTGTTGTCTGGACCTGCTCTGTTCCTTCTGCATCTGACTGTAATCTGCTCCTGTCACAGCAATATGTCTGCTGTGGTTTGGTGCTCCTTTGTGTCTTCATGGCTGTCTCTGTGTGAGATTGAGAGTGGAGGGTGGGAGAAGAGAGAGTGAGTGAGCATGGATGTGAGTCTTGCTCGCCCAATGCACCAGCCTAGCTGTCCGTACTACTTGTGATGTGTGGCGGAGAGTGAGACACGCCGTGAATATCAAAATTTCATTGGAGCTGAGAAAAGGAGGGCAGGCAGAGCTCGGAAATCTCTCCTGTTGTCTGGCGAGAGATTGCCGCCCTGATCAGAGAGCGAGTCCAGGCACACAGTCTCACACACACTGCGTCCTCTTGCACCGTGGCAACCACTCAGCTCCAACCAGTTCCCCTCATGCTTATTATGAAATCTGTAGCTTGTGTCATGTCAGGATTTTTCACCGATTTGTTCACATATGACTTTTATTTCTGTTAAATAAAGATCTTTCTTTGTGCCAAATCATAAGATGTAATTTCCCGCCCTTCTGTTATTGACTTGTTGTTTGTTGTTTTCCAATCGTCCTCTCTTCTCTGCTTTTTTCCTCCTCCTCAATGTGCTCCATATTAGATCTGCCAGTTCCACTGATCTGAATCTCCAGTGACTGAGGATCTGCTTAAAATGGAGACACACATTATTCAGTGTTTCCCGCAGAATGATCTTGTACCTGTGGCGAGGGTGTGGGTGGGATTGTGCTTTTACGAACAACGACATGGGTAGGCCTGCATTAAAAAGGTGAGGGCAGACCACTAGTTAATGATCGTGGCTGGTGTCATTCACTTGGATAGAAGAAACAAATTTTACACAAAAAATACTAAAATGGATTGCCAAATATACTTGGTTGGCTGTAAATATATCTGGGCAGACCACCCAAGTAACACTGTTATCACACTAATTTCTCTAGACTAGAGTTTTACATAATACATTAAGTGTCTTTGTCACTAGCCACATGTCATCTAACTAGCCTTGTACATTCACAATTTATGTATTTAGAGACTCTGGCTAGACAGTCAGTGAGTTTGGTTGAACAAGCTTGCTGGAAATGTGTCATTTGTGTTCTTTCTGACAAACATGAGAATGTGGACGTCCCCGAAAATATATTGTCTCCATCAGTCTCTGAAATGTGACTGTAGTTAATATGTAAAAATGACAGGGAGAGTCACATTCTCCAACTAGGTCTTGGTGAAAAACAGTGATCATGAGCAGCATCTGCACGTCAGGTATGAAAGCATCACACCAGTACAGAGACGTACAAGAACCTTTAACCGTGTGTGTGTGTGTGTGTGTGTGTGCGTGTGCGTGTGCACGTGCGCATGCGTGTGCGTGCGTGTGTGTGTCAGAATGTCCCTGCATAAATGTGTGTGAGTAGCTGCTGCAGGCACCCCAAGGATTTTCACTCTGCTGGTCACAGTCTATGTCTCTGTCTGTCTGTCTGTCTCTCTCTGTCTGTGTCACTCTCTGTCTCACTCTGTCTGTCTGTCTGACGGAGGCCCTTACAGCTTTCCGGCCTTAACTGTTGCTCCTGTGGTGGGGGAGTGGCAAGAGGAGCAGGACAAACTACTAACTTTCGTTACTCCCAGGTTTGGGAAGTTGGAGTCCGTGCAGAAGAAGCCGCTGTATCAGCTCTGTGTGAAGGTGTGTCGTCTGGGCTCCTTGGTCAGAGTGAAAGTGTCGAGGAGGTCCTTGTATAAACTGCCTGTTGAAAAACGGGCAGCTGACCTCCAGTGGAGGATTATACATGGTGCGATAGCTATGAACAGACACATAGCACACCTGGAGCTGCTGCTCTCTTTTTGATTGGTCAAATATTGTTTTGGATTTATTTTGTTTGTTTGGTTGTTTGTTTTGTTTGTTTGTTTGTTCCGGTGATGCACACCTGATTTTGATTTATCTTTGAGAATAACTAAATAAAGTTATTTTTAAAGTCTGTCTCTCTCTGTCCATCTGTCTCTCTCTCTGTGTCCCTCTCTCTCTCTGTCTCTCTCTCTCTCTGTCCCTCTCTCTATCTGTCTCTCTCTCTGTGTCTCTCTCTATCTGTGTCTCTCAATTCAGTTCAATTCAATTCAATTCAAAGGGGCTTTATTGGCATGAAAGTTTTACAACAATGTTGCCAAAGCATCAAAACACAACTTGTCCAGACATTCGGACAGAACATAACAAATAACAACACAAACACAACACCAAGATTGATCTCTGTGTCCCTCTCTCTGTCTGTCTTTGTCTCTCTGTCTGTCTCTCTCTGTCCCCTCTCTGTGTCCCTCTCTCTCCGTCTCTCGCTCTCTGTCTGTCTGTCTCTCTCTCTCTCTCTCTCTCTGTTTGTCTGTCTGTCCCTCTCTTTCTCAATTTTTTTTTTTCAATTCAAAGAGGGCTTTATTGGCATGAAAGTTTTAACAACAATGTTGCCAAAGCATCTGTCCAAACACTCGGACAGAACACAACAAATAACAGCATGAACACAAACACAACACCAATCTCTATCTATCTATCTATCTATCTATCTATCTATCTCTCTCTCTCTCTCTCTCTCTCTCTCTCTCTCTCTCTCTCTCTCTCTCTCTCTCTCTCTCTCTCTCTCTGCTGTTCTCATTGTCCCCTCCTTGTCCTCCTGTCTTCCATATCCCTTTATTTTCCTCAAAATGCTCTTCCAGTTTCAAGGTTTTTTACCTTCTCTCCCTGAATCACATCATGTCCTAGACTTGTCTCCATGCGAGAGCTGCCACATAGCACACAGAGACAGAGTGTTTACAATTGGAGCTGGTCCGGCCTTTGCCCCTCACCCTGTCGACTCTGCCTGCCCCTCCTCCCTGTTCCCCTCAACTCAAAGCGCCACACACCCTTTAAATCCCTTGCTGCCCTCCACACCCACCTCTCCCTCTTATCTGGTAGCCCCACACACTCGCATGCCTGAACATCAACATTAACATGGTGGTGGTCATTAGTGAGGGCAAATAGACAGGGGCTGCAAGTAAATTGGACAGGACCTTTTGTGGGGCTGAAGGTAGTCCAGGGTCTATTCAGTCCAGACTTAAGCCTTCCTGACTACAAGCACTATACTGGCCCCTGAATCCACCTAGAGGCCCCTACCTCGGTGTATTTCTTTCATGTTTCATCATTTCAAAAGGACAAATCACATTAATTAATTTCTCTTCTCATCATGAGAGAAACCTTTCTTCCTCTGGAGGACTTCATGAGGTGTCAACAGATAAAATTGGCCCCTCTCAGGACCTGTAGTCAGTACTTTGCATTCAACCATCAGCCCTTTCTTGCCTGACATCTATTGGAATACCTAAACCTAGGTACAAAAAAAGAGGTTTTCATTTTTTCCCTTTGCATGTTCATGCAGTTTAATTGAATTAAGCTCTCACTCTGCTTCCTTCAATGTTTCTTCCCCATTATACCTCACTACATCTGTCCCTAGTCTTCTCCCTTGTTGCGGTGTTCTCTCCCTTTGTCACTCCCTCCTCCTCCCCCATGTGACTCGCTGCAGGACTCACTGTGTGTGTGCATCCTCTCCTGGACCTGCCCACAGGCAGTGCTTGGCCTACATGGCCTAAGCTGATGCTCCCTGTATTCATGCGCAGTGCTCAGGCCAAGCAGACCTGCTTTTTGCCCTCCCCCTTTGCTCTTCTCTGAGGAGAAGTTCAGCTGAGGTTTTGTGGGAATAAAGTGTCCTAGTTCACAGGGTTCTTCCTGTAAACTCTCAGCCTGCTAATTACACTCTCACTGCATCGACTGCTCTTTTCAGCTCCTCTATCTCTCCCAGTGCTCTCTCGCTCTTTCTGCAGACCGAACTCTCGCTTTTTCTCTCTTCCTCTTCTCAGTTTGTGTCTCCTCACTCATGCCCTCTCTGTTTCTCTTTTTCTCTCCTTTTATTGTCTGTTTCTGTCCACACTCTGGTAGAAGACATTTTAGTCTTTTCATCCAGACCTAGTGCTTGCTGTCTCTTTGCTCCGAGTCCAACTGTTTCCATCCACATGGTGCTCGGGTTGTAGGTGAATTAAAAAAAAATTGGCATAATAAAATGCAGGGCAAGACAAGATTACATAACCAGAAACCTTTTATCTGACACATTATGGCATTTCACGTCTGCTTCCAATTTAATATGAATTCCCTGTTGTTTTGAGTGAATGAATTTTCTCCTATTTGTTTTTCTGTCTGAACTGATGGATGACCAGAACTGATACATTTTCTTATTAAGAACGACTTTAAAGGAATAGTTCACTCTAGAACGAAATTCAGTCATTATCGACTCACCCTCATGCTGATGAGAAGTCCGGTGTAGTTTCTTATTCCTCAAAGTGCAGCTGGAGACCCGCAGGGGTACCCTCCTGCAGCAAAAATCCATATAACGGGCGTCAATGGTGTCTGAAACGAAAAGGTCCATAAAACTACACAAAAACTTTGTAATATTCCTTCATACTGCTCGTCCGCTGCAATCCAAGTGTCCTGAAGTGGCGACATCCAGAGTTTACTCGAAACGACGTCATTTAGTACATTTTTCTAGCCTAAACAGTCCGTGCAGTCCGCACACTCCTGTGTGCACGCGAGTCTCCCTCACAGCCGATTGCACTACGGAAGCCGCGCCAGACAAGATCAACAGAACTCGCGATAGATACACACCGGTATTTACATCCTGCAGTGAGTTTCAAAGTTTCAAATCACTAGTGCAGGCAGATCCCTCTTGTGTTTGTGTGGTTGGATGTAAATACCGGTGTGTATCTATCGCGAGTTCTGTTGATCTTGTCTGGCGCGGCTTCCGTAAAAAAAAATGTACTAAATGACGTTGATTATGGTTCCAGATAACGTTTTGAGGCTGGAGGTTTGAATCTTTCAACAGTAGTTAGTTCATTGCATCTAGTTATAGATACACTAACCTTCCACCCCCCACCAAGCATGAAAACTTGTGTTCCTTTCTTTAAATAAATGTCTTTGATTATGCGTGGTTTTACAATGTGCATAAAATGGGTGGATAGAAATGTAACCTCTAAATCTGGGAGGAGAGTCTGATGAATAACAGGAGGAATAGATAGACAAGTGGCTAAATAGGTGATACCCTGAGTGCCTCCTTCTCTTCAACTTAACCAGATATCAGATGCTCGGCTGTGGATGTTGCTCCCATGGAGGACTTGTTTATTAGAATACACAAGTGTTTTCTCAGAGTTTGGTTCACAGCCCACGGGATATCCCTGAATCACAAGGAAACAGTTTGTGTTCATCTCTTTATCTCTCTCGCAGCCGTCTCCCTCTGTCTCTGCATTGACTAAGAGTGATTCATATCTTGTCTGCCCTTCCTTTGACTCCTGCTCAGGTGACTGGAGACAAAAAGGCTTTAATCTCTTTGACAGGATCAGATTTTTTCACCCCAGGAAAGTTGACTAAGCATGTATGCTCTTTCTCACAACTGACCTGCTTTTACTCATTTTGCTCTCAACCGTACAAGCCTGAGAGTTTCACATCTACAAGCCTGTACTGTTGGCTGCTGATCAGCTTTGCTGGCACAAGACTTTAGTGCCTTGCCCAAGGGCCCCTTGGCAGTCTTTGAGCAGTGGAAAGGCTTTTAGTCTGCAGGTGAATATTAAATTGAAGAATTCAAAGGTTATACTTTATACCTTAACACTTTTTGCATTGTGTCTTGGAGAGAATAGACCCTTTGAAAAAAAGTGAAGGAAGCGGAAACAAAGCCATAATTTCAAACTAAAAAATCAAAATAAAGTTCTCTTGACATACATTTTTCTGAACATGATGAATTCACAGCATAAGGAAATAAATGGAAGGGGACACACTGAAAGATGGGGCATTTCCAATTGTACTTCTGGTTGTGCGAAGTTAAACTGTGTCACGCTGACTTGCTTTTCCATCACCAGTTTAAACGCACCTTCGAGACCAAAACAAATTCCTTGTATGTGAAAACCTACTTGGCAATAAAACTCTTTCTGATTCTGATTCTGTAAACATGCTGACATGAGCTGAGCCGTGCCAGGGATGGACCCTCTTTGGAGTGGGGCCAAAGCACAGCCAGCTGCAAGCGGGCTGTGGTGACGTCTTGGGCCCACAACCAACCTGTAACAAGTGTGTTGTGATCACCAGACTCATGTCTGTGCAGGAGACCAGAGAGAAAGATGTTTTTTAAAAGTCCCTGTGGTTTCAGCTCTCAGTGCTTTTATAAATTATAACTGAATCTCTTAGGTTTCTCTCCTGTGTCCCTGTTTTTACTTTCACATATCTGCTGTAGTTTACTGTTTCATCGTGTTCACTTTCAGATGTTTCAGTAGTTGTGTTCAGTCACTGCTGGTTAAAACCCAACATTTCCTAATTTTACTGCTTCATAATAAAAGTATATCAACTAGAATGGCACTCTGTAGCGCACATACCATCTTCAAGGCCAAATCTACATTTAGATTGTTATTAGGATGAAATTGTACTATTCCCTGAGAAATTAAAAAAACTTTTATCAGCGAATTAGCGTAGCTTTGTTAGTGGCTAGTCTTTGATAACACATCAAGACAAGGGCGTCATTAGTTAAAGACACGCGTCCAGCAGGTAGCCTGTCGAGCCGAGCCGGCACATGAAGAAGGAAAAGCTCAGGGAGAAAACAAAAGTGAACAGCAACACTTTTACCCAAACTGCCCATTGTAAACATCCAGCGCCATTTCTATATAAATGTCCTGGTTCACCTTGACCCTCTCTTTTTACTGTAGTTCTGTCCTATTGTTTTACTGTGTCAGATACATATTAAGTCAGCACTGACATATCATCCTCAGCAGGTACCAAGCTCAGTGGGAGTGTCAATAGTAACTTCCATCCGATGGTAGCATGGACTCTACAGATGGGGCTGAGGTATGTGAACAGTAGCAGAAAAATATGAGCTGATATATGTTGCAGTGAGTAGAGTTTGTCATGTGAGAAGAGGTGCAAACTTTCCTGCTCCTGAGTTCTGGACCTGCAGTCTTGTCTCGCTCTACATCTGCCATTTGTTGTGATGTGTGATCTACAAGTGCTCTGACACCAGTCCACCTCCTTTGTTAGACAGCACTCTGCTACTCATGCAGGTCATGTCTTGCTCTCTGAACACACACACTCCACGTTGTGATGAATTGATTGATGCAGTTTGATGCATGGAGAAGGGCTTTTTACTCTGTGGGAGATTGTTGACAGTCTCCCAGATTTCCATTTGTCTGTCACTGGGTTCTGAGCCTCCCTCCAGTATGCGAGCTGGACCCAGTGAGGTGGAGAACATCTGACTCACTCACACAGGATGAACAGTAACCTTGGTAACAGTTGATCTGGTGTGGACCAGTTGAGTTTGGACAATGTTCCTGTTGCCTGACACTCTCTGAAGACTCTGACAGATGACACGTTACTTGGTGAGACTGTACATGTTGCTCAAGTGTTTGTAGTTTATCTCTTTTAGATCCACAGTACTTTTCTTACATCTTCTCCAGCAGCACAACACCATGTCTGTCTGACCAAAGATATTAACAATGACTTAATCTGCAATGTTTAAGCAAAATGTTTTGTTTTGAACTTATTTAAACGCTGTTTTACCTCCTCCACAAAATGGTGGCAGGCTTTAAAGTTTAAGTCGTCATGGTTTGATATTGACGCTGCTATTTTAAGACACTTGCTTTCAAATTCAGCAAAACCGTTTCAGAAATCATAGACGATGTCCATATTTATCAGAGTTTGGTGTCCTGTATTGTTTTTATTTTGGATATTTGGCCTTTATTTAACATTTGAGATGGATAGGAAAGATGGGGAAAGACAGAGAGAGATGACATTTACAAGAGGCCCAAGGCCAGCTCTGTACTCAGCCTCACAGGATGGCTCAGGTCAGCCGCCAGGATGCCACGTTCACGGCCACATTTGTTCGTATGACTGGTAGAACAGCTGAGAAAAAGATGGATAAAAATGACAGAGAAAAGACGGACATCCACTGAAAAGGTTTCCCCTTTATGAAGAGGTTCCAGACACATGAGTGTCCACCATCTTATTACGGCCTCTGTTTACTGTTTGAGAGGAAAAGAGCATATCATAAATGTAAGTGGAATTCGCAAGTCTTGTCTGTTCTGATGGAACTGTCATGATGCTAAATGTTTATTTTCACATTCAAGTCTTTGAGTCATTTGCCATTATTCTGCTGCTTTTTGTGTTGTTCTAATCACATCCCATGAGTGTCCATCGTACTTTTGACTCATCCCCACCCAGTCCAGATTTGTCTAAGCGTACTACATCCATCTGCACTCCGGTCTTGACTGACTGACTGACTGACAGGATTCTCAACAGAAGATACGTCAGGAAATCCAGCTTTTGATTTTGATTTAGATTGATATATTCTTGCTTTGTCTGCTTAACAAAATTCTAGCATAAAGTGCCTTCCAAGTCACCATCTGGTCAGCCTCATCCTGTCTGCTCAGACGACTGGCTCTGCTGTGCCGTCTGTCTCCTCGGCCAGGGAGACATTGGAGGGGATAGCTGGCAACAAGGTACATCCATGCCTGTCCTCCAGCAGGCTCAGCTTGAGCGACGGGGACATGTTGGCTACAAAGTGGTCATTAAGGAAAAAATGGGGAGCTGATTCTGCTCCCTGTCATGAAACTGGAACAGGTGGACAATGGATTGGTCGCCATTCAGCTGCTTGCTGCCATCATAGGCCGTATCTCATACACAGGTGACTGGATTTGGATGAAACTCAGGGAAATGCTGCCCATTACCACCTGGATCTTCCACTGTCAATATTACGCTTACTTGACTAAGGCTGGTTGTGCAGTTCCCAGTCATGTGTTCGGCCAGATGTGGATCGGTTTACTACTGGTGTCGAGTTTGCATACTGTTCCCTTGTTTATGTCAAGACTGGGGACAAAAGTGTTTGAGAAAATGAATCTTAGCCTTCTGCAAATGTTCAGCTTAGTAAACAGGCCTTAAGCACTGTGCACTGGAGCACTTGAGAAGCCCTCCAGCTTGTGTAGGAATAACCAGGCTGGGACGTCATCTCTCCTCAGCCTCTGGCTCGTTGCTCAGGCATCCAGCCAGGACAGGCCTGGATGTGCAGCAGGAGGAGCACCCACCTATTTGTCTAGTTAACTGAGCCCAGTCACAGTCTGACAGGGAGACTCACCCAGTCCGTTTCAGGCTTGGACACCCTCCCAGCAGCTCCCCCTACTGCAGTATACCGAGTATATAACATCATGCTATTCACTGACGGGTGTCTTGAGTGAGTGAGAAGGGACGCGCAGCACCGAAAATAGAACATCAATATGTGGGGGCCAATGTTGATATTGTGGTGGACTGCCACAAATAAATTAATGTGTGGGAAACACTGAAGTAAATTGCTGATGCCAGAGCTGATGCATGCTGTGTGATGCACGTGTGTGTGTGACAAGGCAGGTGGGTCTGGAGGGCGATCAGTGATTGGGAAAAAGTGGAATTCAGATTTTATCTTCCTGGGCGGGTCTCAATTTACCTGGGCAGGCTGCCCAAGTAGAGCCTATGTATGGGAAACAATAAATGTAACAATGCATGTGTACTGTGCCTTAAGAACAACAGCATCTATGTTGATTTAGTTCAGGTCTATAAAGCCATAAAGATCCTGGTGTGTTGATAGAAAAAGAGAGAGAAAATTGGTATTGAAACAGTTTCAAATATTCAGAATCAATGTGCATCCATTTCTCACTATTTTTGACAATGCTAGTGGAAACACGGCCCTTGAGAATCCTTCATTCACCTTCTTAGCATGTTCCAGAACAGCTGAAATAGTAGTTCATTTTGGCCACACGGCAGCTCTCCAACCACAGCTGGACTTAAACAGCCAGACTCCTCCACAAAGATGGGAGCACACAGTCCATGTGTGATGACTTTATAAAGCAGAGAGCATAAAGTCCTCTCCTGCTCTCATTCATACACTGACTGCTCATCTGTATATTCATCCCCTCTCTCCTCTCCAGCACTTCATTTATGGAGCAGATTATGGGAGTGAATCCATTAGAAAGAGTGTGATTTATGGGGTTGCCACCCTCCTCTGTTCACTCCTCCTCTTATTGCAGCCATTCTATTCTCTCTCTCTCTCTCTCTCTTGCTCTCTCTCTCTCTCTCACTCACACACTCACACACTCTCTCACTCACACACACACGCACACACACAGACTGGAGTGTATTCCTACAAGTCTGACTGATAACTATTTGTTCTACTCTTCTCACTGATGTAGAAGTGTATTCTACAAAGCATTTTAATACAAGAGCTGCGCTCCAACATTTACTGATATCCATTTATGAATGACCCCAACATCACTGAGGGACATAACCACACACACCGCCAGCAATTAACTCATTAGAACGGTGGCAGCAAACATGAAGGGTGGTGCCAACACTGCTACCCTGGCAGAGGAGGTATTGATTGGCTGGTCCATTCATGCAGATTAGTTATTTCTGCTCTGAACCGACTATTCATATATTTTCACAGAAACACACAAGCACTTCCAGTTTCATACACAAGCTTAAGGATTTTGCGTGGGTGGCGAGTGTTTGTGTTTGTCTGCGTAGGCATGTGTTTTCTAGACGCCAATATCTGAGAAAGAATTGTTCCTAGGAGAGCATATTGAGTTTAGGAGTGGATTTTCCATAAATGTAGCTGTGGTACAACAGTAGTCACTGCAGCGCTGATAACCAGTACAAGGAGAAATGGTAAATTTAGTTACATTCATACTGAGAATAATAGAAAGGAGTCTATAAATACTCAAAAAAAACCCTATAATGAAATCATGCTTTTGGCTCAATAATCGGATTCAAATTTAAAAAAAATATTGAATACTGTTAAGAAGGGTTTTTGTTTTTTTACATTCACTAGCATTAATGCACTGCATGTCCAATCTCTAATTAAAACAAGGTCATATATAACTAATCAATTCTAACAGACATTATTACTGTCTTATGTCAGTTTAATTGGGTTTGTCATCATTTTTCATTTTTTCTCTGAAATTATACTTCTCATGCATTTATTTCTGCCCCTGCCACAGTAGGTTAAGCATGCAGGTCCTACAGTGATCGTCGGCATCCACAGATAAAAAAGTGTTTTCTAAGCTGGTGCACAAAGCCAAACTGAGTGAATACACATGACACACTACGTTACAATCCACTGTGGTCTCAGTCAATCAGGCTGCTGTCTGATCACCAGCTGAAATGATTGACCACTGCAACATGATGTCCGGCTGCGTTTCTCCCAAAAATTGAGTTGGCTTCAACTTTTTCACTGCAGCTGGCTGCGTTATTTTACAGAGCTCCCTGTGGTCAGAACCGCTGCAGCCAGAACACACTGCCCTCAGTAAAATGTATGTAGCCTCAGTGAGTTTCTCTCAATCCTGCCGTTTTTGTGTTTTCTTAGCTTCTTCAGTATAGCTAGTAGGGATGTAACAATATTCAATATTTTATCGAACCGTTCAATACGCCCTGTTAGGTTCAATACACAAAGGCAAACAATACAATACAATACAGTACAATACAATACTACAATAATGTTTGCTGTTTAACTTGATTGGATACTGCATATGTTTTTTATGGAAGGCAATTAAGATAAGTGTTACATTTTTATAATAAGGTTTGTGGTTTGACTATATCTGCTTTTAATTATTTTTACATGCAACATTGCCTTTGCTAGTGTGAGTAGTTTTATATTAAGATATCGAAACCGTACCGTTACCGTGGCCCAAAAACTGTGATGCATACTGAACTGTGGGAAAACTCTACCGTTGCATCCCTAATAGCTAGCCTCCTCATCTCCTATCTTCCTCTCCTTCTCTCTTTCTCTCCTCCTCTCCTTCTCTTCTCATCTCCTCTCCTTCTCTTCACCTCTCCTTCTCTCCCCCTCTCCTTCTCTCCTCCAATCCTCTCCTTCTCTTTCTCCCCCTCTCCTCTCCCCCTCTCCTTCTCTCCTCCTCTCCTCTCCTCCTCTTCTCCTCTCCTTCTCTCCTCCTCTCCTCCTCTCCCCCTCCTTCTCATCTCCTCTCCTTTTCTCCTTCTCTCCCCCTCTCCTTCTCATCTCCTCTCCTTCTCTCCCCCTCTCCTCCTCTTCTTCTCTCCTCCTCTCCCCCTCTCCTTCTCTTCTCATCTCCTCTCCTTCTCTCCTCCTCTCCTTGTCTCCTCTCCTTCTCCAGTACCTCTACCTGTGTGTGTGTGTGTGTGTGTGTGTGTGTGTGTGTGTGTGTGTGTGTGTGTGTGTGTGTGTGTGTCTGTGTGTGTCTGTGTGTGTCTGTGTGTGTCTGTGTGTCTGTGTCTGAGTGTGTGTGTTGTGTGACTCACTGCTCAGACTCACCTTGATTAAAGTTCTTGAGGGTGAGTTTTTTCTCCACCATCATCACGGTTGTGAGTAGTGAACACATATTCTGTCACTGTGATGTTCCATCCCCAGGCAGTGGCAGTGCTCAGGCCGTTCTAATTAATACCAACACTGGTTTTATTAACATCTTCTTCCACTCCTCCTCCTGTGGAGGCTCTCTGTCTGATTACTGAGCGAGTCTGACGGCTCCCCCAAACGTCCACTCAGTCGTAGAACACACTGTGAGTGACGGACTGTGCTCTACTCAGTGCAGGTAAGGATACAGTTTGAGCATGATGATAATTGGCACCACCAAATGCCACATTCTGTACAGGAATACTGCTCAGGATCTCAGAAAGACTGCTTTTACTGCCAGCTTTCAGGTGTGTGTGTGTCTGTGTCTGTGTCTGTGTCTGCGTGCATGCATACGTGTGCCCTTCCTGTCCTGCAGCACTGAGGGTTCAGGTCTCTGGGCAGGTCTCTGGGCATGGCGTGTGTGTGTGTGTGTGTGTGTGTGTGTGTGTGCGTGTGTGTGTGTGTGTGTGTGTGTGTGTGTGTGTGTGTCTGAGCAGCAGAGTGTTCCTGGAAAATAACTTTTGTACTTGGCGAACCTGCATTTAAAATAAAGGTCTAATCTTCCTCCCTCTGTGCTCCCGCAGCCGCTCGTGTATCCTGAGCTCAGAGGAGTAAAGCTCATTACAGGGACGAGGATTTGCTGCCTGAACAAAATCAACAAGTTCTGTAAATTGGCTCTGTATTTTTGCATATCTTCACAGCTCCTGAGCAGAGAGCAACCTTTGTGTCCTTCAGCAGCATCACACACAGATTTTGACATTTGACTGTTCTCCCCTAAAAAGCAGCACTCTCTAATACCCCTCACCCACCTGGCACAAAATGCCTACTGCGGGTACAATTCGCTTTCACTCCTGCCTCAGATGACTCTGCAGGAGTCACAGGTGTTTATTGGAAACACAACACAGAGGTGGACATGCTAATTTTCACCACTTTTCCAGCCCGGTGCTATGATGTGCCTTGTTTACCTGTGTTTAAGTAACCTGTATACACGCACACATTTTGGTGTAAAAATGGTATAACTTGAAGTCTTAAACTATGGCTGGTTATCAGGCAGGCTGGCTGACAGGAGACAGACTTCACTGCCAAGGAACAGTTAGCAGCATGACTCATAACTGCTGACTGTCTGCTCTGATCCTAGGAAACATGCCTTGTCAGAGCAGCGTCACCTCTGTGACTTCACCCACACAGGTCTTGGCACCAATGGTGACTAGACTCCAGTTTATGCTACAAACCGTATCTTTTATTATGCTTATTATGTAGTAGTGTTATGTGTGGATGGTGATATCATTCTACTAAGAATGGTTGCTTCTCCTATTTATATGTGTAGTTTGCCTCTAGTAATAGTAGCATGGGTAACTGTCGGCTGACTTACTGACCCAGCCGGGGTGACCCTGCTGTGCAGATCACCATAAGGAAGTGGGAGGAGGGAGATGAAGAGACTGACTGAGGGAGGCACTTGGCAGAGTGGACCTCCTCCACCTCAGTGCTCCTCCCACCAGAGTGAAGGACCTGAAAGCTGTACCAGCCCCTCCCTGTCATTCACAAATCCTCAAACAGGACAGAAGCATGTGACAGGGAAGACAGAAAAACAATAACAACATAACACTCACCTGTCACCTCAGTGAAAACAAGCTCCCCAGACAAAGCATTAGTTGATTAATCTATAGTCAGGTGACAGGAAATTAAAATCAACAACCATTTTGTCAAAATGCAAAAGATTATTTGGTTGTAGCTTCTTCAATCTGAGGATCTGCTCTTCCAACTAAACAACTGATGAATCGAACAAATAACTCACATGAGTTCAGTGATAAAATAATTGTTCCCTTCTGCGGGATGTTGCAGGGTGTGAGGTGGCCTTACCAGACCGCTGTGTCTGAAATGTGATCCAGAAAAATACATGCACCTGATTGGCTGGTGCTTTGGGTTTCTGTGTGATTCATTGTACTTTCTGGTGCACTAAAGAGATAATCTACTGTATGTTTGGAGGAATTTACTCAACATACCATCATGCAGATCAATTATAGAATCATATTGTCAGTTTCAGAAAGCTCTTGGCTAATTGGCCAGTCTTTGGTTTGACTACATGACAGTGATGAGCCATCTGACTGCAGCAGCAGATGTTCTCTGCACTGCCTCTTCAATCACACCCAAACATGTACACCCTCTGTCTTTATCACTCTCATGCTGTCTGCCTTGTATTCCTTTGTCTTTTCACCCCTCCCTCTTTTCTTTCTCATCCACACACACACACACACACACACACACACACGCACACACGCACACACACTCTCATTATCATTTTCCCTCACTTTAGTTGACTCTCTTGCTTTCTTAAATTCACACTTTCTCTCTCCTTCTCTCTGTCTGTGGCCTGACCAGCTGGGTGGAAAGAATCACTTGTTTATCTCTCCTGCTGCCTTTCAGGGGCTTTTGCTTTGCTGTTGCCTAGCAACTGCAGCCGAAGCTGGCATTGTGTGTGTGTGTGTGTGTGTGTGTGTGTGTGTATGTGTGTGTGTGTGTGTGTGTGTGTGAGAGAGAGAGACAGAGGGAGGGAGGGAGAAAGGGAGAGAGAGAGAGAGAGAAATAGACTCCGTGTTGACACGGCAGGATGAGGACAGGCAGACGCGTGCCATCCTCACCTCCTATGTGGCCGCCACCCTTGGTGTGGCTCACAGTGGAGCTACACACACCTTGGCCACTAATACACACTCAAGACTCAACAGAGACCTACTGGTGCCACTGTCTCTCCTCATCTCACTGGCTGCAGTACCGTAATAAAACAGCCATGTATTTATCAATGCACAGCACAGTTAAGCTACAGATACATCAGAGCCATGGTCAGGGTCATAGATTGTATCTTGCACAAACCTCAGTCACATAAAGTATCCATCAGTCAGGCAGACTAGACTAACCTGTACTCTGTCGGCTGCTAGAGGTGGAGAGAGGGGGTGGCAGGTTAATAACTGGAATGCATTTTGGTCATTTTGCTAACAGGGAGGAAGTTATCCCCCCTCAAACTGCCTACTGCCTACATCCATTTATCATCATCCATTCATCATCATCATCCACGTTTTTACAATCTTCAAATATGGATGCATTCACATTTGTATTATATTAGAGCTGCACAATTAATCCAAATATAATCAAAATTGCAATATGACCACGTGCAATATCCAAATAAAAAGAGGCTGCAGTTTTCTGATGAAAGTTAAATGTGCGACCAAACAGCATCATAGTGAAGTCCTGTAGAGCTGTGGAGATGTCCTGGTCTACAAGCCATGTTCTCCACATGTAAGAAAACATGTTCGTTTGGTATAGACCCCGACACGTCACATCATCAGGTTTTTTATCATTTTTTCAGCGAAAATGAAAATTATGATGCAAAAATAATCCCTCCCATTAATCATGAATCATATTGCAATCATAATATCTGTCAAAATAATGATAATATCATTATCCCAAAATTATAATCATGTTTGAAACTGAAGAAAGATTAGTTGTGAATAGTTACATTTAAGATTGCATTTTTTGTCAAAATGAAGTTGACAGACAACAAACGCGAGGTTTTTTGAGAGTCAAACCTTTTTGGCTTCGTGGGGGTCTGAAGAAAAGAGTGTGTGATTAGTTTATGAAAGCATAATAACCACTAAAAACAGGCAGCTATTCACTGAAGTATTTCAAACCTCTTTCCCCATTAAGAAGATCGGGACACAGCCTACCTTCTGATGTGTGCAGGTTGCTTGGATCACCATAGCAACAACAAGAATGGGTTTCCAAGCTTGATCGCTCATTATGCTCAGAATGACCAGACTCACCTTAAAATGTCATCATATAGTGAAAATACTTATTATTTTTACTTTCTATAAATTTGATGTTGCTTTTTTGTCCAAACACAATCCAAAACCCAAAGAACCAATTCATAATGATGGAGTAAAATGGAAAATCCTCACATTTGATTAATCTGTGATAGAACCTCTCTCGGTCACTGGATTACTGTGTCCTTCCTCTCCTGCAGCCCTGTTATCAGCACTGAGTGTTGTGGAGGCAGGCATGTCTCTGGGCATGTGCAAGCAGGACAAGTCCAGCTCATGCTCAACACTGCCTCCTCCTGTCTGTCTGTCCGTCTGTCTGTCTGTCCACCAGTCTGTCCACCAGTCTGTCAGTCACTGGTGTCAGAAGTGACCTCAGCACCCCCAGCCTTTGTTAACTTCATGTTGACCCGACTGTTCTTATCTCTTATGTAGCCTGATTAAACACAGTACAGCGTCCTGCAGCAGTGTGCAGATAAAAGCCTGGGAAGCCAGAAAGAGAGCGAAGTGCAGTGTGGTGTCTGCAGCACAGTTCACCTCAGATGACTCTCAGCAGTCTGTCTGGGAGTAATGATGTCACTACGTCCCTTGTTATGAATACTGTATCTCCCTCTCTCTGCACGGGCTGACCTCACTTCACATCACTGAAGACCTCAATCCTCTCCACTCTGCCCACAATCCCCAGCGACGCTCCTCCTCTCTTTCTCTTTAGTTATTTAGCTAATGGCCTGCTTTAACGCTGTGCGTGTCTGATATGAATAAGGGAATTACAGACTTGTTGTCGCACTCATCCATCTGTGTTGCCTTGCAGTGATTGGTCCAAAAGTGTGGGGGAGGGGGGGAAAACAGTTCATTGGACCCTCAGCACACTCCATCCATCTCAATTGCACCGTGTCAGTAGCTTTAAGAGTCTCTGTAGAAGAAGTCACATCTAAGGCTCCTGGCTCAGCTCGTGGGTGTTCAACAAGAACTTTGTCCCAGCATGCTGAGAAATTAGAACAGTGGGTTCATTCATTGTGCCCTGTAGTACTGGCAATACTGACAGGTATTTAGATTTGGTAGCACCCGAAGAAATGAAATCACATTTTTGCTGCATTGTTGGCAGGTAGTATGATAAACATCTGGATTGAGAGTTCTTTGTTGAAGTCTCTTTCTTTTCGCAGTAGCTGCTCTGTTCCAAGTAGCCTACAGAAAACTGGCATTGAATATTTGGTCAGTACCGGCTTCTGTTACTGTTGACCAGTGATCTCAGAAGTAGAGATATCATGGAGTCGATCGCCTATTTTTAGCAGGTTTGCCTGCGTTTAAAAAACCTGCATATGCTGGGTTTAGTGCGAAGGTGGTAAGAGTGACAAAAATCACTTTGTGTTGTGTTGGCTCATTCGCTGTGTAAGAATATGATGAGATTTTACAACTTGTGGCACCTTAAATTCTTACAGAGCTGCAATGATTTATCTGTGATTTTCCTTGCTACTAAGTAACCACCAATTATTTGAATAATCAATGGATCTGTTATTTATTTTTGTAATCTGTTTCCAGCTTCCTAAATGTGAATATTTCCTGGTTTCTTTCTTCCTCTATGACAGTAAACTGACTTTCTTTGGGTTGTTGACTAAATGAGACAAACAACTAATCGATCAATTGTGTAAATAATTGACAGATTAATCAGCAATGGAAATATATATATATATATATATATATATATATATATATATATATATATATATATATATACATATATATATAATGATATTGGTATTATTGTTATTATTATTATTATTATTATTATTTCTGCATATTCTGAACTTTGAATGGGAGCAGCTGTAACACAAACAATTTCCCCTTGGGGATAATAAAGTATTTCTGATTCTGATTCTGAAATACTCATAAGTTGCAGCCCTAAAGTCATTCCAGGTTGGTGACAAGGTGCCAGATAAAATGGAAGGAAACACTGAAGGAAATGCGTCTTTAATGTAGGGTTGTACAAATGTAACGTGGAGGGACAACGGTGTCAAGTTGCATGACAGTGAGATGTTTTTGTTGTAATAGTTACAAACTCACATCACATCTGAGATCACACTCACTGAGGATGAGATTAGATCATGTGTGATGTGGCCTGATATCAATGGAAGGTAGTAGCTCACTGATATATTTAAATTCATTTTATTTTCAGTTTTGTTTGTCTAAGTGACTGAATCAAACCTGAACTGATGATTTGGTACATTTTTTCAAATTTAGTTTTTCCTCCCTTGTGTTGTCAAATTAATACAACATATTTTTGCCTTGAAAGGTTTTAGCCACAGTAAGACATATTGTAGTTACAGAAAAAAATATCGGCCTGATGTTCAATAGATTTGTTGTTGTTGTGTTGCAGGCCAGAAAACATGTCTCCACCTCCACGGCGTGTTCCCCTACATCTATGTACCATACGATGGCTACAACCAACAGCCAGAGCGCTACCTGCGCCAGGTGGCCTTCAGCATCGACAGGGCTCTCAACGTCGCCATGGGAAACCCCGCCTCCAGCGCCCAGCACATCTTCAAAGTGGTGCTGGTCTCTGGCATGTGAGTTACTCATGATTTCCGAGCTGATGAGATTTGCACCAAACAGTGTGAAACATGACTGTTACAGTATTTACCCTTTAAATATCCTAAAATAACAGTGAGGGAAACCCTCAAAATAAATGATTCAGATTTAAATTGATTATGCTGTTGTATTCCATATGGTCTTTCTCTTGTTTGACAGGCCTTTCTATGGCTACCACGCTAAGGAGAAGCACTTTATGAAGATCTATCTGTACAATCCTCACATGGTCAAAAGGTAAGGTTACTGCAGATCGATGCTCTTTAATGTGAGTAGGACTCATCCCGAGCTCCAGTTGTTTGATGTTACTGAAGGCCAGACTGTGTGCGAATGACTCCGCCAACTCACTAAACTGAAATCGATTGCTGTGTTTTCAGTTGTACAAATTGATTGGAAGAGTGTGTGTTTGTGTGCATGGACGCACACAGGAAGACTGTGAATTATTTGCTGGAGCGATCAGCATTAGTGGTGAAGATGTGAGTCACACAGAGAGAGAGAGAGAGACAGCAAGAGGCTTGAGGAGAGGGCCATATATAACAGTCGGATAAGAGAGAGATACAGTTCAGTACAGACTGAGGAAGAGAAAGAACGAGGGACCACGGTACAGAAAATATCTGATTGAGAGAAATCAAGAGAGATTCAGGTTACGAGGGAGAAAATACAGCTGCAGAGGGTGAAGAAGACGCTGTGGAAGTTTAGAAGGAGGAAGAAGAGGAGAGTTTGAGTTTCAGGTCTGGCTGCCCTGCATCCCTCCTCAGCCTCTGGTCTCTGATCAGTCAGTCAATCAGTCAGCACGGTGCCCTCACCTTTAAAGACTCCAGGACAGAGCTTAAACAATCTCACAGTGAACCACTCCCAATTCATCTTTAACTGCCGAGCAGGTTCTGTAAATCAAGGACTTCTGTGGATGGTTCTGGAAAACAGGATGTCTCTTTCCCTGTGTGGACAGATTTAAATGAAATGATGGTCTTTATGTATTTTAAAGAGGCACTCAATGCATTTTAAATGTCAAAGTGAATTTGACATTTAATGACAGTTGTATAATGTCTTTTAATGGCCTTTTTACATAGAGCATGACAAATAAACATTTAGCTGTGTCAAGTCTGAGATAATGACTGATGTGACTCTGACCATCTTGGAAACTTCACATCCAGTAAAACTTTGTCTCTGTTGTTGGTCAGTGTTTACCAGGTGTTTTTGTTGAGTTGTTGAGTGAACAGACCAGACTAGTCCAGACAAATATTTCCTTAAAATTCTCATGTTAGCAAGCATGAAGGCAATAATAAGATGTTGACTTCTTTATGAGCCTCCCACCCTGAAACAATGCATAGATATTATAAACAACATATACAGTATGTAAGGCGACAGCTGTCATTAGATTTCATACAGAAAGAAAAGGGAGAAGTGTACTGGTCTCAATGGGTCACATACCGGGCTGACGAAGAGGCTGACAGCTGAAACTATGATAAATGTAATTATGAAAGTGATTATGTGTATATCTTCTAATGTAAATGTGTGTGAACTCCTGCTCATGTTTATAAATCAGAAACATGTAGTATTAAAGAAAAAAGAAAAAACTCAAGTAGGTCTGAACGCAGCATCCGACTCAGCTGTCTCAGTCCAGTTCTGCTACTTCTGCCAGAACACTTGGCAGCATCATCCAGCGCATTGCCCCATCGAATTCATGCAAACACCCCTGTCTCGTAGATTACTTCTCACATGGTAACATGATTGCTGTATTTCTAAAGCTTGACTTGAAAAATCATAAAGAATGAGAGATAAAATCACAGTATTATTAGTAGTATTATCAGCAGTGTTTTGGCGTCTGATAAACGATTCAAAGTCAGATTACTTAAATTGGACTTCCCTGATCATACTCCATCGTTTTACCCTCACCTGAAACAGCACCATCGCACGCCAGTGCATTTTTTAATGCAGAGCTGTGTTCGGTCTGAATGCCTGCTCATGACTCATTCATACAGAGACAGTGGACTCAGTAAATATGCATTTTTCTCTTCCCCCTGGTTGTAGGGTGTGTGAGCTGTTACAAAGCGGAGCAGTGATGAACAAGAGTTACCAGCCCCACGAGGCCCACATCCCCTTCCTGCTGCAGCTCTTCATAGACTACAATCTGTATGGCATGAACCTGCTTAACTTGACGGCTGTCAAGTTCCGCCGGTGCCACAACAAAGGTAAAGAGGTCATTTTGCTCTTCTTCTCTTTCCCAGATGTTTTGGGACACACCGCTGCCTTTCAGTCTAACAGCAAATCTTATTTTCTTGCTTTATCTTTGTCTTTTAAAGTGTTTTTAGGATTTTCTTGTAGCTAATCCTTCATCGTCACCTTATCCTGATTTTAGTGTTTAATTACGTGCGGACACCAGTAACACAAAAAGATAAATGGTTAAGACTTTTTCCCTAATCCCTTACAGTCTTGGTCAGAAGCTTACCTCCACTTGTAAAGAACATGTATAACATGTCAGTCTTCAGTTCCAGTGATTTCTACAGCTCTCATATTTCTGTGATGAAATAAGTGGAAAACACGTTACCTTGTCACAAATTGGTTCAATAGTGAATTTATTATAGGTGTTCTGACAATGTGACCAAATCTGCTGGATCATAAATATACATACAGTAATTCTGATATTTGGTTAAATGTCTCTCGGCCATTTTCACCTCAGTTAGCTGCTTCTGATCTCCGTCCACAACATTCTGGTCGTCCTCTGGATGAATTTTTAACCACTCCTCTTAACAGAATCAGTGAAGTTCAACTAAACTTGTTGTCTTCCTGCCACAGACTTGTTTCTTCAGCACAGTCCACATGTTCTGATAGGGTTCAAGTCAGGACTTTGGGAAGGCCACCTTCTCTCCTCCAAACATATAGCTGGTGGCATGGCAATGTAAAACACAGCTGACTGTGGACACTGACACCTGTTTTCCAGCAGCTTCTAATTCATTGCAGACTTGCTTTTTGATGGTTTTTGGTTGAATCTTAACCATCCTGACCATCCAAACAGGTGTTTGTACAGTTGATCTTGGGACCTGTAACTGCTTTGAAATGGCTCCAAGTGACTTTCCTGACTTATTCAAATCAATAATGTGCTCTTTCAGATCAATGCTGAGCTCTTTAGACTTCCCCATTGTAGTGTTTGTGGCTGAGTCTAATGGCTGAATCAAACAGCCCTATTAAAATGGGCCCAGAAAAGTCATCAGCTGTTATCAATCAGAATCATTCAGAAGAGGTTAAGATGCTACAAAGAAAATATGATTCACACAACTTTCTATATTCACCTAAATTGATTGTTCTAGTTACTGTATGTATATTTATGATCCAGCAGATTTGGTCACATTGTCAGAAGACCTATAATAAATTCACTACTGAACCAAACTTCATGAATGTTTTTGTGACAAAGTAGTTTGTGTTCCACTCATTCATCACAGAAACATGAGAGCTATAGAAACCACTGGAACTGAAGACTGACATGATGAACATGTTCTTTATACGTATTCTTTTGACCACAACTGTTTATTTGGTGCAGTTCTTGGGTTGCACATGTCCAGGTTCATCCTTGTGCTGATCAACAAGTGGCCAACTTCTGCCACAGGACACACTGCTGTCTCTGCTGGACAGTGTGGGCATGTCCAGGTTTCCTTCTGCTGACTACATTGTTCCCCCTGGCTCAGCGGGGAAGACTGCCATGCCCCATGTCATATTGAATTAGTCCTGATCTCCCCTCAGCCTCAGGATGCCTTTGTTGTTGTTTGAAAGCTCTCTCTGTTTTCATTTCTAATGTTGCCCTCTCGCTTCTTTTCACAAGCTTTGTCTTGTGGTCTTCGCTCTTTTCGTTCCCTTTCTCCACCCGCTCTGTATTTCTCTCTACATTTTATTTTATGCAGTTTTTTTACCTTTCTGGTTACCTTGTCTCTCTCCGGTCTGTTTTAGCCATTCTGTTCTTTCATTGCTGCTCGCTGAGGAGGCAAAAAATAAGATCTAGTGGAAGCACCCTGCCTCCTGAAAATCACACAGGAAGCTTCTATAGAACCAGGAGACAGAAAACAAACTGAATCAGTAGGTGTGAGGATGGAACAAGAACAGGCAGATATTGGGTGTCAGTAGCAGCACTTTGCAGTCTCCAGGCTCCCTCTTTTTCTTGTACTGCCTGAGCTCCTTGGAGCAGAGTCCTCTGGAGTTGTGTCAGCCCTGCAGAGTTGTGATGCAGTGACACACACGCAGAACTGCGTCTTCTCCAGAAAACAAACACTGTGATGCTTAATGCTGATGCACTGCACACGTCACTGTGAAATGTAAACAAAATACTTGGAGGACTTGTCAGGTTGATGTTGCCGAAACAACATTAGTAATTCATTTGAGGTCTTGTTTCTGGTAATTTAAAAATTTCAGACCACTATACACTTTTATTTACCACAGTTTTAGTCTCCACCAACTCCACTTGTGCAAAGAATAGCACTCAGTTGAGCACATACATCCTCCGAGGCCCAACAGTCCCCTTTAATTCAATCAGACCTAATCCAATATCAAGCTGTATCCTAGCCCTGTATCACTCTAAACTTTAAACCACCCATAGCTGCTTAACCATTATTTAAGCTGACCAGATCTGTAACAGCTAAACACGAGGACATCAAAACAATGCAGACAGAATCATAATCTCTATTGTCTTGTAGAATAATAGATTTTATTACGATCTGTTTCAAATTGTCCGAAATTAGTGTGTACACGTGTGTTTGAAAAACCTGCGTAAACCTGCTAACAATCAGCAGTTAACTCCATTCACCTCATCAGTGGACAAGTTTGCATTTCTGTTTTTTTCTTCCCCTTGTGTTCATCATCACGAACATGCTGAAAAAAACAGGGAATAGTAGAAACTGCAGATCCATTAAGTGAGTTTTTTTTTACCAGTGTGGAAGGGGTATGTATACCAGCCACCTAAATAAAAAAACTTTTTTTTTAATCAGGATCCATGCATTATTCCATGAGACATTCGTGAAAATGTTGAAAAACGCACAAAATAAACATTTAAAAAACGTTCCTGAATCGGTCCCTTTATCTGGACCTGCACCAAGATTTAATTCTGTTCTGTGCCAAAAACCCATCCTCCATCCAGGTTGGGTGAAGTCTGTTCAGTAGTTTTAGTGAAATCCTGACCAGAACAACAAATAACCAACAGACACAAGTGAAAAGATCACCTCCCTGTCGGAGATAAAATGAAACACACCATTGTTCAGTTCAACACACTCAGGGTTTTTTTTTTTGCTGCACCAGCCTTATGGTGGCTAATGTTAGCTCATATTACCAAACTATACATAGATATTGTTTCTGACACGTTATGACTCTCCTCTACTTGTGTGAGTGTTGCACTAAATAAACAATATCAATGCAATGTATTTAAACAGTTACAAACTACCGATTAAGGCAAAGTGAATAAAACCAGCCATAAAAACTAAACACAGAACACAAAGAGAGTACAACAGAATGTCCTAAAGCAAATACAAATGCAAAAAGTAATTTAAAAAGAGTTTTTTTCAGAGGTGATTGAGAAGAAGAGCCTCCACAGTCAGGTTCATTCCAAATTATAAGAGCTCAAACTGACCCAAAAGGCTCTGTACCCTTTGTGTATTCATTTAGTCTTTGGAATAACCAGAAATGATGCATCTGACTGAGCACATCTCAGGTAAACATTTCACTGGTTTTCTGACAAAAGTAAACTTCAGAAGTAAACTCATCGTATGTCACCAGATGACATGTTTGTGGTTGCCTGTCTGTCTCTTCCTGTTCCAGTCACTCAGTCAGGATACATTAAAGCTACTGAGAGAATCAGTATCCATTATCTCCCATGAGCTACAGCAGAGCCACAAACAGGCCTTTAAAATCTATGTGTTCATATGTTACAAGTGTGTATTGACTGTTGAGAAGTGGGGACACAGGGGTAAACCCAACAGTCACCGGGCCTCACAGTGGGACTGGGAGACTAAGGTTTTCCCCCTCAGATCTCGGGTGAACCTGACCTGGATAAGCCAACCTTTACTTTCTCCTGATGGAGACTAAACCCCTGACCGCCAACTCTGTTTGATCACAGCTAAGTCCTTATCTCACACCCCTGCCTCTGAGCATCATTGTTGGTCAGGCTCTCTCCAAACTCACAGAGATCATCCCACCCAGCAGACCTGCCTCTACATGTGAGGGCATTAATGATTCAGGACAGGAAATCCACACTTGATTTTAATAAAGTTCTTTTTTTTTAAATCGTCACACTTGACTCTCTTCTGACAAAAGAAGGGCCCCCATGTTTGATCCACCTCTACACTGACCCAATCAATGGAAAAAGGGGATCCAATGCCCCGTACAACAAAGAAAGTGAAATACCCCATTAATGGCTACACCTGTTTACATTTTCTTCACTCCTCAAGCTCAAAGCTGAAAGCCTGAAGTCCTTAATCTGGGATCAAGAGCAAGAATGATAAAGGGGCTGGGCTTGTTGAATGGGCCAGTTTGAGATGAATAGAGGCCTTGATGTATTTTGAAGTCCACTACACCGCTTGAACACTCGTCTCCAAAACAGTTCAAGTGTCAAAACTACAAGTGGAACATATCCAAGAAATGCCCTGTGAGATCAAACAGTTGTCATTTTATGTATCTATACAAGAATCATTTTCTACATTGTTTCAAGGATTATCCTCATGTCGTTCCTTTATAAGCGTCATTGATAATAGTATTATAACAAAAGTTAATTGCAATGTTGCTAAAAAAAAGAGGCCCAACTGGACAGTAATCATGAAGAGTCCGACCATTAGATGGCTTACTGAGCTACTTGCTAATGGAAGCTAGTTGCTACAGCAAAGAGTAAAGTGAGCCAATTTTGCCCATTTCTTACAAATTACACCTTTTTAAAGTCGTTTAGATGAGGGGTCTTCAAGGTTTTTCAGGACCCCTTAGCTGATAGAGATACGGAGTTGATACCACTTGCTCCATTGTGCCATGTATAAATAGATCAGCAACAGTTGTAGCATGGCTAATGTTAAGAGTGTTAGCCTCATCCTCTCCTTCTTCTCTGATGGTTTCTGATGTGGAGGGTGATAAGTTTTGAAACAATCCATTGTATCTCACAAGAATGTCCATACACCTAGGACAATAATACAGATAGCTGGACAATATTTTTCAGTAACACGTAGTTTGCTGTTATGGATTGGTGCCACACAGTGATTTATTGTACGGTTAGCTCAGCTCACTCACAATTGCACAATAAATCATTGGTAGACTATCATCAATGGTGTGTAAATTAAATGTTTTTTTACTCATTAATCTTTGCTTATAGCTTGTTGGTTTCATGTCATATGTTTTTTCAGACACATTTTTGAGAATATAAAATACTATCAAACAATAATTTGGCTGCCCCCCTGCAGCGACTCTGACGACCCCCTAGGGGTCACGGACACCTTGTTGAAGACCCAGGGTTAGATAATCTGGTTAACCTATTGGCTTGTGTACAACCTGTCTGATCAGCTTGTTGTGTTTCCAGCCCTGCTGAACTTCACTGTAGCTATGTTTATTATGCCATGCTCCCAGCTGTGTGACCAGAATTATTCCTAAATGGCAGTTTGGACAAGCAAACAACGCTGAAACTGTAGTGGCTCGTTCATCATAGGAGGACATCAATACCTTCTAAACAGCTGAGTGTGAAAGTTAATTGTGATCATTGAAATCTTAAGGTTCACTTTTTCACACTTTCTCCTGAAATGAATAAACATAAATATTGACTCTCATTTCTGGGATGGCATTCATTGCAAATGATAAAATAATGAAACATGTGCTAAATACCTCCCACTGTGAACAGCAAGGGATGATGGGGCTTTTTCTGCCCAACTGTAGTCCAGGTCATGGCAATTCTAACCTCTCACCTAAGAGGCTTCTTCTTATTGATGAGAGGTGGAACATCTTCAAGAAACTGAAACAAGTCCAGTTGCAAACGGTTTAGTACTTAGAAGTCCCAACAAAGTAAAGGGAGATTGTCTTTGGGCTGGCTGACAGCTTCTTTCAGAGCTCACACTACTCTGTGTGTGTGTGTGTGTGTGTGTGTGTGTGTGTGTGTGTGTGTGTGTGTGTGTGTGTGTGTGTGTGTGTGTGTGTGTGTGTGTGTGTGTCTGTGTGTCTGTGTGTCTGTGTGTCTGTGTCTGTGTGTGTTCCCCAGAAGATGCAGCAGCGGTCCCAGACAGGCAGACTCCCAGCAGTTGTCCCAGCATCAGCCCCTTGAAGAGCCCCTGCACCTCTAAGCTGAACGACAGCACCCTTGGGGGCACATTTACTCGCTGGGAGGAGAAAGCTATACCCTGGTGAGTCCCACTGCACAGCCTCTCTCACCCTAAGTGAATGTCCCACAGTAAATGCTTAATGCAGTGTTTTTTCTGAATACACCTCGTGGTGCCAGAGACATCAGTCTCTTTGTCAAGTGGAAGAGGTCACGAAAGAAGTTGTTTATCCATTCCGGGAGAAAGTCTTTCGCTCGTGATTCATTATATTTACAATCCATTTTGAATCCATAAATATTTTTGTCAACACATGACTAGTAACCTGTGGTTTTAAATGCCTTATTATTTGTTTTTTATTTTCCATTGTGGAAGATATCTGTTTTTTCCTTTTCTCACCAATCCTCCTTATTATTCGACATCATTTCCATCTTTTCTGAAGCAATTTTTAAAAAATGTTTCTTAATATTTGCAATAATGCAGTTCTAAAATAAAATAATATTGCCTGACAAAAAGCAATGAGCCACAAAAGTCAAACTTTCTGTCATCTTGATGCATGAAAAATACATTTCTAGCCAGTAGTACAACAGAATTTACTGTAGGGACAAGAAGGCTACTGCTTTGAATATTAATACTTAATGCTTCTTCTTCAAGAGTTAACTATTCTTCCTGTTTGCCTGCAGCTCCCTCATCCTGGATGAGGTGGAGAAGCAGAGCACCTGTGAGCTAGAGGTCGATGCTGTGGCAGTAGACATCCTCAACCGCCTGGAAATTGAAAGTAAGAAAACACTCAGGACAACATCCCCACCTGCTGCACCCCTCCACCGGTCTGGGCCAGTATTGTAGCCCACTCTGACTCTGTTATAGGAAAAAGACCAGATAGAAAGGTGAAAGGTCGTCTGCTGAATCATCGGTGCTTAAGGTGTAGAACAAAGCTGTTCTGTGCACCTCCACCCATCAAATCCATTAGCAGCTCTGAAGATCAACTATGTGGAGCTGAGCTAACACCTCCTGTCACAGGGGAGCAGAGAGAGGAAGAGATTAACTGAGATGAGGGAATCCAGGATAGAGAGATGTTTCACTGACCCATAATGTAGATGGCATGATCTGACAAAGCCCTGCACAGAACATAAGGAACTGTTGCTCTGTTTGCTTAAACCTTAGGATTTAGTGACTCCATTATAATAACAAAGAGTTTCTACATCCAGGGTTGTTAAAGCAAACCCATCCTTGTCCCTGGATCAGAGTAGGAAGAGCAGTCCATCTGAACCATGCTCTTAAACAAACTGTGTTGTTCACCAAAAAGTTCACAGTTCACCAAAAAATAAAAGTTTGGTAGTCTACTCGCACCACGCTGATGGGGTGAGTAGACTACCAAACTTCAAACTACAAAACATTTCTGGAGCTTCACAGCAAAACAGCGTTACAGCGTTGTCCTAAACAACTGAAGTAGCTGGAGACTTGTTTTAAAATGTAAAAAACAGTCGGAAACTCTGAGATCCCAAATTGATTTGTGTGAATATTGGCTTTTCAAATCAATTTGGGATTTTAGAGCTTCCAGAAACTTACACAGGACCAGCTGTATGGAGCCAGTTGTTTTTATACATCTCAACACATCTCCAGCCTCTTCAGGTGTTTAGCTTGTTGTTTTGTCGTTTAGCTTGAGAATGTTGTGAAACTCCAGAAATATTTTGTGGACACAGGGGTGAGTAGATAATGACTGAATTTTATTTTTGGGTGTACTGTTCCTGTAGTCATTAGTACTGGACTGGACTTTTTTGTCTTTTTTTCCCTACAGTTGAAGCCAATCACAGACCAGACACAATAGTGCTGTTTACTGCTGACACACGTGGTTTCTTGGTATTAAAGTTTCTCCAGTGGGTAAATCTGGGTAAATAAACTGGTGTTTGAAGCCACTAGTGTGCAGAGTCCTTCAAAGGAACTGCGGAGTACACATGTCCCTGTCAGGCCTCAGGTTGCCCCAGTTCAGCCAGTTCTGCTGAATGTTTTGTTGTGTTAGAGACTGTACTTGTATGGAGGCTGTAAGTGTGCAGTGGGTCTTGATGATTTAGATCCTGCTGGATGCAGAAGCATAAACCACAACTAGCATCTGTCTTAGTGAAGAAAGGAAAGGAGAGGCCACTCCAGGGCAGGCAGTGCTTGTGTTCTGACTCATACTTTTCCATCTGCTCTATAACAGTGTATAAAAAGTGCACTGTTGAAAATATGACTACAGTATGTATGGGTTGAATTGTATGGCTTTAGTCTGGCGTCACTTTGACTTGTCAGTTCTGCTTGCCATAAAAACTGAAAAAGTCTGTCGTAGGTTTAAAAGCTCCTCAGTGAGACAATAATAAAGCATGGTGGAATTTTGAGTTGACACGCTGCTGTGACTCTCTGCTGTGTCCAGATCAGATTGGCAGGAACCCGGGCCTGCAGGCCATCTGGGACGATGAGAAGCAGAGGAGGAGACAGAAGAACCAGGCGTCCCAGATAGAAACCCCTGAGTCACAAGGTGAGAGGATCCATAATGGAAAATCTGTCTTCATGTCTTTCCTTGCACTTTGCTGAATGCTGTGTGACAAGAATTCAGTCCATGTTGTGATGTCAGTCTGTCAACTGATTTCATACTTACTGACTTTCTAGGGCTACTGGCAGAAATGTTGTTCATAAATTGTAAAGGAACCAGCGACAAACACATACTATGCTCTGTGTGTCTGTGGATGAGTGTGTACAGACACTACTTTTACACCAAAAATAGTGTGTATGTGCAGGTTTTTCAAAGATGGGAAAACCTGCGAAAAAAAGGCATTTGACTCCTTTCACATTTCCGGTCGACAAGTTTGGCTTTCAGTTTTTTTCCCATGTGGATCCAGTTTGTCATCATGACCACGCTGGAAAAACAGGCAACAGTATAAAGTAGCAGATCATATACCTCATCAGACTTACATCATTTTTATAATTAATTTTATAATTCTAAACCTTTGTACTCACTCATAGATACCAGCCTTTTTTTTTCATCAAGATCCATGCATTAATCCCTGAGAAATTAATGAAAGTGGGAAAAAATTCTTGGATCCACACCAAAAGTTAATGTTAACCTCCATCCAGGTTTTGAAGAAATCTGTCTCTAGTTTTTGTGTCATCTGCTGACAAACCAACTGACCAACCAACAAACAGACAGGGGCAGAAACATCACCCCCTCGGTGCAGGTGATTAGACACATTGTGTTTTTAGCTGAGCTGATGATAGAAGTTGTTGAGGAGTGAGACATCCCACTTCCTTCTCCTCTCTGTTGAGAGATGCACATGAGCAGAACGATCGGGCAGCTGACAGTGCTCAGTTATTAGTGACACAGAAGCCACTAACAACGGTTACTTTTCAAATGTCTTGATCGCTACTTGAACAGAGACGGAGCCTAAACTTCAACACATTTCATTTCATCGGGGAAAGGGGAAGAAATTAGTGTGTCCACCCGGAAACATTCATAGCAGCCAATCAGAGCTGGAGCTGATAAATACCTGTGACTACTGCAGAGTCATTTGACGTGGGCATGCGTGTGGATTATACAAAAGCCAGATGTTGGTGGGTGTTAGTGGGTTTTTTGTCCAGTGTGAAACTGGAAAAAATGCAGAAGTACAATCCATAGTTGATACAACAGCCCCTCAGTCCACCAGATGACGTGTTTTGCGTCATTTGGAGGATTTTTGCTGCAGAGTTTACCATTGTTCATTTGCATAAACTACCAACATTTTACTGGTAAAAGCTTCCCATTAATACAATTTAAAAAAACACAAGCCTTGAAATTGAAAATGCTGGATGCTTTATGTGAGCTGGCCTCATTTCAGTGGTGTCTGAAATATAATATAAATTCTTGTGTGGCTAACTGTATTGTTTCATTGTGTACAGCTCCTTGTTAGCTAGTTGTGACATCTGTCTTAGTTTTGTTGCTGAGCCCTGAGTTTTCCATGACTCACACAAGTCAGAGTATCATCAGTCTTAGAGCTTTCACATTGGTAGGCCTACTTTTAATTGCACAGGGCTGCCAGATCTGAAGAGTGTAGAGAGAGAAAATGTCCAGGTCTCAGAAACATTATAGTTGGGACAGAAAATATGATTCAGTTGTTTGGTGTCTAGAATAACACCAGGCCAGTCTCATTTTATTCTTAATATTTAAGCAATAAAGCAAATTATGCCGCCACTACTAGCATACTGAATTGCAGATGTTTTAATTGTAGCAAAGAATTTGAGGTGTGTCAGTCACAGGACACAGGAGTGTTAGAACAGACAGTTTCCAGAACCGATGTACGCACTATTGAAATGATCTGTCTGATGTTTTGCAGGTCGCGGGTCCGTCACTTCAACAGAGAGTGAGAAAATCTTCATGAAGAGATTCAAGGAGATTCTGAAGGAGAACGAGTTTCACGTGTAAGTTCCTCATCCTTCCTCTAATCTTTTGTCCTGGTGACAGTTGGGACGGGACTGATGTCTCAGGACAAATTTGATCTGAAAATTCATTTCTTGGTGAGGCAGAAAGCCAGTGAAGAAAAAGCTGGGACTCGAGAAGGAAAAGTGTTTGAAAACAAGACACACATACTTCCAGTCACATTAGTCAGACAAGTTTCCCACAGTGTCAGACCACATCCAGCACAAGTTTCTCTCATTTTTGTTTTTTTGTAACTTTAATGTAGCTGTCCTCAGTTTCCCTGTGCCTCTCGGCTTCATGTCAGTGTCTTTGTCTCCTCCGTCCTCTCAGGACAGTGAGGGAGAGCAGGTTGAAGACATGGGAAGGAGGGATGGAGAAAGTGAGATCAGAACAGAGGGAGCAAGGGAGGTGGAGACAGAAAACGAGAGTGTGCTATGGAAAAATGAGGAGGGAGAGAGCGTCCCCACCCCCCTGCACTCCCACAGTGTACAGGCAGCAAGTATTTCCTGTTATAAATAAGAGTACAGTTGGCTCGGCAGCCGTGCGTGCCTCTGCATCAGATCCAGATGGCTTCTATTCACTAACCTCTGATATCAGACAGTAACAGAGGAGCGAGCTGCAGTGTAGGCTTTCATCGAAGAGTGATGGAACACACACACACACACACCCTTACTGCCTGGCTGTGTCAGTCACTCTCTCTGTTAATACTCACACACAGTCTGTCACTTCCTTTCTGTTGGCTTTCCCTTCCTCTTTTATGCAGCACTACTGTTGTTGCTGCATTCTCAAGGACTCACTTAGCACTGCCGGCTTTGTTGGAAATGTCTAATTTCTTTTTATTCATTTATCTTCTCATCTTGCACGCTTTGTCTTTCCCTCTGTCTCGGCCTTTGCACTCTAACCCCAAGATTCCACTGGATACGTGTCCGCTGCGTTACGGCTCCAGTACGATTTTGCTCCATCGTCCTCGTCCGGCAACCCCCACCAGCTACGTTTTGAGTCCGCCACGGCACAGCCCCGCCGAACAGCTGTAGTTACGAAACCGAGGAATTCCTGCGATAATTACATAATCACGCACGGCCGCAGATATATGTACGTGTTATAAACACAACAACATGAAGTGTTCCCGACCGAAGGATTAGAAGAAGAGCTCGTATTTGTCTCTTTTTTGAGGTTTTTGTGCTTGTATCAACACGGAGTGTTTTATTTTTTAACTAACCGGATGTCTTGTTGTTGTTTCGTGTCTGACTTCCTGTGTGCTCTGTGCTAAATTCGGCTGAATTGCTGCATTGTGCTGCAGCAACCGCCAGAATAGAAGTCCTGCGTATCTGCTCCGCAGGGGTGTGGACTGCCGGAGCTGGGACGCAGCAGACACGCAGCGGACCTGGTGGAAGTTAACACATAGACTAGAGTGCAACCGATCAGCTCCGCTGCCGTGGCGGAGCTGTAACGCAGCCGTAACGTATCCGGTGGAATCTGCGAGTAAAAGTCTTTTGCTTCATTACATTCTTGGCGTACTGCAGTAGGGGGTGCTAGCAGTGATGCATGGTGTTTGAGCATCCATGATCACAAGACTTGCCCACCTTTGTTTTGCTTCTTTTTTTAAAAAAATCACTACTTCGTAATGATGGACACTATAGTTTTAAACTGAAACTTTTAAATTAGAATGTTTGTTTTTTGCTCGGTTTTGTCACAGCGAAAACAAAAGCTCCACTCCAGAGACTGTATATATAAAATATTTGTATTATATTATTTGTATTAATATTTGTGATCTGCTCGACAAAAGCCCAAAATGACCATCGTTTTGCTCTGTAGATGCATTTTTAATGAACAACAGCAGTAAGTGCTAAACTTTCTGAACACATAGCATTTTATTGCGACTAACCTGCTTTATAATAAAAGACAGTGGTCATGGGAGGCCAGGCAGGACTATCGGCAACCCTGAGTGCTACACATCGTTAGCGTCATTGCTAATTGTATTCAACTACATGTCTTACTCACATTTAAGAAAACACCAATCATTATCACAACTAACCTAAACAACCAACATATTTATGTTAGTACTCAACGCTGTTAAACATGTTGGCAATGAGAAATTTGATCTGCACTTTAGCTGCCATTCTTGTGCAACTAGCTCGCTAATGGCTTTATCATAAACACATGGCCCTGTGGAAGATGCACACGTGCACAGGCAGAGGGTTCACATGCAGGCAGGTACATAGGTAGAAGGACAGGCAAACCGTCCAATCATTTCATACGGGCTGAATGAGACGATTGGATGGTCCCATTAGAGGCCTGTGACAGCCACAGAAGATTATTTTTTTCTTTTCTTTTATCTGTAAGAGATTTTCTATGTATGTAATAAATTGCTTCTAGAATAACATACCAACCCTAGCTTTAATGCAACGGTATCCCCACTATAGCTCCGTGTTTCATTCAACTGAGTGTTTCATTTGTAATTATAAATGGAACAGGACAGTAGAAGAGTATCTTTGCTCTCTGTTTCATCTTCTTTGCATTCTTCCTTCCTTAGCCACATCATTCAAACTCTCAGCAAAACAAAGTAAGTTAGGCGGCGAGGGGGGCGTGGCTACGTAGTGATATGTGTTAATCGCTGCAGTAATCTCCCGACGCCTGCCAGGCTCCCTCCCTCGTCGCCTCTAAAGTCGTTAGCTAGCAGACTAATTAAGAGACAGCCAGACAGTGGCACGTGCAGTCGTGCACGCTGACTCTCTGGAGGCCTTTCCTCACACGGCCTAGCAGAACAAAGTCTCTGAATGACAATGAGGCTGCAGTAAAATCTATTTTGCTGTCATCCTAGCCTCAGAGAGCAGCAACATGCCAGCTGATTAAAAAGTCCAAACACAGTGATCTCATATATTCAGCCATGTTCTCATCATTCATCACCTCTGAAAATTATTCATCTTTTACCAGCCTCACTACCTGCTGGGACACCTTCAGCCCATTCATCATTTAAAGGAGAAGTGTCACCATGTGGCTGTGACGTCTCATTAAATGCAGCGTAGCGTTTGTCCTGTCTGTTTTTGGTTTATCCTGTGCCAGCGCTGTTCCTGTGTGGACCGCCTCCACAGGAGTGTTTACTTTATTCCTCTGGGCTGCTGCTGAGCTCAGACATGGTGTTATGCAGCTTCACCCGTCTGTCCACACAGACAACCCTGCTGTCTGCAGCCTGTTTCATCAAAACGTGTTTTTAAGCCTGAAATGACCTGCTGAAAGTTTACCATGCAGTCACTGGAGTAACAGGGTTTTGAATCAGTAGCTTGAGGGCGTGTGAGGGCATTTCATATTCAGCTTCTCCTGCTCATTGCAGGATTAAAACCAGCAACCTCTCAAGCATAAGGTTCTAATCTTCAAGTGTCTGCAGTTTAATCAGATCTGTAAAAGGTTTGGAACAGTTCAGTAGTAGCACCTGTTCCTGTGAAATTTGTTCCATTTGCAAGCAGCGGCCGTCTGCGTGGTCTACATTTCAATATTTCAGAGTCACTAAGTGGTGAGTTGCTAGGCGATGCAGTAGGGCAGCATGGGTAAGGGAGCATGATAGGCAGCTTGTAGCTGAGAGCGATCTGCAGGGAGACAAAGCCCAAGTTGGCTGCCTGCCCGTTTTCCATTCATATTCCCTCTCCAACACACAGACCACTAGGCTGCACACCCTCCCAGCTCGTGCTCTCTCTCTCTCTCTCTCTCTCTCTCTCTCTCTCTCTCTCTCTCTCTCTCTCTCTCTCTCTCTCACACACACTCACTCACACACACACACACACACACACACACACACACAAACCAAGCAGAGAAGAGACACTCTCTACACATCCAGCCACCCACAGATTCACACAGCCATCACACACTAACACACCACCTCCATGTACACACACAGAGAGTAAACAGAGCACTTCCCTGATTAAGACCTACAGCACAGAGATGCTAATAAAACATGACTGCATGAGGGCAGATAGCAGAAGGTCCTCTGCTCTGTGATTCAGGTAAGAGCCAAGCTGACAGCACTGCTCATGTTCACACTCGTCTAAAATGGCAAAATGACTCCATCGTTCCCTTGCACATGTAATAGGAGCACTCAGGCATTAATGTGATGTAACCAGTTTTTTTACCAATGAATTACACTTTATGTTTTCTGTGTTGCAATTAATAGTAATGATCGACCCTCCAGGAGTCCTCCAAGGATGTATGAAGAAAAACCAAATTACAGTTATTAATTGTCTCTCTCTGCCCAGGACCCAAAGTTTGTCTGTTGGCAACGGGGAGGACCAAGAAGATTTTCCCAGTGAACATACCCTCCATTCTGACCCCCTGACCCTCCATTCTGACCCCCTGACCCCTGAGGGACTGCCGTGTACCCTCTCTAATACTGTGGAGGTGCACAGGGACTCGCGGCCAGGTGAGGAAACCCTAATACTGGGGGATGCACAGTCCTAAAGTCAAGTCTATTTTATGAAATATAGCCCAAAATATGAACCGGCTATAAAATGTGTCAGAACCTCAGAACTTGACTTGGATAACAAAAAACTTGAGGTCGTCTTGAAAAGACACTTGAAATAAAGGCCGACACCTCAGGAAGAGCAAATCATCATCAGCACGTTAAATGTACTGTAGATATTCACACTTCATTCAAGGCGATGGAAGTTGAAAAAGGCAGACATCACAGTCTCACCTCAGGGTCCATATGGGGCTTTTCGATACACATGTGCTGGCTCTGCTTGACTCGGTTTGACTCTGCCTGTCAGCCCAGCATGGCAGAGATTTGTGTTTCCATGACAACAGGGCTACCTGCTTAAATGTGTGTCTGTAACTGATGACGTGCTGAGTGGCGGTCAACAGAACGGCTGTTAATCATGCGGAGCAGTGCCGTAAATGCAGTGTTAACAAAGAATGGCTGCCAAAATAGCTCCACTTATTCGATGATTAACATTTGATTTCATGTATAGATTCTTCACAATATAAATTTCCCATTATTTAAAAGCTTTTATTATGAAGCAGCTACACCAGGAAATGTTGGGTTTTCACCAGCAGTAACTTAACACAACTCCTGAAACAGCTGAGAACACGATGAAACAGTAAAATACAGCAGAGTTCTGAAAGTACAAACAGGGACGCAGTTAGTTTTAAAGGACTGAGAGCAGAGGTCACAAAGACCTTTTAAAGAGGTCTTTCTCTCTCTGTCCTGCACAGACATGAGTCTGGCAATTGCGACACATGCTTGTGCTTGGGAGAATATGGGGGTCTTTGAGGGTGGGCCACTGTCGCAAGACGTCACTGCAGTCTTCCTGACGGCAGGGCCCACTCCAGAGAAGGTTCATACCGGGTACAGCTCGGCACAACTGGGTATGGTAAAACGGTTAATGGAAGAGTAAATCAGTGCAACAAGGACTGACTTGGTGCCAGTGGAAAAGCTCTATTAGCAGCTGTTCTGGAGCGTTTTGACTGTGTCAGTCAGTACTAAATGGATGTTGAGGTGAGTTCGTTTTGTCGGTTTGATTCTATAATATTGCATCAGATTTGACCCACTGATAGCATCTGTGGTAGTGTCGTACACGATCTGGCCATTACTTACATTATATTAATCATATACTGTATATGCAATTGATTTTGTTTACTGAAAGACTATCTGAGTCTTTCTCATTACTGAATAAGACATTTTTGCCCTAATAGCAAAGTAATCATTACATTTGTTATCACCTCCGCCAAGGAGGTGATGTGTTCTCCTATGTCTGTTGGATGGTTGGCTTGTCATCAGGATTACACCAAAACTACTGAATGGATTTTTACCAAACTTGGATGGATGATGGGTCTTGGCCCACAATAGATCACATTAGCTTTTGGTGCAGATCCAAAAAATAGGGAATGATCCAGGATTTATTCTCACTCTCTTGAACATTGTGAGATAGGGCATTTATCGATATTTTCATTAATTTCTCAGGGAATAATGCATGGATCTGTTTGAAAAACATCAGGCATGTTTAGGTGGCTGGTCTCTATGAGCTAGTGGAATTTGAAGTGGATCCAAATGAAAATCTGGATCTAGCAGGTTTAAATATGCTGTTGGGCCTTGGTGTAGGTTGAGCTCTACTGACCGCCATTCTAGTTCGCTTTATTTTATTGCAAAATATGTCTGGTGTTATTGAAAGGGAGAAGACTACTTAAAGTTTGTTTTTCAGCCCATACCATGTCTTCGTCTCTTTGCGACACAATCTGACCAATCACAGTTCCTGTGGTCCTACTGTAGTCTGCGGTGTAGCAGCACAATAGTATGTATCCAGACTGCGTCTTCACTGTTAGATCCACTTGATTGTACTGTGTATCTTATTTGCATTAGTTTGTCAGAATCCCACTCGTGTGTACCATATATCCTCACCTCTGCTGTCCATATTTTCCATTTTCTATGTAATACTACATAATAAAAACAAGACAGCAGTATGATAGAATAATTAATGTTAGTAATGGATGACCTCGTCATCGAAGTGCATTTGTTTCCTATGTCTTTATGTGGCCCTGCCTCTCTGACTGTGTGTTGGACAGTAGAGGTAGCTGAACGTGACATTTGCTTTCTCCCTCCCTATCGCTCCTACTGTGTCTGGGTTCAAAGTGGGACAGGAGTGTGTCAATCTGATGGTGTTCACAGTCTGACAACTAAACAGATCCTTCACTCATCAAATAAAAGACAAATGTCCCACACTTCAACCCACAAAGCAACATTACAGGACCAAACAACAGTAATGTGGTAACTGGTAGTGTCTTTGGCACCCTATATGAGGAAAAAAAATTCCAGCAGTTATACATGGAAAAGTGTCTGTCATCCTGTCTGTCACCCTGTCTGTCCTACTGACTCTGACACATTTCTGCCCGAAAAACAGCGTCTGAGCAAGGCAGCTCCCGCAGTTGACTCACGGTGATTATGTGACGCGATTATGTAATTATGTCATTTAGAGAAAAAAAAACATAACTTTGTCACTTTCCAGGATGCTTTGTGGGCCAGGATCTCAATCACAACACATTGTAACTGCATTCATATGATTATAAACAGTCAGCGGGTACATGTTTAGATTTATAGGTGGAATCCGGAGGAAACGCGTTCTTACGCAGATCTTAACGTTATGATGTCCACCGTCACGCCTCATGCTGTATGAAATTACACATTGGAACGGCTTTATGCCGGCGCTGCTTGGTTCAGTGTGAACAAACAAACAAAGGCAGTGTAAAGGCGAGCCTTCATTGCGCCGATAATGCTGAATCTGTGTGTGAAAAGGGCTAATCTCTCTGCTGAGGCTCCCGTAGGAGCACAGAGGCTACATTGGTGTCTGTGTGTTGATGGACCTCTCTTTTCAGATTATGCAAATGTGTGATGTTTCAGTGCTGCTAACAGTGCTTTTCTCTGCAGACACTGTGAGGAACAGTGGTAATGTCCCAGAGGAGGCCGTCGTTGATGAGGAGGCCATCTTGAGTCTCCTGGAGAACAGTCAGACCTTCCTCCCGCTCTCCCAGACATCCAGCCACTCGCCCCTGTTAGGTATGGTGGCCACGTTGATACGCACACAGCTGCAGTCTGCTCACTTTCTTCTCCTTTTAGTGTCTAAAACATACATTTATTTGAAATAAATTCCTGGTTAAGAGCTGGGGACAAGTGGTGACTGTGCCAAGAGCCTGTAAATAAGCAGGGTGGGAATACCAAGCAAATAGCCTTGTGATTAAAGGAGCACTCTGTAGTTTTGGGGAAGACATTTTAATCAGAAGAGAAAGATCTTCATTTGCTGATTTTTTTTTCTGCCTAAACAAACTAAATAATCAAACTCTCTTTGTTTTCATGATTGAATAAACTGAATAAACAAACTGACCTTAAAGGACAACACAATTTATACTATGTTACTTTGTTTATATGTGGCGGACCCTGCCACATTTCTAGCTTCAAACAGTGTTCTGGGACCTTATTTTCCTGTTCCGAGAACAGCTTGTTTATTCAGTCATGAGTTTGTATTATTACCTTATTATTATTATTATTGTAAATATAAAAATTCTGAGTTTGAATTTCTTCTCCGAAACGACACAGTGCCCCTTTAAGCCAGTTTGTAGCTTTGACTAAATCAGTTAATTTGGGACCACTCTTAAAGTTGTTGCTTGCAGCTTACTGGTGTAATGTCTTTTAAAATGTTGCAGACAGCAGCCAGGACCGTGCCATCATTGATTTACTGGCAGGCCTGGAGGACGATGGTTTCTGCAGAACCCCAGTTAGGCAGAATTCCCAGTCCCAGTCACTTCCTGGTGCTAGGACCTACCACTGCAACAGTGATGAGGAGGAGGCGGGGCCAGAGTTGGACAAGGAAGAGGCTGAGTTCAGCGTGATCATGTCACAGCGATGGGACAACGAGCCTGCTGAGAACTCCTCCTCAACAAGGCAAGTTTGTCTCTGTCGTGTGTGAGTGTTCTGCCCTGTGCAGAGGTATCTCATCAGAAACACTTCACTTTAAAAGGTAATTGAATACACAAATGAGTGTATACAGTATGCAGACCAGGGCTGGGTAACAAACCTCAGTCCTTTCTTTGGACCAACAAAACTATATTTATGGCACTAAGTATTTATAGCCAGCACTTTATGTTTGCTCAGGTATTGGATGGTGGCTTGTGCTTACACATTTGAAAGATTTGGTTTATTTTGTTAAATGTATTTTTTTTTTTAATCTTAAAGTGCCGTATTGACAAAAAGATAATTTGTTTCTTTCTGCATATGTATAGTTTTGGCGCTGAGATCAAAAACATTTTGAAGGTTTCCAGCATTATCCAACATTACAACTTACAAAGACAGAACAATGTCAGACCAGGCAGACACAGGAAGAGTTTATTAATCTTGTTTGATGCTTTACCTCATACTTGATGCTTGAATTATAATTTCTGTGCGACTAAAACCTATGACTTCTATCCCCACATTATATCATAAACAAGGAACCTTTAAGTGGTTTTGTCTGTTGACAATTCCAGACAAAGATTTATCAAACAAGATGGTCCTCAAACATAGAAGTCTTGGATACTTCATGCAATATTTCTACCTTTTTTCCCTTTCAAATTCAGAAGACCGACAGTCTTCTGGGAAGATGCAAATAATGAGGTCTGTTTTGCAGTCAAGGTCTGAATTAATCTTATTACAGCACGGTCTCAGTCAAGACTACAGTCAGCCACAACGTGTCAAAAACTCCTCCACTCCTGCAGATATCAAAACATTTAGAACTCACTGTTTATGACAGATCTTTTGACAGAAGCCATGTGGGAGATCTGATGATGGGACTGCTTATACTTAAAGACAGCAGATTTTCTGACGTGCCATGAATACATCTGATTGTCCAACTGCCAGCTTGTTGCAGAGCAATGCTCTTTTTTAAGTACAAGCATGAGCCAATAGACTCTAAGCAGTCAGATGAAGGTCATCCACAGTGAGCTGTGCCTGTGCTATGTTTAATCAGTGTCATCCCCCTGTGTACAGGCCTGGTGTGAAGGAGCCAGAGGACGGCCTCAGTGACGAGCAGCAGGAGTCCTCTGACGAAGACATGGAGTGGAGTGGGAACAATTCTCTGTTCGCCAACCTGTCTATCCCCCAACTTGACGGGGCCGCAGATGAGAGCAGTGGTGAGCCATCTCTGTGCTGAGACATCCTGAGACAGCACTTAAATGTCTCTGATGCTTGCTTTACATCCCCTACACATGTTCCAGATCGGACAGCAGCTGCACAGCAACAGTTCTGGTTTATGCTAGCTTTTGGCTATTGAGGGTCATGAGGGTGCTGTGATTTAATGTAGTGCAAGACTCTGGAATTGTAACTGATTCCCTGGCGGTTCAAGATACTATCAATTAACTTCTAATAAACTTAGCTTACAATTGCTGTGAAGGCAGAGATGTACATGGTCAATGTTCAGAGTTGATTCCACTGCTCAGCTGATATATCAGGGGCAGCCATGGCTCGGTGCGCAGGGACTTGGCTTGGGGACCGGAGGGTTGCCGTTTCAAGAACCCCTTTGACCAGTCTATACAGAGTTTGGAATGGTAGCTGGAGAGATGCCAGCTCTCCCCCTGAGCACCACCAAGGTGCCCTTGAGCAAGGCACTGTACCCCTACCTGCTCCCGGTGCCCAATACGGGGCAGCCCCTCACTCCATTAATGCACATGTTTGTGCACGTGTGTGTATTTCATGCCTGTGTATGTAAAGAAAATGAGGGGAGGAAAATCTTTTCTTCTTCTTTTCTTCTTCTTTTTCTTCTTTTAAGAATCAGCTATTCTTCTTTTATTCATCTTCTTCTTCTTTTATTCTTCTTTTTTCTTCTCTTCTTCTTCTCCTTGACCCTATTAGGAGTTTCTTTTAGCCTTAAGATAATTTGTGAATATGGCCCCAGGTCAGGTTTTCTATTAATTACTAATAAACTGAAGTGTTTTAAAAAGATCATGTTTAATCTTGATTTGGAGAGAAACTAATATGAAGTGTAAAAAGTATTGTACAGATTTTAATTCATATTGTGCTGCTGTAGCTCTAATTAAGGTGCCTTCTCTTCTTTTGTATACCTAGATTCGTCCTTAACGGACAGTGGCTCCAGGACTCAGTCTTCTGTCATCGTCACAGAAAAGATACTGGGGAAAAGGAATCCCTTCTCCGGGGAGCCACCTTCCTCAGCTAAGACCCTTTTGGAGTGCAAGCACTCTGAGCACGGACCACTTCATGTGCTGGACACGGAGCAACCACTTGACAAGCACTTTCAATCCAAAAGCAGCCAGGACAGCAGTAGTGAATGTTCAACAGGGTTCAAGGTTAATAAAGAAATCCCCTACATCCCACCAGTCAAACACCCCATTCCCTGCAAGATGGCCAATCACCCTGAGGTGTCACCCATCTGTGTCGACAAAGAGGACATACGACCCCTGTACACCTATGAAAAGAAAACCTCCATAGCTTTGGATAAGACAGATCTAGAAAGTTTTCGATTTGGAAACAGAAAGGTCACCAAAAACAGAAAGAAGTACGGCAGCATAAAGAATGTAGAAACAAACTGTCTGTCCATTCTTCAGAACCACAGGACCTTCTCGCTCTGCTACTCAGAGCTGAGAAACTGCTCAGCCAAGACTGAGCTGGAACTGAGCCAGAAGGACAGTAAAAGCCCTATCCTGAGGAACATCTCTTCATCCCCATCCCCCTTGGAGGAGGATGAGTTTCTTGATCCTCAGGAGGAAGAAATGGGCCAGGACAGTGAGGAGGGAGATGTTGGTGAACTCAAAATCAGGTACGAGGACTATCAGGAAAATAAGACAGAGAGGACCATAGTGGCCCAGCAGGAAGCACACTACAAGTTCTTCCCAAGTGTCATCCTCTCCAACTGCCTCAGTAGGAAGAAAACTGGGAGCAAAAAGCTGGCTGAGCCCTGCAGCGAGCTAGAACAGACCCAGCCACGCAGATCAAGGCTAAAAGTGAATAAAAAAAGGTTGGGAATGGTGGGACATAGGAACAAATTAAACATAGTTGAAAGCTCTACCTCTGACAGCCAGGTCAGTATTGGCCTCAACTCAGTCACGCTTGCTTGTCCAGTGACTGCAGACCCAGAGATGCCAGTTTTGGAGGAAAACCCAGTTAAAGAGGCTGAGCCAATTAAAGATGGGCCACTCACAGAGGGAGAGCCAAAGGAGGCAAAAAAGGAGGAGCCTGAAAGTGAGGAGATGTCTGTAAATGAACAGACAAAACCACCTTCAGAGCCCCCTGCCACCACTGTTTCTAGTTTTTCTGAAGAAGCTAAAGAAGAAGCAGAGGATAGGTTAAGCCCATTGCAAGATTTGCCAGCGAAAGTCACCTGTACTAAACCTTCAGCACTGCCTGGTAGTAAATACACCCTGAGGGCCAAACGCAAGATGATCTACGACAGCGAGGATGGAGAACACTCAGGTGCTACCCGTTATAAAAACCCAGCCTCAGTCAGAGACCGACTCAAGGACACAAATGTCTCCAGTGGGCAGGAAGTAAAATGCCAGAAACGGCGCAAGAAGGAACCCCCAATCATCATCAAATATATTATTATCAACAGGTTCAAAGGACAGAAAAACATGCTGGTGAAGATGTCCAAATTGAATGCAGAGGAGCAGTTGGTGATGCTAACGCCAGAAAAGCTAGAGCAATACAATAAACTGGCCCCTCTCAAGGATTTCTGGCCCAAGGTGCCAGAATCCACTGCTGTAAAGTTTCCCATCACTGAGCCAAAGGCCAAAAAACAGCCCAAAAGAAAGGCAAAGGTCAACTCCACAAATAAGAAAACAGTCTGCAACTCCTCCAAACCTAGGGTCAGACACTATGAAAAGGTCAAAAGGCTAAAAGGCAGCCAGAGAGCCCCAGTTGTACCGTCGCTTTTGCCCCCTCGGCCATGTTACTGTGAGCTAGCAGATGACCATGGCATTGAGTATACTGATGTCATGGTAGAGTTGGGTTACCTGTCTGATAGATCCCCGAGCCCTACAGACTTAACCCCCCCACGCTGTTGGTCCCCAAGTGACCCTCTTATGGACAGCAGGAGTTCAGAACAGCTGATAAATCCACTTAGTGATCCATGTCTTAGTTCTGCTTTTGACAAACCACGCACAGTGTCTTCAACCAAAGGAGCTCAGAGTAAGTGTCAAACTGCCAAATCTAAGAAATGTAATGACACTAAAAGAAAAGTAAGTAAGTCTGCTACTAAGCCTCTGGAGGAAGAGGAACCCAAAAAAGCAAAATCGAAACAAAGTTGTGGTGCTCGTCCAAGGCAGAGGAAGAAGGCTAAAGATATAGATGAAGGTAAACCCCACAATTCCACGACCACCACAAGACCAAGAAAGTCTCGTAAAAAGCAGGCCGAGGAACCCAAAAGCCATGACTCATGTAAAGACGGCTCCCAACTCCTTTTCACAGAGGATGAACTGCCTCCTTCTGAGAGTTCCTCTCAGGAGGTCCCTCCATTTCAGCAGCCAGTGTGCACAATTAGCTGTGGCCAAGGCAGTTCTCAGACTGCCTCTGTTTCTGACTTTGTAGCTAGGTCTATAGAACCAAAGGTTGAGGACTGTGAGACTTCCATCATGGAGGTCAACCAAAGCTTTTCAGCAGCGGCTCTGCTGAAGCACCAAGGCTGCCAGACCACTGTGGTAAAGGTAGAGGCTTCACAGGAGTGCACGGCACCTCCACCTCCTCTGGCTGTAAAACCCTTTCTGGAAGACAATAAAGAGGCCCAACTAGCAGCAGCCTCCCAACACTCAGGCCCTAAGAATGGGGAGATCCCCACTCTCTCTGAGACCCCCTCTGGCTTGGCTGTCCTCAAGCAGCTTCTCCAGAAGAAGCAGCAGGGACAGGCCCTTCCTTTACAAGTGGTCGGTACGAGCAGCCACTCCACTGCTATAGCTCAGGCTACAGCACTACTAGATCCCACAGCTAAACCAGCTAAATCCAGAAGGGCTCCCTCCACCACTCCTCGGAAACCCAGAGCCCCAAAGTCTACGACTCCCAAGGATAAAAAGCCCAGGGTCAGGAAAGGCAAAGCAAGCAACACTCAGCCAAATGTATCGGTGAAGCAGGAGGGCAACATGTCAGATGACTGCCCCATCTTCTTGTCAGACCCAGGCATGGACAGCTGCAACTTCATAGAGGACAGCTTGTCACCAGAGCTCCCACACAACTATAACTTTGACATAAATGCCATTGACCAGACAGAATTCTCCAGCCCATACAGCAGCAGTCAGTTTGTCCTGACTGATAAAAATTTACCGGTTAAGTTCCTGAGTGATGTCAACCAGGAAGCTGTATCTGCTCAGGCGCTGGGCTTTGAGAAGAAACTTGATAGGCTATTTGGTTCTGGGGAGGAGCTACAAAGAGGCTCTGACTGGCACAAAGCAAGGCCTGCTAGCCCTGACCTCTTTGACAGGCCCGAGAACGGGGAGTCTATATTTCTCGACTCTGAGAAACTCAAGAGCAGAGAGTGGGACTTCTCTTTAGGTAAAGCCCATACACTTAGCCCCTTTCAAGACTTTCACTGTGAGAGAAAAGAGCTGCTCTTTTCCATCTTCGAACCTGTCCTACCTTTGCCCTTAAGTTCTGCGTCATTTGTTGACCATGATGGCTCGCCAACAGGAGAGCTTTTGGATGGCATTGATGGACTATCATCCACCACACCCAGTAGCTCCCCACGCTCCATCAGCTCACTATCACAAGTGAGAGCAAGCCAGCTGCTTCGGGGGGCAGGAGGTGGAGCCCACATTCTCAAGCCCCTCATGTCCCCTCCAAGCCGGGAGGAGATCCTCATCACTCTTCTGGACCTGGAGATGTCAGAGGCCACCTTCCAGGAGCCCTTCTGCAGTAACCCTTCTGATGCACCAGGAAAACCAATGTAAGACTTAATGTACCAGCAGCACAAGTATAAGTAATAATTACTTTTAAACTGTGTGTTCATGCTTTCCACAAGACATGGAGGCTAACTAATACATCAGCATGGCTGATATTATTGCTCAGTTTTTTCACACAGATATATTGTCACATATATTTGAGCAAATAAGTAAGTTGTTACTTAAAGATAGTCTGGAGTTTATGACCACTAGCGTGTGTGTGTGCTACAGAGAAATGAAGCATTGTGTAAACAAAAGCAGTAAAGAAGACTGCAAGCTAGGAAGCATGGATGTAAACGATGCAAATTCAAAATATTTCAGAAATCTGTCTTGTAAATGTTTTATGAGGAAGGAAATGCATTCAACATCTTTGTTAGACTTCAAGGATACACACAGTGTGCCTAAGTGAGAAACAATGAATGTCCACTAGAGAGCGCTGATGTAAAATGTCATGCACAGTAGATATCTGGTCACAATTCTTAACTAACCGAATTTATGGGATTTGTGGGAAGTCGATTAATCACACTCATCTGTCTTTTGTGTAGGGAGGTCGGTGGCCGTAAGTTAATGGTGGGTACCAGACTGGCAAAGGAGCTAGCAGAGTTCAGTGGGGAACTGTCTTTGGAGGGCCTTCATTTCTGGAAGACAGCCTTCTCAGCCATGACACATCCTGCCACCACTATTACCTCATCTTCCCAAGCCCAGGGAGCTGAGGTCTCAGAGGGAAATAAAGAGCAGGCCGAGCTTGACCCATCCTCAGCCAGTGACAAGAAGGTCATCCTTCTGCCCTGCAAAAACCCACCAAGCCGAGAGCGTGTGCAGCTGTGGCTGGAAGCCAGAAAACAGTATGAGAGTTTACAAAAAGGGAGAAGAGACACAGGGTTGCTGAAGAAAGGGGTTGGGCAGAATGTGGAGGGGAACCCAGAGACAACTGAGCAGCCCGCTGCTTTCCATTGTCCAGCTGTGAAGATTGAGCTGTGCGAGAGACTCGGGAGTATCAGGACCCAAAGGAAAAAGAAACGCAACCTGTCCCTAATCATATCTCCCATGCAGAGTACAGGCTCTCAATGCAAATCTACAGAGGTGAGTCCAGTTTCAGATGAAGATGGTGGGGATTTTGAGCAGGAGGGCGGAGAAAAAGATGATGATGATGATGATAAAGCCACCTCTCCAGAGTCCCCAGAGCTGCCTCCCTGGCAGCAGTCCTGTCAGGCCAGCCCTTCGGGGCCAGACCGGCTCAGTGAAAGCAGGCCGAGTGAAAACTCTCCAGAACCACTGTCATCACGGCTCTCTAACTCTCTGGAGAGACTAGGGGAGACTCTTAGTCCCTCACTTCTCCATTTTAGTAACAAGAAAGAGGGGAGGACTAGTCCCATCCTCCTTCACAGTACCCCCTATTTAAGGAGGCGGCGGAGAAGCAAGGAAGATCTGGAGCCAGTGTGCAGCACTCCTATATCTGAGGGTACGACACCAGCAGTTTCATTCTGCCTGTAATCTGTAGTATGTATTATCAGCTACTAACAGCTGTACAGTTGAGGAGTTTCAGGATTAAGAATTTATCATAGCTGACCAATTCTTTGAAATATTTCTAACTCGTGTACAGTAAATCATCTGCATGCAGTCCTACTATTAATATAAATTTTTACTTAACTCGTCCCTGCTCCTCCTGTTCTTGTTCCTCCTGCAGAGGACCCTGTTTCTCAAAGGCTCCAGCAGCGGAGGAGAAGCCAAGCAGACCCACTGAGAAGAGTGTTACTGACCACACAGATGAAGGTCAGTCCACAATGGTTGCTTTTTTTTCAACCGCTCTCCACATCAAAGACCATCCTGGTTAGGGAAACAGCTTTAGAATAGCAGTGCAGAGCTGTGCATTGATAGTGTTGTATGTACTTAATATTATTCCTCCAGCTTGTTGATCAGAATAGTCAGCCTCTCTTCCACTTTATTGATTAGAATTGAGCTTTGAATGTTTCTGCTGTTCATTCATTGTGCCTGTGTACACTGTCTTTTGATGTTTCTCATGTGCTCTTTGTCTTCCACAGAACCAGTTTGCTGCTTTGAATGTGCCAAAGAAAGAGACCTCTCAGATTGAAGGGCCCAGTATAGCCAACTCTTATGGCTTCAAAATCAGCATGCAGAACCTGCAGGATGCCAAAGCTCTGCATGAGGTGAGTTGCAGCATTTCTCCAGACTATGTCTGTTTTTGCACTTTAGGAAGGACGACAGCTTATATCAGTCCAATATTTAATATTGGAGTTGCATAGCATTTTATTCGGTATTCTTATTGAGTCAGAGTCCGCAAAACAGCTAGCAAGGAAGTATGTATGTCAATTAACTCAGCACTCAGCAGAGACTCTGGTTCCCTCTCTTCTTTTTTCCTCTCTCCTCTCTGTAACATTACATTCATGAAGTAAAGTACATTTCGCCTCCAGCTCCAGTCAGCAGTCAACATTACAGAACTTAAAAGGGTTGCTGCTGCAGTCAGGTTGATAAACAGGAGTGAAGTTAAATCTATGTTTTAATCCCAAAAGTTAAGAAGTAATCTCTGAGCTCTCCTCCCGTCGATACATGGCTCCAGATCAAAGCTGAATCCAATGCGACTGGTATGGTCGTCCCCATACAAAACTCAGCAAAGCCCCTTCGCTTTTCATTCGTGCCTGTCGTGCCGTGCAGCTCGAATAGACCTGAATGAGCATCTGTTCTATATCCATGCCCATCTTCACATTGACTTTGGATGTAATCTTAAAAAAAACCTTAGCTTTCTATGGAAACACACCATTAGAGTATTGCTCAATCTAATTAGGTTCAGAATGTAATATTTGCAAGTCCCTGAAGTTATAATTAATGAACTGTTTAATTGTTTGAAAATAGAGCTCAAAGAAATGCTGATCCATCTCATGCACATAGTCATCATTGTCCAATTAAGAAATCAGTGTGGTATAGAAGTTCTCATGCCATGACAAAAACAATCATTGTGAAGGGGTGCCATGGTTTAAACATTTTGGGAACTAGAGTTTAGAGACTCTGATGGTCTGTCCACTCACACTGGCAGAGTCGCTATTCAGCCAAACTTGGAATGAATGCATCAGTAAAATTGCAATCTTTAGCAAGGGGTGAAATATTCAAGGCCATGGGACTCTGGCAACATTACTGCAACTAACAAATGGTCAGATTAAAGAGAATTGCAGGAAAAATAAATGTAGTTTTGATTTTGTAGAAAGCACCCCGATGTGCTAAAAATTAGCTTTCAGCCTTCTTTGCTTTCTTAGTAAACAGACACCATTACCACAAACCTACCTCCAACGATGAAGCCTTCAGACACATTATTGTTTTTTTCTGCCCCTCAGGTCCAGTACCTAACACTGATGGGCATGGATCTCCATGCAAGAACCCGACGTGACCTCGAGCCTGACCCCGAGTTTGATCCCATATGTGCCTTATTCTACTGCCTCAGTTCTGATGCTCCCTTGCCAGAAGTAGACAGTACCCAGCTGACGGGTGCCATTGTGGTGGACAAAGACCATCAAAGTTGTGACAGAGGTAAAAAGTAATTTCATCATCGCCCCTCTGAACAGGAGGATATTTGTTATTATGTAACATTATACAGCAAAGTGTTTGTAGGCAGCATTGATCAGAAATGAATCTGTTGAAATGCCCTCAGCAGGTGTCAGAGGAACAGCACCCCTGCTGGTCAGGTCGGGCGTCTCTGGGCTGCAGGTGACATATGCCACTGATGAGAAGGTGCTGTTTCAGGAGCTGATCACCATCATGAGGAGGTGCGTGTGTAGCCAAGCAGGTGTTAGCACTGCTCTGTTTGAATGAACAGTAAGCAAGCGGGTGTCCACTACTTTGCTTACAGCAAATATGCAACAGTGGTGGTGAAGCATTACTCAAGTTCAAGCCTGACTGGATGAAAGCTTGTGATAAAATGACCCCACTTCTCACTTGATTTATTACCTCACTGAACAGTTTCCTAAACCATAAACCATAGACCATAAACCTAATGAGTTTATGGTCATAATCAACAGTTTTAAGTCTTCTTCACGCAGCATGTTGCTCATTTCATGAATTATGGTCCCATTTAGAGTAAAATGGACAATAAAACAGGGTATGCTTTAGACTGTTGATACTGTGTGACTGACAAGTAGCTACCACAGCATGTCCTCAGGTTCTCAGTCAGGTCCAGTCAGGACATCCTCCCCAGCTCCACACTGCCTAACTCAAGGCTTCCAAACTGTAGTTGCTGGCTCCTACCAGGAGTTATTCTAAATCCTATAGTCAAGAGCTTTTCTGAAGCAGAATTTTGAGTTGAATGTACTTGATCTCTACACTTGAAAAAAAAAAAAAAGACAATGGCCACAACTTGACAGACAATAATATGATTTTCAAAACAATATTTTTGTATGGAATGCTAACCTGAAAATAAACTCTTGGTCCTAACATGTCCTGGTGTTCTGTCAGGTTTGACCCGGACATCCTGGTCGGGTATGAGGTGCAGATGCATTCCTGGGGCTACCTCCTCCAGCGGGCTGCAGTGCTCGGAGTGGACCTGTGTCAGCAGATGTCACGAGTGCCAGGTAGGCTGACTGTCACCACAGCTGGGCAGCCTGCTCCTCTAACACTGTAGGCAGGTTTAGAAATGCATATGGCCAAGTGTAAGTACAACAAATACAGCACCTAACTTACCTGTTTATATCTAGTAGTTTTCTATGAGAAGAAGTTGTTTGCTGAGTTTCCCTTAAAGTACAGCTAAAAACAGCAGAGATCAATCTGCCATGTTCCACATAGTAAAGCACAGCTGGAGTTAAGATGTCACTTTTTAAGAGAGGCTGTGCCATACCAGGCCAAACCTGTATATTGACACTGGCGCTTATTAAAATGGTAGCTACATATAGCACATATGCAGGATTTAGCAAAAGTAATTACTAGTCAGTAATGGTATCTGACAGACTGAGTTCGGCTGCTGAAAGTCGGACTGGAGGTGTGTGAGTGTGCTTTGATTTTCTTCTGTGGAAAGTGTTTGTTTTTCAGCAGTCTGTATTCCATTGTGAAGGAAATCATTAAATCCAGGTCGAGAGAAAGTAACTCTGTGTGTGTGTGTGTGTGTGTGGTGTGTGTGTGTGAGTGAGTGAGTGTACGTGTATGTGTACTGTAGGCATTGTAAGTACAAACATGTGTGGCCCAGTTTCCTGTGTTTATACATGTGCACGATAGCGCAGATGTGTTGAAACAGCACAGCGTTTGTGTAAATCTGTGTGTTTGGGTGTTACCCTCTATCTGTGTATATGTGTGTGTGTGCGTGTGTGTGTGTGTGTGTGTGTGTGTGTGTGTGGTAGCTGAATGCAGAGCCTCTGGCGGCTCCCCTCCTCCTCTGTAATTGGCTGTCTGTCTGGCTCTGTGCGTGTCCTCAGGTGACTCCAAAGAGAACCGCTTCGCCGCAGACAGGGATGAGTATGGAGCCGACACCATGACTGAGATCAACATCATCGGACGCATCACCCTCAACCTGTGGAGGGTGATGAAGACTGAGGCAGGTGTCCCAGCATGACCCCCCACCCCCCGAAAGTCATAGTTTCGGGGGGTGTTAAAATAGTTAAAATAGTCATTTTAATAACGAATAAAATCTTTGCATTGCAGATAAACTAAAATTATTTGTAACTTGTTTCACATTCCCTCTTCCTCCACGTATCCATTGAGGTTTTTGGTTGTAGGTTGGCATTCTCTACTGCTGCCTGTGTGCTGCCAGCTGTTTCTTCAGCTTTAGGCTGTGAGCTCAGTTGCTTTTTGATGAAACATGCTATTTTTTTCTCCCAGAACACACATTGAATCCCTTGGTCACAGGCTCCCAGGAGTGGCCAGTAGTTAAATACTTGCCAAATGTTGTTGGATGATTAAAGAGAATCCCAGTTTCAGGGACATTTAAAGAACCTTCTTTGGCATTTTCTCATAAAAAACTTCCCTGCTGGGGGCTTGGACCCCTTAAAGGGTCATAAAAATGAATTAAAGGATATAAAAAAACATATATTTCTGTTGCACAAAACTATGTTTATTTTTTTAAAACTGTTGCTTATTTCTTGTGAAATACTGGATACTGTCACAGTCCAAAACAGAAAAACCACTGAACTGCACAACTCATGTCCACACAAAGCCATAACCTGTGATTAGCAATCATGAGTAGATATTTCATTTTCAGTGGTCACAAGCCAAAAACATGACTGTTACAACAGATTCAGTGTTATATTTGAGACAGTCAGGGCGTTGTACAAATTGAAACTGTTTAAAAGTCGTGGAGGAGCCTCCTCAAGGAAATGGTCCAACACATTTTTCCATTTTTACCTCCAGGTGACGTTGAACAACTACACTTTTGAGAACGTGGCCTTCCATGTACTCCACCAGCGCTTCCCCGTGTACAGCCCCCGCACGCTGTCCGACTGGTTTGACCACAACACCAACCTCTACAGGTTTGTGCCAAGACCAAACACACATCATCACTATCAAGAAATGTGCACACAGAATATTTTATATTGTTTTTTCTTGTTTTGTTTTTTGGACATAAAAGCTACACAGCAAATTCTCTGTCTATTTTTATTTGAATCAGCTGGATCTGTGGCTTGGCCAGTACTTGGAATCTGTTTTCCCTCTATGAATAAAAACAGATGTGAATGAACACTAAAGCAATTTCCTTTGGAGCAAATATTAAAGAAGCACTTCAGTGCTGTGAAGATGGTCCTGTATAAAAGTGTCAAATATCTTTTTAAATCAATTGTTGCTACATGAGCAGAGAAAACAGAGAAAAGGGGCTGTGGTGCTCCTTTTGATCAAAAGGTAGAAAACCTACAACAACCAGAATGCACTGCTCCGCTCTGGACCAATAAACTCTCTGCTGATGGTGACGTACTGCGAGCTGGGCGGAGCTTGGTTCTGGCTCGTCGTCAGTTACACACAGCATGTTTTCCATGTGAACGGTCACTAAAGTGAGTCTGTGAGAACATTTGAGGAGAGAAACAGACCATGGACAGGATGCTGCTTCACATCTGTGATCTGGAGCTTCTTCAGCCTCTGTTTTCACTCTACAGGAACATTATGGAGGAACAGGAACAGTCTCCATCGCAGCTCAACAGTCACTCACATATGTTACTGACAACATCTGAGGCAGAAACAGGCAGTGTACTGACAGAATCTGGGTCCATAGTTTATCAGTACAAGTTCAGTCAGTTTGATGAGAGTTTGGTGAGATGGCCTCACTCAGTCGGAGAGAGGGAGTGGTGGCTCTCTCTCTCTCTGTGTGTGGGGCTCTGGGTGAAGGCAGAATGGAGAGAAGGTCACCATTGTTCAGTTGCATACACTATCAATATTGTATTGATAGTTACAATGCTGATTGAAAATCGTCAAAGTTCCCCTTTAATGCAAACATACATTAATAAAGTCACTGGATCAGCAGAGGTCTGAGGGCCTGCAACTCTTTTTAAGTTTTCATATGGTGTGTGTGTGTGTGTGTGTGTGTGTGTGTGTGTGTGTGTGTGTGTGTGTGTGAATGTATGTGTTAGGTGGAAGATGGTGGACCACTATGTGAGCCGTGTGCGCGGCACCATGCAGCTTCTCCAGCAGCATGACATTATCGGCAGAACCAGCGAGCTGGCCAGAGTTTTTGGGATTCAGTTCTTTCACGTTCTGACCCGAGGATCACAGGTACCAACACAAACAGGCAATTCCTTAAATTTTCACCTAGCGCCATCATCAGGTCAACATTTTTTGTTTTGTAGGCTATCTTAAAATCTTTCCTGCCTGTGGCCATCAAACTGTTCAATTCCCGAGTGTCAGACACAAAGTTTTTCAACTTTGTGTCTGACATAACCTCATAACATAACCTCCTTGGCTCATGTTCTTCCTTTTTGTCCCGACAGTACCGCGTTGAGTCTATGATGCTACGTGTGGCCAAGCCGTTGAACTACATTCCTGTGACACCCAGCATTCAGCAGCGAGCCCAGCAGAGGGCGCCGCAGTGCCTTCCTCTGGTGATGGAGCCTGAGTCGCGCTTCTACAGTAACTCAGTGATTGTACTGGACTTTCAGTCACTCTACCCCTCCATTGTCATCGCATACAACTACTGCTACTCCACCTGCCTCGGCCACGTGGACAGCCAGGGAACGTAAGGACATGACAGGCCCACACACCTACAGCGTGTACTCCAGCTTGCCTAGCTTGCATGCCTGCCAGGAAAGTGTCCTTCTAGCGCTGCCTTCTTCCCCTCATTATTTTTAATGAAACAGACACGCAGAGAGCTCTGCATGTTGTTCACAGCTCAGACCAGTCAGCCCGGCAAGTTAGGATACAGTTTACAGTTTTTTTCACTGGGATTACTGTAGTTGCATAGCAACAGCAGGAGCCATGAACACTACTTTTCAACGTGCATATGTCTACTACTCCAAGGTAAAAGAAAAAAACAGTAGTGGCTTCATGGTCTTCATTCTCAGCAGAGTAGAGAGAGGAAATTAGCCGGGGATGGGTGGAAATTTCAGAATATCCAAAATGACTGCAGTCCCTCAGATTCACTACAGGTTTCTTTTCCAGTACTTGTGTTTAATTTATTACCATTTTATATAATAAAGTTACTTTACAGTTATGAATTATCTTTTTAATGGGCAGCCACAAAAAATCCAACCTTATGAATTCTCCAAATCCATGATTCCAATACATTTTTGATTTAGACTTTATCCTGTTGGCTCTTTGCAGGTTAGGGTTAGACAAGTTCAAATAATATTAACCAAAAAAAAGATTCCAGAGTTCAATGACTCAACAATAAACAACAAAAGATAGAAATTCAAAAGTTTGTTTTTCTTCCTTTGGACAAGCGCAGGTCAGCACATCTGGGAGGAGGGTATCACCAATACCAAAGGCAGTATTAGAATTTGATGATTGAGACTGAAGGCTAATTATGATCAGTATTTAATTTAGAATTAAATCATGAAGGTCTTAATCAGTTGGGCCAAACAGGACATGTGACCCTTTAAAATAAAGCAGGATCTACTTGTGACCACTCGTCACAGGCTGCAGATATCTACCAAAGAGGGATTTCCCCTCTAATCCTGTCCCATTGTTTCCTTGGAATAGTAAAATAGTAAACTAGATGGTTAACAAAAAAAATATTTGTTTTGATGTAGACCAATGTTTTTTCTTTTCTGTCCAAGTAATCTTGTGGGGCCCCTCAGAGGAGTCCCAGCCCCCAGATGGGGAATCACAAGACTAAAAAAATCAATTGATGAGTTGAAACAATAAGGAGATTAATCAATTTATAATACATGTGCCTGATTAAATTTGACTCAATTTACTATTAAAGATGATGAGAATGTCTTTCTTGAATGACGTTGACACGTGTGTCCCTGGTTCAGGCCTGATGAGTTCAAGTTTGGCTGCACCTCCCTGCGGGTTCCTCCAGAGCTCCTCTACCAGCTCCGCAATGACATCACCGTGTCACCCAACGGCATTGCCTTTGTCAAGGTAAAGCACCCTCTGATGAGATCTCACCTAGCACTTAACATTGTCCTGGAGTCTTCCAGCGGTGCAGCTTTATTAAGGTTCATCAGCTGCATGTCTGTAGAACACCCACTTCATGCTCTACTTCCCTCCATTCATTCTTTTCATTCATTCACGCATTGCTCCACACTCCCTGGCTCCTGTCCCACAGGCTTGTTACATAACACACACACACACACACACACACACACAGGCACACACACACACACACACACGTGGTCAGTGTACAGTGAACAATGATGTGTAATGAGGTTTTTAGAAGGCACAGATGGAAGTAAGTTTTGGTAACAACTGGCCTGATATTGCTGGAGCTGGATGCTAGTTTTATTTGAGGACAACTCTTATCTGTACTACATACTCCCTGTATACAGTATGTATTATATGTTTAACTTGACAGTGCACTGTTCTGCAGGAAATGATGAAACCATTGTGACACTGGACATCAATCTTAGTTGTTCTCTGTTGTCTTTTTATAGAACTGCTGCACTTGCTTAGCTGTATCGTCACTCGTACACTCGCTGAGACCTTTGTTGTTTGTGTGCAGTCCTCAGTGCGTAAAGGGGTCCTGCCCAGCATGCTGGAGGAAATCCTCAACACGCGGATCATGGTGAAGCAGTCGATGAAGAGCTACAAGCAGGACAAGGCCCTGATGAGGCTGCTGGACGCCCGACAGCTCGGACTTAAGCTCATTGCCAACGTCACCTTTGGCTACGCCGCCGCCAACTACTCTGGACGCATGCCCAATGTGGAGGTAAGGCTCATCAAAGGTTATAATCAGCCACCGCACTAGCCTATGAGGTGGAGGAAGGCCCACACAGTCCCCAGTCCAACAAGTTCTACCATTCATGGACTTAGAATATTCAGCAGAAAAACAGAGAGACAGACAAAGCAGATTTGTGTTTGTTAAGTTTTCAAATTCCAAGTGTCACCATATTTAAAGCCATCTGTGGCTCTTTGGGAGAAGTGGAACGGATACAACACCACATATTTTCATGGGGAATATTTCATTTGTAGAATTCATGCAAATCTCAAATGATCTGGATTGTGTTTTCCTGGGGAGATAAATGTTCATTTAATCCATGTTCTGCAGACATTTCTCCAATATTTCTCAAACCTTGTATGTCAGTGTTTGTTCATTAACATCTCACCTGTGGTTTCCAGGTTGGCGACAGCATCGTTCACAAAGCCAGAGAGACCCTGGAGAGAGCCATCAAGCTGGTCAATGACACTAAGAAATGGGGAGCGCGTGTTGTGTACGGGGACACCGACAGGTAATCCACACACTGGGCTGGAATAATGCTGCTGTTGCCTGGTTCAGTGTAAACTGGTCTTGGCTGGGGCATTATTGCAGGATCTCTATGTAAAAAGGACGACTGTTCCATCATAAAGGTCTTATCCAAAGTTTAAAGCAACTACTGACACACTGATGACTCCTATTCGCCATGTCTTACCCTGTGTTAACAGTGCTAGCAGCTCTGTTGATGTGTCATTATATTGTGATGATGAGAGCCTTACTGCCTCCTCATGGAGCACATATTTCAATTTGACAACAGGCTCAAAGGCACTCATTAATTCTCTGTATCAGAAGGGCTAAAAGCTTCTGTATTTGGAGCAGTGATTTTGAGTGTTTTGGTCCGGTAGTTTTTTCAATAAGAACTGTGAAGTTTTAAACTGCAGGAATCAATTAATTACTCAATAATTAATTAATCAATACATGACACCAGCAGGAAAACCAAAAAGATCTGTGTTTGTATGTATGAAGTGTCTCACATTGAAATCAGTCCAGAAATTCACATATTCTGCTGCAGCTAACACACTTGTATGTGTCCACACAGCCAGGTTGCTGCTGCAGTGCTGCTACTGCCAGCCATATATTTCTACATGGACTTGGCCTTTGTGATAATTATTAATAAAGTTTTTTATTTTCCTTTCGCTTCACTGAAAAAAGAGAGCGAGAGAGCAGGAGAGAGAGAAAAGACCGTAAAAAACTTCCCTCCACCTGTTGTATGTATTCTCTTCATGTCTGTGAAATATCCCACAGATACAGACATGAAAACTATAGTGAAACGCTGCTATGATGTTGACATGGCTGTCCATAGATTATTCTCAGCTCTATTTTTGCAGAGAACCAGGCTTTTGTCACATAAAAAAATGAGACTCTCTGGACAAAGTGCTGCTGCAGCCTTGCGTGAGCTGCTCATGCCGGCTGTGTGTCTGCTCTAACCTGTTTACATAGACAATGAAATGAAAAGCCAGACGTTCCTACACACACACGCCTACACAGGATGCATTCAGGCACAGCACGGCCGATTCCAGAATGGGATTCTGACATGTTTGATGAAGACAGACCCTCTCAGCTGAGGTTTTTTTCTTGTTAGTTTGTTGCCTTGCTTTTGAAGACCAACAGTAAAGCGATGGCAGTAGGTGAGGTGCAGAGAGATGTGGCAGCACATGGTCAGCATATATCTCTGTGTGTGTTGCAGCATGTTTGTTCTGCTGAAGGGAGCCACCAAAGAGCAGGCGTTCAAGATCGGCAATGAGATCGCAGAGGCAGTGACTGCAACCAACCCCAAGCCAGTCAAGCTCAAGTTTGAGAAGGTAGTGCACGCTCACACACACACACACTTTGATTTGGATTTGTGTAGCTTCATCTGCACATTTAGACACACTTAGAGGTGATCATTGATTTGTATGTGTGTTCATGCTCCTAGGTGTACCTGCCCTGCGTGCTTCAGACAAAGAAGCGCTACGTGGGCTACATGTACGAGAGCCTTGACCAAAAGGAGCCTGTGTTTGACGCCAAAGGGATCGAGACGGTGCGCCGCGATGGCTGCCCTGCTGTTTCCAAGGTAACAGGCAAACCAACCCACTTCCTCCCTTCCCCGTTTCACTGTGCTGTACACCAATCACAGCCACGCCATCTCTGTTCCCTCTGTCGTTCACTCAGACTGTTCACATGTGTCAGTCAGGAGAAGGGCTGCTTTAATGTCTAGACACTGAGATGTCCAGTGTTCATTCTGCCATTTCAGCTGAGTCACCAAGTCATATTTAAATATCATGGACTCAAACAGCTGATTTTGTTACATTTCATGGAAATTCTGTATTATCTAAACCACTTTGTCTCTCTGTAATACTGTATTCTTTCTTCATTCTCTCATGTTTGTGTCCTCTCATCTGTCATGTGATTAACTTCAGATCCTGGAGCGTTCCATTAAGCTGCTGTTTGAGACTCGGGACATCAGCCAGGTGAAGCAGTTCGTGCAGCGGCAGTGTGTGAAGGTTCTGGACGGCCGGGCCAGCATGCAGGACCTCACCTTCGCCAAGGAGTACCGGGGCAGTGGCTCGTACCGGCCCGGAGCCTGTGTGCCTGCCTTGGAGCTCACCAGGTGTGTGTGCGTGCGCGCATATGTCAACACATTGTCAGTGGGCATTGGCAGAATAGCCACATGCAGAGAAACACCACATAAGACAGAGGAAATCCTTAGTTTCACCTGGATGAATATGTTTGACTGTTGACTGTGTGTGTGTGTGTGTGTGTGTGTGTGTGTGTGTGTGTGTGTGTGTGTGTGTGTGTGTGTGTTTTTGGTGAGCGGCAGAGTGAGAAAGAGCATGCTGTCAACAGTTACAGTAGTCAGTGTGAATCCAATTACTCCTTCCCAACAGTACTCATTGTCTGGCTGCACTAGCCTGCATGTACAGTACAGGAGTCTGTTGCTAGGCAACCCATCTTTTAATGGGAGAAAAAAAAATATTTCAGAGAAAAACATTCAGCCTCATTCATGAGCACTGTTACAGTTGATGTGGTGTGTTTATCAGGTTGGCTGGTTCTTGGTTTTGCTGAATTGACACACTGAATTGTGTTTGAAGTGAATTATTTGATATTTACAGTAGAAGAGCTGCATTAGAGCACAGGTCCAACGAACAGCTCTGAGGTCCCACAGTTCTGATCTGGCTCATCAGGTTCTTTGTGCTTTCTTTGGTCTCAGGCGTATGATGGCGTACGACCGTCGCCTGGAGCCACGAGTGGGTGAGCGGGTCCCCTATGTGATTGTGTACGGGATCCCCGGCGTGCCCCTCATCCAGCTGGTGCGTCGGCCCATGGAGGTGCTGCAGGACCCCGGCCTCCGTCTCAATGCCACCTACTACATCACCAAGCAGATCCTGCCGCCACTGGCCCGAATGTTCCAACTGATTGGAGTGGATGTGTTCAGCTGGTACCAGGAGCTGCCCAGGGTGAGACAGTTTACATTTCATGTCAGGAAATGTGCAGCCATTAAGATTGTAATGTTACCTCTGCAATTTAGAAGCAACGCAGATATGAGATAATGATTGAAGTGTTATATAACCCACATGAAAATGATCAGTATAAAAGAAAAAAGCAAGAGGAGCGTAATAAAGACACACGATAAAATCTGAATGTGAATGGGCTTGAGTTTGGAGAATTAATTACAAATTAACAACCAACTTTATTTGATTGACAAGTGACTGATGAGCAGACTGTGTAACACAACAGAAAGACAGACTGGTCTGTTGCTTCCCTTCCTATCAAAATAAAACCAGGCTTTGAGAAGACACTCAGTGTTGTTGGTGGAGAGAGAACAAAGGATGAAGAGAAACACTCTCTCTGCTTCCTGCTGAGGATCGAATGAGACTCATCAAACTGCAGCGCTGCTGCCTCAGTCTTTGTGTCCACACTCAAGTCAGCTTCTACTCTGACAGAGCACTCATGCCACCTGCTGGTAGAGCTGAAGCACAGTTGATCAAAATGATCAGTGTGTGTATAATTGAATCCAACTTTTAGTCATAAAGCTTTTCTAGATAATCCTGATGATGCTATTGGACAATAACATTTCATTCAAACATTTGAAGACGTTTCATGTAGAATTCCTGTCTCTCTGCTCAGATCCAGAAGGCGTCCTGCTCCTCTGCGGTGGGTGGAGAGGAAGTGGGGAGGAAAGGAACCATTTCCCAGTACTTCACCACGCTTCATTGCCCCGTGTGTGACGAGCTGACCCAGCTGGGCGTGTGCTCACGGTGCCGCGCTGAGCCCCAGCAAGTCGCAGTTACACTCTACCAGGACATGAGACAATGGGAGAGACAGCAGGACCAGCTGCTGAAGGTGAGAGACAGTGGTGAGGAGGAGGACGAGTGGACAAAAAAGCTCAAAATGATTACCTTAAGAGGACATCTCCTCGTTCCTTCTGTAAAAATCCAGAATCTGTGAATGTACAAATATATTTTATTTCAAAAGTTCTGGACTAGGGCTGAATCGATTTTAAATCCAAATCCCGATTTGAAACAACGCGATTAGCAAATCGCAGAGGCTGCAATTAATTTTGCTGTGGGATGCGCATCTGACCCACATTTTAACTTGTGTGTCAATGGTTTTACAAATTCATGTCGTCTTCCTAGTGTGAGTCATGCTCACCAATCAGACGTGGCAGAAGGCAACTGCGTATACACCTAGCAACAACAAAAGCTCATGAAACCCAAGTAAAACTTTGGATTTGTGGTGCGGAAAAAGCAACCTCGGAAGATTTAGTAACAAAGAAAGGCGGAACTTCCGTGATATGGAATTTTCTTATTGGAATTTTTTATTTATTGTTCATTATTACTTTTTTAAACTTGATTGCAGAATGTGCAATATGTAGATGCTGCTCCTGAGCTGCCTGACGCATTACAGTGTCAAATCATTGTTTACAGAAATTATTCTCTCGTTGGAATTTCTTTATTTGTATTATAATTACTTTATAATTATTTATAAAATATATAATTGGGGGTTTGATTGTTATATGTTCCATGGCAATTGAAAAAAAATAATAAACACTTGTTGGCAGCAGTTCATATCTTTAAGTTTTCGTCTTTTCACTAGAATATAACAACACAGTAAATATTGAACTGAAGCTTGACTTAAAAATCACAAATTGAATCGTAATCGCAATGTCGGTCAGAAAAATCGCAATTAGATTTTTTTTCCCAATTTTTTCCAACCTCAGTGTTAATGACCTCCAAGTTTCCACATCACACTTATAAGTTGCATGAATTTAGGGCTGCACAATTAATTTAAATATTATCGAAATAGCAACATGGCCAAGTGCAAGCTGCAGTTTTTTGATAAAGGTAAAAAAAAAGGTTTTAATAGTTTTTTCAAGAAAAATTAAAATTGATGCAAGAAATTTCCCATATTCGCACTAATCATGGATCATATTGCAATCGTTTTATCAGTCATCGCAATATGATATTTTTTTTCACCCAATATTGTGCAGCCGTACATGATTGGCTTTCAATAGCTGTGATGTCATAAAATCATCAAGTACATCCAGATGTTCGGTGAGGTGAGCGCAGACAAATGTTTCTCCATTAGCAGATAGATGTGAGCACACATCTGTACATACATCAAATGACAATGAGCAAAATACATTATTAAGTGGAATGGGGGTTAATGTGTTGAATTTAATTTAATTCGATTTAACAAAGAACTGTGTTCCAGTCATGTATGTTACGGCAGACAGACGGATTTACACACACTGGCTTCTGGGTCATTCCATGTCAACTCACCCAAAATCCAGAACTTTTCCCTGTTCGTGTCATGGATGTTCTCGAAAAAATGAATGATGAAACTTCTATTAAAATCATGGGACCTTGTAAAATCCTATAGCTAAATTTGTCCTGAACATCCCAGAAACCCTAAGGAAGCTTGGCAACGTATTCATTTAAATAGTTGTTGCTGAATGGTTACAGTAATCAAATTAAAAACTACTTCATCATTTTCTCCACTAGTTTTCACTTTTTTGGAACCAAACTTGGATTCTGTGTAGTATTAATGTAGTTCTGTCACATCTAGAAGTTATTTGGTCCTGCATAAAAAAACCCACAGATCTTATTAAATATAGCTTCAGAGTTGAAAAACACACTTTTGGGGGTTATTTTGACTGTAGAAGGATTATTTTTATTTCCTTGAAACTTTAGTATGTGAAACTGTTGATATTCAGTGCATACCGTACATACATATATATATACATATACATATATATATATATATATATATATATATATATATATATATATATATATATATATGTATGTATAATACATACACATACACACACATATATATATATATATATATATATATATATATATATATATATATATATATACGTATATATATATATATGTATATATATATATACACACACTGTTCTGTGCATCTGGACAAAAAATTTATCTTAGTTCCTCAGCTCAATACACATACAGTACATGCAATGAATATCAACACTTTCACATACTAAAGTTTCAAGGAAATTAAAATAATCCTTCTTGGGAAAATCTACAGTCCAAATTACCCCTTAAAGTGTGTTCCTCAGCTCTGAAGCTTTATTTAACAAAATCTGTGGCACTGAATTTTCAGCCAAATAAGCGATTGGTAAGGTTCAGACTACACATACACAGAATCACTTAAATGCTGAAATTTAGTTCAAAGGGCCAAACTTAAAAAATGTATTACTAAAAAAGTATTTGGAGTACAGCTGTAGGAGTTTACCAGGTTATTAGAAGTTTCAACATCTTTTATTTTTTTTCAAGAAAATCCATTTTTTGAGGAAAAGCGTATCTGAAGCCTTTTTAAACATAGGCCAAGTATACTGTGCACCAGGTCCCAAAATTATTTGATCTTTAAAATCACCTACTAATATCAAGATTGGGAGAGTGGCTTTTAAATGTAGTGGAACAGTATACAGAATCAAGCAAGGTTGGACTCACTGATCTCTTTAAGGTTAAAGGCTTTCTTGGACGGCTTGGAGCAGTGTATGTGTTCTTTTAACTTTTTATATTATGTATTATATGTGTATTACATATTTTATATCTATCTACAGTTAAATATTCAGTAACCCTTTTTGTTAATACCATGTTTTAAAGACGATCCCAGTAAAATCATGCCATTAAAATCCAAATAAATGATCATCTTGAATTATTGCACAGCCCTGTATGCAAGAATTTACAGTAAAAATGTACATTTTGCAAATACTACCTGTAAAACTTTTGCCTGCTACTTTTCTCCTAACTATAATGTGGAGACTCGAGGAGTTAAATTGAGGAGTTTCTCAGGGAGAACTCAGAAAGAAGCTTCCTGATATGAAGCCATGCTGGTCAGAGCTTCTCCTCCTGTCTGTCAGGGCCCACAGAGTGAGATAACTGAAAGCATAGTGTTTATCCACAGTCACTGGCTGGCCATGTTTGGGAATCATTTCCTCATTCTTGCAACGATTGTTTCCTTGTTCATACCAACCCTTCACCCAGTGTCCATGAGTAGTTTTTATAGTCAGAGATAAAGCATCGTCACAACAGTGGTTTCACTCTGAGCTGGAGGGGGGGGTGGATATAAAGATTAACCCTGTCAGCTCTTCTATACAATGAAGAAATAGTGTCTGATGTAGCACAGCCTCCTGAGTGTAATATTTCTGTGTTCACCCAGCTCATGTGTGCGAATTTATTTTTTCCAGATCTGTAGGAACTGTAGTGGCTGTGCAGAGCGGCAGGTGCCCTGTGTGTCCCTGGACTGTCCCGTCCTCTACAAGCTTTCCCGGGTCAACAGACAGCTCTCCAAGGCCCCCTACCTCCGACAGCTGCTGGAGCAGTTCTGATTGGCTCCTGAACGCAGGAGCTCACCACTGATTTGGTGCTAATTGCTCCCCTCTAGTGTTTCATTGTCCATTCAGTTGTAATAGTTTAAATGGTGCTTTGACTGAACCCTGATGGGTTTTCATTGTCTTGTAACTGTTATTTGTTAAGTATTTCTCTGCGTGTGCAGACTGTCTGGTTTGAGCCTCCTGTGGGAAGCGCCCCCCTCCTCCATCCCAGGACTTGTGTTTGTCTTCATGCTTGTTTACTGCCATCTCCCATTAGCTGCTATGGACCGAGTGAGGTTGATGTCACTGGTGACACAGCGACAGACGGCCTGTGATGGAACTGAGAGCAGTCCAATCAAGGATGACTTGTTGTATTTTTTATGCGCTGTGGCAGTTTGAAGTCATTGGTTTTTAAGGAGCTTCCTTTCAAAATCTCAAGACAAACTACATTCAAACCACCAACCGACTTCTTCATTTTTATATCGACTACAGTCTTTTGTAAATAGCTCCTGTATAGCTCCATCTATATTCTCACTGTGCATAAGCATAAAAAAAAAAACGAGAGCTCCAGCCATGAATGCAATCAAATCTGTTTTCAGCATTATGTTAAAAGGTTGACATTTTTCATGTTCCATTTAACATTGATTGTATTGATGTCCATTTTTGGCAGATTTGACACCTCGTACTCTTATCTACAGAGTGTGGGAACTGGAAACCATTTCAAAAATATCTGGGACTGTTGCAATACTGTATTTTCATAATTTATGTCATGAACAGTCTATTGTTTTCTTGTGCATATATAGTTTTGTGTACATGTCCAATTTTCAGTTAAAAAAATTCTCATCAGACCACGTCGAGATCCAAACTTCAGTTCTCCATACAGCTGTACCCAGGACCTGTGTATTTGTACATATGTAAAAATAATAATAAAGGAGGTGTTTTTTTTGTTTGTTTTTAATGGACATTGCTGTGGGTGGAGGTTTGAGATTGATATAATAAAAAGTCAATGTATGAAAATGCCTTCTGTATATGTTTTCAGTTTCAACAAAACCAAATGAGTCACAGAGAGAAAACATATGATTTAGAGAACCACAAGCCACATTACAATACATGACTTCTAAAACTTCTTTACAAAAGTGCAACAACAACAACAACAAAAAAAACTTCATCATCAAACATTTCCTGCTGTTGATAAAATCACTGCAATAGTGCAAAATTAAATTACGTTTTAAACATCAGTTTTTGGCAGCAGGGTGATGTGATGAAGAGGAGGCCAACCGTCCCTGTTTCAAATCATCCGCTCTGCTTATTTATCATCAAGCAAGGCACTGAACTCGACCAGCCCTGGGACTTTTGCTCCCCAGCCGGACCTTTGACGTTACTGTTGAGGGGAGCAAGCCAATGCAGTCTCCTTGTAGAGACTCAACAACGTATTATATCATTTATAACACATCTGTTATAAACCATTAACAATCTGGTCTTTTGTCATTCAGGAGCGGTCCGAAAGCTTCAAAATATTCTGATGAGTCTGTGCAAAACCCAAACCTTGAGTCAAAGTACTATATGGGTATTTCTGAGCTGCACAGTTTTCGGTCAGTAGTCAGGGTTGCATTCAGTGCTGCACAGTAAATATCACAACTGTTCATAAAGACTGGAGTTATCAGGTTCTGGACAACAAATGAGCACAGACATGTAGAGGCATTGCTCCTCCAGTGTTAAGTGAAAAATCAGCAGCACTGAGGAGTAAAAGGAGGAACTCTCAGTCTCTCTTCTCTCTGTCCAGAGAGAGCAGCAGTTTGCGTCTGGGTGAGTCTCCTACCAGGGAGATGGTATCTGAGAAAGAGGCTCCACCTGCAGGCTGCAATACCTGGTTGTTGGATGCCGCAGAGCTGCCTGTCAGACCAGTGATGTCCGGAGGAGAGGAAGCCTTGTTGGGTGAACTGATGAGACTTGCTGTGTCATCCATTTCAATAACCTCAAAGTCAGCGTCGTTCCACTGATCAGCCTCATTGTCCTGCTCCTCCTCCTCCTCTTCTTCATTGGCTCCGGAGTCCAGCAGTGCCTGACGATATTCGCTGTCATCTGCGTCGGAACGGCCCCTGGCACGAGGTTTCCTGCTCTGGCCACTCGGGGCCGAGGCCAGCTTGTACATGACTGGGAAGAGGATGGATGTGAAGGTGGCAGTGATGAGCGACAGGTACATGAGCAGGGGGTGATCATGAAACTTCCCCAGCAGGAAGCCTACAAGAGCAGGCAGCACCATTTCACCCAGCGCTGCACCCACCACGAAGGTTGCCGCCGTGTGGCCTGTCACTGTGGTGTACTGCTCCACCCAGGAGATGCCACTGGGGAAGATGGTGGCCATAGACGCCCCGTACAAACCAGTGCATACCCACAGGGCTACCTTCTCCTTGCTGAAGAGGCAGAGGAGCAGGGAGGACACAGTGGAGCCCACCAGGCTGAGCAGTATCATGGTGCCTGGGTACATACAGGCAGCAAAGAAGATGGCCAACCCCCTACAGGCAGCAAACGTCCCCCAGAACAACGAGTTGAGCCCAGCTGCCTGGGACTGAGGCATGTGGGCATAGTCCTTGGCAAAGGTGAAGATGAAGGACCCGTATGCAACCTCGGCACCTACGTAGGCAAAGAAGAAGAAGAACAGCAGGGCAACAAGAGCCATGTGATGTTTGGCCACGAGGGGCTTTCCTGACGACGCGCGGGCTTTGTCACGTGAAATGCTGCTGCAAGAATAAAGGATGAAGAAGAGGAAGGAGATGAGAAAGACAAAAGAGCCGATCACAATGTAGGCCCACATGGATTTAAGAGTGCTGCTCTTGTTGTGGACATAGTGGTTGATTGTGTGAACATCAGGGGCTTTGGTGATTGGCTCTGTGGTGACAGGAGGTGTGGAGTTGGTCAATATGATTCCTGCGCTGCTGTTCCCGTCAGGCCCAAACAGCAGCTTGGCTATGATTGGAGATGCAAAGGCCCCAGCTGCAAAGCTGAAGTGCAGAGCTTGCATGTGAGGGCCCGCCTGCTCGCCCCATGTGTTGAGTATGAGGACATTACCACCTAAAGAAAAAAAGAAAAAAAAAACTGATTGTTATATACTGATTATGGAGTAAACCATCATTTACATTTATCAAGGTATCACTGTGTGAGCTACATCATGTTGATGTCCTGCAGTGACCCCGCATTCCCTGATCCTGTGATGTTTCATGGGGTAGTGGTTGAAATCTCTCCCTATGAAATGGGACAACCCTTCAAGACCCTCATATGTCATCAGTTGACGTCGATGTTGTTTGAGTCAACAGAAATTACTGGGACACTCGCAATTCATCCACAACTTCACACTATCAATTGAGCCATCAAAAAAAATGAAAATAACACAGCTTCATTCAGCCCTAACACTCACCCTACCCCTCTATCCTAACTAGAATCCGGACACCCTACTCCTAGACGTGAACATGCAAAACAGGGGTAGGACTAAATGTTGGGGTAAGGGGTGTAATGGGATTAGGCCTAAGTTGCTACAGAATTTTTTTTAAGATAAATCTTAAACCTTAACCTCTATAAAAATACAGAGGTCGGCAGGTATCAAAGGATAAGCTTTTAATCACATTGCATGTAAATTTAAACAGATATCCCCATAACTATAACTTGTAGATGCAACCTGTCATCTTATAAAATGTGTTTCAGGAGCAGCAAAGATTATTGGGGGGATTTGACATTTTTATTGCTATATTGTTTGACAGGACAGCTGACGAGTGACAAGAAATGGAATGAGAGAGAGAGAGGAGGGATGACATGCAGTAAAGGGCCACAGCACAGAGACTAACCCTCGTTCACAGTGGTGAGGACACAGCAAAGATAAAACAACCGTGTTGTGTTCCAAAAACACACTTTATGTCCATACACCGATCAGCCACAACATTAAAACCACTGACAGGTGATGTTTTGGCAATCGGCTGCACCTTGCAATTGGTGAGTATTTCTGTAGGTTTGTGATCTGACAGATGAGGGCAACACATTGCTGTTCCGCATTTTGTCTGCGTGCCTTCATGGACACAAAGAGTACTGTCGGATCGAGTGAGGGCCGTCACACCAAACTCTTATCAAACTGTCTAAACAGTGCAGTGCTAATAAACTGTTAAAACTATAAAAATAAACATTCTGTTACCACACTGCCTATTTCTGCCTAAAATGTTTTCAGGCTAGAGCGGAGCAGTGCATTCTGGTTGTTGTAGGTTTTCCACCTTTGAGAAAAAAGGAACACCACAACACCGTTTCTGTTTTCTCTGCTCATGCAGCACCAATTTCAAAAATATTAGTGTCTTTCTTTTGCAGAGACGGACCAGTTTTATGCCATCTTCCAGCAATTAAAATACTTGTTCCAGTGGTATTGTCTTACCTGTGTCCAGAACACCCATTGACATCCCGATGCTGGACATGAGCCCAGTGAGCAGCAGAGCCTGCTTACAGAAAGGGATAGCACACATTCCAAATGCTGTGACCAGCATAGAAAACCCTGCAAGACAGGATAATCAGAGAGAACATGCTCTTATTTTAGTGGAAGAGGTGTTAAAAATCAGAGGAAACTGTCATGTAAAGCTAGTGGATGTGTAGGCTAAAGACACAGGTCACAGGCTGGTTGCCATAGGTTACAAGACATAGAAACGAGACAAGAACAGATACATCCTTCATGTTGTCATCTTCAACTTGAAATGGAGCCAGTAATTTTTTAAACTGAGACACCCCTACACACAACTTCTCCAACAACTCCATGTGGTGAGGAGTTACCGAGCAGCAGATGGGGGTTCATGCAGTCGAAGAGAATGCCTCCTAAGAGGGAACCACCGATGTAGCCCCCAGAGCGGCCCACGAAGATGTAAGAAATGTTGCTGATGTTCTTCTTCACATTCACAGCCAGGTCTTCAAATGTGGGGCCGAGAACAGAGATACTCATCCCCTAGAAAGACAGGAGAGCAGCATGTAAATTGAACCCTGCAAACTGTCATATATCTTTGTAAAATCGTGATCATTTTCAGTGTTTGCTGCATGGCACGAGTTAATTATAAATAACATGTTGTAATCTACTGCTGCTCTCACTCATTCACCCGTCAACCCTTTTCAATTGTGACAACAAAATCATGTTAAATGCAGCATGCTTCCTGGTCAATTAAGGCTAATGTGGTCAGAGAAATTAACATCTCTGCTTTCTCTTACGACTTTGTATAATCATTAAATATACACAACTAAACTCTGGATGACTGACAATGAAATGTGACTGCTGAAAATGGTAACGTTTGTTTGTAAACCTGTTATGCCAAGACAGTAATAAGGCAGTTTTCTATATCAGACAATGTGTTGTACCAGGGTGAAACAGTGTATTTAACAAACATCCCACTGTTTCTTACTCGTCTTTATATCCATATTTTGTAACTCAGTGAAAGTGAACAAGGGTGTTGCTGAAATAACAAGCCTGTGCGTATTTGAATTTACTCTGTGTAAATGGAGGTATGGATGCTTTCAGTAATCTGATGCGGATAACATTGTCGAAGAGCAAGTTTTACAACTATGTAAATCCTGTCTCTGCAGGATACTGAAGCACTCTTCTCTGCACATTACAAACAGTCTGATGTTGACTGACAGCTTTACAGACCAGCTCATTTCTAAACGTGTCACTCACCAGCTTTTGCTTTAGTGTGTCCTGGAGAGACATGTAATCACATACACGTAATCCACATGGCTCAGAATTCTGAATTCTGAAGAATGCAAATCAAACTGTAAACGTTCATTTGAAGGACTTTAGAAGTTAAAATCATTTTCACTAAAGATAAACCTTGAGTGTGAACAGGTGTTTGTCCTGCTACCTGCTGACATCATAACCTCCTAACTTACTATCAAGCTATTTTAAGAGCAGGCCTGAGGAAGCTCACAGATACATTAGTTCTGTATGAACCGCACAGATGTTAGCAGGCGTCCAACATTACCAAGCCCAGGAAGGATGCACAGAGCGCGAGGGTGACCATCCAGCGGCCGCACGCTCCATACCCGCCCCCGGCCCCGGCCCCGGCCCCGCTGACCACTTCCACGTCGCATCCCGCTCTCGTCGTCCTCTTGGCCGCCTTCAGGGCACTTTTTAGCCCTCTCCCGGTGTCCTTCCTCTTGTCAAACAGGGTGTCTTCTTCCTGGTCGTCGTTGTCGTCGTCGTCCTCCATGCTGGCGAAACGAACGTGCTTCTTTTTAACGACGGTGTCTCGTGCGGCAGAAGAAGACATACCTGTCCGTGTGTCACTACGAGTGCAGGTGGAGGTGGACCTGAAGCTGTCACAGAGCTGGTGGAGGTGGACCTGAAGCTGTCACAGAGCTGTTGGAGGTGGACCTGAAGCTGTCACAGAGCTGGTGGGGGTGGACCTGAAGCTGACACGGTGCTGTTGACCAACGACTGACAGCTGAGAGCGGTCCGATTAGCTTGTTGGCGCTTCCGGTGTGTCCGGTGTGTTTCTCCGGTCTAAATCGTTAAAATGAAGTCGGTGGTGTCTGAAGCAGCTGGCGGAGGAGAGGATGACAGCGGGGCACCGCTGCTGCAGCCGCCGAGTCCCTCCATACACCTCCAGTCAATGTATGGCTGCTGGACGTTTGCAGAGATCGTCTATTGACGAGGAAGTTCACTCTTTTTCTAAAAGTGACCCACTTTACGGAAAGAACATGGCATAATATCTCGTTCTGCGCATTATTAATGAATCAGCCATGCACAAACACAAAAGGCCTTATTTGTCTTTGTTTGTTGGACTATATTATTTTCTCCGTCTTCGAGCTCCAGTGGTTACGGCTTTTGTTGATCATGCCCTGTCTCTCAGTAGCATAAAGTTAGTCACCTGACATGTATTTCTTTCCCCTTCGACAGCTCTAAACCATCAGCTCTGCCTCTGACCTCATGACATATAAACTCACTCACTCACGAGACAGGCGACCTGGCTCTATTAGTGAATATCACTAATTTCAGTTGGGCATAATTTGAACTAATATTACTGAACCTGGCAAAATTATAGTTAAGTATAGTAGTACCTGAGCCAGTAAGCCACATGTGCCACAAAGCTTTTCTATTAACCTCCGTCGTCACGCTACCACACAGCCAGTTTAAATGGCAGCTGACGCTCTTAGTATCCTGAACTCAGAGCTGAGTAAGACCTCTTTGCTTCTTTTTCCTCTCTCAGTCAGCTGACAGGGCTACAGGAAGTAGTAGCCAGCAGGTTAACATTGATTGGAAGGCGGCCTCTAGTGTTAAGAGAACAGTGGTGCAGAAGGGTTATTACCATGTCACACTAGAAGGGGCTGGAGGTAGGGCCACCAAAGATGTCACTGTGACTGTGCGCCATCACTGGCTATGAGAACCTCAGTCTGCATCAAGACAGCCTCAATCCTAATTTTACTAAAAAATATAACATTTTACAGATTTTATTTCTGATTAACAAGCGGGACTCAATTGAAAACATGTTTGCCATCAAATTTACTGTACTTTAAACATTTCTGGAAACTTGCTTGGCAAAGCTTCCTTACACCATCTGTTAAAGCTGGGCAGGTTAGGGACAGGTTTTTTCTCCAAGCATGCCAGAACTATGATTTTTTAATATGTCATATCCACTCCCAAACAGTGCATCTTCGTCTGGACCCTCTAGCACATAGCATCACTGCATGCGAAGCGTGGCACGTCCCATGAGTAATGAATTGGAAGAAAGAATGTCAGCAATGTTCCCATTTTGACAGAAAGGCCAGAGAGGCCCTCGGAGGCAGGTTTGAGGGGTCCCCAACCTGCCAGTAAGCCGTTACCTTTTTCAACCAAAATCCGACACCACCGTGAGGCCCTACCTATTATGATGGCATTTCAAATGCAGGATGACACGCTCAACAGCAAAAGAATAGGTAGCTAGACAGAAAAATAAATAAAAATGGCGAAGCAGAAATAGGCAATGTACTGTAAGTATACAGAGCAATAGAATTAAGAAAAGCTATTAAAATATTGACTCTTTGTGTGGAGATACTAGTGCCTGTATGTTGTCTTCATTGTCAAGTAGAATGTATTAAATACACAGTGCCAGGGTTCTTGGGAGCCAGTGGGAGCTGAGCTCCCATAAGGGAGCTCCCATGAAGGCAGTAAATTAATACATCAGTGGGGGTCATTAATACATTACCGACAACCATTATTTTAACTAAAAATAATTAGTTTTTCAGTGGTATTTGTATTTTATATATTAATGATATAAATAGGTTGAAAAAAACATGTTTTCCAGAGGAACTTCTGTATGTCACTAGTCATGGCAATAACCCAGACTCCCTTTTAAATAGTGTGATTTTAAGAGTTGTTGCATGAGGAGAAACTTATCAAACTTTGTGAAACGGCAACAACAAATTCTAAATAAGCATTATATACATTACATTAGGATGTTTCTTGCCCTGTAAAAAGTGTCGTTGTTTTGGCATCGCTGTAAAAGCCTGTCTGTTTTACTGAGAGAAGCGTGGAAAAAGAAGAAAATACAAGTGGGTGAAAGACTAATCTACTTCGACCATGACTATGCGTCTGAGATTGTAAAGAAGCGCAAGGAATATAACGTGGTCAAAAAAGCCCTAAAAGAAAAAGGTATCCGCTTCCAGACACCGTACACAAGCATGCGAATTCACTGGGCCACGGGAGTCCGCACATACAACACCGCACAGGAGGCACAGAGAGAGCTGAAGAAGCGCGGCTTCCCCGTGGAAGAACCGGAGTCAACAGAAGGAGAGAGCCTCGCGGAGACACGGCTTTTGGAGCGGTTGGGATGGCAGCAGGAAGCTGGGCGCCAGGAGAAGGGGCACGCTGCAGCCCGGAGAGCGAGGGCAAAACTCCAGGAGTTCCAGAGAGGACGCACCGAGGAAATATGAACGTGGATTTAAACTGCATTACCTGGTATGGAAACTTTAAACTCGAGACTCTGATGTGAGTTGTTTTTTTTGTTTTCTTTCTCTAAGCTCTACACAGAGCATAAAACGCCTGGGAGAGGCGACTTCCCCCTTTTTTCTTTGAAAAAGTTGGACCAGTAGGATGGCTGAGTTGTTTTTTGACTCATTACCCACCCTTAACATTGGGCCCTCTCGGAGTGAGAGGCTGTTCCCTCGACCCACCAACGGGGTCACAGTTGAAGGGCATCAAGATCTCCCCTCATTTTTGGAGGTCTGTTCAAGTTCATGTTTGTGTTTTCTAATTGCAGTTCATGTTAAGAGTTTGTTTTGTGGGGACACTGGCTTGCTTGTTTTGAAGAGTATACATGATAAGGTCACATAGTCTGAAATGTGCTTCCTTAAATGTGAATGGCCTGAGCAACCCTGTAAAGAGAAGTAAGGTACTTGCTAAAATGAAAAAGGATAAGGCGCAAATCATATTTCTTCAAGAGACTCATATGTCCAAAACTGAACATGAGAAGTTAAAAAGGTTTGGGTATTTAAACTCCTTTTTTAGTTCATGCGAAAACAGCCGGAAACGAGGTGTGGCTACTCTGATTTCCAACAATCTCAATTTTGAATTCATTATGGAAAAAAGTGATACACAGGGTAGATATATACTTATTAAAGGAAGGATTGATAATATCCTTGTCACATTTGCTAACATATACGCCCCCCCAGAGAGCGATAGAAAATTCTTTAAGTCTCTGTTTCACATATTAACATCTGAAAGTGAAGGAGTATTAGTCTGTGCAGGTGACTGGAACACGGTCCTGAACCACTCTATAGACACAACAAGTATAAAAAGACATAAATGTCTGAAGTCAAGAGATCTCAACTTGCTAATTCGAGAGACAGGTATGTTTGATGTCTGGAGGAACCTGCATGCATCTGAAAAAGACTATACCCACTACTCAGCTACTCACCGGGTCCACTCCCGAATAGATTTCTTCTTGATGAACGTTACAGATAGACACAGGGTGAGGGAATGTTCCATAGGAACAGCGGATATATCAGACCACAATGTAATTAATTTAACTATACATCTGGACGACAGACAGAAGTGTACACTGTGGAGACTAAATATCAGTGTTTTAAACAAGGAAACTGTTGTTAAGGAGATTGAAAGAGAAATTAACGAATCTATAAAGGATAACATGACTGGTCAAGTGGACCCGACTATTTTATGGGACACAGTTAAGGCAATAATGAGAGGGAAACTCATTTCAAGAACAGCATATCTAAAAAAGTCGATGAGGTCAAAATATGATGAACTAGAGGAAAAGTTGAGAAAATTAGAGAAGCAACAACCAAAAGATGAGGACAAAGGGTTAAAAAACCAGATTAAAGAATTAAAAGTTCAAATAAATAACATTCTGAATGATGAATTGGAAAAACAAATTGAGATTCACTAAGCAAAGCTTTTACGAGTCAGGCCCAAAAGCAACTAAAATTCTAGCAAAACGCCTTAGAGCTCAACAAATGAAACATACGGTACATAAAATTAGAGATCCTATAACTAATGGAATAACTTATGAACCAGATGAAATCCATACAATTTTCAAAGATTACTATGAAACTCTATATTCGCAGCCCAAAACTGTAGATGAAGAAAATATTAAACAATACTTGTCATCATTAGACCTCCCCTCCATAGGAAAACTTCAAAATGATAAATTAATTGCTCCCATTACAAAAAAAGAATTGGACATGGCTATCAGTAAACTGAAAGCAAATAAATGCCCTGGAAGTGATGGCTTCCCGAATGAATGGTATAAGATCTTTAAAGAGGACCTCTCTCTTATTATGTTAGATTCATTTAATTGGACTCTAAAAAAAGCTGTGACACCTCCATCATGGAAAGAGGCAGTGATATCAGTCATTCCAAAAGAAGGGAAGAATAAAGAAAATTGTGAATCATACCGTCCAATCTCTATTTTGAATGTAGATTACAAGTTGTTTACCTCTATTATCTCTAAAAGAATTGAGCATCTCCTGCCCGACTTAATTAGTGAGGATCAGACGGGGTTTATAAAAGGACGCCAAACTCAAGACAACATCAGACGAACTTTACACATCATAGAACAGATTAATGAAAAACATCTAAGTGCAGTACTGGCCAGTTTAGACGCAGAAAAGGCCTTTGATAGGGTCTGCTGGCCCTTTCTGTATTGCGTGCTAGAGAGGCTGGGCTTTAATGGTCAATTTGTCGGGTGCATACAGGCTCTTTACAGGGACCCAACTGCTAGAATAAAAATCAATGGCCACCTGACAGGCAGTTTTAAGCTATACAGAGGTACCCGCCAGGGCTGCTGTCTTAGCCCCGCACTCTTTGCGATATTTATAGAGCCCCTAGCACAGAGTATAAGACAAAATAAAGAGTTGAGAGGAATCAACATAGCAAATGAGGACCATGTAATAGGACTCTTTGCGGATGACATTATTATCTATCTTCAAAATCCTAACTCAACACTCCCTAAACTCATGGGGACTCTGGATGAGTATGGTCAAAAGTCTGGTTATAAATTGAACATAGCTAAGACACAAATTCTCTCTTTTAATTACACACCAAGTAAAGATATTAGGCTGAAATATAAAGTGAAGTGGGAAGCAACATCAATAAAATACTTGGGTGTGTTAATTAGTCAGAAACTTGATAATATATACGAAATAAACTACAAAATAATAAATGACAAGATACAAGAAGACATTAAAAAAATGGTCCACACTAGGGTTAGACTTTAGTTCAAGGATCGAGGCAGTGAAAATGAACCTGTTGCCAAGGTTACTGTACCTCTTTTTATCTTTACCTGTCAGAATCCCAGACTCACAGTTTTTAATGTGGGACAAACAGTTATCAAGGTTTATCTGGGCTGGAGCAAGACCAAGGGTAAGATTTAAAACACTTCAAATTGACAAAGAACATGGCGGCCTTGCAGTACCAAACCTAAAGGAATACTATTATGCTGCCCAGATGAGATATTTTGTCTATTGGTGCTCTCCCGAGTACCAAGCTAGGTGGAAGCACATTGAACTGAACTTGGTTGATTCTCCACCGCAAACCAGATTAGGTGGAAAACAACACACAGACCACAAGGGAGGAAATCTAATCTTGGAGAATGCTTTTAAAAATTGGTATGAGATAGTTAAAAAGTATAAACTAGAAGGAGACAGTAAACTTTTAATTTGGCCTTCACAAACATCTCTGTTTAGTCCCGCTGTAACTGACATCACATTTGCAAGGTGGAGAGATAAGGGGATTACAGCGATGTGTACACTCCTAGAGGGAAAAACTTTCAAAACTTTTGAAAAACTCAAAAGAGAATTTGGTTTAGAAAATGGTGACCTGTTTAGATATTTACAGCTAAGACATTTCTATGAGACAGTAATCAAAAGAGGAGTTTCTACAGAAGAAAACAAAGTGATTGAAGTATTCACTAATGCATATAAATGTACGCCTGTTAAGATTGTTTCTAAGCTATATAGAGGTCTACAGACACAAAATGGAAGGAACTCACTATATGTGAAATCTAAATGGGAACGAGAATTGAACATTAAACTGTCTGACACTGATTGGCATTCTATGTGCAGAACTCAACAAACCTCCACCAGCTCTAAAAGATGGAGGGAGTTTGGATGGAAAAATTTAATTCGCTTTTTCATCACACCACACATCAAAAATAAACAAATAGGTGAACAGCAGCAATGTTGGAGGAAATGTGGGCAGTTGAGTGCCGATCACACACATGTTTTTTGGTCTTGTGTAAAACTGCAGGGGTTCTGGGACAGAGTGGTTCAGATTCTGGAAAAGATTTTTTCTTACAGGATACCCAGAGACCCCCGAACTCTGTATCTGGGTTTGTCTCCAGAAGATACTATTCAAAAGAAGGACCTGTATCTTTTCAAAATATTGATCTTGGCATGTAAGAAGGCCATAACAAGAAACTGGTTGAAAAGTGACCCTCCAAGTCCAGGGCAGTGGCTGGATATTGTTGAGGAGATTTACTTGATGGAAAGACTGACTTACTGTCTCAGAATGAAAGCAGGGACCTTGGACCAAAGGTGGCAGAAATGGTTTGTGTATACGAAAAAAGAAGAACCTAATATGCAGCAGATGTAATGGACAGCGATGAAAGCTGCAACCAGAGGGGTGTGCCCCACATCCACTTGTTACTTTTTTACTTTACTCTGTTTTTTTTGTTTTTTTTTTTTGTTTTTTTTTTGTTTGTTTGTTTTTTTTTTCTTTTTCTTTTTCTTCATCTTCTATCATTTTGGTGAATTGCATTGTTGTGCAATGACTCTTGTTTATGTAAAACAAAAAAGCAAAATAAATAAAGAGTTTAAAAAAAAAAAAAAAAAGCCTGTCTGTTTTACATGTCTAATATGCATCTTACTTCCCAGCAGCTGTTTGATCACACTGTTTCAACTTATTTCACCATTTACACCAAATTTATTAAAGAATATTACATATTGATGATAAACGTGAAATTTTACAAATCCAGATAACAGTAAGTAATATTGGCTACTGCTTTGGACAACAAAGTCAGTGGAGAAAGTCAACAGACTCCCTTGAAAAAAAACGCTCAATTTTTGCGTCAGGAAAAACTGTATACACTTTGTAAAATGCTGTATACAACATATTGTTCAAGATTTGGACCTACTTGTTCATTCCTCAAACATTATACATTAACATATTTTTTTTCTTTGTATATAAAAGTATCCCTTTGTTCCAGTGATGGAAGGTGTATATTTGCATAGAGAGCGGGGAAGTTAGATCCAGTCACAAGTGGTCCCTCAAGGCGCATGTCGAGGAGAATTTAATGCCAGCTGTGAATTGGCGGGCTTGAAGCTGTCCACTTATGATTGGGTCACTCAGGACAGATGGTATCACCAAATGCTGACAACCGCTCTCTCTCTCTCTCTCTCTCTCTCTCTCTCTCTCTCTCTCTCTCTCTCTCTCTCAGAATGCACTTGCTCGGCTATTAGCCTATTTGTCGACCTCCACCCGAAAATTGTTTAGGGTTAGGGATAGTTATTATAGAGACCCCACAAAGCTCAGATTAAACTCAAACCCTGCACAATGCTATACAGTGATCTTATTGTTTTCATGTGTTTTGTGCTCTGACTAAATTGTTCAGTGCAAGCATGAAGAGAGATAAAGTTTCATCAAAACTTTCTCCTACCCTGGTGAGTTTGCATCCTCAATCACCAATTACAAACCTCAAGCCCACCAAGTCGTTAACAACTTGCGCCAATGACCAGGATTAGTTCTACTGCTGTTCTACTGTGCTGTCCTTCCCTTCCTGGCCAACAGGACCTCAAGTGGTAGCCGAACATGAGCTGAACATTAGCAAAAATGCGTCACTGTCCTTCAGCATAAACGCTTCCCAGTAAGTCTCAGCATATTCTCTGTAACCACTGAAACTGCCCAAGCAGCCCGCTCATAAGGGAAACACATACACTATTCAGTCCTCATTAGTAGAGTGGACAGTATCTCTGCCTGTCACATGGAAAACCGGGCTTTGCTTCCCCAACGGGAAGAGTTTTGTTTTCTACCAGCTACTGATGATTGACCAAAACTGTAAAACAGCAGCATGAGATATGTCCTTGTGCCCAAATGATTAGCTTCCCTGTTAACAAGGAGAACCAGGACTTGACTAACGTGTTCCCAGTGCTACACATTGTGGGGTTGTCTGATGGTTTGGCCGAGCACAGTTTGATATTCACACTCACCACTAATACGCAAACAAGGGCATTTCCACCCAGTTTTGAACCGGGGACCTTTCCCACAGGGGCCAAAAATACTGAGTCTTAATTTCCTTAACTTTTCCCATTCATTCTCTATGGTAGTTCTTATCACTACAGATGTAATATATTTTTGGCCACAAGGAATATTTTGGTGGCACTGTTTCACCCTTTTTGATGATAAAAGAGAGGAGACACCGCTTTGACTTGAGAGAGGTAGCGGCGGTAGCAGCATCAAGAGCAGCATACAGTATTACGCTACAATACACGTTATTCTTCTATAGCATTTTTCCCAGTTTTGTCGTTGAATTTATCAAACGTAAGTTTCTTCTTTCTTTCTTTTATTAAATTAATCTTTCTCAGAAAGAGCTAATGCTGAGGTTATGTTGTTATTTATGCAATGACAAGTTGTTTGTTGCTTGCTTAGGTAACGTTAGCTAGTAGGTACATTAGGGTTGACTCGCTGGAAACATAACAGCAAATATTACTAACGTTACTTTGCACATCTTGAAGAGCTGTCAGTCAAGTTTTCAATTGCCTTTGTCACACTAAATCAAAATTTTATTTGTTTTTGTGCTGTCATTATCCAACGTTCATTCATTCATTCAGTCATTTTGCTAAAGCCGTGTGTATAGAGTGTACATTTTGAATGGGTAAATACTACAGCATATAACAATGTAACATATGCCTATTTTAATGCATTCATGTAAAAAGAGTTTAATCGTTATAGCAAACAATATTTGTTAATAAAAGGTGTTATACTAAGACATTTTGATATATCTGTCTGTCTGTCTGTCTGTCGGTCTGGCTGGCTTTCTTAACATGAATAACAGTGAGTACATTTTGAATTATTACTGTATAATAACCATTGTGTGTGGTTGTGCACAGGAAATACGAAGAGGACAACTAACTTCTTCCCAGGAAGGATGAGGGTGTCCTTCAGGAAGGGTCCATCAGGCCACCTGCGGCAGGACCCCTCAGATGAGGCCATGAAGATAAAAAAAAACAACCTGTGCTTCAAGACAGCCCCCCAAGGGCCAAGGACACCCAAAAGCAGATCTGGGAGAGCAAGGCTGATGGTTATGCTGCTTTCTTCTTTTTTTTAAAATTTTCTTTTTAGTCACAGGTATCAGTACATCTTCGGGTACAATGACACAAACGTATACATAGGTACCAGGGAAAAATAATAAAAATAGAATATTGAAAAAAATAAAATAAAATTTATACAAGTTGTTTACAAGTTATATATATGGTACCCCTTCCAATTCCACAATAGAAAAGAAAAAAAAAACTCCAGAGTATCTTGTACCCAATATGTGGTTTCTCATCCTTATCTTGTTTGAATCACAGTGCTTTCAATTCCAATGAATGAACAAAGAAACATATCTATATACATCCAGAGAGGAAGAAACAAATAAAAGTGACTTGTAGCAGTTTGACTTCATATCATTACATGTTACAGTTAGGTACTCAGACACTTAACAGGGATATAATAACTGATAAATCACTAGACATTTGTGGATATTCATTCAATTCATTATCTTAACAAAATCTGGTCTTAGAGGTTTGACATATTGCACCCATTTTTCCCAGTTTTGTGTGATGATGTCCATCTTTTGGTTCACAGAAAAAGTAACTCTTTCCATCTTATAAATCTCTATTGTTATGTAGGTCCAATTCTTTATAGTTGGTCCTGCCTGCATCAACCATCTTTTGGTCAAGCTTTTTTCCCCGCCGCCAGCAATACACCCATCAAATATCTATCTATACCTTTTACTTCTGGGGGGATATATCCTAAGTACATAGTTGTGAAATCAAATGCTATACCAGTGTTAAAGATGGTTTGTATTGCCTTATGTATTTCTTTCCAGTAATTCTGTATATTCTGGCATCCCCAGAATATATGATAATGGGACACAGTCTGGCAACCACAGTTTCTCCAGCACTGCGAGTTACCCTTGTCATAGTGTGCCTTCAAAGATGGGGTAATAACAAATCGTAATTTGTTTTTCCAGCGGAATTCTTTCCATGCATGAGATTTTGTATTCTACCACTGAAACATGCAGATATCTTTCCATTCTTCATTCGTTACTGTCAAATGTCCTTCCTTCTCCCATTTGTCCTTTATATATTTTGTTGAGTGTGCGTTAAAGTTATATAGACTCCTACAGAATTGAGAGATAATCCCTCTTTTAATGTCTGAGTTATATGCATTTATGAAAAGTTGGACAAGGGGTTTGCTGGTCTCTCTGATATTTTCCCTTTTAATCGTTTGGTTGTAATAATTTCTTAACTGGAGATATCTATAAAAATCTTGTTTTTCTAGTGAAAAATTCTCTCTTAAAGTTTGAAAACACATCATTTCATTTTCCTGTATAATGCCACATAAAGATGTTATACGTTTTTTGATCCAATTCCTAAGTCTAGCTTATTTGGTATAAAGTCCAAATCATACGCACACCAACTTGAGACTTTTATGTCCTCCTCCAATTTATGTTCTTTTATTACTCCTCTCCATACCCTTAGGACAGATTTCACCCACGGATTTTCTATTCTATCTATGTATCTCTGTAAGTTTCTATCTGATAGCACAGCCTGTATATGAACATCAGATAGCATTTTACATTCAATGTCTTTCCATTGTGCCTCATAGGAGGCCATTGCTCCCTGGTGATTTGTTAGCTTAAACCTCTTTATTGCCTCATTTAATTCTTTCTCAGTTATTTCTGCATTTAGGTCTTTATTGTCATCTTCAGTCATATTTGGTAAATTCAAGGTCTCCAAAAAAGAGTAAATCTGGTCTTTGTCCTCATCGGGTGTTTTAGAGTATAAGTGCTTATAAAATGATTCAAAGACAGCTTGGATCTTATCTTGTTGGTTTTCCAAGGTATTTTTTTGGAAATCCTGTATTTTATATATTGTACTGTCTGCTTGTTGTTTTTTCAATTTCCATGCCAGTAATTTTGTGAATTTAGAGCCATTTTCATAATATTTTTGTCCGGTAAATAGCATCTTTTTTCAGTTTCTCGTGTATATATTATATTAATTTCATTCCTAATTTTCTGCATTTGTTGTAATATCTTTGGGTCTTGACCTTGTGCATCACAACCCTCCAGCAGCTTCAACTGGTTTTGCAAATCATGTAATTTCCTTTGATTTCAGCTTTTTCTTGAGTGATGCCACCGCAATGATTTTGCCCCTAAAGACAGCCTTTGCTGTGTCCCATATCATGGGCAGTGAAGTCTCTCCATTATTGTTTTCTTTTATGTACATTTGATTTTCATTACTCATTTCCTTTTTAAATCTACCAAAAGTAATGAAATAAACAATGTTATGTCTGTTCATATGTCTGTTCAAAAGTAACTTTATTGGTGGGGGCGCTGTTGAGCTGGCGATGGAGTAAGACATGTTTTGTTTGAGTTCCCGTCGAACTTCTTTTTTATCTTAAGTTAAAAAGCACGCTGCACATTAAAACATCAACCAATCTGCTCTGAAAATATTTCCGAAGATGGGTGAAAGTCTACATTTGAGTGAATGGCGACGAAATTCACTGGATCAGCGAACACTAGGCCCAACACCGCCTCGAGCCACACTGCTACTGCCACCTCGGCAGAAAGGTCTTCACCACGGTCAGCTAAACCAAAGATGGACACTGAGTCCCTGAAATCGGAGATTCTTCTCTCGCTGAAAACTGAAACTGAAATAAAATCAGAAATGAAAAGCGCACTTGCCGAAGACTTAGACTTCCTTAAAAGTGAGTCGCAGGCAGTAAAAGCAGAAGTAAAAAACAACACGGCAGTGATTCATTCTGAGATCGACCAAATGAAAACCACAATCCAAGACATGGAGACCGGAATGTCAACATGGTCAGACGAGGTGGTGACTTTGCAGACCACGGTGAATACCCTGAAGACGGAGGTGGCAGAGCTCCGAGACAAATGCGAGGACATGGAAGGAAGAGCGCGGTGGTGTAACATCAGAATACTGGGGGTGCCTGAGACAACTGGATCGAGCTCCACGACATTGGTCTCGAAGCTGCTGCGAGAAGTACTACAGCTGGATAAAGATGTGCTCATTGACTGCTCACACAGAAGTCTGGCTCCAAGAAAACCCGGTGGGAAACCACGAGCGATAGTAGCCAAACTCCACCATTTCCAAGACTGTGTCGAGGTACTGAGCCGGCCAAAATGGGGAATTAATGTAAAATTACTTGACCAAGAACCCCTTCTCTCTCCCTCTTTTCTGTGACAGTGCTGATCACCTTTGCTTGGTCCCTCCATACTAATTCTGATTAAGTCCTCAACAGTGTCCACATGAAGTGACCCCCTGACATCTGACTTAATCCTCTTCTGGGAAGAGAATCCTCTCTCGCACACAGCAGAAGACACTGGGAGTGCAAGCATCATGTGTACAAGATGTAGGATGTTCTACAAAGAATAGAATAATAGTTTAGGTTTCAGTCAATCAAAAAGTCATATGCCAATTAAATTAATGAGAATATCATATTTACTTTGTAGTCGGAGCAGAACGGCATTTTGGTCAACATCATCCCCCACAGGGCATGGTATGACTTGTCCATGTAGTTGGTAACAATGAAAATTTTCATCGACTGATACTCCTCTCTTGCCAGCTTGGTATCACAGCCATTTCTGAAAATAGTGAAAGGAAAAACTTATCAAACTAAGTTTCTGTAGGATCAAGGTAAGTGTTTGAAATGCTGTTCTGTGTTATAATGTTTATATGTTGTCATGATCATTGATAAGAGCTACTAACCTTGTTAGGATGGGGGAGAAGTGGTCCAGCAGGAAGTCCAGCTCCTCTGCACCATAATCTGTCAGGAGATGTCTTTGTTCAGGCCAGGAATCGTGATTGAATATTTTGAATGACCTCACTGCCCTCGTTGTTGCTAATGAGGACCCTTCATCTATCAAAAAATACAAAGAGAAAGAGAGATTAAATGAAAAGAAAGATAGATGTGTCATAATGATATAAAAATTGTACTGTGTTTTCACTTGCCAAGTAGACTGCTGAACCTCTGCTTCAGGTGCAGCACAGTGCACTCTACTGTTGCTTTTACTGCTCGTTGCAGCTGAGGTGTGCTTTCCATTGAGAGTCCATCTGCTCCCAGACCAGAGACTTCTCCTTTGATGGTGACCCCCTGCGTTAACACAAGATTCAACATTAAGAGAAATATTAAAAATAAATGAATAAATAAATCAAATCTAAATCTAAATCTAAAATAATATAATATAATAACTGCTCACCTGATATTTGTACAAAGGGTGAGCCTCACCATCACTCTCTTGTTGTCTTCTCTGGGCCTGAAGGTCTGCCAGTAATTCTGCTAGCCTACCACCTGGCTTGCATCTCACTGACATGGCCTCAACAGTTGCAATAAGATTCTGAATCCCATTCACAGCCTGTAAAATATTTTCCATTGACATATGAAAAACTATATATGATGAGATCTATTTGTAATGTGTACTCTGATTTAACGAGGTTGGACAATATTCTTATTAACATCTCAACATTACCTGAGGCAAAATGACATCATTTCTTTGGAGAAGAAGGCTGAATTTGCTAATGGCCTCAAACAAGTCAGCCAAGAAGTGAAAGAAACCCACAAAGGCCCCATCTTCCATCATCTTCTTGACCTGCAAGACATAAGTAATCAATATCAGTAACTTGTATATATCTATCACAAATATGAAATCATTTTGAAAATATATACAGACCTTCCTTGCTCTCCCAGCAATGTCAGTATTGGTTGATGATGCAGTCAAATGTTCCATGTGGAAGTAAACTGCTGTGAACTGGCCAGGATTCTGCAGGTTTCTGTCCTTTCCTCCAGGTCTCAGTAGGGTTTGCAGGGCACGGTTTACATGTGCAAGCCAGCGTGTCCCACTGACACTACCTGGTACATTGACATGCACACCCAGCTCCTCTCCAAGTGCTCGCAGTTCTCTCATAGACTTGCTGCTGTAGTGGTAGGTTTTCCAAACCATGTTGAGGAGACTGTAGACATGATCCACCATGGGAATTTTCCTTTGCACTGACAGCATTGCCAGCTCCAGCCTACAATTAAAATTAATTCGACTTAAATTTAAACATACATAATTGCTTAATAGCCTATCTTTAGCCTGATGTTTCACCTGACCTACCTATGTGGCATGCAATGAAATGGGACAATAAAAGCCCCTGCCTCAGCTTGGAGAAGGGCTATTACACCTCCTTTATGCCCAAGATTGACAGCTGCGCCGTCAGCTCCCATGGCAACTGTCTTGTCTAACCACCCTGTTTCTGTCCCTAGTTTCTTGAAGGCCTCTTTGGTGGCATCATATACACCTTAAAATGAAATCACATATTGTGCACAATTATTTATGTGTTAGTCCTACCACCAGCCTAACAACTTAATCATTATGGTGCCTGTTTGCCTTCATGAACTGCAAAACATTCACAACAGAGAAATCTTCAGAAGTTACTGTATTGAATTTAAACATAATTTGAGAGAAAACATACCTTGAGCATGTGCATGTTGCACTTCGATGTGGCCAATCAAAACATTTGTTGGTTTCCCTTGTTGCAGGATCCTGGCATATATGATTTCACACTCTTTTGTTGATGTATCTGTGTCCCCATCAATCATGATTGACAGATAAGGAGCGTCCTTAATCTTCTCGTACGTCTTCCGTTTCAGTGTATCTGCAATGATGCCAACAAACTGTGCGCATGCTGTGTCGTTATTGTATGTTGCGTTTAGTTTTACACCATTTTTCCTTTGTAGATCAAGTTGGCCTTTAAATTTCGTAAAAAGGCAGTTCTTCTTTGGCAATGAAATATGCCGTGTTAAACTTCAATAGCAATTCGGCCTCCTCGGCGCACTGGTTAGCAGCCTCTTGTCTTCTAAATGCGACTGGGAGTGGAGCTGCACTTTCATTGCACAGGTCGCGGCACATTTTATGTTTCTGACTGGCGTTGTGTTTGATCAGCGTGTCGTGTTTTAATTGTGTAGTGCCAGTCTTATCAGCAAATTTCGTGTTCCCCGCATGTTGTGGGTGTCGACAGCAGAATTTGCAGTTCATTGAATTCGTCTCCCTGAAATACCTCAGCCAGGTGAACTCGCGCAGCCACTCATCGTGAAAGCTGAATTTCCTGCCTTTTTTCGCCACGACCGTTTCCTCACAATTTGAGTCGGACTCATTCTCGGGATTTGTCTTCTCTAGATCATTAGGTTTAGGAAGAAAGTACGAACTGATAGTCCGCTTCGCCATTGTCCATTGTTTACAGGAGACACCGCTATGTGAAATCTGTGGATTCGCGCGATAACCCCCAAGACCCGCCTCTTTTCACACATTAGCCTATCACAGTGGTCATTCGCCCCCCCCCCCATCACACACATTGGCCAGCCTTCTTCTTCTTCTTCTGTTTTCGTCTCCTTTCTTCTTCTTCTGGAGTTAATGTCGGTTGGCAAACCAGTCATTCAGGCATTACCGCTAACTATAGTGGGCTGAAGTGTAGAACAAGTTTGTCAGCAACAAAAATATTTAATAACAAAAAAAAAAAACCCAGAAAATTTACTGGTGCGCATGCGCGAGTAGATGAAAAATTTACTCGCATTGTGTCTAATTTTAGGCGCAAAATGCGACCATTTGGTCGCAGTCTGGAGCCCTGAAATGGCCTGTCCAGTAGTTTTTCTTTCTTTCTCTTACTTGAATACATAGCAGACGTTATAATGCTACAATAACAATGCGCTGAATTGGTTTTCATGAAGCATTCGATGGGAGCTTGACCGGTTGGCTCTATAGAGTTCCCCAACACAAACACATATGTGTGGATTCGTTCTTGAGGGGTACCATGTTCACCTTGTTTTTCTAAGGACTACGTGGGGTGGGTGAGGTGGGGTGGGTGAGTTGGGGTGGTCGGGGTGGGGGGGAGTGGGGACTATACCAGACTTGTTCATTTCTTGGGTTTATTTTTTCTATGTCTTTCTTCCTTTCTGTTTATTCAGCCAGATGTAAATTTCAAGTGCATGGCATCTCTTACTCAGTAGGTTATGACTGATCCTAATTCTACCAGAGGGCTGGATGGACTCTCAGTCAACTTTGTGAGTTGGAACGTGAAGTCACCTCACCATCCAGTTAAGCGTAAAAAGGTATTTACACACTTAAAACAACTTAAAACCGATATTGCATCAGGAGACGCACTTGCGCACGACAGACTTGTTCTGAAAAAAGAGAGGATGGTCAGGACAAGTTTATCACTCTAATTTCCACTCAAGGACTAGGGGGGCAGCCATACTAATTGATAAAAATATACCATTTACAATGACTAATGTTGATTCTGATCCTGTAGGGCGCTACATTTTTGTGATGGGGCATCACTTTTTTCAACTTCCTGGCCAATATTTATGCACCAAACTGGGACAATCCAGCATTCTTTTCAAACTTTTTTTCTCGCTTACCAAACATGACATCACACCATCTTATCCTTGGTTGGCGGTGATATAAATTGCATACTTTCCCCTGCCTTAGATCGCAGTTCCTCCAAAAAGACTTCTCTTTCTAAATCAGCACGCACTATCCAGCCTTTTCTTAAAACATATGGTGAAGCGGATGTGTGGCAGTTTCGTAATCCCACTTCTAGAGCATACTCCTTTACTCCCCAGTTCATAAGAGTTATTCTCTTATAGATACCTTTTTCCTGGATAAAAGACTTCTTTCCTCTGTAATCAAGTGTGATTATGAAGCCATAGTCATTTCAGATCATGGTCCCTTAACCACGAAAATCTGCATACCTACCACACAGTATGGCTACCGCCCTTGGAGATCAATCATTATACACATCAGAACTTTCAACAACATCCTCCGCGAAGGATTTTTTAAGACTCCTACATGTTCCATCCATAGACCCAAGCATAGCTGATACGTTGGAGAAGGACCTCTCAGCCCTGGAGATAATATCTGCAACCAGATCTATGCAAAGCAGCAAGTCCCCAGGGCCGGATGGCTATCCGACAGATTTTTTTTTTTTAATTCTCAGACTAACTTGCCCCTTTACTACTGTCAGTGTTTGAAGAATCACTTTCACTTAAGACCTTACATCTGACCATGCGCCCAAGCAGTTATCTCTGTAATTCTCAAAAAAGGGAAAAACCCTCTGGAGTGCAATTCATTTAGCCCAATTTCTTTCCTTAACACTGATGCAAAAATCCTTGCCCAAGTTCTGGCACGCTGACTGGAGGGTGTTCTTCCTTCCATTATATCACCTGACCAAACAGGTTTTTATCAAGAATCGTTACTCTTTTTTCAATATCAGACGCCTTTTTAACATCCTTTATAGCCCCTCTCCACCTGGCGTGCCAGAGGTAGTCCTCTCACTTGATGCTGAAAAGGCGTTCGACCGGGCGGGGGGCTATCTTTTCAGCACACTGGAGAGGTTTGGATTTGGCCATAAGTTCATATTATGGATCAGACTTTTATATACATCTCCAATGGCTGCTGTTCATACTAACAATAATCTAAACCCCTTTTGTCGAGCTTAAACGTGGCACAAGACAGGGATGTCCCATGTCACCGTTCCTTTTTGCGGTTGCAATGGAACCACTAGCTCTAGCTCTGAGGCAAAATGCTGATATCAAAGGAATTCAACGAGCAGGGGAGGAGCATAAAGATCTTTATGCTGCTAACTATCAGCCCCTGTTATCTAATTTAAATCAGGATATTGAACGATGGGATCCCCTGCCTCTCTCTTTGGGTGGAAGAATTAATACAGTAAAGATGAATATACTGCCTAAGTTTTTATATATATTTCAGTGCCTTCCAGTCTTTTTAACTAAATCTTTTTTTACCAAATTAAATAATCAGATATCAAGTTTCATTTGGAACAAAAAAACACCCCGGATAAAAAGAAGTGTACTTCAGAGACCTCGCTCAATGGGAGGGATGGCACTCCCTAATGTCTTGTATTACTATTGGGCGGTTAACATTAGAATATTGCTATATTGGATGGCTAATGATAATGATAACACTGACACTGAATGGCTAAATCTGGAGGGAGCATCTGTACTTTTCACTTCTTTAAAAGCCTTACTGTGTTCCAAGTTGCCATTTACACAGCCCATTTCTAACTTTACTTCTAACCCGGTTGTTTTACACTCAATCATGATCTGGAACCAGTTTAGAAGATCCTTCTCACTTACAGATCTATCTCAGGCTACACCAATTGCAAAAAATCATATGTTTGTCCCATGATTAATAGATGAGGTCTTTGATAGGTGGTCCAGAAGAGGTATGATCTCACTGTCTGATCTGTATATTGACAGCAATTTTGCCTCCTTTGAACAGTTGGTACAAAAATATCATATCCCAAATCACATTTTTATAGATACTTGCAGCTTCGGAATTTTGTATTCTCAAACTTAAAATGTTTTCCCTTATGTCCTCCAACTTGTCTGTTAGACTCAATGTTTGATTGTAAACTAGTTAGAAAACGAACTATTAGCACAATATACGAAATACTGTACTCTCATAACTTGATACCTCTAGACCTCCTCAAAAATAAATGGGAGACAGATTTAAATGAACCAATCACAGACGACACCTGGCACAATATAATACAGGGAATCTTCTCCTCTTCCATTTGTCTTGGACATGCTCTTATTCAGTTCAAAATTGTATACCGTCTGCACTGATCTAAAGTTAGACTTTCTAAGATCAAAGCTGACATAGACCCCACTTGTGATCGATGCGGACGGGATCCAGCCACTCTGTTACACATGTTCTGGACATGTCTGAAGCTTGGCACTTTCTGGCAGTCCATCTTTGAGACCTTTTCTAAGATTTTTGGGTGCTCACACCGTCTCCATTCATTGCACTTTTTGGTGTAGCCCAGATGGGCTCCCCTCTTGAGATGTGGGAAAGACCCAGCACCTCCAACATACAGTCATTGGATTAGGGAAACCATGTACCATATCAAGTTGGAGAAGATCAGATACACAATCAGGGGGTCTACTAGAAAATGTTATAATATTTGGCAGCCTTTCTTAATGTTTGTTGAAGATATGGAGGCCGATATTATAGTACTGTAAACCCCTGATGCTGCCCTCTGTCATTTTTTTTTTTCTTTTTCATGTCTGGCTATGTGAACTCTGTATTTTGAACTCTGTATTTTATGCTGTTAACACTGCAAGTCTGGTATTTGGGGAAAGGGGGGATGGGCTGGGGATGGGGGTGATTTACTGTCCTGTTTTTTGTTTTGTTGGACCTGTGACATCAGGATGGCAACTCCCCTCTTATGGTTAGATTTGTATGATGAGAAAAATATTTTTGTAAAACCCAACCTTCCTAATTTTTCATGTTCTTTATCATTTAGATGTGTTTCTTGTAGATATGCAATATTTACCTTTTCCTTTTTCATTTTGGAGAGTATCTTACTGCATTTTATTGTATTGAGTATACCATTGACATTGAAGGAAACTATCTTAAGCTGTTCCTGTGTCATCAGTTCTGTAAAGAGATTTGAGTTGCCCAAACCATCCTGCAACAAATATACTCTCTGGTAAAGAAGTAACAACAGTAAAAAGAACTAATATAACTATCAACATTCAACAAAGACTTAAATTGCCGAACTTTAGCTTCCAAAGTGAGGGTTTCTAAGAAGTGTCCCTTTAACTGGCCCTCCACAGCAGTTTAGTCCACTGATGACATATGTCCATCATAACAAAAACATAGTTTCTGTCTCCGAGTTATATTCACTTCTCTTAGTTTCAGGGGAAACGAAGGGACAATAGTACTTTTCATTGTCTCAAGAGGAAACAAGACATCAAACATCTTAGTGTACTTTGTTTAATATCGTATTTTTACGACCTTTTGCTTAGAATTGCATTTTGTTTAAAGTCATCAAAATCTTATCAGAGATTAGTGTGTTACCTTAAATATGGGCTTTTCATTTCATCTTTTCATTTCCCTTTTTTTAATTGGGGGGACTCTTCTGTAGACCTGGAGTGTCTCTCTGATGGCAACTCTCCTAGCTGCCCCTCTCCCTCGCTCTGAACTGCCGTCTGTCAGTGTGCCATGCTTGTTGATTCAGCCGCTCAGCTGGGTCCTCCGGTGGTGGTATAGCCTTGACCGGGAAGCCTCTGTCTTCCATGTCTTTAGTAACCTCACTGATCGTGTGGTAAAGTCAGGTCCCATCCTCGTAGAAGACACGAAGCCTGGCTGGGTAGGGGGTCTGAAATCAGATTTTTTTCTCCCTCAGCACTCGTTTCACTTCATTATATTCCTTTTGTTTACTCACCACACCGGGTAATCATGGTCGAAATAAAGCCTCTGGCCATTCAGCAGCATCTCCTTCTTTTCCCATGCTTTACGGAGGACTTCTTCTTTTGTTTTATACTGGTGGAATTTGACCATGATCGACCTGGGTCTACCTGTTGCTGTCAGCTTCGGAGCAAGCGCCCTGTTCACCCTTTCTACATGCAGATCGGAGGTCGGGGAGATATCCAGTTTGTCTCTGAGTAATTTCTCCACAAAAGCTGTCATCGAGCTTCCTTCTTCGTTTTCTGGCACATTGTACATTCTGATAGTCTCTCTTCTTGCTCTTCCCTCCAGGTCAACTAACTTATCATCGTGCTGAGTTTGAACTTTTAGCATCTTTTTCATCACTTGCTCCATTGTTTGTGGTCTTCTGTATGCGGTCTTCTGCTTCTTCGATTCTCTGGTTTGTCTTGTTGAGCTCATCCTTTATATTCTCCAACTGCCGGATGTTTTCTTTTCGGAAACTTGAATCTCTTGTAAAATCCTCTCCGTGTTTACCTTTGGTCTTTTGTTGCATTTCTGCTTTCCCCCATCTTTCCCATCAGCGTGGGGATCATTCTCACTCAATTCTGCATTATTTTTCTTGCTTTTTTCTCTCGTTTCCATAGCTATCCTGCTATCTGACCGTTTTTAATGCTGCGTGGGGGTTTATTCTTTGATTAGCAAGATATTTTAAATTTCTGTCAGAGGAGACCACTTTCTAGGCTGCCATCTCTGCTGTACCCGGAACCAGAAGCCCAGTTATGCTGCTTTCATCCTCAGAGTCAAGTGCATCCCAAACAGCAAGATGTTCAACCTGCAGCAGTACATCTGGAAGCAGCAGACTGCTGAGTCCTGTGCACCACCATCTGCAGCCTCCACTACATCAGCTGTCTCCACGCCACCATCCATCGCTATAGGTTAGTAGAAAAATATGCAAATGCTGATTTTATGTGAACATGTAATTTACCTCATGCATAATTAATGTTATTGTTAAATCTCTCAGTGATGGAGAAGGACAATCCAAATTATACACTGAACTAAGAAGGTGGATTCTAGATTAATAAGTAGAGAAACCTGTCCAAATAATGATAAAATTATAATAAGTTACCTGTGCTTTCAGGGCCACCAGCAGCAGTACCCAGAGCCAGAACGGTGCCCCCACCAACAGGTTTCTTCATCAGTGTGGACGGAGGATTCGGTTTTCACCAGAATTCACCTGCCATTACTATTTTCTGTCAACTAATTTGTTATTTTGGCCGTGTTCTGGCCTGCTCTGATGTGTGTGTTCTTTTGCTCTCCGACTAACCTAAGGAATTAACATGTCGACGATGATGGTAAGTTGTTTTTACATGCTTTCTATTTGCTGTCATAAATGGTCTGGGCTACTCCGCATTCATTGCCAGATTGTTTTGTCTCTACTACGTGGTAGATCAGACCTTCAATCTCTTTGAGAATTTTTCCATGTTTGTGTTTTTGCCTCCCTACCAACCTAATCCTGTCCTTCTTGACTTCTCCAGTGTGGCCATCTACCTTGAGCTTCAGCCTTCACAAGCCACCAGCCACCAGCCTCCAGTCTAGGCACCTCGGCCACCCTTGCCCCCCACCAGCAAACCACCTGTCCAGCACTCATCCGAGCTTGACCTCATGTAACTCCTCTACTCACGGAGCCTCCCTGCACTCAGCTCCTGCCAGCGCTTCACCTGCACTATTCCTATACTGTTTCTGCTTCAAAAGACTTTTAGCTCCATGCTGCTTAATCAAAAGTCCGTCAATGGCAGCTCTCATTGGTGCTGTCCACCGGCTGTGGTCCAGGACTTGAACAATGCCTCCTGTCTTACTGGGTCCAGTGCGATGAGAGGAGGATACAGGCAGCGGTGCTACCCCTGAAGGCATAAAAAAAAAAAAAAATCAAGCAAATGTTTATTATGTTGTTTTTTGACAAATTTCAGAAGACTCATATTATGATACTGCAGTAGTATGTTTGGCACAGTTCTGTTGAACACAGTGATCATTAAAACCAAATTTTACTTTTGCAGTTGCAACAAAAATTCTTTGTGTAGCATATGTGACTAGTTAAATAAAAGGCAATAAAACATTTAAAGTTCAATTTGTTGAATTTCTCATGTGTTTTTTATAGGATTTATATTTTACATTCACTAGTTCAGTAATTTTTGTTTATTGACAATATATTAATATAACCATCATGATGAGGTGGACCATGCCGCGGGAAGGGTGGCCCTGCACTGCGCAGGGGATGGCGTGATATGCACCATCCATTGCAGTGTAACAACGATCCAAAGTATTCTCCTCTGTGGTCGGGCATTTGAGAAACTGTCCGTATATGGGGAGTTCATGGATTCCATTGGCTTTTTTTGGAAACGTTTGCAATTAGAACCATTGATGGTTATGAAATGTCCACGAAACCTATCCTTAACATTTAAAAATGTTTTCTGGCATTGGCAACGTTTGCGATTCGGTATTGAGGTGCTTTCCGCTGTACGTGTGCACATGCACCCTGCTTAGCGCCGTTTCCGTAGTGTAGTGGTCATCACGTTCGCCTAACACGCGAAAGGTCCCCGGTTCGAAACCGGGCGGAAACAGCTTTCGCTCTTCACACTTGCACTGAACTGTTTAGTCAAATTATCAGTAAAACAGACCAAATGAAATTGGACAAAACACACGCACAAAAAGAAAACAACGCTGCTACCGTATACCACTGCGTACTTAATACGTTCTACTTGACAGGGAAGACAACATACAGGCACTAGCGTCCCCACTCAAAGAGTCAATGTTTCCATAGATTTTCCTACTTCCATTGCTTTTGAACTTACAGTACTGAAGTCTTCAGGCTCTTTTATCGCCGCTGAATGTTTCGTCCCGCAAGCCTTGCGATTCAGTGAGGAGGTGCATGAACGCGTGCACCTGCAGGGACAGGACCCCTGCGATTTTCCGTAGTGTAGTGGTTATCACGTTCGCCTCACACGCGAAAGGTCCCCGGTTCGAAACCGGGCGGAAACACACTTGTTTGCTTATTATTGGTGAGTGTGAAAATCAAACTGTTGTCAGCCAAACCATCAGACAACCCCACAATGTGTAGCACTGGGAACACGTTAGTAGAGTCCTGGTTCTTCTCGTCATCAGGGAAGCTAATCATTTGGGCACAAGGACATGCCGTTTTGCAGTTTTGGTCAATCAATCATCAGTAGCTGGTAGAAAACAAAGCTCTCCCCGTCGGGGAAATGAACCCCGGTCTTCCGCGTGACAGGCGGAGATACTGTCCACTATACTAACGAGGACCGACTCGTCCACGGTTTTGCATTGTGAGCGGGCTGCATGGGCCGTTTCAGCGGTTACCGAGAATACGCCGAGACTTACTGGGAAGCGTTTCCGCTGAAGGACAGTGACGCATTTTTGCTAATGTTCAGCTGATGATCGGCTACCAATTGAGGTCCTGTTGGCCAGGAAGCGAAAGGACAGCACAGCAGAACAGCAGTAGAACTCATCCTGGTCATTGGCCTGGCGCAAGTCGTCAACGGCTTGGTGGGCTTGAGGTTTGTAGTTGGTGATCTGTCTGAAGGAAGCAGGCTCGTTAGTGCGGAGCTGCTGTTGAAGACTCTCAGAGTACAGTCGTTTACACCTCTCCAGAAGAAAGCAGCGTCGTTAGTGCGCCGCTGCTGTTGAAGACTCCCAAAGTACAGTCGTTTCACCGCCCTTCTAGGCAGGCACGAAGATCCTCCACAGCCTCACTGTTCCACTTCTTTGGTATCCTCAGCACAAGCCTAGAGAGCTCCAATTTCGGCTCGCATGCAGCGATGAGGTGGACCATGCCGCGGGAAGGGTGGCCCTGCACTGCGCAGGGGATGGCGTGATATGCACCATCCATTGCAGTGTAACAACGATCCAAAGTATTCTCCTCTGTGGTCGGGCATTTGAGAAACTGTCCGTATATGGGGAGTTCATGGATTCCATTGGCTTTTTTTGGAAACGTTTGCAATTAGAACCATTGATGGTTATGAAATGTCCACGAAACCTATCCTTAACATTTAAAAATGTTTTCTGGCATTGGCAACGTTTGCGATTCGGTATTGAGGTGCTTTCCGCTGTACGTGTGCACATGCACCCTGCTTAGCGCCGTTTCCGTAGTGTAGTGGTCATCACGTTCGCCTAACACGCGAAAGGTCCCCGGTTCGAAACCGGGCGGAAACAGCTTTCGCTCTTCACGCTTGCACTGAACTGTTTAGTCAAATTATCAGTAAAACAGACCAAATGAAATTGGACAAAACACACGCACAAAAAGAAAACAACGCTGCTACCGTATACCACTGCGTACTTAATACGTTCTACTTGACAGGGAAGACAACATACAGGCACTAGCGTCCCCACTCAAAGAGTCAATGTTTCCATAGATTTTCCTACTTCCATTGCTTTTGAACTTACAGTACTGAAGTCTTCAGGCTCTTTTGAGGAGGTGCATGAACACGTGCACCTGCAGGGAGAGGACCCCTGCGAGTTTCCGTAGTGTAGTGGTTATCACGTTCGCCTCACACGCGAAAGGTCCCCGGTTCGAAACCGGGCGGAAACACACTTGTTTGCTTATTATTGGTGAGTGTGAAAATCAAACTGTTGTCAGCCAAACCATCAGACAACCCCACAATGTGTAGCACTGGGAACACGTTAGTAGAGTCCTGGTTCTTCTCGTCATCAGGGAAGCTAATCATTTGGGCACAAGGACATGCCGTTTTGCAGTTTTGGTCAATCAATCATCAGTAGCTGGTAGAAAACAAAGCTCTCCCCGTCGGGGAAATGAACCCCGGTCTTCCGCGTGACAGGCGGAGATACTGTCCACTATACTAACGAGGACCGACTCGTCCACGGTTTTGCATTGTGAGCGGGCTGCATGGGCCGTTTCAGCGGTTACCGAGAATACGCCGAGACTTACTGGGAAGCGTTTCCGCTGAAGGACAGTGACGCATTTTTGCTAATGTTCAGCTGATGATCGGCTACCAATTGAGGTCCTGTTGGCCAGGAAGCGAAAGGACAGCACAGCAGAACAGCAGTAGAACTCATCCTGGTCATTGGCCTGGCGCAAGTCGTCAACGGCTTGGTGGGCTTGAGGTTTGTAGTTGGTGATCTGTCTGAAGGAAGCAGGCTCGTTAGTGCGGAGCTGCTGTTGAAGACTCTCAGAGTACAGTCGTTTACACCTCTCCAGAAGAAAGCAGCGTCGTTAGTGCGCCGCTGCTGTTGAAGACTCCCAAAGTACAGTCGTTTCACCGCCCTTCTAGGCAGGCACGAAGATCCTCCACAGCCTCACTGTTCCACTTCTTTGGTATCCTCAGCACAAGCCTAGAGAGCTCCAATTTCGGCTCGCATGCAGCGATGAGGTGGACCATGCCGCGGGAAGGGTGGCCCTGCACTGCGCAGGGGATGGCGTGATATGCACCATCCATTGCAGTGTAACAACGATCCAAAGTATTCTCCTCTGTGGTCGGGCATTTGAGAAACTGTCCGTATATGGGGAGTTCATGGATTCCATTGGCTTTTTTTGGAAACGTTTGCAATTAGAACCATTGATGGTTATGAAATGTCCACGAAACCTATCCTTAACATTTAAAAATGTTTTCTGGCATTGGCAACGTTTGCGATTCGGTATTGAGGTGCTTTCCGCTGTACGTGTGCACATGCACCCTGCTTAGCGCCGTTTCCGTAGTGTAGTGGTCATCACGTTCGCCTAACACGCGAAAGGTCCCCGGTTCGAAACCGGGCGGAAACAGCTTTCGCTCTTCACGCTTGCACTGAACTGTTTAGTCAAATTATCAGTAAAACAGACCAAATGAAATTGGACAAAACACACGCACAAAAAGAAAACAACGCTGCTACCGTATACCACTGCGTACTTAATACGTTCTACTTGACAGGGAAGACAACATACAGGCACTAGCGTCCCCACTCAAAGAGTCAATGTTTCCATAGATTTTCCTACTTCCATTGCTTTTGAACTTACAGTACTGAAGTCTTCAGGCTCTTTTGAGGAGGTGCATGAACACGTGCACCTGCAGGGAGAGGACCCCTGCGAGTTTCCGTAGTGTAGTGGTTATCACGTTCGCCTCACACGCGAAAGGTCCCCGGTTCGAAACCGGGCGGAAACACACTTGTTTGCTTATTATTGGTGAGTGTGAAAATCAAACTGTTGTCAGCCAAACCATCAGACAACCCCACAATGTGTAGCACTGGGAACACGTTAGTAGAGTCCTGGTTCTTCTCGTCATCAGGGAAGCTAATCATTTGGGCACAAGGACATGCCGTTTTGCAGTTTTGGTCAATCAATCATCAGTAGCTGGTAGAAAACAAAGCTCTCCCCGTCGGGGAAATGAACCCCGGTCTTCCGCGTGACAGGCGGAGATACTGTCCACTATACTAACGAGGACCGACTCCTCCACGGTTTTGCATTGTGAGCGGGCTGCATGGGCCGTTTCAGCGGTTACCGAGAATACGCCGAGACTTACTGGGAAGCGTTTCCGCTGAAGGACAGTGACGCATTTTTGCTAATGTTCAGCTGATGATCGGCTACCAATTGAGGTCCTGTTGGCCAGGAAGCGAAAGGACAGCACAGCAGAACAGCAGTAGAACTCATCCTGGTCATTGGCCTGGCGCAAGTCGTCAACGGCTTGGTGGGCTTGAGGTTTGTAGTTGGTGATCTGTCTGAAGGAAGCAGGCTCGTTAGTGCGGAGCTGCTGTTGAAGACTCTCAGAGTACAGTCGTTTACACCTCTCCAGAAGAAAGCAGCGTCGTTAGTGCGCCGCTGCTGTTGAAGACTCCCAAAGTACAGTCGTTTCACCGCCCTTCTAGGCAGGCACGAAGATCCTCCACAGCCTCACTGTTCCACTTCTTTGGTATCCTCAGCACAAGCCTAGAGAGCTCCAATTTCGGCTCGCATGCAGCGATGAGGTGGACCATGCCGCGGGAAGGGTGGCCCTGCACTGCGCAGGGGATGGCGTGATATGCACCATCCATTGCAGTGTAACAACGATCCAAAGTATTCTCCTCTGTGGTCGGGCATTTGAGAAACTGTCCGTATATGGGGAGTTCATGGATTCCATTGGCTTTTTTTGGAAACGTTTGCAATTAGAACCATTGATGGTTATGAAATGTCCACGAAACCTATCCTTAACATTTAAAAATGTTTTCTGGCATTGGCAACGTTTGCGATTCGGTATTGAGGTGCTTTCCGCTGTACGTGTGCACATGCACCCTGCTTAGCGCCGTTTCCGTAGTGTAGTGGTCATCACGTTCGCCTAACACGCGAAAGGTCCCCGGTTCGAAACCGGGCGGAAACAGCTTTCGCTCTTCACGCTTGCACTGAACTGTTTAGTCAAATTATCAGTAAAACAGACCAAATGAAATTGGACAAAACACACGCACAAAAAGAAAACAACGCTGCTACCGTATACCACTGCGTACTTAATACGTTCTACTTGACAGGGAAGACAACATACAGGCACTAGCGTCCCCACTCAAAGAGTCAATGTTTCCATAGATTTTCCTACTTCCATTGCTTTTGAACTTACAGTACTGAAGTCTTCAGGCTCTTTTGAGGAGGTGCATGAACACGTGCACCTGCAGGGAGAGGACCCCTGCGAGTTTCCGTAGTGTAGTGGTTATCACGTTCGCCTCACACGCGAAAGGTCCCCGGTTCGAAACCGGGCGGAAACACACTTGTTTGCTTATTATTGGTGAGTGTGAAAATCAAACTGTTGTCAGCCAAACCATCAGACAACCCCACAATGTGTAGCACTGGGAACACGTTAGTAGAGTCCTGGTTCTTCTCGTCATCAGGGAAGCTAATCATTTGGGCACAAGGACATGCCGTTTTGCAGTTTTGGTCAATCAATCATCAGTAGCTGGTAGAAAACAAAGCTCTCCCCGTCGGGGAATCGAACCCCGGTCTTCCGCGTGACAGGCGGAGATACTGTCCACTATACTAACGAGGACCGACTCATCCATGGTTTTGCATTGTGAGCGGGCTGCATGGGCCGTTTCAGCGGTTACCGAGAATACGCCGAGACTTACTGGGAAGCGTTTCCGCTGAAGGACAGTGACGCATTTTTGCTAATGTTCAGCTGATGATCGGCTACCAATTGAGGTCCTGTTGGCCAGGAAGCGAAAGGACAGCACAGCAGAACAGCAGTAGAACTCATCCCCGTCATTGGCCTGGCGCAAGTCGTCAACGGCTTGGTGGGCTTGAGGTTTGTAGTTGGTGATCTGTCTGAAGGAAGCAGGCTCGTTAGTGCGGCGCTGCTGTTGAAGACTCTCAGAGTACAGTCGTTTACACCTCTCCAGAAGAAAGCAGCGTCGTTAGTGCGCCGCTGCTGTTGAAGACTCCCAAAGTACAGTCGTTTCACCGCCCTTCTAGGCAGGCACGAAGATCCTCCACAGCCTCACTGTTCCACTTCTTTGGTATCCTCGGCACAAGCCTAGAGCGCTCCAATTTCGGCTCGCATGCAGCGATGAGGTGGACCATGCCGCGGGAAGGGTGGCCCTGCACTGCGCAGGGGATGGCGTGATATGCACCATCCATTGCAGTGTAACAACGATCCAAAGTATTCTCCTCTGTGGTCGGGCATTTGAGAAACTGTCCGTATATGGGGAGTTCATGGATTCCATTGGCTTTTTTTGGAAACGTTTGCAATTAGAACCATTGATGGTTATGAAATGTCCACGAAACCTATCCTTAACATTTAAAAATGTTTTCTGGCATTGGCAACGTTTGCGATTCGGTATTGAGGTGCTTTCCGCTGTACGTGTGCACATGCACCCTGCTTAGCGCCGTTTCCGTAGTGTAGTGGTCATCACGTTCGCCTAACACGCGACGGCCAGCCGCGGATAGGCGTAGAGGACTTTGCCAACGAAGACGGGCACCTTCACAGAACCGGGTTCGCGTCCCTCCTCATCCGAACAAAAAGACTTACATTTGGTTCGGATTTGTTTTGCTACAGAGTGTGTGCACAATTAAAAAACATCACATCCGATCCATTCTAACATTTATTGAGATATTTGATCACTGATATTTGAATAAATCATGGTGAAACAATAAATCTTTAGGATGGTTATAAAGCCACCTGATTATTAAACGTCAGATAATCATGCTACTTGAAAGAATGGTCCTTTTACATGCTGCTACTGGTCAAGGTTGAATTGAACTTAACAACAACAGAAATTTATAGAAATATAATAGAAATGATCTAATGATTATTACTATTATAATTATTATTGGTGTTGTTATATCTATAATACTAAATACTATTATGGTAATTATTATTGATTCCATTGTTAAAATAAACAATTAAGAAACAACTGCCACCATTTAATTAGTTATGGAAATAAGACTCATTTCCAAAAAGTAGTAATACTAGTTCTGAAGGATAACAACTGTTTATTTTAGAGATGTTTACACCTGAGCTCATGAATGTGCAAGCTTTATCACTTATTTTCTATCACTATTGCAGACTCCAATAATTAAAGAAAGACAGAATTATGTTTCCAAGATATTTATTTAAAAAAACAACTGATGAAAAGAAATGATTTTTATAGATATCTCCAGATGCACAATCGCCATAAACACAATATAAAGAATTAAACAGGCTTCAATGACCCAATACTGAAAATATTTATTGAGGTCTACAAAAGCAAATCTAACAAGGGTGTTATCTCTATACCTTATAAAGGCCTTATGGAAAAGAAATCCAACACCACAGAATACATTAAAGAAAAATGGGAGAGAGAGGGCAATCTTTTGATATGTGGCTTGATATGTGTAGACTCAAGCGGAAATGTACTAACTCTAATACCTGGCAGGGATTTGGACGGAAATGCTTTATTTGTTATTCGTTCAGCTCAGAAAGCACATTTTTCTGGAGGGAATTCCAAATGTTGGAGACAGTGTGGTTCTCAAGACGTCAATCACTGGCATATATTTTGGGACTGTTCACTGATAAAACCCTTTTTGGCACTGGTTCTTCCTGATACTTCCTGAACTGCTCACAATACAAGCATGAATTGATATAGTGAATAACATTTATGTCATGGAAAGGATTACTTTCTCCCTTAGCCTTCAGAAAGAAGTGTTCACTAAATTCTGGACTAAATGGATTAAACATGTAAAACGTTTACAGCCAGATTTTGTGGATTTATGAAAGACTCTGTTATAGGTAGTTGTATCTAACAAACGGTATTTGTTTTAGCATCTCAAATCTCCAAATATGTTGACAGCAGAAGAGTTTAAACTGACTCTGTATGCATATACAGAGTATAAAATACAAGTAAAAAATAAAATAAAGAAAACAACAGAATTCTTAATAATTAAACAAACACAATCAAAACGAACAGGCTCAAACAGATATACAGAATATGTACAGTAAATAGTGTCTTCCTCCACACTGTCTCACTTCCTCTTTTCTGCAACCCATCTGTCCCTTTCAGCCTCAAAGAACTGGGACTTTTGAAAGTCTACCCAAGTCATCTCCTCAACCATGCCCTGCTCCTTGTAAAAAGAAAAGACTCTGGAGGGACAGTAGATGTACTTCCCTGGCACGTCGGGGAAGTAGCTATGAGTGTGAGGGCTGTCGCGACCCTGCTTTAGAGGCTGGTGGCAGAACCTGCAAAGACGACCAGTTGGCAGCTTTACCACAGACTTCCTCTTAGACCTCTCCTCTGCCACCCTTTTCCACTCTGCACCCCTCTTCCTGGCAGCCTCCAGCTCCCGCTCAAAAAAGGGAGAGGCAGCAAAATCCTCAAAGGACATCCTTGGATTTGTGAGGCCTTCATGTGAATAGGTCTTGAAGACCTTTGTTGAGCAGTAAAAGTATCTGACTGTCGGTGTTTGGAAAAAAAAATGAACCGAAGAGCCATCAACAAGATAACGACTCTTCGGCTGACCGCAGGCTAAACACTTCCTGGTCATCTTCTGCTGCTGCTGCTGCTGTTGTGGTTGTTGTTGTGGTTGTTGTTGTTGTTGTTGTTGCTGTTTTTCAAGGATGTCCGCCACAATCTTCTCCAATGCTGCACGGCTCAGTGACACCTCCTGGGAGGGAGCAACAGGAGGAGGGTTGACTGTTGCAGGAGGCAGGGTTGTGACAGGCACACTTACAGTTTGGCTGCCTGTGGTCAAACTCTGCCAAAGCTGCTGTGTCTCCACAACCTTTTCTGGGCTGGTGTTGAGGGATGAGCTGGTGTTTTTTAGTTTGGCCAGATGCTTCACATATCTGGAGATATGCTGGCAGGTTGTTGAATGAAGGAGGCTGTTAGGGTCGGTGCAAGCCCTCTGTACGATTGCAGCATAATCTGCATCGACCCGCTTCAAAAGACCTCTAGCTCCATGATGCTTAATTAAAAGTCCATCTATGGCAGCTCTCATTGGTGCTGTCCACCTGCTGTGGTCCAGGACTTGAATAAGGCCTCCTGTCTTGATGGGTCCAGTGCGGGTCGCCCGAGGAGAGGAGGATACAGGCAGCGGTGCTACCCCTGGAAGGCCTAAAAAAAAAAGAAAAAAACAAGCATGTGCTTATTATGTTGTTTTTTTGACACATTTCAGAAGACTCATATTATTATACTGCAGTAATATGTTTGGCACAGTGCTGTCGAACACAGGGATCACTAAAACTAAGTTTTACTTTTGCAGTTGCAACAAAAATTCTGTGTGACATATGTGACAAGTTAAATAAAACATTTAAAGTTCAATTTGTTGAATTACTCATGTGTTTTTCTTATAGGTTTTACATTTTACATTCACTATTACTATGACTAACACTTATTATTGTTTATTGACAATATATTAACATAACCATCATGATACTAATTGCACCCTAAGTGTCCGTGCCTGTGTTTAACTGTTAGGTGTGTATGAGGGATAGTAGGTGGGTAATTTGAATGACCTGTGTCCATCAAAGACTGCTCTGCTTTCACTGTGGCAGACGCTGGTATCAAGGTTGGCTGGGACTGGGCTTCAGAGCACTGCTGGAAAGACAGGACCGGCACGGGATCCACCTGGACAGTTCTGCTGGTCTCCTGAAATATAGCATCAAATGTAGTGATTTAGTCACTCAGTCTGTTGGTCAGTCAGTAATCGACAATAAGTGATTAATCTGTATTACCTGAGCGTCTGTGTCCACGACAGCAGCAGGGCACACTTCATCCTGGGAAGAGGACTGCGGCTGTGTCTCCTTGTCCTTGTCCCAGTTGAAAAGAACAGGACGGCAGCCTGGCTCCACGTACTCTAGTCCAAATCTCTCCCCTGTGTCCCTGTGTGAAGTCTGCAGAGCTGGGTATTTGGCCTTTCCTGTGACCTTCAGAGAGCATTTGTTCAACTCAAAAATCAACAAGGGGTCAAACACAGCTGGCAGCTCCACATCAGGCTGCTTTAAGTCCACCAGTCTGCGGAAGTTCCAGCGGACCACTCCAGTCATGGCCTGGGCCTGGAAAAGCTCGCAGGACACCCGGTTGCCTGTCACCCACTGGGCTTGGTGACAGTGGAAGCCCTCCTGCTGAGAGGTGCCTCTCACAGGGATCCAGACAGGTACAGCAGCGCCCTCGCCCTTTGTGTAGTTGAGCTGCAAGGTGCCACCATACCTGTAAAGGATTCCTTCACCCACCTCAGGGTCACTCAGGCAGCCTCTCAGGATGTGGATACGCTGGATCCTCCACACCTTCATCATGGACGCTTTAAAGAGGGGTACATCACTCGTGTCCTTTGCCAGATAGAAGTGATGTAGGACGTCTTCTACTCTCTGCAGCAGTTCCCTGCTCTGTGGCACCTTTGTCCTGCAGTGTTCCCTTATGTGCTGCTTGGTGGGATTAGCAGGAGAGATCCCACAGAAGGTGTAAACGTCCTTTAGCTTCTGGAGGTCACTCTGGTCCACAGTGACAAACGCTGCAGAGAGGAACTGGCAAAAAGAACTGAACAAAGGATGATGTTCCGAGACGCACTCCCTGGTGAAGCGTCGCATGCAGTGAAACAAGTCTAATTTGACAGTAATGTCCTTGTTAAACTTGCTCCTCGAGGCGCAGGTATTTTCCAGGTTTCCAGAAGTGGCCTGTGTAACGATGGCCTCTGTGGTCCTCCAGCAGTCCCACAGAAGGTGGTCCTGAGGCCCAGGATCCAGGACCTTGAAGGCAGCACAGCAGTCCCTAAACATTATAAAGAAATTTCATTAGAGCTGTAACATTTCTGACAATATCTTTGTACAAAATTAATAATAAATAATAATAATAATGTTCACAGAAAACTATAATTTGCTATATTTTTACTATCTATTAATACTGTTTGTTATTTATTTGGACTCCTAACTAAAAGAGTCAGATTACAAAATGAAAATCTGAGCAAATGAAATAAGAAAGCTGACACAAAGACCATATAAAAACTAAGTGATGTACAACAAATCTAGTACAGTTTGGAAGTGGCACTTGTTCTTTATACCTGTCCACCCACTGGTAGCCTGCCTTCTCCACTCCAGCTGCAGTGTAGCGCTGAGCCAGGCCCTCATACATAGGCTGGAGTGAACGGTCGCACTCGGACTGCAGCATCACCCAGCTCAGGATCATCCAGTTCTCGTTCATAATAGCATAGGAAGACATTGTGCCGGACGACAGCACAACCTTCCTAGCTACTTTGCGGGTATGATCCGACCTGAGTGCCTGTCCAAAGGTCCCCTGGAGCAGCAGGGTGAGGAGCTCCTTCTGCCTCTGGTACTCATGGCCCAGGCAGTTGACCAGATAGTGCGAAGACACAGACACTCCACACCAGCCATCAGCATCTGAGTAGCCGCCAAATGGAGCAGGAGTGTCCGTCTGTCTGAGCAGCCCAGTGATGGTGCTCTGGCCATAAACCCCCGCCTCAGCATCCCTGATGTTCTGGACACTGAGCAGGTAGGCCAGGTGAGCTCTCTCATACTTCAGATGAAGCACCTCAGTTAACTGCTTGGCCATGTCCTCCGGTGATTTGCCACTGCGCCTCAGCTCATCCATCACCGATTTGCAGATGGCCTTTTTGTGGGTCAGGAAGGCTGGCACAATGTTGCTGAAGCGCTTTGGCAGCTTCTCCAACCATTGGGGCTTGTCAGCATGCCAGTACCTCTTACAGGCCTTGCACGTGAGACGTGAGGCTAATATATAGTACTGACCGCCGGTACCGATGATGACTCTGGGCCTCCCGACGCCTGAAGAAGCTACCTGAGGGGTGGGACAACCATGAAGGCAGGGCAGGACGTAGTTGTTTTTCATCCTCTCCATGATCGTGTGCTCTGGCTTCCAAATGAAAAAAGGATGAAGCTGAAAGAACTTGACCGATGGCAGCTCTGTTATGGAGTCAATGAGCTCAGGCTGAGGTGGGTAACGCCACAGGGCCAGCATGTTCATGGGGTGACGTACTGGACGTGACCCTGGCCACAGACCCAATGCCTCCATTTCAGTCTTCATCCATAATTTTTGTTGGCGGGAGCAGTTCCACTGTGCAACATCCTGATCGTACACTGGGACAGAGGCTGCAGGCTGCCTGATGTGAGGCGCTGGACATGGAAGAGCTGTGAAACACAAACACATTAAAACACTACAGTACATACAGAGTAAGAGAAAAGAAAAGACAGCTCTATATCAATGACTGCTGCGGTTTACACAGTGTGACAGATATTCATACCTTCATCAAGGATGATGTGTCCATGTGCCTCCACAGGGGCAATAATCTGAGATGAGGAATCTAGGATGTTGAGATACAAACAGCAAAGTTAAGATTTGGTGACATTTGCTTAAGATGTTCCTTATCAGAGCATTTTATAAACAAACATTTACCTTCAGGAGGAGACGGAGCAGCTGTGATCCCAGACTCTGAAGAACGGCGGGAGACTGGTTTTCTGTGCGCTTTAAAAAATTGTTGCAACAGAAACAGACGCAACCTTAAATAAAATTACTTAACACATGAATACTATAAAATACATAGAACATGTGATTTTTATCGGTCAAAACTAAACTGATATTTATGTGAGTTATACTGGAAGTATAAAAGCAATGCTTATGTGACGGTGTCATACCTTGTCCCAACACATTGGGCTCCTGATCTTCGACCCCGAGCTGTGGCAATGGCAAGCAGCTGAGGAGGGACTGGCAACGGGGCCTTCGCTGTGGCTGGGAGATTAAAAGAAGAAAATGTAAAGAAACATTGTACAATTAACATTACATTCACGATTGGTTCAAATTAAGAAGTCGAAATATAACAACCTTTCACAGAAGAAACACTATTGCCACGAAGCTCTGCAGGTCCAGAGACAGCAGTAGCTGTTGGCTTCTGTCTGTGTGCTGTAAAGACAATCTGTGTCATTTTCCTCACACTGAAGTTTGTTTATGCTTCACAATCTGTCTTTACCTGTTTTCTCTGGAGCTAACTGCTAGCAAGGACTGAATATTTTGATGAAATTGTGAATGAATGTTTTTTGATATGGAAATACACAATGATTTTTTTTCATTCTAAAAACAGGTAAAGCACAGAAATGACATCAATACTTAGTAAAAATACAACCCGACATTCAGAGATGTGGCTTGTTAGCCTATACCATAGCTAGGTGTTCGTAGACACCATGTTTTTTCACAAGCCAAATCCTTGAATGACAGTAAAATAGAAAGCATGCAAAAACCAAACTACTCACCATCATCGTCGACATGTTATATTCCTTAGGTCAGTGGGAGAGCGAAAGAACACACACATCAGAACAGGCCAGAACACGGCCAAAAAAAAAAAAACTAGTTGACAGAAAAAAATAATGGCAGGTGAATTCTGGTGAAAACAGAATCCTCCGTCCACACTGATGAAGAAACCTGTTGGTGGGGGCACCGCTGTGGCTCTGGGCACTGCTGCTGGTGGTCCTGAAAGCACATGTGACTTATTACCATTTAATCATGTACAGTGAGAGTTTTAAGAAGATATTACAATTAATTGGACAGGTTTCTCTATTTATTAAACTAGAATCCACTTACTTAGTTCAGCGTCAAATTTGGACGGTGATATATTCAGCATCCCCCTCTCCAGCTCCTCGTCTTCCTCCATCACTGAGAGATTAAACAATAACATTAATTATGCATCAGGTAAATTACATGTTCACATAAAATCAGCATTTGCATATTTTTCCACTAACCTATAGTGACGGATGGTGGCACGGAGACAGCTGATGTAGTTGAGGTTGCAGTTGGTGGTGCACAGGACTCAGCAGTCTGCTGCTTCCTGATGTACTGTTGCAGGTTGAACATCTTGCTATTCGGGATGCACTTGACTTTGAGGATGAAAGCCGCATAACCATCAGCCTTGTTCTCCCAGATCTGCTTCCAGGTATCCGCGGCCCTTGCTCCAAAGCCGACAACATTGTCGCCTTCTGAAGCCACGGGTGTCGCAGGCTTCCGGGACAACAGGTAGTCCCTCAGGTCCACAACTTCCTGGAAATTCCTGGCGTAATCCAGAAATGACAGCAGGCTGTCCTTGCTGTGTCCCTGGGGGTTGAAGGTGCCATCTCTCTCCTCCTCTTCTACCTTCCTCAACAGGAAGATGATGTAACCAACATCGTTCTCCAAGAGCCATCTGAACCTCTTTCCCTTGTACTTCCCGAACTGCAAGATGTACTCCCCAGTCACCTCCAGACAGTCTGACACATCGCCGCCCCTCTGAAAGACCTCAGTAAGGGCGTTCGTCCTCACTATATCATCACTCTGGGGCGGGGACCTGTCTTGAAGCAGAGGATTTTTCTTAATCCTCATGGCCTCATCTGAGGGGTCCTGCCGCAGGTGGCCCGATGGACCCTTCCTGAAGGACACCCTCATCTTTCCTGGGAAGAAGTTAATTGACCTCTTCATATTTCCTGTGCACAACCAAACACAATGGTTATTATACAGTAATAGTTCAAAATGTAATCTCACTGTTATAGCAACAGTTACTCATGCTAAGTGGGCCATACAGATACAGATGTATCAAAATGTCTTAGTGTTACACCTTTTAATAACAAATATGCCATAACGATTAAACACGTTTTATATGAAGGCATTCAAACAGACATATAATATATTGGTATGTGATGTAGTATTTACCCATTCAATACGTACACTCTGTATGTACACACGGCTTTAGCCAAATGAATGAATGAATGAATGAATGAATGAATGAATGAATGAATGAACGAACGAACGAACGAACGAACTTAACGTTGGATAATGACGGCACGAAAACAAGTAGTATTTTGATTAAGTGTGACAAAGACAATTGAAAACTCGACTCTCTCAACTCTTCAAGATGTGCAAAGTAGCGTTAGTGAAATGCGCTGTTGTCAACAGACTTGCCTGTTAAATGTCTTAACTAGTTCACCTTAATGTACCTAGCTAACGTTACCTTAAGCTAGCAACACACCAATTACAACCTGTACTTGCGTAAACAACAACATCACATCAAGATTAGTTTAATAAAAGACAGAATAAAACTTACTTTTGATATATTCGACCGGGGGAAATGCAGTAGACGAAAAACTGACACTAGTACTGTTTGTTTGTATGTATGTATGTATGCAGTTTGCTTGTCAAGATGCCGCTATCTCCGATATCTCTCACTCTAAAGTCAAAACAAGTGTCCTTACTGTAATCATCCGAAAGGGGGAAACAGCGCCACCAATTTCCCACTTGTGGCCAAAAATATATTACATCCGTAGTGATAAGAACTACCATAGAGAATGAATGGGAAAAGTTAAGGAAGTTAAGGCTCAGTACTTTCGGCTCTCGCGCGAAAGGTCCCCGGTTCGAAACCGGGCGGAAACACACTTGTTTGCTTATTATTGGTGAGTGTGAAAATCAAACTGTTGTCAGCCAAACCATCAGACAACCCCACAATGTGTAGCACTGGGAACACGTTAGTAGAGTCCTGGTTCTTCTCGTCATCAGGGAAGCTAATCATTTGGGCACAAGGACATGTCTCATGCTGCCGTTTTGCAGTTTTGGTCAATCAATCAATCATCAGTAGCTGGTAGAAAACAAAGCTCTCCCCGTCGGGGAATCGAACCCCGGTCTTCCGCGTGACAGGCGGAGATACTGTCCACTATACTAACAAGGACCGACTCATCCAAGGTTTTGCATTGTGAGCGGGCTGCATGGGCCGTTTCAGCGGTTACCGAGAATACGCCGAGACTTACTGGGAAGCGTTTCCGCTGAAGGACAGTGACGCATTTTTGCTAATGTTCAGCTGATGATCGGCTACCAATTGAGGTCCTGTTGGCCAGGAAGCGAAAGGACAGCACAGCAGAACAGCAGTAGAACTCATCCTGGTCATTGGCCTGGCGCAAGTCGTCAACGGCTTGGTGGGCTTGAGGTTTGTAGTTGGTGATCTGTCTGAAGGAAGCAGGCTCGTTAGTGCGGAGCTGCTGTTGAAGACTCTCAGAGTACAGTCGTTTACACCTCTCCAGAAGAAAGCAGCGTCGTTAGTGCGCCGCTGCTGTTGAAGACTCCCAAAGTACAGTCGTTTCACCGCCCTTCTAGGCAGGCACGAAGATCCTCCACAGCCTCACTGTTCCACTTCTTTGGTATCCTCAGCACAAGCCTAGAGAGCTCCAATTTCGGCTCGCATGCAGCGATGAGGTGGACCATGCCGCGGGAAGGGTGGCCCTGCACTGCGCAGGGGATGGCGTGATATGCACCATCCATTGCAGTGTAACAACGATCCAAAGTATTCTCCTCTGTGGTCGGGCATTTGAGAAACTGTCCGTATATGTGGAGTTCATGGATTCCATTGGCTTTTTTTGGAAAGGTTTGCAATTAGAACCATTGATGGTTATGAAATGTCCACGAAACCTATCCTTAACATTTAAAAATGTTTTCTGGCATTGGCAACGTTTGCGATTCGGTATTGAGGTGCTTTCCGCTGTACGTGTGCACATGCACCCTGCTTTGCGCCGTTTCCGTAGTGTAGTGGTCATCACGTTCGCCTAACACGCGAAAGGTCCCCGGTTCGAAACCGGGCGGAAACAGCTTTCGCTCTTCACGCTTGCACTGAACTGTTTAGTCAAATTATCAGTAAAACAGACCAAATGAAATACTTAATACGTTCTACTTGACAGGGAAGACAACATACAGGCACTAGCGTCCCCACTCAAAGAGTCAATGTTTCCATAGATTTTCCTACTTCCATTGCTTTTGAACTTACAGTACTGAAGTCTTCAGGCTCTTTTATCGCCGCTGAATGTTTCGTCCCGCAAGCCTTGCGATTCAGTGAGGAGGTGCATGAACGCGTGCACCTGCAGGGAGAGGGACCCCTGCGAGTTTCCGTAGTGTAGTGGTTATCACGTTCGCCTCACACGCGAAAGGTCCCCGGTTCGAAACCGGGCGGAAACACACTTGTTTGCTTATTATTGGTGAGTGTGAAAATCAAACTGTTGTCAGCCAAACCATCAGACAACCCCACAATGTGTAGCACTGGGAACACGTTAGTAGAGTCCTGGTTCTTCTCGTCATCAGGGAAGCTAATCATTTGGGCACAAGGACATGTCTCATGCTGCCGTTTTGCAGTTTTGGTCAATCAATCAATCATCAGTAGCTGGTAGAAAACAAAGCTCTCCCCGTCGGGGAATCGAACCCCGGTCTTCCGCGTGACAGGCGGAGATACTGTCCACTATACTAACGAGGACCAACTCATCCACGGTTTTGCATTGTGAGCGGGCTGCATGGGCCGTTTCAGCGGTTACCGAGAATACGCCGAGACTTTCTGGGAAGCGTTTCCGCTGAAGGACAGTGACGCATTTTTGCTAATGTTCAGCTGATGATCGGCTACCAATTGAGGTCCTGTTGGCCAGGAAGCGAAAGGACAGCACAGCAGAACAGCAGTAGAACTCATCCTGGTCATTGGCCTGGCGCAAGTCGTCAACGGCTTGGTGGGCTTGAGGTTTGTAGTTGGTGATCTGTCTGAAGGAAGCAGGCTCGTTAGTGCGGAGCTGCTGTTGAAGACTCTCAGAGTACAGTCGTTTACACCTCTCCAGAAGAAAGCAGCGTCGTTAGTGCGCCGCTGCTGTTGAAGACTCCCAAAGTACAGTCGTTTCACCGCCCTTCTAGGCAGGCACGAAGATCCTCCACAGCCTCACTGTTCCACTTCTTTGGTATCCTCAGCACAAGCCTAGAGAGCTCCAATTTCGGCTCGCATGCAGCGATGAGGTGGACCATGCCGCGGGAAGGGTGGCCCTGCACTGCGCAGGGGATGGCGTGATATGCACCATCCATTGCAGTGTAACAACGATCCAAAGTACTCTCCTCTGTGGTCGGGCATTTGAGAAACTGTCCGTATATGTGGAGTTCATGGATTCCATTGGCTTTTTTTGGAAAGGTTTGCAATTAGAACCATTGATGGTTATGAAATGTCCACGAAACCTATCCTTAACATTTAAAAATGTTTTCTGGCATTGGCAACGTTTGCGATTCGGTATTGAGGTGCTTTCCGCTGTACGTGTGCACATGCACCCTGCTTTGCGCCGTTTCCGTAGTGTAGTGGTCATCACGTTCGCCTAACACGCGAAAGGTCCCCGGTTCGAAACCGGGCGGAAACAGCTTTTGCTCTTCACGCTTGCACTGAACTGTTTAGTCAAATTATCAGTAAAACAGACCAAATGAAATTGGACAAAACACACGCACTAAAAGAAAACAACGCTGCTACCGTATACCACTGCGTACTTAATACGTTCTACTTGACAGGGAAGACAACATACAGGCACTAGCGTCCCCACTCAAAGAGTCAATGTTTCCATAGATTTTCCTACTTCCATTGCTTTTGAACTTACAGTACTGAAGTCTTCAGGCTCTTTTATCGCCGCTGAATGTTTCGTCCCGCAAGCCTTGCGATTCAGTGAGGAGGTGCATGAACGCGTGCACCTGCAGCGAGACGACCCCTGCGAGTTTCCGTAGTGTAGTGGTTATCACGTTCGCCTCACACGCGAAAGGTCCCCGGTTCGAAACCGGGCGGAAACACACTTGTTTGCTTATTATTGGTGAGTGTGAAAATCAAACTGTTGTCAGCCAAACCATCAGACAACCCCACAATGTGTAGCACTGGGAACACGTTAGTAGAGTCCTGGTTCTTCTCGTCATCAGGGAAGCTAATCATTTGGGCACAAGGACATGTCTCATGCTGCCGTTTTGCAGTTTTGGTCAATCAATCAATCATCAGTAGCTGGTAGAAAACAAAGCTCTCCCCGTCGGGGAATCGAACCCCGGTCTTCCGCGTGACAGGCGGAGATACTGTCCACTATACTAACGAGGACCGACTCATCCACGGTTTTGCATTGTGAGCGGGCTGCATGGGCCGTTTCAGCGGTTACCGAGAATACGCCGAGACTTACTGGGAAGCGTTTCCGCTGAAGGACAGTGACGCATTTTTGCTAATGTTCAGCTGATGATCGGCTACCAATTGAGGTCCTGTTGGCCAGGAAGCGAAAGGACAGCACAGCAGAACAGCAGTAGAACTCATCCTGGTCATTGGCCTGGCGCAAGTCGTCAACGGCTTGGTGGGCTTGAGGTTTGTAGTTGGTGATCTGTCTGAAGGAAGCAGGCTCGTTAGTGCGGAGCTGCTGTTGAAGACTCTCAGAGTACAGTCGTTTACACCTCTCCAGAAGAAAGCAGCGTCGTTAGTGCGCCGCTGCTGTTGAAGACTCCCAAAGTACAGTCGTTTCACCGCCCTTCTAGGCAGGCACGAAGATCCTCCACAGCCTCACTGTTCCACTTCTTTGGTATCCTCAGCACAAGCCTAGAGAGCTCCAATTTCGGCTCGCATGCAGCGATGAGGTGGACCATGCCGCGGGAAGGGTGGCCCTGCACTGCGCAGGGGATGGCGTGATATGCACCATCCATTGCAGTGTAACAACGATCAAAAGTATTCTCCTCTGTGGTCGGGCATTTGAGAAACTGTCCGTATATGGGGAGTTCATGGATTCCATTGGCTTTTTTTGGAAAGGTTTGCAATTAGAACCATTGATGGTTATGAAATGTCCACGAAACCTATCCTTAACATTTAAAAATGTTTTCTGGCATTGGCAACGTTTGCGATTCGGTATTGAGGTGCTTTCCGCTGTACGTGTGCACATGCACCCTGCTTTGCGCCGTTTCCGTAGTGTAGTGGTCATCACGTTCGCCTAACACGCGAAAGGTCCCCGGTTCGAAACCGGGCGGAAACAGCTTTCGCTCTTCACGCTTGCACTGAACTGTTTAGTCAAATTATCAGTAAAACAGACCAAATGAAATTGGACAAAACACACGCACAAAAAGAAAACAACGCTGCTACCGTATACCACTGCGTACTTAATACGTTCTACTTGACAGGGAAGACAACATACAGGCACTAGCGTCCCCACTCAAAGAGTCAATGTTTCCATAGATTTTCCTACTTCCATTGCTTTTGAACTTACAGTACTGAAGTCTTCAGGCTCTTTTATCGCCGCTGAATGTTTCGTCCCGCAAGCCTTGCGATTCAGTGAGGAGGTGCATGAACGCGTGCACCTGCAGGGAGAGGACCCCTGCCAGTTTCCGTAGTGTAGTGGTTATCACGTTCGCCTCACACGCGAAAGGTCCCCGGTTCGAAACCGGGCGGAAACACACTCGTTTGCTTATTATTGGTGAGTGTGAAAATCAAACTGTTGTCAGCCAAACCATCAGACAACCCCACAATGTGTAGCACTGGGAACACGTTAGTAGAGTCCTGGTTCTTCTCGTCATCAGGGAAGCTAATCATTTGGGCACAAGGACATGTCTCATGCTGCCGTTTTGCAGTTTTGGTCAATCAATCAATCATCAGTAGCTGGTAGAAAACAAAGCTCTCCCCGTCGGGGAATCGAACCCCGGTCTTCCGCGTGACAGGCGGAGATACTGTCCACTATACTAACGAGGACCGACTCATCCACGGTTTTGCATTGTGAGCGGGCTGCATGGGCCGTTTCAGCGGTTACCGAGAATACGCCGAGACTTACTGGGAAGCGTTTCCGCTGAAGGACAGTGACGCATTTTTGCTAATGTTCAGCTGATGATCGGCTACCAATTGAGGTCCTGTTGGCCAGGAAGCGAAAGGACAGCACAGCAGAACAGCAGTAGAACTCATCCTGGTCATTGGCCTGGCGCAAGTCGTCAACGGCTTGGTGGGCTTGAGGTTTGTAGTTGGTGATCTGTCTGAAGGAAGCAGGCTCGTTAGTGCGGAGCTGCTGTTGAAGACTCTCAGAGTACAGTCGTTTACACCTCTCCAGAAGAAAGCAGCGTCGTTAGTGCGCCGCTGCTGTTGAAGACTCCCAAAGTACAGTCGTTTCACCGCCCTTCTAGGCAGGCACGAAGATCCTCCACAGCCTCACTGTTCCACTTCTTTGGTATCCTCAGCACAAGCCTAGAGAGCTCCAATTTCGGCTCGCATGCAGCGATGAGGTGGACCATGCCGCGGGAAGGGTGGCCCTGCACTGCGCAGGGGATGGCGTGATATGCACCATCCATTGCAGTGTAACAACGATCCAAAGTATTCTCCTCTGTGGTCGGGCATTTGAGAAACTGTCCGTATATGGGGAGTTCATGGATTCCATTGGCTTTTTTTGGAAAGGTTTGCAATTAGAACCATTGATGGTTATGAAATGTCCACGAAACCTATCCTTAACATTTAAAAATGTTTTCTGGCATTGGCAACGTTTGCGATTCGGTATTGAGGTGCTTTCCGCTGTACGTGTGCACATGCACCCTGCTTTGCGCCGTTTCCGTAGTGTAGTGGTCATCACGTTCGCCTAACACGCGAAAGGTCCCCGGTTCGAAACCGGGCGGAAACAGCTTTCGCTCTTCACGCTTGCACTGAACTGTTTAGTCAAATTATCAGTAAAACAGACCAAATGAAATACTTAATACGTTCTACTTGACAGGGAAGACAACATACAGGCACTAGCGTCCCCACTCAAAGAGTCAATGTTTCCATAGATTTTCCTACTTCCATTGCTTTTGAACTTACAGTACTGAAGTCTTCAGGCTCTTTTATCGCCGCTGAATGTTTCGTCCCGCAAGCCTTGCGATTCAGTGAGGAGGTGCATGAACGCGTGCACCTGCAGGGAGAGGACCCCTGCCAGTTTCCGTAGTGTAGTGGTTATCACGTTCGCCTCACACGCGAAAGGTCCCCGGTTCGAAACCGGGCGGAAACACACTTGTTTGCTTATTATTGGTGAGTGTGAAAATCAAACTGTTGTCAGCCAAACCATCAGACAACCCCACAATGTGTAGCACTGGGAACACGTTAGTAGAGTCCTGGTTCTTCTCGTCATCAGGGAAGCTAATCATTTGGGCACAAGGACATGTCTCATGCTGCCGTTTTGCAGTTTTGGTCAATCAATCAATCATCAGTAGCTGGTAGAAAACAAAGCTCTCCCCGTCGGGGAATCGAACCCCGGTCTTCCGCGTGACAGGCGGAGATACTGTCCACTATACTAACGAGGACCGACTCATCCACGGTTTTGCATTGTGAGCGGGCTGCATGGGCCGTTTCAGCGGTTACCGAGAATACGCCGAGACTTTCTGGGAAGCGTTTCCGCTGAAGGACAGTGACGCATTTTTGCTAATGTTCAGCTGATGATCGGCTACCAATTGAGGTCCTGTTGGCCAGGAAGCGAAAGGACAGCACAGCAGAACAGCAGTAGAACTCATCCTGGTCATTGGCCTGGCGCAAGTCGTCAACGGCTTGGTGGGCTTGAGGTTTGTAGTTGGTGATCTGTCTGAAGGAAGCAGGCTCGTTAGTGCGGAGCTGCTGTTGAAGACTCTCAGAGTACAGTCGTTTACACCTCTCCAGAAGAAAGCAGCGTCGTTAGTGCGCCGCTGCTGTTGAAGACTCCCAAAGTACAGTCGTTTCACCGCCCTTCTAGGCAGGCACGAAGATCCTCCACAGCCTCACTGTTCCACTTCTTTGGTATCCTCAGCACAAGCCTAGAGAGCTCCAATTTCGGCTCGCATGCAGCGATGAGGTGGACCATGCCGCGGGAAGGGTGGCCCTGCACTGCGCAGGGGATGGCGTGATATGCACCATCCATTGCAGTGTAACAACGATCCAAAGTATTCTCCTCTGTGGTCGGGCATTTGAGAAACTGTCCGTATATGTGGAGTTCATGGATTCCATTGGCTTTTTTTGGAAAGGTTTGCAATTAGAACCATTGATGGTTATGAAATGTCCACGAAACCTATCCTTAACATTTAAAAATGTTTTCTGGCATTGGCAACGTTTGCGATTCGGTATTGAGGTGCTTTCCGCTGTACGTGTGCACATGCACCCTGCTTTGCGCCGTTTCCGTAGTGTAGTGGTCATCACGTTCGCCTAACACGCGAAAGGTCCCCGGTTCGAAACCGGGCGGAAACAGCTTTCGCTCTTCACGCTTGCACTGAACTGTTTAGTCAAATTATCAGTAAAACAGACCAAATGAAATTGGACAAAACACACGCACAAAAAGAAAACAACGCTGCTACCGTATACCACTGCGTACTTAATACGTTCTACTTGACAGGGAAGACAACATACAGGCACTAGCGTCCCCACTCAAAGAGTCAATGTTTCCATAGATTTTCCTACTTCCATTGCTTTTGAACTTACAGTACTGAAGTCTTCAGGCTCTTTTATCGCCGCTGAATGTTTCGTCCCGCAAGCCTTGCGATTCAGTGAGGAGGTGCATGAACGCGTGCACCTGCAGGGAGAGGGACCCCTGCGAGTTTCCGTAGTGTAGTGGTTATCACGTTCGCCTCACACGCGAAGGCCAGCCGCGGATAGGCGTAGAGGACTTTGCCAACGAAGACGGGCACCTTCACAGAACCGGGTTCGCGTCCCTCCTCATCCGAACAAAAAGACTTACATTTGGTTCGGATTTGTTTTGCTACAGAGTGTGTGCACAATTAAAAAACATCACATCCGATCCATTCTAACATTTATTGAGATATTTGATCACTGATATTTGAATAAATCATGGTGAAACAATAAATCTTTAGGATGGTTATAAAGCCACCTGATTATTAAACGTCAGATAATCATGCTACTTGAAAGAATGGTCCTTTTACATGCTGCTACTGGTCAAGGTTGAATTGAACTTAACAACAACAGAAATTTATAGAAATATAATAGAAATGATCTAATGATTATTACTATTATAATTATTATTGGTGTTGTTATATCTATAATACTAAATACTATTATGGTAATTATTATTGATTCCATTGTTAAAATAAACAATTAAGAAACAACTGCCACCATTTAATTAGTTATGGAAATAAGACTCATTTCCAAAAAGTAGTAATACTAGTTCTGAAGGATAACAACTGTTTATTTTAGAGATGTTTACACCTGAGCTCATGAATGTGCAAGCTTTATCACTTATTTTCTATCACTATTGCAGACTCCAATAATTAAAGAAAGACAGAATTATGTTTCCAAGATATTTATTTAAAAAAACAACTGATGAAAAGAAATGATTTTTATAGATATCTCCAGATGCACAATCGCCATAAACACAATATAAAGAATTAAACAGGCTTCAATGACCCAATACTGAAAATATTTATTGAGGTCTACAAAAGCAAATCTAACAAGGGTGTTATCTCTATACCTTATAAAGGCCTTATGGAAAAGAAATCCAACACCACAGAATACATTAAAGAAAAATGGGAGAGAGAGGGCAATCTTTTGATATGTGGCTTGATATGTGTAGACTCAAGCGGAAATGTACTAACTCTAATACCTGGCAGGGATTTGGACGGAAATGCTTTATTTGTTATTCGTTCAGCTCAGAAAGCACATTTTTCTGGAGGGAATTCCAAATGTTGGAGACAGTGTGGTTCTCAAGACGTCAATCACTGGCATATATTTTGGGACTGTTCACTGATAAAACCCTTTTTGGCACTGGTTCTTCCTGATACTTCCTGAACTGCTCACAATACAAGCATGAATTGATATAGTGAATAACATTTATGTCATGGAAAGGATTACTTTCTCCCTTAGCCTTCAGAAAGAAGTGTTCACTAAATTCTGGACTAAATGGATTAAACATGTAAAACGTTTACAGCCAGATTTTGTGGATTTATGAAAGACTCTGTTATAGGTAGTTGTATCTAACAAACGGTATTTGTTTTAGCATCTCAAATCTCCAAATATGTTGACAGCAGAAGAGTTTAAACTGACTCTGTATGCATATACAGAGTATAAAATACAAGTAAAAAATAAAATAAAGAAAACAACAGAATTCTTAATAATTAAACAAACACAATCAAAACGAACAGGCTCAAACAGATATACAGAATATGTACAGTAAATAGTGTCTTCCTCCACACTGTCTCACTTCCTCTTTTCTGCAACCCATCTGTCCCTTTCAGCCTCAAAGAACTGGGACTTTTGAAAGTCTACCCAAGTCATCTCCTCAACCATGCCCTGCTCCTTGTAAAAAGAAAAGACTCTGGAGGGACAGTAGATGTACTTCCCTGGCACGTCGGGGAAGTAGCTATGAGTGTGAGGGCTGTCGCGACCCTGCTTTAGAGGCTGGTGGCAGAACCTGCAAAGACGACCAGTTGGCAGCTTTACCACAGACTTCCTCTTAGACCTCTCCTCTGCCACCCTTTTCCACTCTGCACCCCTCTTCCTGGCAGCCTCCAGCTCCCGCTCAAAAAAGGGAGAGGCAGCAAAATCCTCAAAGGACATCCTTGGATTTGTGAGGCCTTCATGTGAATAGGTCTTGAAGACCTTTGTTGAGCAGTAAAAGTATCTGACTGTCGGTGTTTGGAAAAAAAAATGAACCGAAGAGCCATCAACAAGATAACGACTCTTCGGCTGACCGCAGGCTAAACACTTCCTGGTCATCTTCTGCTGCTGCTGCTGCTGTTGTGGTTGTTGTTGTGGTTGTTGTTGTTGTTGTTGTTGCTGTTTTTCAAGGATGTCCGCCACAATCTTCTCCAATGCTGCACGGCTCAGTGACACCTCCTGGGAGGGAGCAACAGGAGGAGGGTTGACTGTTGCAGGAGGCAGGGTTGTGACAGGCACACTTACAGTTTGGCTGCCTGTGGTCAAACTCTGCCAAAGCTGCTGTGTCTCCACAACCTTTTCTGGGCTGGTGTTGAGGGATGAGCTGGTGTTTTTTAGTTTGGCCAGATGCTTCACATATCTGGAGATATGCTGGCAGGTTGTTGAATGAAGGAGGCTGTTAGGGTCGGTGCAAGCCCTCTGTACGATTGCAGCATAATCTGCATCGACCCGCTTCAAAAGACCTCTAGCTCCATGATGCTTAATTAAAAGTCCATCTATGGCAGCTCTCATTGGTGCTGTCCACCTGCTGTGGTCCAGGACTTGAATAAGGCCTCCTGTCTTGATGGGTCCAGTGCGGGTCGCCCGAGGAGAGGAGGATACAGGCAGCGGTGCTACCCCTGGAAGGCCTAAAAAAAAAAGAAAAAAACAAGCATGTGCTTATTATGTTGTTTTTTTGACACATTTCAGAAGACTCATATTATTATACTGCAGTAATATGTTTGGCACAGTGCTGTCGAACACAGGGATCACTAAAACTAAGTTTTACTTTTGCAGTTGCAACAAAAATTCTGTGTGACATATGTGACAAGTTAAATAAAACATTTAAAGTTCAATTTGTTGAATTACTCATGTGTTTTTCTTATAGGTTTTACATTTTACATTCACTATTACTATGACTAACACTTATTATTGTTTATTGACAATATATTAACATAACCATCATGATACTAATTGCACCCTAAGTGTCCGTGCCTGTGTTTAACTGTTAGGTGTGTATGAGGGATAGTAGGTGGGTAATTTGAATGACCTGTGTCCATCAAAGACTGCTCTGCTTTCACTGTGGCAGACGCTGGTATCAAGGTTGGCTGGGACTGGGCTTCAGAGCACTGCTGGAAAGACAGGACCGGCACGGGATCCACCTGGACAGTTCTGCTGGTCTCCTGAAATATAGCATCAAATGTAGTGATTTAGTCACTCAGTCTGTTGGTCAGTCAGTAATCGACAATAAGTGATTAATCTGTATTACCTGAGCGTCTGTGTCCACGACAGCAGCAGGGCACACTGGGCACACTTCATCCTGGGAAGAGGACTGCGGCTGTGTCTCCTTGTCCTTGTCCCAGTTGAAAAGAACAGGACGGCAGCCTGGCTCCACGTACTCTAGTCCAAATCTCTCCCCTGTGTCCCTGTGTGAAGTCTGCAGAGCTGGGTATTTGGCCTTTCCTGTGACCTTCAGAGAGCATTTGTTCAACTCAAAAATCAACAAGGGGTCAAACACAGCCGGCAGCTCCACATCAGGCTGCTTTAAGTCCACCAGTCTGCGGAAGTTCCAGCGGACCACTCCAGTCATGGCCTGGGCCTGGAAAAGCTCGCAGGACACCCGGTTGCCTGTCACCCACTGGGCTTGGTGACAGTGGAAGCCCTCCTGCTGAGAGGTGCCTCTCACAGGGATCCAGACAGGTACAGCAGCGCCCTCGCCCTTTGTGTAGTTGAGCTGCAAGGTGCCACCATACCTGTAAAGGATTCCTTCACCCACCTCAGGGTCACTCAGGCAGCCTCTCAGGATGTGGATACGCTGGATCCTCCACACCTTCATCATGGACGCTTTAAAGAGGGGTACATCACTCGTGTCCTTTGCCAGATAGAAGTGATGTAGGACGTCTTCTACTCTCTGCAGCAGTTCCCTGCTCTGTGGCACCTTTGTCCTGCAGTGTTCCCTTATGTGCTGCTTGGTGGGATTAGCAGGAGAGATCCCACAGAAGGTGTAAGCGTCCTTTAGCTTCTGGAGGTCACTCTGGTCCACAGTGACAAACGCTGCAGAGAGGAACTGGCAAAAAGAACTGAACAAAGGATGATGTTCCGAGACGCACTCCCTGGTGAAGCGTCGCATGCAGTGAAACAAGTCTAATTTGACAGTAATGTCCTTGTTAAACTTGCTCCTCGAGGCGCAGGTATTTTCCAGGTTTCCAGAAGTGGCCTGTGTAACGATGGCCTCTGTGGTCCTCCAGCAGTCCCACAGAAGGTGGTCCTGAGGCCCAGGATCCAGGACCTTGAAGGCAGCACAGCAGTCCCTAAACATTATAAAGAAATTTCATTAGAGCTGTAACATTTCTGACAATATCTTTGTACAAAATTAATAATAAATAATAATAATAATGATGTTCACAGAAAACTATAATTTGCTATATTTTTACTATCTATTAATACTGTTTGTTATTTATTTGGACTCCTAAGTAAAAGAGTCAGATTACAAAATGAAAATCTGAGCAAATGAAATAAGAAAGCTGACACAAAGACCATATAAAAACTAAGTGATGTACAACAAATCTAGTACAGTTTGGAAGTGGCACTTGTTCTTTATACCTGTCCACCCACTGGTAGCCTGCCTTCTCCACTCCAGCTGCAGTGTAGCGCTGAGCCAGGCCCTCATACATAGGCTGGAGTGAACGGTCGCACTCGGACTGCAGCATCACCCAGCTCAGGATCATCCAGTTCTCGTTCATAATAGCATAGGAAGACATTGTGCCGGACGACAGCACAACCTTCCTAGCTACTTTGCGGGTATGATCCGACCTGAGTGCCTGTCCAAAGGTCCCCTGGAGCAGCAGGGTGAGGAGCTCCTTCTGCCTCTGGTACTCATGGCCCAGGCAGTTGACCAGATAGTGCGAAGACACAGACACTCCACACCAGCCATCAGCATCTGAGTAGCCGCCAAATGGAGCAGGAGTGTCCGTCTGTCTGAGCAGCCCAGTGATGGTGCTCTGGCCATAAACCCCCGCCTCAGCATCCCTGATGTTCTGGACACTGAGCAGGTAGGCCAGGTGAGCTCTCTCATACTTCAGATGAAGCACCTCAGTTAACTGCTTGGCCATGTCCTCCGGTGATTTGCCACTGCGCCTCAGCTCATCCATCACCGATTTGCAGATGGCCTTTTTGTGGGTCAGGAAGGCTGGCACAATGTTGCTGAAGCGCTTTGGCAGCTTCTCCAACCATTGGGGCTTGTCAGCATGCCAGTACCTCTTACAGGCCTTGCACGTGAGACGTGAGGCTAATATATAGTACTGACCGCCGGTACCGATGATGACTCTGGGCCTCCCGACGCCTGAAGAAGCTACCTGAGGGGTGGGACAACCATGAAGGCAGGGCAGGACGTAGTTGTTTTTCATCCTCTCCATGATCGTGTGCTCTGGCTTCCAAATGAAAAAAGGATGAAGCTGAAAGAACTTGACCGATGGCAGCTCTGTTATGGAGTCAATGAGCTCAGGCTGAGGTGGGTAACGCCACAGGGCCAGCATGTTCATGGGGTGACGTACTGGACGTGACCCTGGCCACAGACCCAATGCCTCCATTTCAGTCTTCATCCATAATTTTTGTTGGCGGGAGCAGTTCCACTGTGCAACATCCTGATCGTACACTGGGACAGAGGCTGCAGGCTGCCTGATGTGAGGCGCTGGACGTGGAAGAGCTGTGAAACACAAACACATTAAAACACTACAGTACATACAGAGTAAGAGAAAAGAAAAGACAGCTCTATATCAATGACTGCTGCGGTTTACACAATGTGACAGATATTCATACCTTCATCAAGGATGATGTGTCCATGTGCCTCCACAGGGGCAATAATCTGAGATGAGGAATCTAGGATGTTGAGATACAAACAGCAAAGTTAAGATTTGGTGACATTTGCTTAAGATGTTCCTTATCAGAGCATTTTATAAACAAACATTTACCTTCAGGAGGAGACGGAGCAGCTGTGATCCCAGACTCTGAAGAACGGCGGGAGACTGGTTTTCTGTGCGCTTTAAAAAATTGTTGCAACAGAAACAGATGCAACCTTAAATAAAATTACTTAACACATGAATACTATAAAATACATAGAACATGTGATTTTTATCGGTCAAAACTAAACTGATATTTATGTGAGTTATACTGGAAGTATAAAAGCAATGCTTATGTGACGGTGTCATACCTTGTCCCAACACATTGGGCTCCTGATCTTCGACCCCGAGCTGTGGGGCAATGGCAAGCAGCTGAGGAGGGACTGGCAACGGGGCCTTCGCTGTGGCTGGGAGATTAAAAGAAGAAAATGTAAAGAAACATTGTACAATTAACATTACATTCACGATTGGTTCAAATTAAGAAGTCGAAATATAACAACCTTTCACAGAAGAAACACTATTGCCACGAAGCTCTGCAGGTCCAGAGACAGCAGTAGCTGTTGGCTTCTGTCTGTGTGCTGTAAAGACAATCTGTGTCATTTTCCTCACACTGAAGTTTGTTTATGCTTCACAATCTGTCTTTACCTGTTTTCTCTGGAGCTAACTGCTAGCAAGGACTGAATATTTTGATGAAATTGTGAATGAATGTTTTTTGATATGGAAATACACAATGATTTTTTTTCATTCTAAAAACAGGTAAAGCACAGAAATGACATCAATACTTAGTAAAAATACAACCCGACATTCAGAGATGTGGCTTGTTAGCCTATACCATAGCTAGGTGTTCGTAGACACCATGTTTTTTCACAAGCCAAATCCTTGAATGACAGTAAAATAGAAAGCATGCAAAAACCAAACTACTCACCATCATCGTCGACATGTTATATTCCTTAGGTCAGTGGGAGAGCGAAAGAACACACACATCAGAACAGGCCAGAACACGGCCAAAACAACAAACTAGTTGACAGAAAAAAATAATGGCAGGTGAATTCTGGTGAAAACAGAATCCTCCGTCCACACTGATGAAGAAACCTGTTGGTGGGGGCACCGCTGTGGCTCTGGGCACTGCTGCTGGTGGTCCTGAAAGCACATGTGACTTATTACCATTTAATCATGTACAGTGAGAGTTTTAAGAAGATATTACAATTAATTGGACAGGTTTCTCTATTTATTAAACTAGAATCCACTTACTTAGTTCAGCGTCAAATTTGGACGGTGATATATTCAGCATCCCCCTCTCCAGCTCCTCGTCTTCCTCCATCACTGAGAGATTAAACAATAACATTAATTATGCATCAGGTAAATTACATGTTCACATAAAATCAGCATTTGCATATTTTTCCACTAACCTATAGTGACGGATGGTGGCACGGAGACAGCTGATGTAGTTGAGGTTGCAGTTGGTGGTGCACAGGACTCAGCAGTCTGCTGCTTCCTGATGTACTGTTGCAGGTTGAACATCTTGCTATTCGGGATGCACTTGACTTTGAGGATGAAAGCCGCATAACCATCAGCCTTGTTCTCCCAGATCTGCTTCCAGGTATCCGCGGCCCTTGCTCCAAAGCCGACAACATTGTCGCCTTCTGAAGCCACGGGTGTCGCAGGCTTCCGGGACAACAGGTAGTCCCTCAGGTCCACAACTTCCTGGAAATTCCTGGCGTAATCCAGAAATGACAGCAGGCTGTCCTTGCTGTGTCCCTGGGGGTTGAAGGTGCCATCTCTCTCCTCCTCTTCTACCTTCCTCAACAGGAAGATGATGTAACCAACATCGTTCTCCAAGAGCCATCTGAACCTCTTTCCCTTGTACTTCCCGAACTGCAAGATGTACTCCCCAGTCACCTCCAGACAGTCTGACACATCGCCGCCCCTCTGAAAGACCTCAGTAAGGGCGTTCGTCCTCACTATATCATCACTCTGGGGCGGGGACCTGTCTTGAAGCAGAGGATTTTTCTTAATCCTCATGGCCTCATCTGAGGGGTCCTGCCGCAGGTGGCCCGATGGACCCTTCCTGAAGGACACCCTCATCTTTCCTGGGAAGAAGTTAATTGACCTCTTCATATTTCCTGTGCACAACCAAACACAATGGTTATTATACAGTAATAGTTCAAAATGTAATCTCACTGTTATAGCAACAGTTACTCATGCTAAGTGGGCCATACAGATACAGATGTATCAAAATGTCTTAGTGTTACACCTTTTAATAACAAATATGCCATAACGATTAAACACGTTTTATATGAAGGCATTCAAACAGACATATAATATATTGGTATGTGATGTAGTATTTACCCATTCAATACGTACACTCTGTATGTACACACGGCTTTAGCCAAATGAATGAATGAATGAATGAATGAATGAATGAATGAATGAATGAACGAACGAACGAACGAACGAACTTAACGTTGGATAATGACGGCACGAAAACAAGTAGTATTTTGATTAAGTGTGACAAAGACAATTGAAAACTCGACTCTCTCAACTCTTCAAGATGTGCAAAGTAGCGTTAGTGAAATGCGCTGTTGTCAACAGACTTGCCTGTTAAATGTCTTAACTAGTTCACCTTAATGTACCTAGCTAACGTTACCTTAAGCTAGCAACACACCAATTACAACCTGTACTTGCGTAAACAACAACATCACATCAAGATTAGTTTAATAAAAGACAGAATAAAACTTACTTTTGATATATTCGACCGGGGGAAATGCAGTAGACGAAAAACTGACACTAGTACTGTTTGTTTGTATGTATGTATGTATGCAGTTTGCTTGTCAAGATGCCGCTATCTCCGATATCTCTCACTCTAAAGTCAAAACAAGTGTCCTTACTGTAATCATCCGAAAGGGGGAAACAGCGCCACCAATTTCCCACTTGTGGCCAAAAATATATTACATCCGTAGTGATAAGAACTACCATAGAGAATGAATGGGAAAAGTTAAGGAAGTTAAGGCTCAGTACTTTCGGCTCTCGCGCGAAAGGTCCCCGGTTCGAAACCGGGCGGAAACACACTTGTTTGCTTATTATTGGTGAGTGTGAAAATCAAACTGTTGTCAGCCAAACCATCAGACAACCCCACAATGTGTAGCACTGGGAACACGTTAGTAGAGTCCTGGTTCTTCTCGTCATCAGGGAAGCTAATCATTTGGGCACAAGGACATGTCTCATGCTGCCGTTTTGCAGTTTTGGTCAATCAATCAATCATCAGTAGCTGGTAGAAAACAAAGCTCTCCCCGTCGGGGAATCGAACCCCGGTCTTCCGCGTGACAGGCGGAGATACTGTCCACTATACTAACAAGGACCGACTCATCCAAGGTTTTGCATTGTGAGCGGGCTGCATGGGCCGTTTCAGCGGTTACCGAGAATACGCCGAGACTTACTGGGAAGCGTTTCCGCTGAAGGACAGTGACGCATTTTTGCTAATGTTCAGCTGATGATCGGCTACCAATTGAGGTCCTGTTGGCCAGGAAGCGAAAGGACAGCACAGCAGAACAGCAGTAGAACTCATCCTGGTCATTGGCCTGGCGCAAGTCGTCAACGGCTTGGTGGGCTTGAGGTTTGTAGTTGGTGATCTGTCTGAAGGAAGCAGGCTCGTTAGTGCGGAGCTGCTGTTGAAGACTCTCAGAGTACAGTCGTTTACACCTCTCCAGAAGAAAGCAGCGTCGTTAGTGCGCCGCTGCTGTTGAAGACTCCCAAAGTACAGTCGTTTCACCGCCCTTCTAGGCAGGCACGAAGATCCTCCACAGCCTCACTGTTCCACTTCTTTGGTATCCTCAGCACAAGCCTAGAGAGCTCCAATTTCGGCTCGCATGCAGCGATGAGGTGGACCATGCCGCGGGAAGGGTGGCCCTGCACTGCGCAGGGGATGGCGTGATATGCACCATCCATTGCAGTGTAACAACGATCCAAAGTATTCTCCTCTGTGGTCGGGCATTTGAGAAACTGTCCGTATATGTGGAGTTCATGGATTCCATTGGCTTTTTTTGGAAAGGTTTGCAATTAGAACCATTGATGGTTATGAAATGTCCACGAAACCTATCCTTAACATTTAAAAATGTTTTCTGGCATTGGCAACGTTTGCGATTCGGTATTGAGGTGCTTTCCGCTGTACGTGTGCACATGCACCCTGCTTTGCGCCGTTTCCGTAGTGTAGTGGTCATCACGTTCGCCTAACACGCGAAAGGTCCCCGGTTCGAAACCGGGCGGAAACAGCTTTCGCTCTTCACGCTTGCACTGAACTGTTTAGTCAAATTATCAGTAAAACAGACCAAATGAAATACTTAATACGTTCTACTTGACAGGGAAGACAACATACAGGCACTAGCGTCCCCACTCAAAGAGTCAATGTTTCCATAGATTTTCCTACTTCCATTGCTTTTGAACTTACAGTACTGAAGTCTTCAGGCTCTTTTATCGCCGCTGAATGTTTCGTCCCGCAAGCCTTGCGATTCAGTGAGGAGGTGCATGAACGCGTGCACCTGCAGGGAGAGGGACCCCTGCGAGTTTCCGTAGTGTAGTGGTTATCACGTTCGCCTCACACGCGAAAGGTCCCCGGTTCGAAACCGGGCGGAAACACACTTGTTTGCTTATTATTGGTGAGTGTGAAAATCAAACTGTTGTCAGCCAAACCATCAGACAACCCCACAATGTGTAGCACTGGGAACACGTTAGTAGAGTCCTGGTTCTTCTCGTCATCAGGGAAGCTAATCATTTGGGCACAAGGACATGTCTCATGCTGCCGTTTTGCAGTTTTGGTCAATCAATCAATCATCAGTAGCTGGTAGAAAACAAAGCTCTCCCCGTCGGGGAATCGAACCCCGGTCTTCCGCGTGACAGGCGGAGATACTGTCCACTATACTAACGAGGACCAACTCATCCACGGTTTTGCATTGTGAGCGGGCTGCATGGGCCGTTTCAGCGGTTACCGAGAATACGCCGAGACTTTCTGGGAAGCGTTTCCGCTGAAGGACAGTGACGCATTTTTGCTAATGTTCAGCTGATGATCGGCTACCAATTGAGGTCCTGTTGGCCAGGAAGCGAAAGGACAGCACAGCAGAACAGCAGTAGAACTCATCCTGGTCATTGGCCTGGCGCAAGTCGTCAACGGCTTGGTGGGCTTGAGGTTTGTAGTTGGTGATCTGTCTGAAGGAAGCAGGCTCGTTAGTGCGGAGCTGCTGTTGAAGACTCTCAGAGTACAGTCGTTTACACCTCTCCAGAAGAAAGCAGCGTCGTTAGTGCGCCGCTGCTGTTGAAGACTCCCAAAGTACAGTCGTTTCACCGCCCTTCTAGGCAGGCACGAAGATCCTCCACAGCCTCACTGTTCCACTTCTTTGGTATCCTCAGCACAAGCCTAGAGAGCTCCAATTTCGGCTCGCATGCAGCGATGAGGTGGACCATGCCGCGGGAAGGGTGGCCCTGCACTGCGCAGGGGATGGCGTGATATGCACCATCCATTGCAGTGTAACAACGATCCAAAGTATTCTCCTCTGTGGTCGGGCATTTGAGAAACTGTCCGTATATGTGGAGTTCATGGATTCCATTGGCTTTTTTTGGAAAGGTTTGCAATTAGAACCATTGATGGTTATGAAATGTCCACGAAACCTATCCTTAACATTTAAAAATGTTTTCTGGCATTGGCAACGTTTGCGATTCGGTATTGAGGTGCTTTCCGCTGTACGTGTGCACATGCACCCTGCTTTGCGCCGTTTCCGTAGTGTAGTGGTCATCACGTTCGCCTAACACGCGAAAGGTCCCCGGTTCGAAACCGGGCGGAAACAGCTTTCGCTCTTCACGCTTGCACTGAACTGTTTAGTCAAATTATCAGTAAAACAGACCAAATGAAATTGGACAAAACACACGCACAAAAAGAAAACAACGCTGCTACCGTATACCACTGCGTACTTAATACGTTCTACTTGACAGGGAAGACAACATACAGGCACTAGCGTCCCCACTCAAAGAGTCAATGTTTCCATAGATTTTCCTACTTCCATTGCTTTTGAACTTACAGTACTGAAGTCTTCAGGCTCTTTTATCGCCGCTGAATGTTTCGTCCCGCAAGCCTTGCGATTCAGTGAGGAGGTGCATGAACGCGTGCACCTGCAGGGAGAGGACCCCTGCCAGTTTCCGTAGTGTAGTGGTTATCACGTTCGCCTCACACGCGAAAGGTCCCCGGTTCGAAACCGGGCGGAAACACACTTGTTTGCTCATTATTGGTGAGTGTGAAAATCAAACTGTTGTCAGCCAAACCATCAGACAACCCCACAATGTGTAGCACTGGGAACACGTTAGTAGAGTCCTGGTTCTTCTCGTCATCAGGGAAGCTAATCATTTGGGCACAAGGACATGTCTCATGCTGCCGTTTTGCAGTTTTGGTCAATCAATCAATCATCAGTAGCTGGTAGAAAACAAAGCTCTCCCCGTCGGGGAATCGAACCCCGGTCTTCCGCGTGACAGGCGGAGATACTGTCCACTATACTAACGAGGACCGACTCATCCACGGTTTTGCATTGTGAGCGGGCTGCATGGGCCGTTTCAGCGGTTACCGAGAATACGCCGAGACTTACTGGGAAGCGTTTCCGCTGAAGGACAGTGACGCATTTTTGCTAATGTTCAGCTGATGATCGGCTACCAATTGAGGTCCTGTTGGCCAGGAAGCGAAAGGACAGCACAGCAGAACAGCAGTAGAACTCATCCTGGTCATTGGCCTGGCGCAAGTCGTCAACGGCTTGGTGGGCTTGAGGTTTGTAGTTGGTGATCTGTCTGAAGGAAGCAGGCTCGTTAGTGCGGAGCTGCTGTTGAAGACTCTCAGAGTACAGTCGTTTACACCTCTCCAGAAGAAAGCAGCGTCGTTAGTGCGCCGCTGCTGTTGAAGACTCCCAAAGTACAGTCGTTTCACCGCCCTTCTAGGCAGGCACGAAGATCCTCCACAGCCTCACTGTTCCACTTCTTTGGTATCCTCAGCACAAGCCTAGAGAGCTCCAATTTCGGCTCGCATGCAGCGATGAGGTGGACCATGCCGCGGGAAGGGTGGCCCTGCACTGCGCAGGGGATGGCGTGATATGCACCATCCATTGCAGTGTAACAACGATCCAAAGTATTCTCCTCTGTGGTCGGGCATTTGAGAAACTGTCCGTATATGTGGAGTTCATGGATTCCATTGGCTTTTTTTGGAAAGGTTTGCAATTAGAACCATTGATGGTTATGAAATGTCCACGAAACCTATCCTTAACATTTAAAAATGTTTTCTGGCATTGGCAACGTTTGCGATTCGGTATTGAGGTGCTTTCCGCTGTACGTGTGCACATGCACCCTGCTTTGCGCCGTTTCCGTAGTGTAGTGGTCATCACGTTCGCCTAACACGCGAAAGGTCCCCGGTTCGAAACAGGGCGGAAACAGCTTTCGCTCTTCACGCTTGCACTGAACTGTTTAGTCAAATTATCAGTAAAACAGACCAAATGAAATTGGACAAAACACACGCACAAAAAGAAAACAACGCTGCTACCGTATACCACTGCGTACTTAATACGTTCTACTTGACAGGGAAGACAACATACAGGCACTAGCGTCCCCACTCAAAGAGTCAATGTTTCCATAGATTTTCCTACTTCCATTGCTTTTGAACTTACAGTACTGAAGTCTTCAGGCTCTTTTATCGCCGCTGAATGTTTCGTCCCGCAAGCCTTGCGATTCAGTGAGGAGGTGCATGAATGCGTGCACCTGCAGGGAGAGGACCCCTGCCAGTTTCCGTAGTGTAGTGGTTATCACGTTCGCCTCACACGCGAAAGGTCCCCGGTTCGAAACCGGGCGGAAACACACTTGTTTGCTCATTATTGGTGAGTGTGAAAATCAAACTGTTGTCAGCCAAACCATCAGACAACCCCACAATGTGTAGCACTGGGAACACGTTAGTAGAGTCCTGGTTCTTCTCGTCATCAGGGAAGCTAATCATTTGGGCACAAGGACATGTCTCATGCTGCCGTTTTGCAGTTTTGGTCAATCAATCAATCATCAGTAGCTGGTAGAAAACAAAGCTCTCCCCGTCGGGGAATCGAACCCCGGTCTTCCGCGTGACAGGCGGAGATACTGTCCACTATACTAACGAGGACCGACTCATCCACGGTTTTGCATTGTGAACGGGCTGCATGGGCCGTTTCAGCGGTTACCGAGAATACGCCGAGACTTACTGAGAAGCGTTTCCGCTGAAGGACAGTGACGCATTTTTGCTAATGTTCAGCTGATGATCGGCTACCAATTGAGGTCCTGTTGGCCAGGAAGCGAAAGGACAGCACAGCAGAACAGCAGTAGAACTCATCCTGGTCATTGGCCTGGCGCAAGTCGTCAACGGCTTGGTGGGCTTGAGGTTTGTAGTTGGTGATCTGTCTGAAGGAAGCAGGCTCGTTAGTGCGGAGCTGCTGTTGAAGACTCTCAGAGTACAGTCGTTTACACCTCTCCAGAAGAAAGCAGCGTCGTTAGTGCGCCGCTGCTGTTGAAGACTCCCAAAGTACAGTCGTTTCACCGCCCTTCTAGGCAGGCACGAAGATCCTCCACAGCCTCACTGTTCCACTTCTTTGGTATCCTCAGCACAAGCCTAGAGAGCTCCAATTTCGGCTCGCATGCAGCGATGAGGTGGACCATGCCGCGGGAAGGGTGGCCCTGCACTGCGCAGGGGATGGCGTGATATGCACCATCCATTGCAGTGTAACAACGATCCAAAGTATTCTCCTCTGTGGTCGGGCATTTGAGAAACTGTCCGTATATGTGGAGTTCATGGATTCCATTGGCTTTTTTTGGAAAGGTTTGCAATTAGAACCATTGATGGTTATGAAATGTCCACGAAACCTATCCTTAACATTTAAAAATGTTTTCTGGCATTGGCAACGTTTGCGATTCGGTATTGAGGTGCTTTCCGCTGTACGTGTGCACATGCACCCTGCTTTGCGCCGTTTCCGTAGTGTAGTGGTCATCACGTTCGCCTAACACGCGAAAGGTCCCCGGTTCGAAACAGGGCGGAAACAGCTTTCGCTCTTCACGCTTGCACTGAACTGTTTAGTCAAATTATCAGTAAAACAGACCAAATGAAATTGGACAAAACACACGCACAAAAAGAAAACAACGCTGCTACCGTATACCACTGCGTACTTAATACGTTCTACTTGACAGGGAAGACAACATACAGGCACTAGCGTCCCCACTCAAAGAGTCAATGTTTCCATAGATTTTCCTACTTCCATTGCTTTTGAACTTACAGTACTGAAGTCTTCAGGCTCTTTTATCGCCGCTGAATGTTTCGTCCCGCAAGCCTTGCGATTCAGTGAGGAGGTGCATGAACGCGTGCACCTGCAGGGAGAGGACCCCTGCCAGTTTCCGTAGTGTAGTGGTTATCACGTTCGCCTCACACGCGAAAGGTCCCCGGTTCGAAACCGGGCGGAAACACACTTGTTTGCTCATTATTGGTGAGTGTGAAAATCAAACTGTTGTCAGCCAAACCATCAGACAACCCCACAATGTGTAGCACTGGGAACACGTTAGTAGAGTCCTGGTTCTTCTCGTCATCAGGGAAGCTAATCATTTGGGCACAAGGACATGTCTCATGCTGCCGTTTTGCAGTTTTGGTCAATCAATCAATCATCAGTAGCTGGTAGAAAACAAAGCTCTCCCCGTCGGGGAATCGAACCCCGGTCTTCCGCGTGACAGGCGGAGATACTGTCCACTATACTAACGAGGACCGACTCATCCACGGTTTTGCATTGTGAGCGGGCTGCATGGGCCGTTTCAGCGGTTACCGAGAATACGCCGAGACTTACTGAGAAGCGTTTCCGCTGAAGGACAGTGACGCATTTTTGCTAATGTTCAGCTGATGATCGGCTACCAATTGAGGTCCTGTTGGCCAGGAAGCGAAAGGACAGCACAGCAGAACAGCAGTAGAACTCATCCTGGTCATTGGCCTGGCGCAAGTCGTCAACGGCTTGGTGGGCTTGAGGTTTGTAGTTGGTGATCTGTCTGAAGGAAGCAGGCTCGTTAGTGCGGAGCTGCTGTTGAAGACTCTCAGAGTACAGTCGTTTACACCTCTCCAGAAGAAAGCAGCGTCGTTAGTGCGCCGCTGCTGTTGAAGACTCCCAAAGTACAGTCGTTTCACCGCCCTTCTAGGCAGGCACGAAGATCCTCCACAGCCTCACTGTTCCACTTCTTTGGTATCCTCAGCACAAGCCTAGAGAGCTCCAATTTCGGCTCGCATGCAGCGATGAGGTGGACCATGCCGCGGGAAGGGTGGCCCTGCACTGCGCAGGGGATGGCGTGATATGCACCATCCATTGCAGTGTAACAACGATCCAAAGTATTCTCCTCTGTGGTCGGGCATTTGAGAAACTGTCCATATATGGGGAGTTCATGGATTCCATTGGCTTTTTTTGGAAAGGTTTGCAATTAGAACCATTGATGGTTATGAAATGTCCACGAAACCTATCCTTAACATTTAAAAATGTTTTCTGGCATTGGCAACGTTTGCGATTCGGTATTGAGGTGCTTTCCGCTGTACGTGTGCACATGCACCCTGCTTTGCGCCGTTTCCGTAGTGTAGTGGTCATCACGTTCGCCTAACACGCGAAAGGTCCCCGGTTCGAAACCGGGCGGAAACAGCTTTCGCTCTTCACGCTTGCACTGAACTGTTTAGTCAAATTATCAGTAAAACAGACCAAATGAAATTGGACAAAACACACGCACAAAAAGAAAACAACGCTGCTACCGTATACCACTGCGTACTTAATACGTTCTACTTGACAGGGAAGACAACATACAGGCACTAGCGTCCCCACTCAAAGAGTCAATGTTTCCATAGATTTTCCTACTTCCATTGCTTTTGAACTTACAGTACTGAAGTCTTCAGGCTCTTTTATCGCCGCTGAATGTTTCGTCCCGCAAGCCTTGCGATTCAGTGAGGAGGTGCATGAACGCGTGCACCTGCAGGGAGAGGACCCCTGCCAGTTTCCGTAGTGTAGTGGTTATCACGTTCGCCTCACACGCGAAAGGTCCCCGGTTCGAAACCGGGCGGAAACACACTTGTTTGCTCATTATTGGTGAGTGTGAAAATCAAACTGTTGTCAGCCAAACCATCAGACAACCCCACAATGTGTAGCACTGGGAACACGTTAGTAGAGTCCTGGTTCTTCTCGTCATCAGGGAAGCTAATCATTTGGGCACAAGGACATGTCTCATGCTGCCGTTTTGCAGTTTTGGTCAATCAATCAATCATCAGTAGCTGGTAGAAAACAAAGCTCTCCCCGTCGGGGAATCGAACCCCGGTCTTCCGCGTGACAGGCGGAGATACTGTCCACTATACTAACGAGGACCGACTCATCCACGGTTTTGCATTGTGAGCGGGCTGCATGGGCCGTTTCAGCGGTTACCGAGAATACGCCGAGACTTACTGGGAAGCGTTTCCGCTGAAGGACAGTGACGCAATTTTGCTAATGTTCAGCTGATGATCGGCTACCAATTGAGGTCCTGTTGGCCAGGAAGCGAAAGGACAGCACAGCAGAACAGCAGTAGAACTCATCCTGGTCATTGGCCTGGCGCAAGTCGTCAACGGCTTGGTGGGCTTGAGGTTTGTAGTTGGTGATCTGTCTGAAGGAAGCAGGCTCGTTAGTGCGGAGCTGCTGTTGAAGACTCTCAGAGTACAGTCGTTTACACCTCTCCAGAAGAAAGCAGCGTCGTTAGTGCGCCGCTGCTGTTGAAGACTCCCAAAGTACAGTCGTTTCACCGCCCTTCTAGGCAGGCACGAAGATCCTCCACAGCCTCACTGTTCCACTTCTTTGGTATCCTCAGCACAAGCCTAGAGAGCTCCAATTTCGGCTCGCATGCAGCGATGAGGTGGACCATGCCGCGGGAAGGGTGGCCCTGCACTGCGCAGGGGATGGCGTGATATGCACCATCCATTGCAGTGTAACAACGATCCAAAGTATTCTCCTCTGTGGTCGGGCATTTGAGAAACTGTCCGTATATGGGGAGTTCATGGATTCCATTGGCTTTTTTTGGAAAGGTTTGCAATTAGAACCATTGATGGTTATGAAATGTCCACGAAACCTATCCTTAACATTTAAAAATGTTTTCTGGCATTGGCAACGTTTGCGATTCGGTATTGAGGTGCTTTCCGCTGTACGTGTGCACATGCACCCTGCTTTGCGCCGTTTCCGTAGTGTAGTGGTCATCACGTTCGCCTAACACGCGAAAGGTCCCCGGTTCGAAACCGGGCGGAAACAGCTTTCGCTCTTCACGCTTGCACTGAACTGTTTAGTCAAATTATCAGTAAAACAGACCAAATGAAATTGGACAAAACACACGCACAAAAAGAAAACAACGCTGCTACCGTATACCACTGCGTACTTAATACGTTCTACTTGACAGGGAAGACAACATACAGGCACTAGCGTCCCCACTCAAAGAGTCAATGTTTCCATAGATTTTCCTACTTCCATTGCTTTTGAACTTACAGTACTGAAGTCTTCAGGCTCTTTTATCGCCGCTGAATGTTTCGTCCCGCAAGCCTTGCGATTCAGTGAGGAGGTGCATGAACGCGTGCACCTGCAGGGAGAGGACCCCTGCGAGTTTCCGTAGTGTAGTGGTTATCACGTTCGCCTCACACGCGAAAGGTCCCCGGTTCGAAACCGGGCGGAAACACACTTGTTTGCTTATTATTGGTGAGTGTGAAAATCAAACTGTTGTCAGCCAAACCATCAGACAACCCCACAATGTGTAGCACTGGGAACACGTTAGTAGAGTCCTGGTTCTTCTCGTCATCAGGGAAGCTAATCATTTGGGCACAAGGACATGTCTCATGCTGCCGTTTTGCAGTTTTGGTCAATCAATCAATCATCAGTAGCTGGTAGAAAACAAAGCTCTCCCCGTCGGGGAATCGAACCCCGGTCTTCCGCGTGACAGGCGGAGATACTGTCCACTATACTAACGAGGACCGACTCATCCACGGTTTTGCATTGTGAGCGGGCTGCATGGGCCGTTTCAGCGGTTACCGAGAATACGCCGAGACTTACTGGGAAGCGTTTCCGCTGAAGGACAGTGACGCATTTTTGCTAATGTTCAGCTGATGATCGGCTACCAATTGAGGTCCTGTTGGCCAGGAAGCGAAAGGACAGCACAGCAGAACAGCAGTAGAACTCATCCTGGTCATTGGCCTGGCGCAAGTCGTCAACGGCTTGGTGGGCTTGAGGTTTGTAGTTGGTGATCTGTCTGAAGGAAGCAGGCTCGTTAGTGCGGAGCTGCTGTTGAAGACTCTCAGAGTACAGTCGTTTACACCTCTCCAGAAGAAAGCAGCGTCGTTAGTGCGCCGCTGCTGTTGAAGACTCCCAAAGTACAGTCGTTTCACCGCCCTTCTAGGCAGGCACGAAGATCCTCCACAGCCTCACTGTTCCACTTCTTTGGTATCCTCAGCACAAGCCTAGAGAGCTCCAATTTCGGCTCGCATGCAGCGATGAGGTGGACCATGCCGCGGGAAGGGTGGCCCTGCACTGCGCAGGGGATGGCGTGATATGCACCATCCATTGCAGTGTAACAACGATCCAAAGTATTCTCCTCTGTGGTCGGGCATTTGAGAAACTGTCCGTATATGTGGAGTTCATGGATTCCATTGGCTTTTTTTGGAAAGGTTTGCAATTAGAACCATTGATGGTTATGAAATGTCCACGAAACCTATCCTTAACATTTAAAAATGTTTTCTGGCATTGGCAACGTTTGCGATTCGGTATTGAGGTGCTTTCCGCTGTACGTGTGCACATGCACCCTGCTTTGCGCCGTTTCCGTAGTGTAGTGGTCATCACGTTCGCCTAACACGCGAAAGGTCCCCGGTTCGAAACCGGGCGGAAACAGCTTTCGCTCTTCACGCTTGCACTGAACTGTTTAGTCAAATTATCAGTAAAACAGACCAAATGAAATTGGACAAAACACACGCACAAAAAGAAAACAACGCTGCTACCGTATACCACTGCGTACTTAATACGTTCTACTTGACAGGGAAGACAACATACAGGCACTAGCGTCCCCACTCAAAGAGTCAATGTTTCCATAGATTTTCCTACTTCCATTGCTTTTGAACTTACAGTACTGAAGTCTTCAGGCTCTTTTATCGCCGCTGAATGTTTCGTCCCGCAAGCCTTGCGATTCAGTGAGGAGGTGCATGAACGCGTGCACCTGCAGGGAGAGGGACCCCTGCGAGTTTCCGTAGTGTAGTGGTTATCACATTCGCCTCACACGCGAAAGGTCCCCGGTTCGAAACCGGGCGGAAACACACTTGTTTGCTTATTATTGGTGAGTGTGAAAATCAAACTGTTGTCAGCCAAACCATCAGACAACCCCACAATGTGTAGCACTGGGAACACGTTAGTAGAGTCCTGGTTCTTCTCGTCATCAGGGAAGCTAATCATTTGGGCACAAGGACATGTCTCATGCTGCCGTTTTGCAGTTTTGGTCAATCAATCAATCATCAGTAGCTGGTAGAAAACAAAGCTCTCCCCGTCGGGGAATCGAACCCCGGTCTTCCGCGTGACAGGCGGAGATACTGTCCACTATACTAACGAGGACCGACTCATCCACGGTTTTGCATTGTGAGCGGGCTGCATGGGCCGTTTCAGCGGTTACCGAGAATACGCCGAGACTTTCTGGGAAGCGTTTCCGCTGAAGGACAGTGACGCAATTTTGCTAATGTTCAGCTGATGATCGGCTACCAATTGAGGTCCTGTTGGCCAGGAAGCGAAAGGACAGCACAGCAGAACAGCAGTAGAACTCATCCTGGTCATTGGCCTGGCGCAAGTCGTCAACGGCTTGGTGGGCTTGAGGTTTGTAGTTGGTGATCTGTCTGAAGGAAGCAGGCTCGTTAGTGCGGAGCTGCTGTTGAAGACTCTCAGAGTACAGTCGTTTACACCTCTCCAGAAGAAAGCAGCGTCGTTAGTGCGCCGCTGCTGTTGAAGACTCCCAAAGTACAGTCGTTTCACCGCCCTTCTAGGCAGGCACGAAGATCCTCCACAGCCTCACTGTTCCACTTCTTTGGTATCCTCAGCACAAGCCTAGAGAGCTCCAATTTCGGCTCGCATGCAGCGATGAGGTGGACCATGCCGCGGGAAGGGTGGCCCTGCACTGCGCAGGGGATGGCGTGATATGCACCATCCATTGCAGTGTAACAACGATCCAAAGTATTCTCCTCTGTGGTCGGGCATTTGAGAAACTGTCCGTATATGGGGAGTTCATGGATTCCATTGGCTTTTTTTGGAAAGGTTTGCAATTAGAACCATTGATGGTTATGAAATGTCCACGAAACCTATCCTTAACATTTAAAAATGTTTTCTGGCATTGGCAACGTTTGCGATTCGGTATTGAGGTGCTTTCCGCTGTACGTGTGCACATGCACCCTGCTTTGCGCCGTTTCCGTAGTGTAGTGGTCATCACGTTCGCCTAACACGCGAAAGGTCCCCGGTTCGAAACCGGGCGGAAACAGCTTTCGCTCTTCACGCTTGCACTGAACTGTTTAGTCAAATTATCAGTAAAACAGACCAAATGAAATTGGACAAAACACACGCACAAAAAGAAAACAACGCTGCTACCGTATACCACTGCGTACTTAATACGTTCTACTTGACAGGGAAGACAACATACAGGCACTAGCGTCCCCACTCAAAGAGTCAATGTTTCCATAGATTTTCCTACTTCCATTGCTTTTGAACTTACAGTACTGAAGTCTTCAGGCTCTTTTATCGCCGCTGAATGTTTCGTCCCGCAAGCCTTGCGATTCAGTGAGGAGGTGCATGAACGCGTGCACCTGCAGGGAGAGGACCCCTGCCAGTTTCCGTAGTGTAGTGGTTATCACGTTCGCCTCACACGCGAAAGGTCCCCGGTTCGAAACCGGGCGGAAACACACTTGTTTGCTCATTATTGGTGAGTGTGAAAATCAAACTGTTGTCAGCCAAACCATCAGACAACCCCACAATGTGTAGCACTGGGAACACGTTAGTAGAGTCCTGGTTCTTCTCGTCATCAGGTAAGCTAATCATTTGGGCACAAGGACATGTCTCATGCTGCCGTTTTGCAGTTTTGGTCAATCAATCAATCATCAGTAGCTGGTAGAAAACAAAGCTCTCCCCGTCGGGGAATCGAACCCCGGTCTTCCGCGTGACAGGCGGAGATACTGTCCACTATACTAACGAGGACCGACTCATCCACGGTTTTGCATTGTGAGCGGGCTGCATGGGCCGTTTCAGCGGTTACCGAGAATACGCCGAGACTTACTGAGAAGCGTTTCCGCTGAAGGACAGTGACGCATTTTTGCTAATGTTCAGCTGATGATCGGCTACCAATTGAGGTCCTGTTGGCCAGGAAGCGAAAGGACAGCACAGCAGAACAGCAGTAGAACTCATCCTGGTCATTGGCCTGGCGCAAGTCGTCAACGGCTTGGTGGGCTTGAGGTTTGTAGTTGGTGATCTGTCTGAAGGAAGCAGGCTCGTTAGTGCGGAGCTGCTGTTGAAGACTCTCAGAGTACAGTCGTTTACACCTCTCCAGAAGAAAGCAGCGTCGTTAGTGCGCCGCTGCTGTTGAAGACTCCCAAAGTACAGTCGTTTCACCGCCCTTCTAGGCAGGCACGAAGATCCTCCACAGCCTCACTGTTCCACTTCTTTGGTATCCTCAGCACAAGCCTAGAGAGCTCCAATTTCGGCTCGCATGCAGCGATGAGGTGGACCATGCCGCGGGAAGGGTGGCCCTGCACTGCGCAGGGGATGGCGTGATATGCACCATCCATTGCAGTGTAACAACGATCCAAAGTATTCTCCTCTGTGGTCGGGCATTTGAGAAACTGTCCATATATGGGGAGTTCATGGATTCCATTGGCTTTTTTTGGAAAGGTTTGCAATTAGAACCATTGATGGTTATGAAATGTCCACGAAACCTATCCTTAACATTTAAAAATGTTTTCTGGCATTGGCAACGTTTGCGATTCGGTATTGAGGTGCTTTCCGCTGTACGTGTGCACATGCACCCTGCTTTGCGCCGTTTCCGTAGTGTAGTGGTCATCACGTTCGCCTAACACGCGAAAGGTCCCCGGTTCGAAACCGGGCGGAAACAGCTTTCGCTCTTCACGCTTGCACTGAACTGTTTAGTCAAATTATCAGTAAAACAGACCAAATGAAATTGGACAAAACACACGCACAAAAAGAAAACAACGCTGCTACCGTATACCACTGCGTACTTAATACGTTCTACTTGACAGGGAAGACAACATACAGGCACTAGCGTCCCCACTCAAAGAGTCAATGTTTCCATAGATTTTCCTACTTCCATTGCTTTTGAACTTACAGTACTGAAGTCTTCAGGCTCTTTTATCGCCGCTGAATGTTTCGTCCCGCAAGCCTTGCGATTCAGTGAGGAGGTGCATGAACGCGTGCACCTGCAGGGAGAGGGACCCCTGCGAGTTTCCGTAGTGTAGTGGTTATCACGTTCGCCTCACACGCGAAAGGTCCCCGGTTCGAAACCGGGCGGAAACACACTTGTTTGCTTATTATTGGTGAGTGTGAAAATCAAACTGTTGTCAGCCAAACCATCAGACAACCCCACAATGTGTAGCACTGGGAACACGTTAGTAGAGTCCTGGTTCTTCTCGTCATCAGGGAAGCTAATCATTTGGGCACAAGGACATGTCTCATGCTGCCGTTTTGCAGTTTTGGTCAATCAATCAATCATCAGTAGCTGGTAGAAAACAAAGCTCTCCCCGTCGGGGAATCGAACCCCGGTCTTCCGCGTGACAGGCGGAGATAATGTCCACTATACTAACGAGGACCAACTCATCCACGGTTTTGCATTGTGAGCGGGCTGCATGGGCCGTTTCAGCGGTTACCGAGAATACGCCGAGACTTTCTGGGAAGCGTTTCCGCTGAAGGACAGTGACGCAATTTTGCTAATGTTCAGCTGATGATCGGCTACCAATTGAGGTCCTGTTGGCCAGGAAGCGAAAGGACAGCACAGCAGAACAGCAGTAGAACTCATCCTGGTCATTGGCCTGGCGCAAGTCGTCAACGGCTTGGTGGGCTTGAGGTTTGTAGTTGGTGATCTGTCTGAAGGAAGCAGGCTCGTTAGTGCGGAGCTGCTGTTGAAGACTCTCAGAGTACAGTCGTTTACACCTCTCCAGAAGAAAGCAGCGTCGTTAGTGCGCCGCTGCTGTTGAAGACTCCCAAAGTACAGTCGTTTCACCGCCCTTCTAGGCAGGCACGAAGATCCTCCACAGCCTCACTGTTCCACTTCTTTGGTATCCTCAGCACAAGCCTAGAGAGCTCCAATTTCGGCTCGCATGCAGCGATGAGGTGGACCATGCCGCGGGAAGGGTGGCCCTGCACTGCGCAGGGGATGGCGTGATATGCACCATCCATTGCAGTGTAACAACGATCCAAAGTATTCTCCTCTGTGGTCGGGCATTTGAGAAACTGTCCGTATATGGGGAGTTCATGGATTCCATTGGCTTTTTTTGGAAAGGTTTGCAATTAGAACCATTGATGGTTATGAAATGTCCACGAAACCTATCCTTAACATTTAAAAATGTTTTCTGGCATTGGCAACGTTTGCGATTCGGTATTGAGGTGCTTTCCGCTGTACGTGTGCACATGCACCCTGCTTTGCGCCGTTTCCGTAGTGTAGTGGTCATCACGTTCGCCTAACACGCGAAAGGTCCCCGGTTCGAAACCGGGCGGAAACAGCTTTCGCTCTTCACGCTTGCACTGAACTGTTTAGTCAAATTATCAGTAAAACAGACCAAATGAAATTGGACAAAACACACGCACAAAAAGAAAACAACGCTGCTACCGTATACCACTGCGTACTTAATACGTTCTACTTGACAGGGAAGACAACATACAGGCACTAGCGTCCCCACTCAAAGAGTCAATGTTTCCATAGATTTTCCTACTTCCATTGCTTTTGAACTTACAGTACTGAAGTCTTCAGGCTCTTTTATCGCCGCTGAATGTTTCGTCCCGCAAGCCTTGCGATTCAGTGAGGAGGTGCATGAACACGTGCACCTGCAGGGAGAGGACCCCTGCCAGTTTCCGTAGTGTAGTGGTTATCACGTTCGCCTCACACGCGAAAGGTCCCCGGTTCGAAACCGGGCGGAAATACACTTGTTTGCTCATTATTGGTGAGTGTGAAAATCAAACTGTTGTCAGCCAAACCATCAGACAACCCCACAATGTGTAGCACTGGGAACACGTTAGTAGAGTCCTGGTTCTTCTCGTCATCAGGGAAGCTAATCATTTGGGCACAAGGACATGTCTCATGCTGCCGTTTTGCAGTTTTGGTCAATCAATCAATCATCAGTAGCTGGTAGAAAACAAAGCTCTCCCCGTCGGGGAATCGAACCCCGGTCTTCCGCGTGACAGGCGGAGATACTGTCCACTATACTAACGAGGACCGACTCATCCACGGTTTTGCATTGTGAGCGGGCTGCATGGGCCGTTTCAGCGGTTACCGAGAATACGCCGAGACTTACTGAGAAGCGTTTCCGCTGAAGGACAGTGACGCATTTTTGCTAATGTTCAGCTGATGATCGGCTACCAATTGAGGTCCTGTTGGCCAGGAAGCGAAAGGACAGCACAGCAGAACAGCAGTAGAACTCATCCTGGTCATTGGCCTGGCGCAAGTCGTCAACGGCTTGGTGGGCTTGAGGTTTGTAGTTGGTGATCTGTCTGAAGGAAGCAGGCTCGTTAGTGCGGAGCTGCTGTTGAAGACTCTCAGAGTACAGTCGTTTACACCTCTCCAGAAGAAAGCAGCGTCGTTAGTGCGCCGCTGCTGTTGAAGACTCCCAAAGTACAGTCGTTTCACCGCCCTTCTAGGCAGGCACGAAGATCCTCCACAGCCTCACTGTTCCACTTCTTTGGTATCCTCAGCACAAGCCTAGAGAGCTCCAATTTCGGCTCGCATGCAGCGATGAGGTGGACCATGCCGCGGGAAGGGTGGCCCTGCACTGCGCAGGGGATGGCGTGATATGCACCATCCATTGCAGTGTAACAACGATCCAAAGTATTCTCCTCTGTGGTCGGGCATTTGAGAAACTGTCCATATATGGGGAGTTCATGGATTCCATTGGCTTTTTTTGGAAAGGTTTGCAATTAGAACCATTGATGGTTATGAAATGTCCACGAAACCTATCCTTAACATTTAAAAATGTTTTCTGGCATTGGCAACGTTTGCGATTCGGTATTGAGGTGCTTTCCGCTGTACGTGTGCACATGCACCCTGCTTTGCGCCGTTTCCGTAGTGTAGTGGTCATCACGTTCGCCTAACACGCGAAAGGTCCCCGGTTCGAAACCGGGCGGAAACAGCTTTCGCTCTTCACGCTTGCACTGAACTGTTTAGTCAAATTATCAGTAAAACAGACCAAATGAAATTGGACAAAACACACGCACAAAAAGAAAACAACGCTGCTACCGTATACCACTGCGTACTTAATACGTTCTACTTGACAGGGAAGACAACATACAGGCACTAGCGTCCCCACTCAAAGAGTCAATGTTTCCATAGATTTTCCTACTTCCATTGCTTTTGAACTTACAGTTCTGAAGTCTTCAGGCTCTTTTATCGCCGCTGAATGTTTCGTCCCGCAAGCCTTGCGATTCAGTGAGGAGGTGCATGAACGCGTGCACCTGCAGGGAGAGGGACCCCTGCGAGTTTCCGTAGTGTAGTGGTTATCACGTTCGCCTCACACGCGAAAGGTCCCCGGTTCGAAACCGGGCGGAAACACACTTGTTTGCTTATTATTGGTGAGTGTGAAAATCAAACTGTTGTCAGCCAAACCATCAGACAACCCCACAATGTGTAGCACTGGGAACACGTTAGTAGAGTCCTGGTTCTTCTCGTCATCAGGGAAGCTAATCATTTGGGCACAAGGACATGTCTCATGCTGCCGTTTTGCAGTTTTGGTCAATCAATCAATCATCAGTAGCTGGTAGAAAACAAAGCTCTCCCCGTCGGGGAATCGAACCCCGGTCTTCCGCGTGACAGGCGGAGATACTGTCCACTATACTAACGAGGACCAACTCATCCACGGTTTTGCATTGTGAGCGGGCTGCATGGGCCGTTTCAGCGGTTACCGAGAATACGCCGAGACTTTCTGGGAAGCGTTTCCGCTGAAGGACAGTGACGCATTTTTGCTAATGTTCAGCTGATGATCGGCTACCAATTGAGGTCCTGTTGGCCAGGAAGCGAAAGGACAGCACAGCAGAACAGCAGTAGAACTCATCCTGGTCATTGGCCTGGCGCAAGTCGTCAACGGCTTGGTGGGCTTGAGGTTTGTAGTTGGTGATCTGTCTGAAGGAAGCAGGCTCGTTAGTGCGGAGCTGCTGTTGAAGACTCTCAGAGTACAGTCGTTTACACCTCTCCAGAAGAAAGCAGCGTCGTTAGTGCGCCGCTGCTGTTGAAGACTCCCAAAGTACAGTCGTTTCACCGCCCTTCTAGGCAGGCACGAAGATCCTCCACAGCCTCACTGTTCCACTTCTTTGGTATCCTCAGCACAAGCCTAGAGAGCTCCAATTTCGGCTCGCATGCAGCGATGAGGTGGACCATGCCGCGGGAAGGGTGGCCCTGCACTGCGCAGGGGATGGCGTGATATGCACCATCCATTGCAGTGTAACAACGATCCAAAGTATTCTCCTCTGTGGTCAGGCATTTGAGAAACTGTCCGTATATGGGGAGTTCATGGATTCCATTGGCTTTTTTTGGAAACGTTTGCAATTAGAACCATTGATGGTTATGAAATGTCCACGAAACCTATCCTTAACATTTAAAAATGTTTTCTGGCATTGGCAACGTTTGCGATTCGGTATTGAGGTGCTTTCCGCTGTACGTGTGCACATGCACCCTGCTTTGCGCCGTTTCCGTAGTGTAGTGGTCATCACGTTCGCCTAACACGCGAAAGGTCCCCGGTTCGAAACCGGGCGGAAACAGCTTTCGCTCTTCACGCTTGCACTGAACTGTTTAGTCAAATTATCAGTAAAACAGACCAAATGAAATTGGACAAAACACACGCACAAAAAGAAAACAACGCTGCTACCGTATACCACTGCGTACTTAATACGTTCTACTTGACAGGGAAGACAACATACAGGCACTAGCGTCCCCACTCAAAGAGTCAATGTTTCCATAGATTTTCCTACTTCCATTGCTTTTGAACTTACAGTACTGAAGTCTTCAGGCTCTTTTATCGCCGCTGAATGTTTCGTCCCGCAAGCCTTGCGATTCAGTGAGGAGGTGCATGAACGCGTGCACCTGCAGCGAGAGGACCCCTGCGAGTTTCCGTAGTGTAGTGGTTATCACGTTTGCCTCACACGCGAAAGGTCCCCGGTTCGAAACCGGGCGGAAACACACTTGTTTGCTTATTATTGGTGAGTGTGAAAATCAAACTGTTGTCAGCCAAACCATCAGACAACCCCACAATGTGTAGCACTGGGAACACGTTAGTAGAGTCCTGGTTCTTCTCGTCATCAGGGAAGCTAATCATTTGGGCACAAGGACATGTCTCATGCTGCCGTTTTGCAGTTTTGGTCAATCAATCAATCATCAGTAGCTGGTAGAAAACAAAGCTCTCCCCGTCGGGGAATCGAACCCCGGTCTTCCGCGTGACAGGCGGAGATACTGTCCACTATACTAACGAGGACCGACTCATCCACGGTTTTGCATTGTGAGCGGGCTGCATGGGCCGTTTCAGCGGTTACCGAGAATACGCCGAGACTTACTGGGAAGCGTTTCCGCTGAAGGACAGTGACGCAATTTTGCTAATGTTCAGCTGATGATCGGCTACCAATTGAGGTCCTGTTGGCCAGGAAGCGAAAGGACAGCACAGCAGAACAGCAGTAGAACTCATCCTGGTCATTGGCCTGGCGCAAGTCGTCAACGGCTTGGTGGGCTTGAGGTTTGTAGTTGGTGATCTGTCTGAAGGAAGCAGGCTCGTTAGTGCGGAGCTGCTGTTGAAGACTCTCAGAGTACAGTCGTTTACACCTCTCCAGAAGAAAGCAGCGTCGTTAGTGCGCCGCTGCTGTTGAAGACTCCCAAAGTACAGTCGTTTCACCGCCCTTCTAGGCAGGCACGAAGATCCTCCACAGCCTCACTGTTCCACTTCTTTGGTATCCTCAGCACAAGCCTAGAGAGCTCCAATTTCGGCTCGCATGCAGCGATGAGGTGGACCATGCCGCGGGAAGGGTGGCCCTGCACTGCGCAGGGGATGGCGTGATATGCACCATCCATTGCAGTGTAACAACGATCCAAAGTATTCTCCTCTGTGGTCAGGCATTTGAGAAACTGTCCGTATATGGGGAGTTCATGGATTCCATTGGCTTTTTTTGGAAACGTTTGCAATTAGAACCATTGATGGTTATGAAATGTCCACGAAACCTATCCTTAACATTTAAAAATGTTTTCTGGCATTGGCAACGTTTGCGATTCGGTATTGAGGTGCTTTCCGCTGTACGTGTGCACATGCACCCTGCTTTGCGCCGTTTCCGTAGTGTAGTGGTCATCACGTTCGCCTAACACGCGAAAGGTCCCCGGTTCGAAACCGGGCGGAAACAGCTTTCGCTCTTCACGCTTGCACTGAACTGTTTAGTCAAATTATCAGTAAAACAGACCAAATGAAATTGGACAAAACACACGCACAAAAAGAAAACAACGCTGCTACCGTATACCACTGCGTACTTAATACGTTCTACTTGACAGGGAAGACAACATACAGGCACTAGCGTCCCCACTCAAAGAGTCAATGTTTCCATAGATTTTCCTACTTCCATTGCTTTTGAACTTACAGTACTGAAGTCTTCAGGCTCTTTTATCGCCGCTGAATGTTTCGTCCCGCAAGCCTTGCGATTCAGTGAGGAGGTGCATGAACGCGTGCACCTGCAGCGAGAGGACCCCTGCGAGTTTCCGTAGTGTAGTGGTTATCACGTTTGCCTCACACGCGAAAGGTCCCCGGTTCGAAACCGGGCGGAAACACACTTGTTTGCTTATTATTGGTGAGTGTGAAAATCAAACTGTTGTCAGCCAAACCATCAGACAACCCCACAATGTGTAGCACTGGGAACACGTTAGTAGAGTCCTGGTTCTTCTCGTCATCAGGGAAGCTAATCATTTGGGCACAAGGACATGTCTCATGCTGCCGTTTTGCAGTTTTGGTCAATCAATCAATCATCAGTAGCTGGTAGAAAACAAAGCTCTCCCCGTCGGGGAATCGAACCCCGGTCTTCCGCGTGACAGGCGGAGATACTGTCCACTATACTAACGAGGACCGACTCATCCACGGTTTTGCATTGTGAGCGGGCTGCATGGGCCGTTTCAGCGGTTACCGAGAATACGCCGAGACTTACTGGGAAGCGTTTCCGCTGAAGGACAGTGACGCAATTTTGCTAATGTTCAGCTGATGATCGGCTACCAATTGAGGTCCTGTTGGCCAGGAAGCGAAAGGACAGCACAGCAGAACAGCAGTAGAACTCATCCTGGTCATTGGCCTGGCGCAAGTCGTCAACGGCTTGGTGGGCTTGAGGTTTGTAGTTGGTGATCTGTCTGAAGGAAGCAGGCTCGTTAGTGCGGAGCTGCTGTTGAAGACTCTCAGAGTACAGTCGTTTACACCTCTCCAGAAGAAAGCAGCGTCGTTAGTGCGCCGCTGCTGTTGAAGACTCCCAAAGTACAGTCGTTTCACCGCCCTTCTAGGCAGGCACGAAGATCCTCCACAGCCTCACTGTTCCACTTCTTTGGTATCCTCAGCACAAGCCTAGAGAGCTCCAATTTCGGCTCGCATGCAGCGATGAGGTGGACCATGCCGCGGGAAGGGTGGCCCTGCACTGCGCAGGGGATGGCGTGATATGCACCATCCATTGCAGTGTAACAACGATCCAAAGTATTCTCCTCTGTGGTCGGGCATTTGAGAAACTGTCCGTATATGGGGAGTTCATGGATTCCATTGGCTTTTTTTGGAAAGGTTTGCAATTAGAACCATTGATGGTTATGAAATGTCCACGAAACCTATCCTTAACATTTAAAAATGTTTTCTGGCATTGGCAACGTTTGCGATTCGGTATTGAGGTGCTTTCCGCTGTACGTGTGCACATGCACCCTGCTTTGCGCCGTTTCCGTAGTGTAGTGGTCATCACGTTCGCCTAACACGCGAAAGGTCCCCGGTTCGAAACCGGGCGGAAACAGCTTTCGCTCTTCACGCTTGCACTGAACTGTTTAGTCAAATTATCAGTAAAACAGACCAAATGAAATTGGACAAAACACACGCACAAAAAGAAAACAACGCTGCTACCGTATACCACTGCGTACTTAATACGTTCTACTTGACAGGGAAGACAACATACAGGCACTAGCGTCCCCACTCAAAGAGTCAATGTTTCCATAGATTTTCCTACTTCCATTGCTTTTGAACTTACAGTACTGAAGTCTTCAGGCTCTTTTATCGCCGCTGAATGTTTCGTCCCGCAAGCCTTGCGATTCAGTGAGGAGGTGCATGAACGCGTGCACCTGCAGGGAGAGGACCCCTGCCAGTTTCCGTAGTGTAGTGGTTATCACGTTCGCCTCACACGCGAAAGGTCCCCGGTTCGAAACCGGGCGGAAACACACTTGTTTGCTCATTATTGGTGAGTGTGAAAATCAAACTGTTGTCAGCCAAACCATCAGACAACCCCACAATGTGTAGCACTGGGAACACGTTAGTAGAGTCCTGGTTCTTCTCGTCATCAGGGAAGCTAATCATTTGGGCACAAGGACATGTCTCATGCTGCCGTTTTGCAGTTTTGGTCAATCAATCAATCATCAGTAGCTGGTAGAAAACAAAGCTCTCCCCGTCGGGGAATCGAACCCCGGTCTTCCGCGTGACAGGCGGAGATACTGTCCACTATACTAACGAGGACCGACTCATCCACGGTTTTGCATTGTGAGCGGGCTGCATGGGCCGTTTCAGCGGTTACCGAGAATACGCCGAGACTTACTGGGAAGCGTTTCCGCTGAAGGACAGTGACGCAATTTTGCTAATGTTCAGCTGATGATCGGCTACCAATTGAGGTCCTGTTGGCCAGGAAGCGAAAGGACAGCACAGCAGAACAGCAGTAGAACTCATCCTGGTCATTGGCCTGGCGCAAGTCGTCAACGGCTTGGTGGGCTTGAGGTTTGTAGTTGGTGATCTGTCTGAAGGAAGCAGGCTCGTTAGTGCGGAGCTGCTGTTGAAGACTCTCAGAGTACAGTCGTTTACACCTCTCCAGAAGAAAGCAGCGTCGTTAGTGCGCCGCTGCTGTTGAAGACTCCCAAAGTACAGTCGTTTCACCGCCCTTCTAGGCAGGCACGAAGATCCTCCACAGCCTCACTGTTCCACTTCTTTGGTATCCTCAGCACAAGCCTAGAGAGCTCCAATTTCGGCTCGCATGCAGCGATGAGGTGGACCATGCCGCGGGAAGGGTGGCCCTGCACTGCGCAGGGGATGGCGTGATATGCACCATCCATTGCAGTGTAACAACGATCCAAAGTATTCTCCTCTGTGGTCGGGCATTTGAGAAACTGTCCGTATATGGGGAGTTCATGGATTCCATTGGCTTTTTTTGGAAAGGTTTGCAATTAGAACCATTGATGGTTATGAAATGTCCACGAAACCTATCCTTAACATTTAAAAATGTTTTCTGGCATTGGCAACGTTTGCGATTCGGTATTGAGGTGCTTTCCGCTGTACGTGTGCACATGCACCCTGCTTTGCGCCGTTTCCGTAGTGTAGTGGTCATCACGTTCGCCTAACACGCGAAAGGTCCCCGGTTCGAAACCGGGCGGAAACAGCTTTCGCTCTTCACGCTTGCACTGAACTGTTTAGTCAAATTATCAGTAAAACAGACCAAATGAAATTGGACAAAACACACGCACAAAAAGAAAACAACGCTGCTACCGTATACCACTGCGTACTTAATACGTTCTACTTGACAGGGAAGACAACATACAGGCACTAGCGTCCCCACTCAAAGAGTCAATGTTTCCATAGATTTTCCTACTTCCATTGCTTTTGAACTTACAGTACTGAAGTCTTCAGGCTCTTTTATCGCCGCTGAATGTTTCGTCCCGCAAGCCTTGCGATTCAGTGAGGAGGTGCATGAACGCGTGCACCTGCAGGGAGAGGACCCCTGCCAGTTTCCGTAGTGTAGTGGTATCACGTTCGCCTCACACGCGAAAGGTCCCCGGTTCGAAACCGGGCGGAAACACACTTGTTTGCTCATTATTGGTGAGTGTGAAAATCAAACTGTTGTCAGCCAAACCATCAGACAACCCCACAATGTGTAGCACTGGGAACACGTTAGTAGAGTCCTGGTTCTTCTCGTCATCAGGGAAGCTAATCATTTGGGCACAAGGACATGTCTCATGCTGCCGTTTTGCAGTTTTGGTCAATCAATCAATCATCAGTAGCTGGTAGAAAACAAAGCTCTCCCCGTCGGGGAATCGAACCCCGGTCTTCCGCGTGACAGGCGGAGATACTGTCCACTATACTAACGAGGACCGACTCATCCACGGTTTTGCATTGTGAGCGGGCTGCATGGGCCGTTTCAGCGGTTACCGAGAATACGCCGAGACTTACTGGGAAGCGTTTCCGCTGAAGGACAGTGACGCAATTTTGCTAATGTTCAGCTGATGATCGGCTACCAATTGAGGTCCTGTTGGCCAGGAAGCAAAAGGACAGCAAAGCAGAACAGCAATAGAACTCATCCTGGTCATTGGCCTGGCGCAAGTCGTCAACGGCTTGGTGGGCTTGAGGTTTGTAGTTGGTGATCTGTCTGAAGGAAGCAGGCTCGTTAGTGCGGAGCTGCTGTTGAAGACTCTCAGAGTACAGTCGTTTACACCTCTCCAGAAGAAAGCAGCGTCGTTAGTGCGCCGCTGCTGTTGAAGACTCCCAAAGTACAGTCGTTTCACCGCCCTTCTAGGCAGGCACGAAGATCCTCCACAGCCTCACTGTTCCACTTCTTTGGTATCCTCAGCACAAGCCTAGAGAGCTCCAATTTCGGCTCGCATGCAGCGATGAGGTGGACCATGCCGCGGGAAGGGTGGCCCTGCACTGCGCAGGGGATGGCGTGATATGCACCATCCATTGCAGTGTAACAACGATCCAAAGTATTCTCCTCTGTGGTCGGGCATTTGAGAAACTGTCCGTATATGGGGAGTTCATGGATTCCATTGGCTTTTTTTGGAAAGGTTTGCAATTAGAACCATTGATGGTTATGAAATGTCCACGAAACCTATCCTTAACATTTAAAAATGTTTTCTGGCATTGGCAACGTTTGCGATTCGGTATTGAGGTGCTTTCCGCTGTACGTGTGCACATGCACCCTGCTTTGCGCCGTTTCCGTAGTGTAGTGGTCATCACGTTCGCCTAACACGCGAAAGGTCCCCGGTTCGAAACCGGGCGGAAACAGCTTTCGCTCTTCACGCTTGCACTGAACTGTTTAGTCAAATTATCAGTAAAACAGACCAAATGAAATTGGACAAAACACACGCACAAAAAGAAAACAACGCTGCTACCGTATACCACTGCGTACTTAATACGTTCTACTTGACAGGGAAGACAACATACAGGCACTAGCGTCCCCACTCAAAGAGTCAATGTTTCCATAGATTTTCCTACTTCCATTGCTTTTGAACTTACAGTACTGAAGTCTTCAGGCTCTTTTATCGCCGCTGAATGTTTCGTCCCGCAAGCCTTGCGATTCAGTGAGGAGGTGCATGAACGCGTGCACCTGCAGCGAGAGGACCCCTGCGAGTTTCCGTAGTGTAGTGGTTATCACGTTTGCCTCACACGCGAAAGGTCCCCGGTTCGAAACCGGGCGGAAACACACTTGTTTGCTTATTATTGGTGAGTGTGAAAATCAAACTGTTGTCAGCCAAACCATCAGACAACCCCACAATGTGTAGCACTGGGAACACGTTAGTAGAGTCCTGGTTCTTCTCGTCATCAGGGAAGCTAATCATTTGGGCACAAGGACATGTCTCATGCTGCCGTTTTGCAGTTTTGGTCAATCAATCAATCATCAGTAGCTGGTAGAAAACAAAGCTCTCCCCGTCGGGGAATCGAACCCCGGTCTTCCGCGTGACAGGCGGAGATACTGTCCACTATACTAACGAGGACCGACTCATCCACGGTTTTGCATTGTGAGCGGGCTGCATGGGCCGTTTCAGCGGTTACCGAGAATACGCCGAGACTTACTGGGAAGCGTTTCCGCTGAAGGACAGTGACGCAATTTTGCTAATGTTCAGCTGATGATCGGCTACCAATTGAGGTCCTGTTGGCCAGGAAGCGAAAGGACAGCACAGCAGAACAGCAGTAGAACTCATCCTGGTCATTGGCCTGGCGCAAGTCGTCAACGGCTTGGTGGGCTTGAGGTTTGTAGTTGGTGATCTGTCTGAAGGAAGCAGGCTCGTTAGTGCGGAGCTGCTGTTGAAGACTCTCAGAGTACAGTCGTTTACACCTCTCCAGAAGAAAGCAGCGTCGTTAGTGCGCCGCTGCTGTTGAAGACTCCCAAAGTACAGTCGTTTCACCGCCCTTCTAGGCAGGCACGAAGATCCTCCACAGCCTCACTGTTCCACTTCTTTGGTATCCTCAGCACAAGCCTAGAGAGCTCCAATTTCGGCTCGCATGCAGCGATGAGGTGGACCATGCCGCGGGAAGGGTGGCCCTGCACTGCGCAGGGGATGGCGTGATATGCACCATCCATTGCAGTGTAACAACGATCCAAAGTATTCTCCTCTGTGGTCGGGCATTTGAGAAACTGTCCGTATATGGGGAGTTCATGGATTCCATTGGCTTTTTTTGGAAAGGTTTGCAATTAGAACCATTGATGGTTATGAAATGTCCACGAAACCTATCCTTAACATTTAAAAATGTTTTCTGGCATTGGCAACGTTTGCGATTCGGTATTGAGGTGCTTTCCGCTGTACGTGTGCACATGCACCCTGCTTTGCGCCGTTTCCGTAGTGTAGTGGTCATCACGTTCGCCTAACACGCGAAAGGTCCCCGGTTCGAAACCGGGCGGAAACAGCTTTCGCTCTTCACGCTTGCACTGAACTGTTTAGTCAAATTATCAGTAAAACAGACCAAATGAAATTGGACAAAACACACGCACAAAAAGAAAACAACGCTGCTACCGTATACCACTGCGTACTTAATACGTTCTACTTGACAGGGAAGACAACATACAGGCACTAGCGTCCCCACTCAAAGAGTCAATGTTTCCATAGATTTTCCTACTTCCATTGCTTTTGAACTTACAGTACTGAAGTCTTCAGGCTCTTTTATCGCCGCTGAATGTTTCGTCCCGCAAGCCTTGCGATTCAGTGAGGAGGTGCATGAACGCGTGCACCTGCAGGGAGAGGACCCCTGCCAGTTTCCGTAGTGTAGTGGTTATCACGTTCGCCTCACACGCGAAAGGTCCCCGGTTCGAAACCGGGCGGAAACACACTTGTTTGCTCATTATTGGTGAGTGTGAAAATCAAACTGTTGTCAGCCAAACCATCAGACAACCCCACAATGTGTAGCACTGGGAACACGTTAGTAGAGTCCTGGTTCTTCTCGTCATCAGGGAAGCTAATCATTTGGGCACAAGGACATGTCTCATGCTGCCGTTTTGCAGTTTTGGTCAATCAATCAATCATCAGTAGCTGGTAGAAAACAAAGCTCTCCCCGTCGGGGAATCGAACCCCGGTCTTCCGCGTGACAGGCGGAGATACTGTCCACTATACTAACGAGGACCGACTCATCCACGGTTTTGCATTGTGAGCGGGCTGCATGGGCCGTTTCAGCGGTTACCGAGAATACGCCGAGACTTACTGGGAAGCGTTTCCGCTGAAGGACAGTGACGCAATTTTGCTAATGTTCAGCTGATGATCGGCTACCAATTGAGGTCCTGTTGGCCAGGAAGCGAAAGGACAGCACAGCAGAACAGCAGTAGAACTCATCCTGGTCATTGGCCTGGCGCAAGTCGTCAACGGCTTGGTGGGCTTGAGGTTTGTAGTTGGTGATCTGTCTGAAGGAAGCAGGCTCGTTAGTGCGGAGCTGCTGTTGAAGACTCTCAGAGTACAGTCGTTTACACCTCTCCAGAAGAAAGCAGCGTCGTTAGTGCGCCGCTGCTGTTGAAGACTCCCAAAGTACAGTCGTTTCACCGCCCTTCTAGGCAGGCACGAAGATCCTCCACAGCCTCACTGTTCCACTTCTTTGGTATCCTCAGCACAAGCCTAGAGAGCTCCAATTTCGGCTCGCATGCAGCGATGAGGTGGACCATGCCGCGGGAAGGGTGGCCCTGCACTGCGCAGGGGATGGCGTGATATGCACCATCCATTGCAGTGTAACAACGATCCAAAGTATTCTCCTCTGTGGTCAGGCATTTGAGAAACTGTCCGTATATGGGGAGTTCATGGATTCCATTGGCTTTTTTTGGAAACGTTTGCAATTAGAACCATTGATGGTTATGAAATGTCCACGAAACCTATCCTTAACATTTAAAAATGTTTTCTGGCATTGGCAACGTTTGCGATTCGGTATTGAGGTGCTTTCCGCTGTACGTGTGCACATGCACCCTGCTTTGCGCCGTTTCCGTAGTGTAGTGGTCATCACGTTCGCCTAACACGCGAAAGGTCCCCGGTTCGAAACCGGGCGGAAACAGCTTTCGCTCTTCACGCTTGCACTGAACTGTTTAGTCAAATTATCAGTAAAACAGACCAAATGAAATTGGACAAAACACACGCACAAAAAGAAAACAACGCTGCTACCGTATACCACTGCGTACTTAATACGTTCTACTTGACAGGGAAGACAACATACAGGCACTAGCGTCCCCACTCAAAGAGTCAATGTTTCCATAGATTTTCCTACTTCCATTGCTTTTGAACTTACAGTACTGAAGTCTTCAGGCTCTTTTATCGCCGCTGAATGTTTCGTCCCGCAAGCCTTGCGATTCAGTGAGGAGGTGCATGAACGCGTGCACCTGCAGGGAGAGGACCCCTGCCAGTTTCCGTAGTGTAGTGGTTATCACGTTCGCCTCACACGCGAAAGGTCCCCGGTTCGAAACCGGGCGGAAACACACTTGTTTGCTCATTATTGGTGAGTGTGAAAATCAAACTGTTGTCAGCCAAACCATCAGACAACCCCACAATGTGTAGCACTGGGAACACGTTAGTAGAGTCCTGGTTCTTCTCGTCATCAGGGAAGCTAATCATTTGGGCACAAGGACATGTCTCATGCTGCCGTTTTGCAGTTTTGGTCAATCAATCAATCATCAGTAGCTGGTAGAAAACAAAGCTCTCCCCGTCGGGGAATCGAACCCCGGTCTTCCGCGTGACAGGCGGAGATACTGTCCACTATACTAACGAGGACCGACTCATCCACGGTTTTGCATTGTGAGCGGGCTGCATGGGCCGTTTCAGCGGTTACCGAGAATACGCCGAGACTTACTGAGAAGCGTTTCCGCTGAAGGACAGTGACGCATTTTTGCTAATGTTCAGCTGATGATCGGCTACCAATTGAGGTCCTGTTGGCCAGGAAGCGAAAGGACAGCACAGCAGAACAGCAGTAGAACTCATCCTGGTCATTGGCCTGGCGCAAGTCGTCAACGGCTTGGTGGGCTTGAGGTTTGTAGTTGGTGATCTGTCTGAAGGAAGCAGGCTCGTTAGTGCGGAGCTGCTGTTGAAGACTCTCAGAGTACAGTCGTTTACACCTCTCCAGAAGAAAGCAGCGTCGTTAGTGCGCCGCTGCTGTTGAAGACTCCCAAAGTACAGTCGTTTCACCGCCCTTCTAGGCAGGCACGAAGATCCTCCACAGCCTCACTGTTCCACTTCTTTGGTATCCTCAGCACAAGCCTAGAGAGCTCCAATTTCGGCTCGCATGCAGCGATGAGGTGGACCATGCCGCGGGAAGGGTGGCCCTGCACTGCGCAGGGGATGGCGTGATATGCACCATCCATTGCAGTGTAACAACGATCCAAAGTATTCTCCTCTGTGGTCAGGCATTTGAGAAACTGTCCGTATATGGGGAGTTCATGGATTCCATTGGCTTTTTTTGGAAACGTTTGCAATTAGAACCATTGATGGTTATGAAATGTCCACGAAACCTATCCTTAACATTTAAAAATGTTTTCTGGCATTGGCAACGTTTGCGATTCGGTATTGAGGTGCTTTCCGCTGTACGTGTGCACATGCACCCTGCTTTGCGCCGTTTCCGTAGTGTAGTGGTCATCACGTTCGCCTAACACGCGAAAGGTCCCCGGTTCGAAACCGGGCGGAAACAGCTTTCGCTCTTCACGCTTGCACTGAACTGTTTAGTCAAATTATCAGTAAAACAGACCAAATGAAATTGGACAAAACACACGCACAAAAAGAAAACAACGCTGCTACCGTATACCACTGCGTACTTAATACGTTCTACTTGACAGGGAAGACAACATACAGGCACTAGCGTCCCCACTCAAAGAGTCAATGTTTCCATAGATTTTCCTACTTCCATTGCTTTTGAACTTACAGTACTGAAGTCTTCAGGCTCTTTTATCGCCGCTGAATGTTTCGTCCCGCAAGCCTTGCGATTCAGTGAGGAGGTGCATGAACGCGTGCACCTGCAGCGAGAGGACCCCTGCGAGTTTCCGTAGTGTAGTGGTTATCACGTTCGCCTCACACGCGAAAGGTCCCCGGTTCGAAACCGGGCGGAAACACACTTGTTTGCTTATTATTGGTGAGTGTGAAAATCAAACTGTTGTCAGCCAAACCATCAGACAACCCCACAATGTGTAGCACTGGGAACACGTTAGTAGAGTCCTGGTTCTTCTCGTCATCAGGGAAGCTAATCATTTGGGCACAAGGACATGTCTCATGCTGCCGTTTTGCAGTTTTGGTCAATCAATCAATCATCAGTAGCTGGTAGAAAACAAAGCTCTCCCCGTCGGGGAATCGAACCCCGGTCTTCCGCGTGACAGGCGGAGATACTGTCCACTATACTAACGAGGACCGACTCATCCACGGTTTTGCATTGTGAGCGGGCTGCATGGGCCGTTTCAGCGGTTACCGAGAATACGCCGAGACTTACTGGGAAGCGTTTCCGCTGAAGGACAGTGACGCAATTTTGCTAATGTTCAGCTGATGATCGGCTACCAATTGAGGTCCTGTTGGCCAGGAAGCGAAAGGACAGCACAGCAGAACAGCAGTAGAACTCATCCTGGTCATTGGCCTGGCGCAAGTCGTCAACGGCTTGGTGGGCTTGAGGTTTGTAGTTGGTGATCTGTCTGAAGGAAGCAGGCTCGTTAGTGCGGAGCTGCTGTTGAAGACTCTCAGAGTACAGTCGTTTACACCTCTCCAGAAGAAAGCAGCGTCGTTAGTGCGCCGCTGCTGTTGAAGACTCCCAAAGTACAGTCGTTTCACCGCCCTTCTAGGCAGGCACGAAGATCCTCCACAGCCTCACTGTTCCACTTCTTTGGTATCCTCAGCACAAGCCTAGAGAGCTCCAATTTCGGCTCGCATGCAGCGATGAGGTGGACCATGCCGCGGGAAGGGTGGCCCTGCACTGCGCAGGGGATGGCGTGATATGCACCATCCATTGCAGTGTAACAACGATCCAAAGTATTCTCCTCTGTGGTCGGGCATTTGAGAAACTGTCCGTATATGGGGAGTTCATGGATTCCATTGGCTTTTTTTGGAAAGGTTTGCAATTAGAACCATTGATGGTTATGAAATGTCCACGAAACCTATCCTTAACATTTAAAAATGTTTTCTGGCATTGGCAACGTTTGCGATTCGGTATTGAGGTGCTTTCCGCTGTACGTGTGCACATGCACCCTGCTTTGCGCCGTTTCCGTAGTGTAGTGGTCATCACGTTCGCCTAACACGCGAAAGGTCCCCGGTTCGAAACCGGGCGGAAACAGCTTTCGCTCTTCACGCTTGCACTGAACTGTTTAGTCAAATTATCAGTAAAACAGACCAAATGAAATTGGACAAAACACACGCACAAAAAGAAAACAACGCTGCTACCGTATACCACTGCGTACTTAATACGTTCTACTTGACAGGGAAGACAACATACAGGCACTAGCGTCCCCACTCAAAGAGTCAATGTTTCCATAGATTTTCCTACTTCCATTGCTTTTGAACTTACAGTACTGAAGTCTTCAGGCTCTTTTATCGCCGCTGAATGTTTCGTCCCGCAAGCCTTGCGATTCAGTGAGGAGGTGCATGAACGCGTGCACCTGCAGGGAGAGGACCCCTGCCAGTTTCCGTAGTGTAGTGGTTATCACGTTCGCCTCACACGCGAAAGGTCCCCGGTTCGAAACCGGGCGGAAACACACTTGTTTGCTTATTATTGGTGAGTGTGAAAATCAAACTGTTGTCAGCCAAACCATCAGACAACCCCACAATGTGTAGCACTGGGAACACGTTAGTAGAGTCCTGGTTCTTCTCGTCATCAGGGAAGCTAATCATTTGGGCACAAGGACATGTCTCATGCTGCCGTTTTGCAGTTTTGGTCAATCAATCAATCATCAGTAGCTGGTAGAAAACAAAGCTCTCCCCGTCGGGGAATCGAACCCCGGTCTTCCGCGTGACAGGCGGAGATACTGTCCACTATACTAACGAGGACCGACTCATCCACGGTTTTGCATTGTGAGCGGGCTGCATGGGCCGTTTCAGCGGTTACCGAGAATACGCCGAGACTTACTGGGAAGCGTTTCCGCTGAAGGACAGTGACGCATTTTTGCTAATGTTCAGCTGATGATCGGCTACCAATTGAGGTCCTGTTGGCCAGGAAGCGAAAGGACAGCACAGCAGAACAGCAGTAGAACTCATCCTGGTCATTGGCCTGGCGCAAGTCGTCAACGGCTTGGTGGGCTTGAGGTTTGTAGTTGGTGATCTGTCTGAAGGAAGCAGGCTCGTTAGTGCGGAGCTGCTGTTGAAGACTCTCAGAGTACAGTCGTTTACACCTCTCCAGAAGAAAGCAGCGTCGTTAGTGCGCCGCTGCTGTTGAAGACTCCCAAAGTACAGTCGTTTCACCGCCCTTCTAGGCAGGCACGAAGATCCTCCACAGCCTCACTGTTCCACTTCTTTGGTATCCTCAGCACAAGCCTAGAGAGCTCCAATTTCGGCTCGCATGCAGCGATGAGGTGGACCATGCCGCGGGAAGGGTGGCCCTGCACTGCGCAGGGGATGGCGTGATATGCACCATCCATTGCAGTGTAACAACGATCCAAAGTATTCTCCTCTGTGGTCGGGCATTTGAGAAACTGTCCTTATATGTGGAGTTCATGGATTCCATTGGCTTTTTTTGGAAAGGTTTGCAATTAGAACCATTGATGGTTATGAAATGTCCACGAAACCTATCCTTAACATTTAAAAATGTTTTCTGGCATTGGCAACGTTTGCGATTCGGTATTGAGGTGCTTTCCGCTGTACGTGTGCACATGCACCCTGCTTTGCGCCGTTTCCGTAGTGTAGTGGTCATCACGTTCGCCTAACACGCGAAAGGTCCCCGGTTCGAAACCGGGCGGAAACAGCTTTCGCTCTTCACGCTTGCACTGAACTGTTTAGTCAAATTATCAGTAAAACAGACCAAATGAAATTGGACAAAACACACGCACAAAAAGAAAACAACGCTGCTACCGTATACCACTGCGTACTTAATACGTTCTACTTGACAGGGAAGACAACATACAGGCACTAGCGTCCCCACTCAAAGAGTCAATGTTTCCATAGATTTTCCTACTTCCATTGCTTTTGAACTTACAGTACTGAAGTCTTCAGGCTCTTTTATCGCCGCTGAATGTTTCGTCCCGCAAGCCTTGCGATTCAGTGAGGAGGTGCATGAACGCGTGCACCTGCAGGGAGAGGGACCCCTGCGAGTTTCCGTAGTGTAGTGGTTATCACGTTCGCCTCACACGCGAAAGGTCCCCGGTTCGAAACCGGGCGGAAACACACTTGTTTGCTTATTATTGGTGAGTGTGAAAATCAAACTGTTGTCAGCCAAACCATCAGACAACCCCACAATGTGTAGCACTGGGAACACGTTAGTAGAGTCCTGGTTCTTCTCGTCATCAGGGAAGCTAATCATTTGGGCACAAGGACATGTCTCATGCTGCCGTTTTGCAGTTTTGGTCAATCAATCAATCATCAGTAGCTGGTAGAAAACAAAGCTCTCCCCGTCGGGGAATCGAACCCCGGTCTTCCGCGTGACAGGCGGAGATACTGTCCACTATACTAACGAGGACCGACTCATCCACGGTTTTGCATTGTGAGCGGGCTGCATGGGCCGTTTCAGCGGTTACCGAGAATACGCCGAGACTTTCTGGGAAGCGTTTCCGCTGAAGGACAGTGACGCATTTTTGCTAATGTTCAGCTGATGATCGGCTACCAATTGAGGTCCTGTTGGCCAGGAAGCGAAAGGACAGCACAGCAGAACAGCAGTAGAACTCATCCTGGTCATTGGCCTGGCGCAAGTCGTCAACGGCTTGGTGGGCTTGAGGTTTGTAGTTGGTGATCTGTCTGAAGGAAGCAGGCTCGTTAGTGCGGAGCTGCTGTTGAAGACTCTCAGAGTACAGTCGTTTACACCTCTCCAGAAGAAAGCAGCGTCGTTAGTGCGCCGCTGCTGTTGAAGACTCCCAAAGTACAGTCGTTTCACCGCCCTTCTAGGCAGGCACGAAGATCCTCCACAGCCTCACTGTTCCACTTCTTTGGTATCCTCAGCACAAGCCTAGAGAGCTCCAATTTCGGCTCGCATGCAGCGATGAGGTGGACCATGCCGCGGGAAGGGTGGCCCTGCACTGCGCAGGGGATGGCGTGATATGCACCATCCATTGCAGTGTAACAACGATCCAAAGTATTCTCCTCTGTGGTCGGGCATTTGAGAAACTGTCCGTATATGGGGAGTTCATGGATTCCATTGGCTTTTTTTGGAAAGGTTTGCAATTAGAACCATTGATGGTTATGAAATGTCCACGAAACCTATCCTTAACATTTAAAAATGTTTTCTGGCATTGGCAACGTTTGCGATTCGGTATTGAGGTGCTTTCCGCTGTACGTGTGCACATGCACCCTGCTTTGCGCCGTTTCCGTAGTGTAGTGGTCATCACGTTCGCCTAACACGCGAAAGGTCCCCGGTTCGAAACCGGGCGGAAACAGCTTTCGCTCTTCACGCTTGCACTGAACTGTTTAGTCAAATTATCAGTAAAACAGACCAAATGAAATTGGACAAAACACACGCACAAAAAGAAAACAACGCTGCTACCGTATACCACTGCGTACTTAATACGTTCTACTTGACAGGGAAGACAACATACAGGCACTAGCGTCCCCACTCAAAGAGTCAATGTTTCCATAGATTTTCCTACTTCCATTGCTTTTGAACTTACAGTACTGAAGTCTTCAGGCTCTTTTATCGCCGCTGAATGTTTCGTCCCGCAAGCCTTGCGATTCAGTGAGGAGGTGCATGAACGCGTGCACCTGCAGCGAGAGGACCCCTGCGAGTTTCCGTAGTGTAGTGGTTATCACGTTCGCCTCACACGCGAAAGGTCCCCGGTTCGAAACCGGGCGGAAACACACTTGTTTGCTTATTATTGGTGAGTGTGAAAATCAAACTGTTGTCAGCCAAACCATCAGACAACCCCACAATGTGTAGCACTGGGAACACGTTAGTAGAGTCCTGGTTCTTCTCGTCATCAGGGAAGCTAATCATTTGGGCACAAGGACATGTCTCATGCTGCCGTTTTGCAGTTTTGGTCAATCAATCAATCATCAGTAGCTGGTAGAAAACAAAGCTCTCCCCGTCGGGGAATCGAACCCCGGTCTTCCGCGTGACAGGCGGAGATACTGTCCACTATACTAACGAGGACCGACTCATCCACGGTTTTGCATTGTGAGCGGGCTGCATGGGCCGTTTCAGCGGTTACCGAGAATACGCCGAGACTTACTGGGAAGCGTTTCCGCTGAAGGACAGTGACGCAATTTTGCTAATGTTCAGCTGATGATCGGCTACCAATTGAGGTCCTGTTGGCCAGGAAGCGAAAGGACAGCACAGCAGAACAGCAGTAGAACTCATCCTGGTCATTGGCCTGGCGCAAGTCGTCAACGGCTTGGTGGGCTTGAGGTTTGTAGTTGGTGATCTGTCTGAAGGAAGCAGGCTCGTTAGTGCGGAGCTGCTGTTGAAGACTCTCAGAGTACAGTCGTTTACACCTCTCCAGAAGAAAGCAGCGTCGTTAGTGCGCCGCTGCTGTTGAAGACTCCCAAAGTACAGTCGTTTCACCGCCCTTCTAGGCAGGCACGAAGATCCTCCACAGCCTCACTGTTCCACTTCTTTGGTATCCTCAGCACAAGCCTAGAGAGCTCCAATTTCGGCTCGCATGCAGCGATGAGGTGGACCATGCCGCGGGAAGGGTGGCCCTGCACTGCGCAGGGGATGGCGTGATATGCACCATCCATTGCAGTGTAACAACGATCCAAAGTATTCTCCTCTGTGGTCGGGCATTTGAGAAACTGTCCGTATATGGGGAGTTCATGGATTCCATTGGCTTTTTTTGGAAAGGTTTGCAATTAGAACCATTGATGGTTATGAAATGTCCACGAAACCTATCCTTAACATTTAAAAATGTTTTCTGGCATTGGCAACGTTTGCGATTCGGTATTGAGGTGCTTTCCGCTGTACGTGTGCACATGCACCCTGCTTTGCGCCGTTTCCGTAGTGTAGTGGTCATCACGTTCGCCTAACACGCGAAAGGTCCCCGGTTCGAAACCGGGCGGAAACAGCTTTCGCTCTTCACGCTTGCACTGAACTGTTTAGTCAAATTATCAGTAAAACAGACCAAATGAAATTGGACAAAACACACGCACAAAAAGAAAACAACGCTGCTACCGTATACCACTGCGTACTTAATACGTTCTACTTGACAGGGAAGACAACATACAGGCACTAGCGTCCCCACTCAAAGAGTCAATGTTTCCATAGATTTTCCTACTTCCATTGCTTTTGAACTTACAGTACTGAAGTCTTCAGGCTCTTTTATCGCCGCTGAATGTTTCGTCCCGCAAGCCTTGCGATTCAGTGAGGAGGTGCATGAACGCGTGCACCTGCAGGGAGAGGACCCCTGCCAGTTTCCGTAGTGTAGTGGTTATCACGTTCGCCTCACACGCGAAAGGTCCCCGGTTCGAAACCGGGCGGAAACACACTTGTTTGCTCATTATTGGTGAGTGTGAAAATCAAACTGTTGTCAGCCAAACCATCAGACAACCCCACAATGTGTAGCACTGGGAACACGTTAGTAGAGTCCTGGTTCTTCTCGTCATCAGGGAAGCTAATCATTTGGGCACAAGGACATGTCTCATGCTGCCGTTTTGCAGTTTTGGTCAATCAATCAATCATCAGTAGCTGGTAGAAAACAAAGCTCTCCCCGTCGGGGAATCGAACCCCGGTCTTCCGCGTGACAGGCGGAGATACTGTCCACTATACTAACGAGGACCGACTCATCCACGGTTTTGCATTGTGAGCGGGCTGCATGGGCCGTTTCAGCGGTTACCGAGAATACGCCGAGACTTACTGGGAAGCGTTTCCGCTGAAGGACAGTGACGCATTTTTGCTAATGTTCAGCTGATGATCGGCTACCAATTGAGGTCCTGTTGGCCAGGAAGCGAAAGGACAGCACAGCAGAACAGCAGTAGAACTCATCCTGGTCATTGGCCTGGCGCAAGTCGTCAACGGCTTGGTGGGCTTGAGGTTTGTAGTTGGTGATCTGTCTGAAGGAAGCAGGCTCGTTAGTGCGGAGCTGCTGTTGAAGACTCTCAGAGTACAGTCGTTTACACCTCTCCAGAAGAAAGCAGCGTCGTTAGTGCGCCGCTGCTGTTGAAGACTCCCAAAGTACAGTCGTTTCACCGCCCTTCTAGGCAGGCACGAAGATCCTCCACAGCCTCACTGTTCCACTTCTTTGGTATCCTCAGCACAAGCCTAGAGAGCTCCAATTTCGGCTCGCATGCAGCGATGAGGTGGACCATGCCGCGGGAAGGGTGGCCCTGCACTGCGCAGGGGATGGCGTGATATGCACCATCCATTGCAGTGTAACAACGATCCAAAGTATTCTCCTCTGTGGTCGGGCATTTGAGAAACTGTCCGTATATGTGGAGTTCATGGATTCCATTGGCTTTTTTTGGAAAGGTTTGCAATTAGAACCATTGATGGTTATGAAATGTCCACGAAACCTATCCTTAACATTTAAAAATGTTTTCTGGCATTGGCAACGTTTGCGATTCGGTATTGAGGTGCTTTCCGCTGTACGTGTGCACATGCACCCTGCTTTGCGCCGTTTCCGTAGTGTAGTGGTCATCACGTTCGCCTAACACGCGAAAGGTCCCCGGTTCGAAACCGGGCGGAAACAGCTTTCGCTCTTCACGCTTGCACTGAACTGTTTAGTCAAATTATCAGTAAAACAGACCAAATGAAATTGGACAAAACACACGCACAAAAAGAAAACAACGCTGCTACCGTATACCACTGCGTACTTAATACGTTCTACTTGACAGGGAAGACAACATACAGGCACTAGCGTCCCCACTCAAAGAGTCAATGTTTCCATAGATTTTCCTACTTCCATTGCTTTTGAACTTACAGTACTGAAGTCTTCAGGCTCTTTTATCGCCGCTGAATGTTTCGTCCCGCAAGCCTTGCGATTCAGTGAGGAGGTGCATGAACGCGTGCACCTGCAGGGAGAGGACCCCTGCCAGTTTCCGTAGTGTAGTGGTTATCACGTTCGCCTCACACGCGAAAGGTCCCCGGTTCGAAACCGGGCGGAAACACACTTGTTTGCTCATTATTGGTGAGTGTGAAAATCAAACTGTTGTCAGCCAAACCATCAGACAACCCCACAATGTGTAGCACTGGGAACACGTTAGTAGAGTCCTGGTTCTTCTCGTCATCAGGGAAGCTAATCATTTGGGCACAAGGACATGTCTCATGCTGCCGTTTTGCAGTTTTGGTCAATCAATCAATCATCAGTAGCTGGTAGAAAACAAAGCTCTCCCCGTCGGGGAATCGAACCCCGGTCTTCCGCGTGACAGGCGGAGATACTGTCCACTATACTAACGAGGACCGACTCATCCACGGTTTTGCATTGTGAGCGGGCTGCATGGGCCGTTTCAGCGGTTACCGAGAATACGCCGAGACTTACTGGGAAGCGTTTCCGCTGAAGGACAGTGACGCAATTTTGCTAATGTTCAGCTGATGATCGGCTACCAATTGAGGTCCTGTTGGCCAGGAAGCGAAAGGACAGCACAGCAGAACAGCAGTAGAACTCATCCTGGTCATTGGCCTGGCGCAAGTCGTCAACGGCTTGGTGGGCTTGAGGTTTGTAGTTGGTGATCTGTCTGAAGGAAGCAGGCTCGTTAGTGCGGAGCTGCTGTTGAAGACTCTCAGAGTACAGTCGTTTACACCTCTCCAGAAGAAAGCAGCGTCGTTAGTGCGCCGCTGCTGTTGAAGACTCCCAAAGTACAGTCGTTTCACCGCCCTTCTAGGCAGGCACGAAGATCCTCCACAGCCTCACTGTTCCACTTCTTTGGTATCCTCAGCACAAGCCTAGAGAGCTCCAATTTCGGCTCGCATGCAGCGATGAGGTGGACCATGCCGCGGGAAGGGTGGCCCTGCACTGCGCAGGGGATGGCGTGATATGCACCATCCATTGCAGTGTAACAACGATCCAAAGTATTCTCCTCTGTGGTCGGGCATTTGAGAAACTGTCCGTATATGGGGAGTTCATGGATTCCATTGGCTTTTTTTGGAAAGGTTTGCAATTAGAACCATTGATGGTTATGAAATGTCCACGAAACCTATCCTTAACATTTAAAAATGTTTTCTGGCATTGGCAACGTTTGCGATTCGGTATTGAGGTGCTTTCCGCTGTACGTGTGCACATGCACCCTGCTTTGCGCCGTTTCCGTAGTGTAGTGGTCATCACGTTCGCCTAACACGCGAAAGGTCCCCGGTTCGAAACCGGGCGGAAACAGCTTTCGCTCTTCACGCTTGCACTGAACTGTTTAGTCAAATTATCAGTAAAACAGACCAAATGAAATTGGACAAAACACACGCACAAAAAGAAAACAACGCTGCTACCGTATACCACTGCGTACTTAATACGTTCTACTTGACAGGGAAGACAACATACAGGCACTAGCGTCCCCACTCAAAGAGTCAATGTTTCCATAGATTTTCCTACTTCCATTGCTTTTGAACTTACAGTACTGAAGTCTTCAGGCTCTTTTATCGCCGCTGAATGTTTCGTCCCGCAAGCCTTGCGATTCAGTGAGGAGGTGCATGAACGCGTGCACCTGCAGGGAGAGGACCCCTGCCAGTTTCCGTAGTGTAGTGGTTATCACGTTCGCCTCACACGCGAAAGGTCCCCGGTTCGAAACCGGGCGGAAACACACTTGTTTGCTCATTATTGGTGAGTGTGAAAATCAAACTGTTGTCAGCCAAACCATCAGACAACCCCACAATGTGTAGCACTGGGAACACGTTAGTAGAGTCCTGGTTCTTCTCGTCATCAGGGAAGCTAATCATTTGGGCACAAGGACATGTCTCATGCTGCCGTTTTGCAGTTTTGGTCAATCAATCAATCATCAGTAGCTGGTAGAAAACAAAGCTCTCCCCGTCGGGGAATCGAACCCCGGTCTTCCGCGTGACAGGCGGAGATACTGTCCACTATACTAACGAGGACCGACTCATCCACGGTTTTGCATTGTGAGCGGGCTGCATGGGCCGTTTCAGCGGTTACCGAGAATACGCCGAGACTTACTGGGAAGCGTTTCCGCTGAAGGACAGTGACGCATTTTTGCTAATGTTCAGCTGATGATCGGCTACCAATTGAGGTCCTGTTGGCCAGGAAGCGAAAGGACAGCACAGCAGAACAGCAGTAGAACTCATCCTGGTCATTGGCCTGGCGCAAGTCGTCAACGGCTTGGTGGGCTTGAGGTTTGTAGTTGGTGATCTGTCTGAAGGAAGCAGGCTCGTTAGTGCGGAGCTGCTGTTGAAGACTCTCAGAGTACAGTCGTTTACACCTCTCCAGAAGAAAGCAGCGTCGTTAGTGCGCCGCTGCTGTTGAAGACTCCCAAAGTACAGTCGTTTCACCGCCCTTCTAGGCAGGCACGAAGATCCTCCACAGCCTCACTGTTCCACTTCTTTGGTATCCTCAGCACAAGCCTAGAGAGCTCCAATTTCGGCTCGCATGCAGCGATGAGGTGGACCATGCCGCGGGAAGGGTGGCCCTGCACTGCGCAGGGGATGGCGTGATATGCACCATCCATTGCAGTGTAACAACGATCCAAAGTATTCTCCTCTGTGGTCGGGCATTTGAGAAACTGTCCGTATATGTGGAGTTCATGGATTCCATTGGCTTTTTTTGGAAAGGTTTGCAATTAGAACCATTGATGGTTATGAAATGTCCACGAAACCTATCCTTAACATTTAAAAATGTTTTCTGGCATTGGCAACGTTTGCGATTCGGTATTGAGGTGCTTTCCGCTGTACGTGTGCACATGCACCCTGCTTTGCGCCGTTTCCGTAGTGTAGTGGTCATCACGTTCGCCTAACACGCGAAAGGTCCCCGGTTCGAAACCGGGCGGAAACAGCTTTCGCTCTTCACGCTTGCACTGAACTGTTTAGTCAAATTATCAGTAAAACAGACCAAATGAAATTGGACAAAACACACGCACAAAAAGAAAACAACGCTGCTACCGTATACCACTGCGTACTTAATACGTTCTACTTGACAGGGAAGACAACATACAGGCACTAGCGTCCCCACTCAAAGAGTCAATGTTTCCATAGATTTTCCTACTTCCATTGCTTTTGAACTTACAGTACTGAAGTCTTCAGGCTCTTTTATCGCCGCTGAATGTTTCGTCCCGCAAGCCTTGCGATTCAGTGAGGAGGTGCATGAACGCGTGCACCTGCAGGGAGAGGACCCCTGCCAGTTTCCGTAGTGTAGTGGTTATCACGTTCGCCTCACACGCGAAAGGTCCCCGGTTCGAAACCGGGCGGAAACACACTTGTTTGCTCATTATTGGTGAGTGTGAAAATCAAACTGTTGTCAGCCAAACCATCAGACAACCCCACAATGTGTAGCACTGGGAACACGTTAGTAGAGTCCTGGTTCTTCTCGTCATCAGGGAAGCTAATCATTTGGGCACAAGGACATGTCTCATGCTGCCGTTTTGCAGTTTTGGTCAATCAATCAATCATCAGTAGCTGGTAGAAAACAAAGCTCTCCCCGTCGGGGAATCGAACCCCGGTCTTCCGCGTGACAGGCGGAGATACTGTCCACTATACTAACGAGGACCGACTCATCCACGGTTTTGCATTGTGAGCGGGCTGCATGGGCCGTTTCAGCGGTTACCGAGAATACGCCGAGACTTACTGAGAAGCGTTTCCGCTGAAGGACAGTGACGCATTTTTGCTAATGTTCAGCTGATGATCGGCTACCAATTGAGGTCCTGTTGGCCAGGAAGCGAAAGGACAGCACAGCAGAACAGCAGTAGAACTCATCCTGGTCATTGGCCTGGCGCAAGTCGTCAACGGCTTGGTGGGCTTGAGGTTTGTAGTTGGTGATCTGTCTGAAGGAAGCAGGCTCGTTAGTGCGGAGCTGCTGTTGAAGACTCTCAGAGTACAGTCGTTTACACCTCTCCAGAAGAAAGCAGCGTCGTTAGTGCGCCGCTGCTGTTGAAGACTCCCAAAGTACAGTCGTTTCACCGCCCTTCTAGGCAGGCACGAAGATCCTCCACAGCCTCACTGTTCCACTTCTTTGGTATCCTCAGCACAAGCCTAGAGAGCTCCAATTTCGGCTCGCATGCAGCGATGAGGTGGACCATGCCGCGGGAAGGGTGGCCCTGCACTGCGCAGGGGATGGCGTGATATGCACCATCCATTGCAGTGTAACAACGATCCAAAGTATTCTCCTCTGTGGTCGGGCATTTGAGAAACTGTCCGTATATGGGGAGTTCATGGATTCCATTGGCTTTTTTTGGAAAGGTTTGCAATTAGAACCATTGATGGTTATGAAATGTCCACGAAACCTATCCTTAACATTTAAAAATGTTTTCTGGCATTGGCAACGTTTGCGATTCGGTATTGAGGTGCTTTCCGCTGTACGTGTGCACATGCACCCTGCTTTGCGCCGTTTCCGTAGTGTAGTGGTCATCACGTTCGCCTAACACGCGAAAGGTCCCCGGTTCGAAACCGGGCGGAAACAGCTTTCGCTCTTCACGCTTGCACTGAACTGTTTAGTCAAATTATCAGTAAAACAGACCAAATGAAATTGGACAAAACACACGCACAAAAAGAAAACAACGCTGCTACCGTATACCACTGCGTACTTAATACGTTCTACTTGACAGGGAAGACAACATACAGGCACTAGCGTCCCCACTCAAAGAGTCAATGTTTCCATAGATTTTCCTACTTCCATTGCTTTTGAACTTACAGTACTGAAGTCTTCAGGCTCTTTTATCGCCGCTGAATGTTTCGTCCCGCAAGCCTTGCGATTCAGTGAGGAGGTGCATGAACGCGTGCACCTGCAGGGAGAGGACCCCTGCCAGTTTCCGTAGTGTAGTGGTTATCACGTTCGCCTCACACGCGAAAGGTCCCCGGTTCGAAACCGGGCGGAAACACACTTGTTTGCTTATTATTGGTGAGTGTGAAAATCAAACTGTTGTCAGCCAAACCATCAGACAACCCCACAATGTGTAGCACTGGGAACACGTTAGTAGAGTCCTGGTTCTTCTCGTCATCAGGGAAGCTAATCATTTGGGCACAAGGACATGTCTCATGCTGCCGTTTTGCAGTTTTGGTCAATCAATCAATCATCAGTAGCTGGTAGAAAACAAAGCTCTCCCCGTCGGGGAATCGAACCCCGGTCTTCCGCGTGACAGGCGGAGATACTGTCCACTATACTAACGAGGACCGACTCATCCACGGTTTTGCATTGTGAGCGGGCTGCATGGGCCGTTTCAGCGGTTACCGAGAATACGCCGAGACTTACTGGGAAGCGTTTCCGCTGAAGGACAGTGACGCATTTTTGCTAATGTTCAGCTGATGATCGGCTACCAATTGAGGTCCTGTTGGCCAGGAAGCGAAAGGACAGCACAGCAGAACAGCAGTAGAACTCATCCTGGTCATTGGCCTGGCGCAAGTCGTCAACGGCTTGGTGGGCTTGAGGTTTGTAGTTGGTGATCTGTCTGAAGGAAGCAGGCTCGTTAGTGCGGAGCTGCTGTTGAAGACTCTCAGAGTACAGTCGTTTACACCTCTCCAGAAGAAAGCAGCGTCGTTAGTGCGCCGCTGCTGTTGAAGACTCCCAAAGTACAGTCGTTTCACCGCCCTTCTAGGCAGGCACGAAGATCCTCCACAGCCTCACTGTTCCACTTCTTTGGTATCCTCAGCACAAGCCTAGAGAGCTCCAATTTCGGCTCGCATGCAGCGATGAGGTGGACCATGCCGCGGGAAGGGTGGCCCTGCACTGCGCAGGGGATGGCGTGATATGCACCATCCATTGCAGTGTAACAACGATCCAAAGTATTCTCCTCTGTGGTCGGGCATTTGAGAAACTGTCCGTATATGGGGAGTTCATGGATTCCATTGGCTTTTTTTGGAAAGGTTTGCAATTAGAACCATTGATGGTTATGAAATGTCCACGAAACCTATCCTTAACATTTAAAAATGTTTTCTGGCATTGGCAACGTTTGCGATTCGGTATTGAGGTGCTTTCCGCTGTACGTGTGCACATGCACCCTGCTTTGCGCCGTTTCCGTAGTGTAGTGGTCATCACGTTCGCCTAACACGCGAAAGGTCCCCGGTTCGAAACCGGGCGGAAACAGCTTTCGCTCTTCACGCTTGCACTGAACTGTTTAGTCAAATTATCAGTAAAACAGACCAAATGAAATTGGACAAAACACACGCACAAAAAGAAAACAACGCTGCTACCGTATACCACTGCGTACTTAATACGTTCTACTTGACAGGGAAGACAACATACAGGCACTAGCGTCCCCACTCAAAGAGTCAATGTTTCCATAGATTTTCCTACTTCCATTGCTTTTGAACTTACAGTACTGAAGTCTTCAGGCTCTTTTATCGCCGCTGAATGTTTCGTCCCGCAAGCCTTGCGATTCAGTGAGGAGGTGCATGAACGCGTGCACCTGCAGGGAGAGGACCCCTGCCAGTTTCCGTAGTGTAGTGGTTATCACGTTCGCCTCACACGCGAAAGGTCCCCGGTTCGAAACCGGGCGGAAACACACTTGTTTGCTTATTATTGGTGAGTGTGAAAATCAAACTGTTGTCAGCCAAACCATCAGACAACCCCACAATGTGTAGCACTGGGAACACGTTAGTAGAGTCCTGGTTCTTCTCGTCATCAGGGAAGCTAATCATTTGGGCACAAGGACATGTCTCATGCTGCCGTTTTGCAGTTTTGGTCAATCAATCAATCATCAGTAGCTGGTAGAAAACAAAGCTCTCCCCGTCGGGGAATCGAACCCCGGTCTTCCGCGTGACAGGCGGAGATACTGTCCACTATACTAACGAGGACCGACTCATCCACGGTTTTGCATTGTGAGCGGGCTGCATGGGCCGTTTCAGCGGTTACCGAGAATACGCCGAGACTTACTGGGAAGCGTTTCCGCTGAAGGACAGTGACGCATTTTTGCTAATGTTCAGCTGATGATCGGCTACCAATTGAGGTCCTGTTGGCCAGGAAGCGAAAGGACAGCACAGCAGAACAGCAGTAGAACTCATCCTGGTCATTGGCCTGGCGCAAGTCGTCAACGGCTTGGTGGGCTTGAGGTTTGTAGTTGGTGATCTGTCTGAAGGAAGCAGGCTCGTTAGTGCGGAGCTGCTGTTGAAGACTCTCAGAGTACAGTCGTTTACACCTCTCCAGAAGAAAGCAGCGTCGTTAGTGCGCCGCTGCTGTTGAAGACTCCCAAAGTACAGTCGTTTCACCGCCCTTCTAGGCAGGCACGAAGATCCTCCACAGCCTCACTGTTCCACTTCTTTGGTATCCTCAGCACAAGCCTAGAGAGCTCCAATTTCGGCTCGCATGCAGCGATGAGGTGGACCATGCCGCGGGAAGGGTGGCCCTGCACTGCGCAGGGGATGGCGTGATATGCACCATCCATTGCAGTGTAACAACGATCCAAAGTATTCTCCTCTGTGGTCGGGCATTTGAGAAACTGTCCGTATATGTGGAGTTCATGGATTCCATTGGCTTTTTTTGGAAAGGTTTGCAATTAGAACCATTGATGGTTATGAAATGTCCACGAAACCTATCCTTAACATTTAAAAATGTTTTCTGGCATTGGCAACGTTTGCGATTCGGTATTGAGGTGCTTTCCGCTGTACGTGTGCACATGCACCCTGCTTTGCGCCGTTTCCGTAGTGTAGTGGTCATCACGTTCGCCTAACACGCGAAAGGTCCCCGGTTCGAAACCGGGCGGAAACAGCTTTCGCTCTTCACGCTTGCACTGAACTGTTTAGTCAAATTATCAGTAAAACAGACCAAATGAAATTGGACAAAACACACGCACAAAAAGAAAACAACGCTGCTACCGTATACCACTGCGTACTTAATACGTTCTACTTGACAGGGAAGACAACATACAGGCACTAGCGTCCCCACTCAAAGAGTCAATGTTTCCATAGATTTTCCTACTTCCATTGCTTTTGAACTTACAGTACTGAAGTCTTCAGGCTCTTTTATCGCCGCTGAATGTTTCGTCCCGCAAGCCTTGCGATTCAGTGAGGAGGTGCATGAACGCGTGCACCTGCAGGGAGAGGACCCCTGCCAGTTTCCGTAGTGTAGTGGTTATCACGTTCGCCTCACACGCGAAAGGTCCCCGGTTCGAAACCGGGCGGAAACACACTTGTTTGCTTATTATTGGTGAGTGTGAAAATCAAACTGTTGTCAGCCAAACCATCAGACAACCCCACAATGTGTAGCACTGGGAACACGTTAGTAGAGTCCTGGTTCTTCTCGTCATCAGGGAAGCTAATCATTTGGGCACAAGGACATGTCTCATGCTGCCGTTTTGCAGTTTTGGTCAATCAATCAATCATCAGTAGCTGGTAGAAAACAAAGCTCTCCCCGTCGGGGAATCGAACCCCGGTCTTCCGCGTGACAGGCGGAGATACTGTCCACTATACTAACGAGGACCGACTCATCCACGGTTTTGCATTGTGAGCGGGCTGCATGGGCCGTTTCAGCGGTTACCGAGAATACGCCGAGACTTTCTGGGAAGCGTTTCCGCTGAAGGACAGTGACGCATTTTTGCTAATGTTCAGCTGATGATCGGCTACCAATTGAGGTCCTGTTGGCCAGGAAGCGAAAGGACAGCACAGCAGAACAGCAGTAGAACTCATCCTGGTCATTGGCCTGGCGCAAGTCGTCAACGGCTTGGTGGGCTTGAGGTTTGTAGTTGGTGATCTGTCTGAAGGAAGCAGGCTCGTTAGTGCGGAGCTGCTGTTGAAGACTCTCAGAGTACAGTCGTTTACACCTCTCCAGAAGAAAGCAGCGTCGTTAGTGCGCCGCTGCTGTTGAAGACTCCCAAAGTACAGTCGTTTCACCGCCCTTCTAGGCAGGCACGAAGATCCTCCACAGCCTCACTGTTCCACTTCTTTGGTATCCTCAGCACAAGCCTAGAGAGCTCCAATTTCGGCTCGCATGCAGCGATGAGGTGGACCATGCCGCGGGAAGGGTGGCCCTGCACTGCGCAGGGGATGGCGTGATATGCACCATCCATTGCAGTGTAACAACGATCCAAAGTATTCTCCTCTGTGGTCGGGCATTTGAGAAACTGTCCGTATATGGGGAGTTCATGGATTCCATTGGCTTTTTTTGGAAAGGTTTGCAATTAGAACCATTGATGGTTATGAAATGTCCACGAAACCTATCCTTAACATTTAAAAATGTTTTCTGGCATTGGCAACGTTTGCGATTCGGTATTGAGGTGCTTTCCGCTGTACGTGTGCACATGCACCCTGCTTTGCGCCGTTTCCGTAGTGTAGTGGTCATCACGTTCGCCTAACACGCGAAAGGTCCCCGGTTCGAAACCGGGCGGAAACAGCTTTCGCTCTTCACGCTTGCACTGAACTGTTTAGTCAAATTATCAGTAAAACAGACCAAATGAAATTGGACAAAACACACGCACAAAAAGAAAACAACGCTGCTACCGTATACCACTGCGTACTTAATACGTTCTACTTGACAGGGAAGACAACATACAGGCACTAGCGTCCCCACTCAAAGAGTCAATGTTTCCATAGATTTTCCTACTTCCATTGCTTTTGAACTTACAGTACTGAAGTCTTCAGGCTCTTTTATCGCCGCTGAATGTTTCGTCCCGCAAGCCTTGCGATTCAGTGAGGAGGTGCATGAACGCGTGCACCTGCAGGGAGAGGACCCCTGCCAGTTTCCGTAGTGTAGTGGTTATCACGTTCGCCTCACACGCGAAAGGTCCCCGGTTCGAAACCGGGCGGAAACACACTTGTTTGCTTATTATTGGTGAGTGTGAAAATCAAACTGTTGTCAGCCAAACCATCAGACAACCCCACAATGTGTAGCACTGGGAACACGTTAGTAGAGTCCTGGTTCTTCTCGTCATCAGGGAAGCTAATCATTTGGGCACAAGGACATGTCTCATGCTGCCGTTTTGCAGTTTTGGTCAATCAATCAATCATCAGTAGCTGGTAGAAAACAAAGCTCTCCCCGTCGGGGAATCGAACCCCGGTCTTCCGCGTGACAGGCGGAGATACTGTCCACTATACTAACGAGGATCGACTCATCCACGGTTTTGCATTGTGAGCGGGCTGCATGGGCCGTTTCAGCGGTTACCGAGAATACGCCGAGACTTACTGGGAAGCGTTTCCGCTGAAGGACAGTGACGCATTTTTGCTAATGTTCAGCTGATGATCGGCTACCAATTGAGGTCCTGTTGGCCAGGAAGCGAAAGGACAGCACAGCAGAACAGCAGTAGAACTCATCCTGGTCATTGGCCTGGCGCAAGTCGTCAACGGCTTGGTGGGCTTGAGGTTTGTAGTTGGTGATCTGTCTGAAGGAAGCAGGCTCGTTAGTGCGGAGCTGCTGTTGAAGACTCTCAGAGTACAGTCGTTTACACCTCTCCAGAAGAAAGCAGCGTCGTTAGTGCGCCGCTGCTGTTGAAGACTCCCAAAGTACAGTCGTTTCACCGCCCTTCTAGGCAGGCACGAAGATCCTCCACAGCCTCACTGTTCCACTTCTTTGGTATCCTCAGCACAAGCCTAGAGAGCTCCAATTTCGGCTCGCATGCAGCGATGAGGTGGACCATGCCGCGGGAAGGGTGGCCCTGCACTGCGCAGGGGATGGCGTGATATGCACCATCCATTGCAGTGTAACAACGATCCAAAGTATCAGACAACCCCACAATGTGTAGCACTGGGAACACGTTAGTAGAGTCCTGGTTCTTCTCGTCATCAGGGAAGCTAATCATTTGGGCACAAGGACATGTCTCATGCTGCCGTTTTGCAGTTTTGGTCAATCAATCAATCATCAGTAGCTGGTAGAAAACAAAGCTCTCCCCGTCGGGGAATCGAACCCCGGTCTTCCGCGTGACAGGCGGAGATACTGTCCACTATACTAACGAGGACCAACTCATCCACGGTTTTGCATTGTGAGCGGGCTGCATGGGCCGTTTCAGCGGTTACCGAGAATACGCCGAGACTTACTGGGAAGCGTTTCCGCTGAAGGACAGTGACGCATTTTTGCTAATGTTCAGCTGATGATCGGCTACCAATTGAGGTCCTGTTGGCCAGGAAGCGAAAGGACAGCACAGCAGAACAGCAGTAGAACTCATCCTGGTCATTGGCCTGGCGCAAGTCGTCAACGGCTTGGTGGGCTTGAGGTTTGTAGTTGGTGATCTGTCTGAAGGAAGCAGGCTCGTTAGTGCGGAGCTGCTGTTGAAGACTCTCAGAGTACAGTCGTTTACACCTCTCCAGAAGAAAGCAGCGTCGTTAGTGCGCCGCTGCTGTTGAAGACTCCCAAAGTACAGTCGTTTCACCGCCCTTCTAGGCAGGCACGAAGATCCTCCACAGCCTCACTGTTCCACTTCTTTGGTATCCTCAGCACAAGCCTAGAGAGCTCCAATTTCGGCTCGCATGCAGCGATGAGGTGGACCATGCCGCGGGAAGGGTGGCCCTGCACTGCGCAGGGGATGGCGTGATATGCACCATCCATTGCAGTGTAACAACGATCCAAAGTATTCTCCTCTGTGGTCGGGCATTTGAGAAACTGTCCGTATATGGGGAGTTCATGGATTCCATTGGCTTTTTTTGGAAACGTTTGCAATTAGAACCATTGATGGTTATGAAATGTCCACGAAACCTATCCTTAACATTTAAAAATGTTTTCTGGCATTGGCAACGTTTGCGATTCGGTATTGAGGTGCTTTCCGCTGTACGTGTGCACATGCACCCTGCTTTGCGCCGATTCCGTAGTGTAGTGGTCATCACGTTCGCCTAACACGCGAAAGGTCCCCGGTTCGAAACCGGGTGGAAACAGCTTTCGCTCTTCACGCTTGCACTGAACTGTTTAGTCAAATTATCAGTAAAACAGACCAAATGAAATTGGACAAAACACACGCACAAAAAGAAAACAACGCTGCTACCGTATACCACTGCGTACTTAATACGTTCTACTTGACAGGGAAGACAACATACAGGCACTAGCGTCCCCACTCAAAGAGTCAATGTTTCCATAGATTTTCCTACTTCCATTGCTTTTGAACTTACAGTACTGAAGTCTTCAGGCTCTTTTATCGCCGCTGAATGTTTCGTCCCGCAAGCCTTGCGATTCAGTGAGGAGGTGCATGAACGCGTGCACCTGCAGGGAGAGGACCCCTGCCAGTTTCCGTAGTGTAGTGGTTATCACGTTTGCCTCACACGCGAAAGGTCCCCGGTTCGAAACCGGGCGGAAACACACTTGTTTGCTTATTATTGGTGAGTGTGAAAATCAAACTGTTGTCAGCCAAACCATCAGACAACCCCACAATGTGTAGCACTGGGAACACGTTAGTAGAGTCCTGGTTCTTCTCGTCATCAGGGAAGCTAATCATTTGGGCACAAGGACATGTCTCATGCTGCCGTTTTGCAGTTTTGGTCAATCAATCATCAGTAGCTGGAAGAAAACAAAGCTCTCCCCGTCGGGGAATCGAACCCCGGTCTTCCGCGTGACAGGCGGAGATACTGTCCACTATACTAACGAGGATCGACTCATCCACGGTTTTGCATTGTGAGCGGGCTGCATGGGCCGTTTCAGCGGTTACCGAGAATACGCCGAGACTTACTGGGAAGCGTTTCCGCTGAAGGACAGTGACGCATTTTTGCTAATGTTCAGCTGATGATCGGCTACCAATTGAGGTCCTGTTGGCCAGGAAGCGAAAGGACAGCACAGCAGAACAGCAGTAGAACTCATCCTGGTCATTGGCCTGGCGCAAGTCGTCAACGGCTTGGTGGGCTTGAGGTTTGTAGTTGGTGATCTGTCTGAAGGAAGCAGGCTCGTTAGTGCGGAGCTGCTGTTGAAGACTCTCAGAGTACAGTCGTTTACACCTCTCCAGAAGAAAGCAGCGTCGTTAGTGCGCCGCTGCTGTTGAAGACTCCCAAAGTACAGTCGTTTCACCGCCCTTCTAGGCAGGCACGAAGATCCTCCACAGCCTCACTGTTCCACTTCTTTGGTATCCTCAGCACAAGCCTAGAGAGCTCCAATTTCGGCTCGCATGCAGCGATGAGGTGGACCATGCCGCGGGAAGGGTGGCCCTGCACTGCGCAGGGGATGGCGTGATATGCACCATCCATTGCAGTGTAACAACGATCCAAAGTATCAGACAACCCCACAATGTGTAGCACTGGGAACACGTTAGTAGAGTCCTGGTTCTTCTCGTCATCAGGGAAGCTAATCATTTGGGCACAAGGACATGTCTCATGCTGCCGTTTTGCAGTTTTGGTCAATCAATCAATCATCAGTAGCTGGTAGAAAACAAAGCTCTCCCCGTCGGGGAATCGAACCCCGGTCTTCCGCGTGACAGGCGGAGATACTGTCCACTATACTAACGAGGACCAACTCATCCACGGTTTTGCATTGTGAGCGGGCTGCATGGGCCGTTTCAGCGGTTACCGAGAATACGCCGAGACTTACTGGGAAGCGTTTCCGCTGAAGGACAGTGACGCATTTTTGCTAATGTTCAGCTGATGATCGGCTACCAATTGAGGTCCTGTTGGCCAGGAAGCGAAAGGACAGCACAGCAGAACAGCAGTAGAACTCATCCTGGTCATTGGCCTGGCGCAAGTCGTCAACGGCTTGGTGGGCTTGAGGTTTGTAGTTGGTGATCTGTCTGAAGGAAGCAGGCTCGTTAGTGCGGAGCTGCTGTTGAAGACTCTCAGAGTACAGTCGTTTACACCTCTCCAGAAGAAAGCAGCGTCGTTAGTGCGCCGCTGCTGTTGAAGACTCCCAAAGTACAGTCGTTTCACCGCCCTTCTAGGCAGGCACGAAGATCCTCCACAGCCTCACTGTTCCACTTCTTTGGTATCCTCAGCACAAGCCTAGAGAGCTCCAATTTCGGCTCGCATGCAGCGATGAGGTGGACCATGCCGCGGGAAGGGTGGCCCTGCACTGCGCAGGGGATGGCGTGATATGCACCATCCATTGCAGTGTAACAACGATCCAAAGTATTCTCCTCTGTGGTCGGGCATTTGAGAAACTGTCCGTATATGGGGAGTTCATGGATTCCATTGGCTTTTTTTGGAAACGTTTGCAATTAGAACCATTGATGGTTATGAAATGTCCACGAAACCTATCCTTAACATTTAAAAATGTTTTCTGGCATTGGCAACGTTTGCGATTCGGTATTGAGGTGCTTTCCGCTGTACGTGTGCACATGCACCCTGCTTTGCGCCGATTCCGTAGTGTAGTGGTCATCACGTTCGCCTAACACGCGAAAGGTCCCCGGTTCGAAACCGGGCGGAAACAGCTTTCGCTCTTCACGCTTGCACTGAACTGTTTAGTCAAATTATCAGTAAAACAGACCAAATGAAATTGGACAAAACACACGCACAAAAAGAAAACAACGCTGCTACCGTATACCACTGCGTACTTAATACGTTCTACTTGACAGGGAAGACAACATACAGGCACTAGCGTCCCCACTCAAAGAGTCAATGTTTCCATAGATTTTCCTACTTCCATTGCTTTTGAACTTACAGTACTGAAGTCTTCAGGCTCTTTTATCGCCGCTGAATGTTTCGTCCCGCAAGCCTTGCGATTCAGTGAGGAGGTGCATGAACGCGTGCACCTGCAGGGAGAGGACCCCTGCCAGTTTCCGTAGTGTAGTGGTTATCACGTTTGCCTCACACGCGAAAGGTCCCCGGTTCGAAACCGGGCGGAAACACACTTGTTTGCTTATTATTGGTGAGTGTGAAAATCAAACTGTTGTCAGCCAAACCATCAGACAACCCCACAATGTGTAGCACTGGGAACACGTTAGTAGAGTCCTGGTTCTTCTCGTCATCAGGGAAGCTAATCATTTGGGCACAAGGACATGTCTCATGCTGCCGTTTTGCAGTTTTGGTCAATCAATCATCAGTAGCTGGAAGAAAACAAAGCTCTCCCCGTCGGGGAATCGAACCCCGGTCTTCCGCGTGACAGGCGGAGATACTGTCCACTATACTAACGAGGATCGACTCATCCACGGTTTTGCATTGTGAGCGGGCTGCATGGGCCGTTTCAGCGGTTACCGAGAATACGCCGAGACTTACTGGGAAGCGTTTCCGCTGAAGGACAGTGACGCATTTTTGCTAATGTTCAGCTGATGATCGGCTACCAATTGAGGTCCTGTTGGCCAGGAAGCGAAAGGACAGCACAGCAGAACAGCAGTAGAACTCATCCTGGTCATTGGCCTGGCGCAAGTCGTCAACGGCTTGGTGGGCTTGAGGTTTGTAGTTGGTGATCTGTCTGAAGGAAGCAGGCTCGTTAGTGCGGAGCTGCTGTTGAAGACTCTCAGAGTACAGTCGTTTACACCTCTCCAGAAGAAAGCAGCGTCGTTAGTGCGCCGCTGCTGTTGAAGACTCCCAAAGTACAGTCGTTTCACCGCCCTTCTAGGCAGGCACGAAGATCCTCCACAGCCTCACTGTTCCACTTCTTTGGTATCCTCAGCACAAGCCTAGAGAGCTCCAATTTCGGCTCGCATGCAGCGATGAGGTGGACCATGCCGCGGGAAGGGTGGCCCTGCACTGCGCAGGGGATGGCGTGATATGCACCATCCATTGCAGTGTAACAACGATCCAAAGTATTCTCCTCTGTGGTCGGGCATTTGAGAAACTGTCCGTATATGGGGAGTTCATGGATTCCATTGGCTTTTTTTGGAAAGGTTTGCAATTAGAACCATTGATGGTTATGAAATGTCCACGAAACCTATCCTTAACATTTAAAAATGTTTTCTGGCATTGGCAACGTTTGCGATTCGGTATTGAGGTGCTTTCCGCTGTACGTGTGCACATGCACCCTGCTTTGCGCAGTTTCCGTAGTGTAGTGGTCATCACGTTCGCCTAACACGCGAAAGGTCCCCGGTTCGAAACCGGGCGGAAACAGCTTTCGATCTTCACGCTTGCACTGAACTGTTTAGTCAAATTATCAGTAAAACAGACCAAATGAAATTGGACAAAACACACGCACAAAAAGAAAACAACGCTGCTACCGTATACCGCTGAATGTTTCGTCCCGCAAGCCTTGCGATTCAGTGAGGAGGTGCATGAACACGTGCACCTGCAGGAGAGGACCCCTGCGAGTTTCCGTAGTGTAGTGGTTATCACGTTCGCCTCACACGCGAAAGGTCCCCGGTTCGAAACCGGGCGGAAACACACTTGTTTGCTTATTATTGGTGAGTGTGAAAATCAAACTGTTGTCAGCCAAACCATCAGACAACCCCACAATGTGTAGCACTGGGAACACGTTAGTAGAGTCCTGGTTCTTCTCGTCATCAGGGAAGCTAATCATTTGGGCACAAGGACATGTCTCATGCTGCCGTTTTGCAGTTTTGGTCAATCAATCATCAGTAGCTGGAAGAAAACAAAGCTCTCCCCGTCGGGGAATCGAACCCCGGTCTTCCGCGTGACAGGCGGAGATACTGTTCACTATACTAACGAGGACCGACTCATCCACAGTTTTGCATTGTGAGCGGGCTGCATGGGCCGTTTCAGCGGTTACCGAGAATACGCCGAGACTTACTGGGAAGCGTTTCCGCTGAAGGACAGTGACGCATTTTTGCTAATGTTCAGCTAATGATCGGCTACCAATTGAGGTCCTGTTGGCCAGGAAGCGAAAGGACAGCACAGCAGAACAGCAGTAGAAATCATCCTGTTCATCCAGTGTGACATCACAGTTGTACATTTTTTGTGACATCACAGTTGCTAATGTTTGTTTCATTGTGACATCACAGTTGGTTATGTTGTTTCACTGTGACATCAATGTTGTACTGTTTGTTCCACTGTGACATCAAAGTTGTACTGTGAGACCCAATGTGATGTCACAGTTGTACTTTTTGTTCCACTGTGACATCACAGTTGTATATTGTTTTTTCCACTGCAAAAATCAAAGTTGTACTGTTTAATCCACTGTGGCATCATAGTTAGTTATGATTGTTACACTGTGACATCGACGTTGTATGGTTTGTTCCACTGTGACATCACAGTTTGTTAAGATTGTTCCACTCTGACATTATAGTTGTACGATTTGTTCCACTGTGACATCAAAGTTGTACTGTTTGATCCACTGTGACATCACAGTTGGTTATGTTGTTCCACTGTGACATCAATGTTGTACTGTTTGTTCCACTGTGACATAAAAGTTGTACTGTGAGATCCAGTGTGATGTCACAGTTGTATTTCTTTTTTCCACTGTGACATCACAGTTGTTTATGTTTGTTCCACTGTGACATCACAGGTGTACTTAATGTTACACTGTGACATCAAAGTTGTACTGTTTAATCCACTGTGACATCATAATTAGTTATGATTGTTACACTGGGACATCAAAGTTGTATGGTCTGTTCCACTGTGACATCACAGTTGGTTATGATTGTTACAGTCTGACATTATAGTTCAGAATCAGAATCAGAATCAGAAATACTTTATTGATCCCCAAGGGGCCATTGCTTACGTTACAGCTGCTCCCATACAAAGAATATGCAGAAAATAATAATAATAATAATAGTAATAATAATAATAATAATGATAATAATAATAATAATAATAACAATAATAATAATACTATCTATATATAAACAAGAACAACACAAACAAAACTAAAATTTGTTTCTTGTGGAAAGTGATATGTTCATGTTGGCGGGGAGAATCGTAGGCCACTCCTTTCTTCATGGTAGACCATGCCTATTGGGACTCAGCCCTGCTGTTGTTCATGTTCTGCTTGGTGGGAGTCCTGAAACTGCAACTGTTACACTAGAGGACTGTCCAGACCTGGACATCAGAGAAACAATCAAGCTTGTATGTTTGATTTTAAAAAAGTTTTTTCTTTCACTAAGATTTTATGTACAATGGGGCACCCTTTTATTGTGTATCCATTATCCTAATTGAGTGACATTAATATATGGCTAACTTAAGCTTATCAAATAAAGAGGGAGTGAATGAGATTTTCAATACTTAGTTTTGTGATACTGTAAATGTAGTAGTATACAAAAATCCTGATTTTAGAACAGCTAAAATGCCAGTAATCTGTAAATAAAATAGAGGGTGGCGCTTATTTGGATCCACTATGTAATATTCATATTCATTACTTTTTGCAAGTGCACATACAGACAGAGGACAAATTAAAGGAAAAAACAACATAAAGTGTTAGTAAGGTGTTGGGCCACCATGTGCTGCCAGAACAGCTTCAATGCTTCTTAGCATTGATTCTACAAGTCTCTGAACTCTACTGGAGGGATGAACACCATTCTTCCAAAAGATATTCCCTCATTTGGTGTTTTGATGATGGTGGTGGAGAGCGCTGTCTAACACATCGGCCCAAAATCTCCCATAGGTGTTCAATTGGGTCAGATATGGTGACTGTGAAGACCATAGCATATAATTCACAATATTTTCATCAAACCATTCAGTGACCCCTATGAATGAATGAATCCCCCCTCACTGTAGGGGTCAGGTATTGTGTCTACCTGTTTTTTCCTTTAATTTGTCCCCCATCTGTAGTATCTGGCATTACACATCTTTTTTTCTATCTCCTAATTAGTTTCCCTCTGTCTTGAAGCTTGAAGGGGGATCCATACTGTCAGATAAGGATAAACAGCGTGTCCAGGACTTGGCCCATGCCTGGGACCTCCCTTCCCTAACTGAGAAAAACAGGAGATGGCTTTTTGAGAAGCTATTGATCCATGCACAATTCTTGTTTTTTTAATCCTGTGAGTGATGTTTTGGTTATAAATGCACATTGCTAAGTTTCTAAAAAAATTGTCTGACAAAATTAGATTGTTGCACTTTTTTCTGATTAATTTATTCTCAAGGTAAAACAAATGGTCACAGTAAAATGCATCACTTCCCATGTGCCAAGTTATTTTCCTAGAAACATAAAAGATGGTGGGTGGTCTAATACTGCAAATGCAAAGAGTTTTATCAGTCTGCAGGAGAACAGTATTATTTCCTCATTCACCAGTGGATTGAAGCATAATAAATGTATTCAAATGGAATTATTGTTTTTCTATCATACTCTTCAAGCTTGCTTTTAGATAAGGAATGTTACGTGTTCTATCCTCTCTGTCTTATTACTATTAACAGGTAATAGGATGTGTCACAAGGCAAATTAAACAGCTGAGACAAGGTCTTAAAGAAACCCCAATGTGGACACTGGTGACCCAAAGACCTGACACAGTGGCCTTGCTTTTTCCTAAAGAGGGAGCAGGAAATTTCAACCCTGAGGTTAATTTTAATAACTCTGATCTTGTAATGTTATTTTCCTAGTAAATATTATGGCTCATACCTGGTCAGCATCTATTACTGTCTGTTTTCAATCTTGTTCTTGTTATTTCTGTTTTTCTACATACATAACCCACAATTGACATCACGGCTACCAACCAGTGATATTTGATCAAAGAACTACAAAAGAGTGCAAAAGTTACATGTGATTTTAAGATATCAATGTAAAGTAGTCACGTTGCTGTTTTCAACTCAATAGTCAAGTCCAACCAGTCTCATTCTAAAAAATTTTCTCTAAACTTATCTCAAGGGTTTGACTAATCTTCTATTGAGTGTAAGCTGTTAGTGCCATAGTTGGCCATTTATCCTGATGACTAATAAAGTCAAAAAATATTTTTAATTCCTTTTAATCTACTCCATAGCAGCACCAACTGAACTGACCGACCTGGTCAAATTCTGGACCGGATAGGAGATTCTACCACCGAGTCTCTCCGTAGAAGTGGTTGAGGGCAGATACCCCACAGCCTCCACCTGCTTTGAGACCTTGCGCATCCCAGGGCATTACAAGGATTACACATCTTTTAAACGTGACATCCTGGTCTGTATTTGCACTTGCCATACAGGATTTGGTCTTGTGTGAGTGACATTTGGCCTGTATTTACCCTTGTCAGATAGGATTTGATCTTTTAGTAAAATATGTTCGTTTTTAAGCTTGTTAGTTGTTCTGTTCTGTTAAAATATGGTTTAAAGACTTGTAAAATTGAAGGGAACTAACTTGAGGGAGTACTTCCCGCAAATATTCCTTGTAAACTATCTCTGCACTCAAAGAAAACATTCAAGAAGTTCTTAATGTATACTGAATTTATTTGACTGGACCGTGGGACTTTTGGGCTCAGACCGGTGTGTTGTTGCTCACCATGGATACCGAGCGACTATACATTGTGCATGCGCAAAGCGTGTCCACACAGCAGAAATGTACCGTGGGAAATGGTATAACAATAACGGAAAATGTAAATTAGATTTATTATTTCGTTTTGGTTTCCTTGTTTACAGTTTTTGCCTAATGCTTAAACACTAAAAGTGGTTGCTACGCCCAAAGCATCACAACCTCTAACTTTGGTGACCATGCCCTAAACAAAAGCACCAACACTGCAAACACAATATATGCTTTGCACTGTGTTTGAAATTCTCCAACACACTTCTTGCAAAACACTACACACTGTTTTTTACATAAGACACATTGTTCAAAAAGGAAATCTCATACAATCATTGGGAAAACACATCTATTTAAAATACAAAACACAACTACAATTGGAAAAGCACACAGACTCACACACATGAAAACATTTAAAATCTAATTGTAGACCAATCAGTCTAAGCCATAGCACTACAAATACACCTGATGTGAGCTTAGCTCCTTTGTGCCAACTTTGGAAAGATGGAGGCAGAAAGAGGAAGAGGGAGAGTAAGAGCAGTAGCAGGACGAGGAAGAGGACGAAGAAGGGGAGCAGGCAACAGAAGGAGACAAATATCTGATGACATGAGGGCCACTTTGGTGGACCATGTAATTAATCATGGTCTTACAATGAGGGAGGCTGGGCAGAGAGTCCAGCCAAATGCAAGTCGCTACTCAGTTGCCTCAATTATTAGAACTTTCAGACTGGAAAACAGGTATGTTTTGATGTTTCCGCACTAAACTGTACCAAAGAAATTACAGTATTGCACATTGTTCAAACGCACAGTACAATACATTGCTGTATTACTGTAGGTCTATGGGTCTAAAGTACAAAATGTATGATGAGATGAACAGGAGGTGGCCATAGTTAACATGGTTTTGGCAAACAACGAAATCCGGCTTCGTGAATTGAGAGAGCAGATCATCGCAGATCAAATAACCTTCACTGACATCAACACTGTCAGCATATCTACACTCTCCCGCATCCTTAAAAAGCACAACATTACACTGAAGCAGCTGTATAGTTTCCATTCGAGAAGAACAGTGTGAGAGTCAAAGACCTCCGTCACGACTATGTGCAAGTAAACCTCCCCCCCCTTTTTTTTACTTTTGCAAAAACCTGAAAAACAAAAAAAAATTCTGAAGCGTTTCCATTTTGTTTTCATGTGTCTAGATCAACTGTAGTGGATCAATCTTTCACAAAAAAAAAATCTGTATGAGTCTTTTAAAGTCAAAAACCATCCAAAGTACTGAATACAGCTGTGTTTTGCATAAAGCACATCTGTGTGTTGTCGCTGCTAGGAAAGAGTAATTCAAAGGTGCATGTGTTTAACGTTTTGATGCTAAAAACAGTTTTGAAATGGGATTGTTAGGTTTTGTTTCAAGAGTTTCATTTTGCCGTATACGTTAGGAGTTGATCTTCATGTGCTGTGTCTTACTCAGCCTGTGTGTTAAGTTATGACACAGTGAGCCAAAGTCTGCTACATGTGTGTAAGCATTCGGCAAAAACTGTAATAGCAGCGTGTATGTCGTCACTGGCAGTGCTCTTGTTTTGAAAACATGTAAACCATGTCCTTCCAGTTCTTTAATTTTGTCTTTTTGCTAATGTGTCAACAATGAAACAATAATTTGAAGAAATGCCTAATTTGCATATATAAACATAAAATCTCAAAAACTTGCAATACATTTTTTCTTTGGTATGATGTCACTAATCAACTGGAGAAGTTTCATAGTGATAGCTATTAATTGAAAATCTTCCCATATTCTACTCAATTTACTTAGAGTGTTGGGCACAACTTAGTCTTTTTATCTCGAAAAAAAATATGTTCCACTCCATTACGGCGGTAGACTTTTAGTATATTATTCAGGAGGGTATTAGGACCAATAAAAACTGAGACATTTCTTTTGCAAATTTTTTGTTTTTTTTTGGGCTAGATTGACTGGCCTATTAGTCCACTGTGATATCAAAGTTGTATTGTTTTTTTGACTGTGACATCACAGTTGATTATGTTGTTTCACTGTGGCATCAGAGTTGTACTGTTTGTTCCACTGTGACATCAAAGTTGTACTGTGAGATGCACTGTGACATCACAGTTGATTATGTCGTTCCATTGTGACATAAAAGTTGTACTGTTTTGTCCACTGTGACATCAACGTTGTACTGTTTTGTCCACTGTGACATCACAGTTGGTTATATTGTTCCACTGTGACATCAAAGTTGGTTATGTTTGTTCCACTGCGAAATCACAGTTGGTTATGTTGTTCCACTGTGACATCACAGTTGGTTATGATTGTTCCACTGTGACATCACAGTGGGTTTTGATTCTTCCGCTGTGTCATCACAGTTGGTTGCGTTTTTTCCACTATGACATCAAATTTGTACTGTTTAATCCAATGTGGTGGTGGATTTCCGCAGGCGCAAACAACCCTGCACACAGGTGAACATCCTGGGAACGGACATTGAGATGGTGACATCTTACAAGTACCTCGGAGTTCACCTGAACAATAAACTGGACTGGACTGATCACACTGCAGCAACATACAAGAATGGTCAGAGCAGACTCCATCTGCTGAGGAAGCTCAGGTCCTTTGGAGTGCAGGGGGCACTCCTGACTTCTTTCTATGACTCTGTGGTGGCATCAGCCATTTTCGATGAAGTAGTCTGCTGGAGCAGCAGCATCTCGGCAGCAGGCAGGAGGAGACTTGATAAACTTATCAAGAAGGCCAGCTCCATCCTGGGATGCCCTCTTGACCCAGTGCAGGTGGTGGGAGAGAGCAGGATGATGGACAAGCTGTCATCGCTGCTGGTGAAGGAGTCCCACCCCCTGCAGGTCACTTTCACAGCACTGGGCAGCTCCTTCAGCAACAGACTGATACACCCTAAGTGTGTGAAGGAGAGGTATTGCAGGTCCTTCCTTCCTGGTGCTGTCAGACTCCACAATCAGCACTGCTCCCAACCTCACTCTGCACTCTGCACTGTGTAATACGACTATTCTATTTGGTCAATTTTCTTAATACCCATATTTATTATTTGTATTGTAAATAAAAATTCACTGCTGTTAATTTTGTTAATTTTATACAATATCATGTTTATATGTACATACAAGTCTATTCTATTTCTTACCTTTTAAATTATATTGTTAATTTTTGGCTATTGTTATTGTTTTTTTGTGATATTCTGTCCTTTGGCTGCTGTGGCAAACAAATTTCCCCGTTGTGGGACAATAAAGGAATACTGATTCTGATTCTGATTCGGAATGTGACATCACAGTTGGTTATGTTGTTCCACTGTGACATCACAGTTGGTTATGATTTTCCACTGTGACATCACAGTTGGTTGTGTCTGTTCCACTGTGACATCACAGTTGGTTATGATTGTTCCACTGTAACATCACAGTTGGTTATGTCTTATCCAATGTGACATCACAGTTGGTTATGATTGTTCCACTGTGACATCACAGTTGGTTATGTCTTATCCAGTGTGACATCACAGTTGGTTATGTGTTATCCACTGACATCACAGTTGGTTGTGTTTGTTCCACTGTGACATCAAAGTTGTGCTATTTGATCCACTATGACATCACAGTTGGTTATGATTGTTCCGCTGTGACATCACAGTTGGTTATGTCTTATCTAATGTGACATCACAGTTGGTTATGATTGTTCCACTGTGACATCACAGTTGGTTATGTCTTATCCAATGTGACATCACAGTTGGTTATGTGTTATCCACTGACATCACAGTTGGTTGTGTTTGTTCCACTGTGACATCAAAGTTGTGCTGTTTGATCCACTATGACATCACAGTTGGTTACGAGTGTTCCACTGTGACATCACGGTGGGTTTTGATTCTTCCACTGTGACATCAGAGTTGGTTATGATTGTTCCAATGTGACATCACAGTTGGTTTTGTCTTATCCAATGTGACATCACAGTTGGTTATGATTGTTCCACTGTGACATCACAGTTGGTTATGTCTTATCCAATGTCACATCGCAGTTGGTTATGTCTTATCCAATGTGACATCACAGTTGGTTATGATTGTTCCACTGTGACATCACGGTGGGTTATGTCTTATCCAATGTGACATCACAGTTGGTTATCTGTTATCCACTGACATCACAGTTGGTTGTGTTTGTTCCACTGTGACATCAAAGTTGTGCTGTTTGATCCACTATGACATCACAGTTGGTTACGAGTGGTCCACTGTGACATCATGGTGGGTTTTGATTCTTCCACTGTGACATCACAGTTGGTTATGTCTTATCCAATGTGACATCACAGTTGGTTATGATTGTTCCACTGTGACATCACAGTTGGTTATGATTGTTCCACTGTGACATCACAGTTGGTTATGTCTTATCCAATGTGACATCACAGTTGGTTATTTCTTATCCAATGTCACATCACAGTTGGTTATGATTGTTCCACTGTGACATCACAGTTGGTTATGTCTTATCCAGTGTGACATCACAGTTGGTTATGTTTGTTCCACTGTGACACCACAGTTGTAGTGTTTTTTCCACTGACATCCCAGTTGGTTATGTGTTATCCACTGACATTGGTTATGGTTAACTAACTGTGATGTCTCAATGGAACAGTTTGTTCCACTGTGACATCACAGTTGGTTATGTTGTTCCACTGTGACATCACAGTTGGTTATGATTGTTCCACTGTGACATCACAGTTGGTTGTGTCTGTTCCACTGTGACATAACAGTTGGTTATGATTGTTCCACTGTGACATCATGGTGGGTTTTGATTCTTCCACTGTGACATCACAGTTGGTTATGTCTTATCCAATGTGACATCACAGTTGGTTATGATTGTTCCACTGTGACATCACAGTTGGTTATGATTGTTCCAATGTGACATCACAGTTGGTTATGATTGTTCCACTGTGACATCACAGTTGGTTATGTCTTATCCAATGTGACATCACAGTTGGTTATGTGTTATCCACTGACATCACAGTTGGTTGTGTTTGTTCCACTGTGACATAAAAGTTGTGCTGTTGATCCACTATGACATCACAGTTGGTTACGAGTGTTCCACTGTGACATCATGGTGGGTTTTGATTCTTCCACTGTGACATCACAGTTGGTTATGATTGTTCCACTGTGACATCACAGTTGGTTATGTCTTATCCAATGTGACATCACAGTTGGTTATGATTGTTTCACTGTGACATCACAGTTGGTTATGTCTTATCCAATGTGACATCACAGTTGGTTATGTTTGTTCCACTGTGACACCACAGTTGTAGTGTTTTTTCCACTGACATCCCAGTTGGTTATGTGTTATCCACTGACATTGGTTATGGTTAACTAACTGTGATGTCTCAATGGAACAGTTTGTTCCACTGTGACATCACAGTTGGTTATGTTGTTCCACTGTGACATCACAGTTGGTTATGATTTTCCACTGTGACATCACAGTTGGTTGTGTCTGTTCCACTGTGACATAACAGTTGGTTATGATTGTTCCACTGTAACATCACAGTTGGTTATGTCTTATCTAATGTGACATCACAGTTGGTTATGATTGTTCCACTGTGACATCACAGTTGGTTATGTCTTATCCTATGTGACTGTACAGTTAGTTATGTGTTATCCACTGACATCACAGTTGGTTGTGTTTATTCCACTGTGACATCAAAGTTGTGCTGTTTGATCCACTATGACATCACAGTTGGTTACCAGTGTTCCACTGTGACATCACGGTGGGTTTTGATTCTTCCACTGTGACATCACAGTTGGTTATGATTGTTCCACTGTGACATCACAGTTGGTTATGTCTTATCCAATGTGTCATCACAGTTGGTTATGTGTTATCCACTGACATCACAGTTGGTTGTGTTTGTTCCACTGTGACATCAAAGTTGTGCTGTTTTATCCACTATGACATCACAGTTGGTTACGAGTGTTCCACTGTGACATCACGGTGGGTTTTGATTCTTCCACTGTGACATCACAGTTGGTTATGATTGTTCCACTGTGACATCACAGTTGGTTATGTCTTATCCAATGTGACATCACAGTTGGTTATGATTGTTCCACTGTGATGTCACAGTTGGTTATGTCTTATCCAATGTGACATCACAGTTGGTTATGTGTTATCCACTGACATCACAGTTGGTTGTGTTTGATCCACTATGACATCACAGTTGGTTACGAGTGTTCCACTGTGACATCACGGTGGGTTTTGATTCTTCCACTGTGACATCACAGTTGGTTATGATTGTTCCACTGTGACATCACAGTTGGTTATGTCTTATCCAATGTGACATCACAGTTGGTTATGTGTTATCCACTGACATCACAGTTGGTTGTGTTTGATCCACTATGACATCACAGTTGGTTACGAGTGTTCCACTGTGACATCACGGTGGGTTTTGATTCTTCCACTGTGACATCACAGTTGGTTATGATTGTTCCACTGTGACATCAGAGTTGGTTGTGTCTGTTCCACTGTGACATCACAGTCAGTTATGATTGTTCCACTGTGACATCACAGTTGGTTATGTGTTATCCACTGTGACATCACAGTTGGTTATGTGTTATCCACTGACATGACAGTTGGTTGTTTTTGTTCCACTGTGACATCACAGTTGTAGTGTTTGTTTCACTGTGACATCAAAGTTGTGCTGTTTGATCCACTATGACATCACAGTTAGTTACAGGTGTTCCACTGTAACATCACGGTGGGTTTTGATTCTTCCACTGTGACATCACAGTTGGTTGTGTTTGTACCACTGTGACATCACAGTTGGTTGTGTTTTTTCCACTGAGACATCACAGTTGTGCTGTTTGATCCACTATGACATCACAGTTAGTTACAGGTGTTCCACTGTAACATCACGGTGGGTTTTGATTCTTCCACTGTGACATCACAGTTGGTTGTGTTTGTACCACTGTGACATCACAGTTGGTTGTGTTTGTTCCACTGAGACATCACAGTTGGTTATGTGTGATCCACTGACATCAGAGTTGGTTGTGTTTGTTCTTCTCTGACATCACAGTTGGTTATGTTTGTTCCACTGTGACATCACAGTTGTAGTGTCTTTTCCACTGACATCCCAGTTGGTTATGTGTTATCCACTGACATTGGTTATGGTTAACTAACTGTGATGTCACAGTGGAACAATCATAGCCAACTGTCATGTCACATTGGATCAAACAATACAACTTTGATGTCACAGTGGAAAAAACACAAACAACTGTGATGTCACAGTGGAAAAAACACAACCAACTGTGATGTCACAGTGGAACAATCATAACCAACTGTGACGTCACAGTGGAAAATCATAACCAACTGTGATTTCACAGTGGAACAAGCATAATCAACTTTGATGTCACAGTGGAACAAACATAACCAATTGTGATGTCAAAGTTAAACAAACATAACCAACTGTGATGTCACAGTGGAACAAACTGTTCCATTGAGACATCACAGTTAGTTGGTTATGTTTTTCCACTGTGACATCACAGTGGGTTTTGATTCCTCCACTGTGACATCACAGTTGGTTATGTGTGATCCACTGACATCAGAGTTGGTTGTGTTTGTTCCACTGTGACATCACAGTTGGTTGTGTTTGTTCTTCTCTGACATCACAGTTGGTTATGATTGTTCCACTGTGACATCACAGTTGGTTGTGTCTGTTCCACTGTGACATCCCAGTTAGTTATGTGTTATCCACTGTGACATCAAAGTTGTACTGTTTGTTCCACTGTGACATCACAGTTGATTATGTTGTTCCACTTTGACATCAAAGTTGTACTGTGAGATCCACTGTGACATCGCAGTTAGTTATACTTGTTCCACTGTGACATCAAAGTTGTACTGTTTGAGCCACTGACGTCACTGTTCCAGATTCTGGACTTTCTTTTTGAGGATTAGCCATCTGCATCCTGTACTTTATAAGCAGATAATATGGTAAGCTTAAATATAGTTGATCTTTGTAGCAATGTTTGTTCACTATCATTTTTTTTTATAACAATCTGTTACTCATCAGTAAGTTTTACTAAGCTAACTTGCAGCACTCTCACACGGTCATCTTAGCTTACCACGCGGTGACTGGTTGATTCCTGAATAGATAAGATAAGGTAGTCACGTTGGTTTGTGTTTGTTCGGTTGGCTTGCGGCTATTAGCATTATTGTGCTTATGGGTTTGCGAGTTTGTCCTCTCTTTTATGTGCATTTTCACCAGAATGGCTGACATCAGCTATCACAAATTTTAAAAAACTGCTGTAAATGTTACCTTTAGTAGAGTAAGTTAGTCATGCTGAGCTACAATGCAGTTTCAGTATTGATTCTTTTGAGTCATGTGTTATGTTAATTTGTGCAGGATTACTTGTAAAAGCCTTTTTCCTCCCTCTTATATTTAAATGCACCAACAAAGACGTCCAGACTGTCCTGTCCCAGGGAGAGGACTCTGAGGAGACACTCCATGTTGTCCTGCAGATGATCCATTTCACAAAGACCACAGGTGGGCTTATCCTTCTTGCAGGTGATGGTTTGATTTGATTTGTGCCATCTTTAAAATCATCTCATGAAAATACGATTCCCACTATTGTGTGTGCCTGACAGTTGTCTGCCACAGTGACCCTGCCTGTGTCTCTTCGTCTTTAAGACTGCTTGGTATGTACTGATTAAATTGACATAATAATTATGATGAGCTTTTTTAAGTCTCTCTGTATTCTGTATTCCAGCACAGATTTGGTCACATTTTCAGAAGACCTATAATAAATTAATTATTGAAACAAACTTCATGAATGTTTTTTGTGACAAGGTAGTATTTGTTCCACTCATTCCATCGCAGAAACATGACAGCTGTAGAAATCATTGGAACTGAAGACTGTCATGATATACATGTTCTTTACAAGTGGATGGAAACTTTTGGCCATGACTGTATGTGTATATGTATATACACAATACAACGTTACATAAAATCTTCTTCACTTGATTTCATGATTTCACTCTTTTTTGTGTGGATGTGCACCAGATTTCCACAATACGTTGCTTACTTTGTTCACATCATATACCTATCAACACCTTCAATCACTCGTTACATGTTGTATCATATATACAGTGTGTGTATATATACGAAATAAGGTGCAGCTGTCTGTGGAGGATTTGCAGCCGGGTTGTTTTCCTCTGTGCCTCTGGTGGCTTTACAGTTGCAGGGTACTTGGGCTCTGGCTCAGGAGGGTGAAAGCGACAGAGACTTGACTAGTGGAGTGGAAGGAGGGTGGGATGAACAGAACATGAACAGCCTCAGAGCCAGAGCTGCACTTTGTGGCTTTAACATCATCTGTTTGGGTGGTAACAACACACAGCTCTGGTTGTGCTGAGCAGCTGTGGGGTGTGAAGACATCTAGAGATGATATGTGTACACAAAATGTGCATAAAAATAAAACAGTTTACATGTGAACTGACATAGTTAATGGTAAATTAAGTGATGTATTTTGTCACAAGCATCATTCAACAACCAGCTCATCGTTATCACTTCATAGAAACACTGCAAAAGCTAAATGTATGAAAAGCATCTCAAGAGCCACGTGATCAGAATGAATGTGAAACATACAACCACTTAAATAACAGGGACAGTTTGAGAACATGGTGTTGTGGTGCACTTCAGCCTCTTGTGGGTAAAATGAGTATTACAAAAACTGACACTGAAAAATGTGAGCCCCTTTTTCACAAATGAAAAACATTTCTGTTCAACTGCAAAAACATTTTTTCACCTGCTGTTAAGTCGTAAACACAGGAAAATGATTTAATTCAGACAAAATGGATCACCAGATTTTTTTTTTCTCATTTGTTGCTCAGGGCTTCTGTAACACCTTGATGATCACTTTTTTTTATTTACAGTCCCCATTTAAACCAACTGCTCCTAGAGGAAATGCTCTGACATCACATTACTGTCTCAGGAGAATTTTAGTTTTGTCTTAGTAGCAAAAACAACAATTTGACCACACAAACATCTTTTACAGCTCCAGGTGGGAAATGTGAACAGCTGCTCCACACCTCCTCTACTGTAAAGTTCAACTGCTGCCACATATTCCAAGTGGAGTATGGTACAAAAAAATCCAATATACAGAGAGACACTGCACACACGCAGTCATATTAGAATTATCACAAAAAGTCATTCAGACAACATGGGAGAAGTGAGTGTACACACTGGACGAAACTGTCTCATGAGTCAGTTCTGCACAAACATGCAACACCTGACAATAAAGCAAACAACATGTTTAATTGAACTTTCATGAAATAGACTCATTATTATGTTCACTTATTAAATCCATATCTCCTCCACATGGTTTACTGCCATCTGTAGCAATCCTGTGAACATTACCAGGAGAACATGGAGGGATTTAGTTTCCAAAATTTGATGTCAAACATTTGAACAAAGTGTATTCAAAACAAAAAGACTGAAAGCGCAATGTCAAAACAAGTTCTGGGACTCTTTGAAAGATGTAAGTAACTTGCAATCCTGATATACAAAGCAGATTAAAGATACTGAACCATAATGTTTACTTCCCCCAACATGAGAGGGGCAAATATGTGAAGGGAAATTCTGATTTAATACAACTTGGGTCTGAAGGAAACATGGCAGGAGACAGAGGTATGTTGTGGTTGTGACACTGTGGTTTGTACTTTGTACCTCCATTGTAATGCCCCCATTTGTTAGCCTGTGTTTTATTGTGATTACAGATTAGCTTCTCCGTAACACTCATTGTAACATTCTGTGTTGTTTGTTGCTAGTGGAGTGACAGCGAGTGATGGGTGAACCTGCAGCAATGACTGACCCAAGATCAAACTCATTAAAGTACAGGGATGGGAGGGCTGCTTTCATAATGTATTCCCATAGTTACTAATTACCCATCAGAAAATGGACTTGGTAACCTAATCCAAGTATCACAATGTTAAAGTAATGTAACTTGATAACTCTCCATTACGTTTGGTGTACTTAAATGCCAAATACTATAACATGCACAGTAATGTCTCGTTGTTTTCTGCTTTAAAGACAAAATAATGGTGAAATTCCACCCAGTGACAGTGGTAATGATGGTCATGATGATGAACTGGCAGCTGCTCTGACACCAGAGTGGTGTTGTGAGACTTTTAAAGGGTTTTAATGCGTGTGTGTGCATGTGCATGGTGGTATATTGTTCTGGTAACACTTTGCAATAGTGGTTCGGTTGATCAGCAAACCTGCCAACCTCCAGACATCTGAACCTGAATCAGGTGAACAAACCTACTATTATTGGGAAGTTTAATCAGAGTGTGCCCGTATCCATAGTAACCCAGTGTCACTCCTGCTCAGTGGTGCAGATGAAACAGAGGGACACTGCTGACTCTGTCTGTCTATGTACTGTCACTGTCCTCTTTCTGTGCCGTCATCACTTCTAAATTTGCAATTTGAGAGTTGGCAGCTCTGTTGAAAACTGTTGTCATAATAATCATTTCCATTTTTACAAAATGCATTGATAATCTGATGACATTTATCATGTCATTTTAATCAAATACAATCAACGGGCTTTATATACAGCTATAGAAGAGTTTCTCCTTTGCAGCCTGATAGCGAGCGCTCTGTGGCCCAGTGTTGGTATGACAGGGTGGGAACTTTTGGTTGAAAAGTGTCTTTGTGATGGTCTGCTTGTGTTTCTTAACGTCAAGCTTTGTTATTGTGATGAGGTCATGTATCCAGGTCTCAACAATGACTCCAACAATGCAGTCCATTTACTTTGGTGAGGAAGTGTTATTAGTGCTAATAGGAATCATAGCTACAACTCGTAAATAATGACTCAAGTTGTAATAAACCAGAATTATCCTGGGAAAATGTTTGGTTTGGGGGCATTAATGGTGTAACCAAAAGGGAGTGCATGTTTAAAAAAAATACTTTGAAATTAATGACATTAAAACTCATAAAAAACATTTATTTAACTAAATCTAATGTACACAAACAGGCCTAATTGTCGTGGAACATCCTACCCATTGCACCATTTTCCTCTTCAGTAATTTGGCATTTTTAAAAAGTGAGTCTTTACATACAGTACAGCCATAGTTTAGGAGATGGTTGGTTTTATAATCTATGCAGTCACATAAATTTGTTATGATTATCATACAGAATGATTGAGTTACCCCTCAAATATATACTCTGTATAGAACGTAAATATAATCACATACAACTTTGTCAATAAATCTTTTTTCTTAAGTCTTAATGAATCAAAGCATCACATCTATGTATATATATATATTTATATATACTGCACCATTCAGTCAGAGAAGGTTAAACTGCATCAGTAGGTCGATGACATGAGGATAAATTTACAATAAAAAGATTTCAGTGTGTGCTGGTCACACCCTGCTCTCGTGTCAAGGCAGAGACCTGTAATGGATCATTTGTGTTTGACCAGCAAAATAAAAAATATAAATCTTTAATTTCATTACATACTTTAAATATATACAGTATAATAATAGTCCACGGGCATAACCACATCTTCCGAACTGACATTTCCCTTCAACTGATCAGCCATCTTCATCCTTATCTGTACAATGTGTGAGGCAAACATTTCAAAGGTTTCATCCCTAAAGGTTGTATTTGGCTGTGACGGTGAAAACTCCTCATTCTGTCTCAGCTGAGTGAGGGCTGGAGAGGGAGCGTAGAGAATGGTTATGCTTCATGCAGGACAAAGGCCCTGAGACCAGCAGGTCTGTCTTGGCGTGGCTACTGGCCGTCCATCAGAGCAGTGTTTGACAATGTGACGGTCCTCCATTTGTCCTAGACAGTACTCTCCATCACCCAGTCAGCACTGTCTATTGTCCCCTTACTGCCTCCTGTGTCCCCCTCCTCCTCACACTGCAGCAGCATGCCATTCACAGACAGGCTCCTCTTAGTCCAGATACTGCTGATCCTGCGGGGTTTGCTGCACAGCTGAGTGGCCCCAGCGCCTGTTACATCTCCCATGTCGAAGGACTGGCTCCTTCTTGGTTTCGAGTCCAGAGGTAGCATGAGGAGCCGGCTGAGGCTGGAGTCCAGTGTCCGGCCCAGCAGCGGCTCCCTGTCTGTGTGGGGTTTAGCTGCCTTCATTGCAGTGCTACTAGAGGCTCCCGGGTCACAGCCCTGTGACCCCCGCAGCTCCAGTGAGGTGAAGGCCCCGAGGAGGTGGTCTAAATTGGTTCGGGGCTTTGAGGGAGCTGACCTCCAAATCTTGGCAAGTGTGCTGTTGGGGCTGTATGAGCCTCCAGCCATGGAGCCTGAGGAGGAGGAGGAGGAGGTGAGGCTGCTCTGGAGGGAGCCACACTTGAACTCGACCACCTCATCCTGCAGAGTCACCTTGGCCTTGACCTTTGGCTCAGACTGAGGCTGAGACTGGGGCATGAGAAGTCCGTTTTGCCCGAGTCGTCCGCCGTTGGTCTGCGAGTGTGTGTCGCTGACACTGGTCAGCTTCCCCACCGGGGGTTCTGTATCAGCAGCTTTGTAGCGCACCATGAGGATGACGATGAACACGAGCAGAGTGGCCACAATGATTCCCCCGACCACCAGGATCATGGTGCCTCCCAGCAGCTGGCTGGGCACAGACTGGCACTGAGCATAGTCGTCCTGGGTGTAGAAATGCGTACAGCCCACAACGTTGGTGGCTGTGAGCGTGGTTGCGGTGTCATCCCAGGCGGCCAGCACACACAGATCGTAGCGGGTCCCCGAAACCAGATTTGTCACCAAGAAAGCTTTGCTGGAGGCTGGGATCATCCTGAACAAAGACAGAAAACACAATTAAGAGCTGCAGGTTAATTACTGTATTGAGATAAAGAGGTATTCCTCTGTAATAGCCTGGGCTCATATCTCTTTCACAGACACAGAGGTAGCTGTAAAAACCTGGAGGAGAACACTTTTAATGATTGAGCCATCAGCATCTGAACAGGGTACACAGAGCACATGGGGACAGAACTAACTGGTGCAGTAGGTGATGCAAGCTCTATTCACTGTGCACACAAGGAGAGGCAGCATTTCCATTTGCATTCCCAGGAGTTTCTCTCCACTTCCATGTCTCTGCGGTTGCTGCTTTAACAGACAGCCAACAGTAATTGGCTTTATCTCTCAGAGCCATCTGTCTTGCTGAACAGAGGGTCCATTTGATATCGGAGCTCTGGAGCATTAATAAATAAATAAGAAGAAAACACAGCAAAGGCAAGAACGACTGGAGAGTGCAGCACATTGTGCATTGGCTGATCCAAGATAGATTTGGACCTGTGGGAAGTGTCAGGAGTCCTCGTGGTAGGAACAGCCACACAAGGGAGTGTGTCAGGTGTTGGGATATTAAGCTCAGGAGAGCTGCAATGCTGTATGCACAGGTGTGTGTGTGTGTGTGTGTGTGTTTGTGTGTGTGCTGAGGGGGAAATGCTCCTACCCCCCACAAGATGTGGAGGTGCCCCTGAGAAACACTGCTCCAGCTGCCTGAGGCGAGCTGCTCAGCGGCTAGCAGCAGAGGAGTGCCGGTCAGACGGCTATGGTTACACTCATACCTGCTGTTTAAATCATATTACTGATTCACTTCCAGAACCACAGCTTCCCTGCAGGGATACACATCAATCAGGCCCCTGATGGTCTAACGTCCAGACCAGCTCTGGTTTAAACTGTATGGTGGAGCTAAGAGTAATGCCACTACAGTAACAGTATAGTATTAGGACCATTATGATGACATGAATGTTAGATTATGTTAGGTTGAGTCTGCTTATGATGCTGTATCAGTTTCACATTGGCTGACAACAGGGGTCATTATCTTTGTTTCCCTACAAAATGAAGACATTAATAAAAACCAGGAGGAGGCCAGATGAGCCAACTCTGAGCCTCCCAGTGTTAGTTCATTAGGCCTATTAGCTCAAAAATCGACTCATTTATCCAGGGTATTGGGCCACCGTCTCGGTGTGATTTCAGAGATAATGCTTCTGCTAAAAGAATTTAGGTGGGACCCAGAAAGGCCATTATTAATGAAGCTATGTATGTACTTTAGAGGTACAAATTATCAAACAAACATGTAACTCACAAAACATGAGCACACCAATTCATCTCTAAGTTCAAAGGCTTATTATGATTAGAACTTTACGTGCCAATGTTGAAAGATCAACCAGACTAATTTTCTACCTGAACCCACGTTGTCACCACTGAACTGTAGTTTACATGGCAGAGAACAAACCTGAATATTCTGCTGGACTGTAGTGGGTCGGCTGTGTTTATAATGCAGGGGTAGAAATAACTACAGCTACTTAAATTTATGTAATCAAGAGTATTTTTTTCAAGTTTGTAATTTTACTTGTACTTTCATATGCATAACACCATGTGTCCTACTCAGTTACTTTTCAAATCATGATTGAGTACTAAACACAATTTGAATTAATATCCAAACATTTCATCTTCATCGGATCACAGATGGGCCAATGAAAATGGAGTTCATTCAGACTGAAGAATCAGAGAAACAGAAACCTCTTCGATTTGATAATGCATTAAACATCATCGGTTAAACCAATACTCTGAGTAGTGCTTGAGAAAAATACTTTGTACTTTTACCAAAATATTATTTTAATATTAGTAGTTTTACTTGTAATAAAGTAATATTCTGTATGTATGTGTATGTATGTAACTGTACTTGAGTACAGATTTTCAGTACACTGATATAATGTGACTTAATGAGTGGGTAATGGACTCCATTACTCACACCATTGGTTGGTCAAGCGTTGGAGCTGCCACATTGATTGCGGAAATGTGTAACCTGACATCCTTAATGTGATGCAAGTACAAGCTGCAGGTTTGGAGCCTTCGTTTGTTCATGTGTTCACTGTGACTAGCAAAATGGATCTCACATCAAAGGGACATTTACCTGACATGCCACAAAGATCATAAATGGGTTTGGACCCCAAAACATCAGAACCTCAGTGTTTTCCTCATCCCAATTAGTCCCCACAGCTCAAACAAAAGAGGCTGTTTTCCAATCAAAAGTTCTACTTCTCCAACAACTTGTGCTACACTTCATTACACTATTATAATTGGCTGCCCGCAATTGGGAGTGAAATTCTTTAGCCTAGTGATGCTTTGGCTATGTGCTGCTTACTCCTGTGTCTGGGTCTAATTGATTTCAGGCTGTCTGCATAGACTGGCTAATTCATTTTAATTCATATGAATAAAGCCCAAGTCCAGAGAAACCTATGCCCATGCTTATCACAGCCAGATAAAAGTTTTTTTCCCGCCCCTTCAGGCTGCAAAAGGCAATTTGTCGAGTGGCCTGCTTAGCTCCCCATGATGGCGAGAGGCCATAGCATTAATCAGAGTGAAAGCGGGGAGAGAGAGAGAGAGAGAAGAAGAATGGGAGAGCAGACGAAGAAGGAGCTGGGCTCTTGGCTGAGACTTCTTTAAGCTTTGCGAGAGACTTGTCAGTTACAATTTTAGTATTCTACATATATTCTCAGTTCAAAGAAAGAGCTGACAAAACAAATACATCTATACTCCAGGCTGCGTCTTTCCTGTCCACAACCATTACACTATTTCATGGCTCGGGATTGTTTTGTTTTTCCAGCTCTTCCAGCTAAGGATTACTGAAACATTATTCATTTTCTCTATTGATTTCTTTTTCTCTGGACAAACACAGACAAGGTCATGCAAGATGGTCTACTGCCCCGTTACCTCAGCCTGAGCACTGGGCTAATGCTGGGAAATATAATGCTTGTGTGCTTATATAATCAAAGTCCTTAATGGCCTCTCCCTGGCTGCTCCTCACTCTCACACTCTGCAGCTTCAATGGGCCGTAACATTTCTCTGTCTGTGTCTACACCCTTAAATATCTCCTGGTTGCGATAAAACATCACCTCCATCAGATTGTAATGGATAAATCTTACGCTGAAAATGGTGCCACCACAGGCCCACGGTCTGTGTCACAGTCTCAGTTTGATATGACTGTGATAACAGCATAGGTCATGTAAACATGCAGCCAGCACTGCAGGCAGCCTTCATGTATGTGGGTACACAGCAGTACACAGCAGCATGAACATGAAGGGAAATGTTCACTGTCTCTGCCTCAAGAAGAAAAGTCAAAAGTTGTTTGAAATTTATAACAGCACAATGAATTCAGTCGCTAAAGCTACATTATTTTTTTCAACAAGATGAAAACACGACAGGTGACCTGAGTGAACTGAACTGAACAAGGAGGTGTTTTTACCTCCACCGAGGAGGAAATGTTTCCACTGGTTTGTTTGTTTGTCAGCAGGATTACATAAAAACTACTGAACAGACTTGGATTGAAGATTGGTCTCAGCCCAGAATATACAACATTCATTTTTGGTGTTAATCCAGATAAACGGACAGATCCAGGAAGTGAGATAAGGTGTTTCTCAACATTCTTATTAATTTCTCAGGGTATGTATGGTATGTATCTAGGTGACTGGCATCTATGTGTGAGTACAATTTTATAAGGATCTTAATAAAAATCTGGATATAGCAGATTTAAATATGTTTTATTTGGTATTGAATTATGCTTGATTGAATTAAAGGGGACTGTTGGGTCTTGCGGGAGGTATGCGCTCTACTGACCTTTCTAGTATTGATAATGAATTAGTTTTTATTTGTAAAAGGAAGGATGTGTTATTTTATGTTTCAATTCATTTTGCTTTAACATTCCAAATGCTTGGTTTTGGTCGCTATAACTCCCACTAAATGTCACACGGTGGGCAGAAATTGGATTAAAGAGAGCAGAGTTGTGGCCACAAATACAAAACATTTAGCTAAAAGAGGCTAAAAATCTAGAGCTGATATATATAATATAAAAATAGATCAGTACAGCTTTAAGATAATAATTTCTCAATGATGAGCTGTAAAAAATGGGCATAAGCACTTAAAATGTGACTGGGACAATTTTAACTGAGGTCTGGGTTTTCCCCTAGGAAAGAGTAGATGTCATTCATGTATTCTGGTGCATTTAACAGGTGGTTTGATTCTTTATCTAGCTAAAGTAGCACGAGAAAAATTATAAGAAAAATGTATTGCCTACATTTTGCCATTTCATCCAGAGGAAGTGCCCCAGATCATGTATTTTAAAATAATAAAAAAGTTAATAAAACGCTTAAGTGTAAATTAATTAAATAACTAATTCATAATAGCTTTGTGGCGCAGGCTAATGATAGATTGTACTTCTTTGTACAGTTGAAAATACATGTTAACATTTAAAGTAGAATATAACTTAAAATTGAACACATTTAACCAAATTATTTAATAATTATTCAATACTTTTGCTCTTTTCTATTTAATAAATTCCATGACCTCTACCATCTTATGTAATGGTAGCACTGCAGTAACAGTTAAAAGATTTAAAGATAATAATAAAAAATAAAATCTTGTCTTACCCTTCATCCCTTTTTGTTTCATGGAGTTTCATTAATTTGGGCATTCTCTCAACAATCAAGCTGAGTGGGATTACTAACTAATCAAGCACAAACGCCACACTCTGAAAAGTGAAAGTCAACATACCAATACCAGTAGTAGTTGAGTAAAAGTCTTCTTTTACTCAACTTTTACTAATAGGTTCTATTGATATGTAGAAGACACCATATTTGGTCCATAAAATGGAGAAGGATATGTACAGTAAGGGGCTCAATCAAGCTTGTACAGAGGAGGTGTTAACCCAAAATGTGTCTTTTTAAGTGGCACACTTTTAACAATGCTAAAAAAGTTTATCCAATGCTAAATATTTATTTAAATTGCAAGTGTTAAAATGTAAACCTGAGAAAAAAAATATGGTAAAAAATAAAAATATGAACAAAAAGGGAGAACAGATATAAGATACATTATAAAACCACAAAATAATATTTCAGAACTCATGAAACACCACTCCAAAAACCGATTCAATAGGAATTCATCATTTATGGCCCCTGGAAATAAACTGCATCTCACCACCTCTTTGACTGCATTTCAGTGACTTGTATGCCTCAAACAAACATGGAGTAGTTACATCACTGATGTCCTCGATGTTCTTAATTTTAGGCTGAATGTAATGCAGTAAATAAAAAGTGGTTTAGATTTGAAGGCTTTTTGAACTTGCCAATACACCTTTATTTTCTTCTCATACGAGCTTTCTATCTTAACATCATCTCTTTACTTGTCCCATATTCTTCTGAAATGTAAGATTCTTTTCAGTCTGCTGAGTTGCCTTATAGGTAAACTTGCATTAAGCTGATTAGGATGAAAGTTTGAGTATCTACTTTCTCTAGTAGATTCTTTAATTCTCTAACTCAACTTGTTATTCTGATGACTGCTTACTTCTTCTTGACTTCTTGGTATTACGGCAGTTTTACTTGAGCATAGTGCAGTCATATACTTTGGAACATTTAGTACACTTTTCAGGAATACCAGAAGCCTTCATTTCAGCCTGACAAAGGCACATTTTTTTAATAGAAAGTTCTCCTTTAAAATAAGTTCTCCAGGCCCTCAGGCCTTAACATTTACCTATCCCATATGAAGGAGCACGTAAACCTTGAGTTCAAGTAACAATGTGCCAATAATGGAAAGTGGAGCAGTGATATCGTTGTCCTCCAGCTCCAGTGTTTGAAGAGGAAACAGCTGAAAACTCTTACCTCTTATGCACAACGATGAGACACAGCTGAAACGATGAAGTTGTCTCCAGATTCAGAGCAGCTACAGGCAGCTTTCCAAACTTCCATTCTTATCTTAACTTTTACAGAGACTTGTCTCCACATAACTTTCTTGAATTCAACTTGGCTTTAATGAATCAATCTGTGACATGTTCAGACTACTTTCAGAACAATGCACATCACAGAGGCTGTCCTTATTAAGGTAGAGAATCCTGTTCTCATGGCAGCATGAAAGCTCTCTTTTAATCCCTGTGGATTTGGTGCAGTTTTTGCTGACATTTTAATTGATCAGGTAAGTTCCTGGGTTGGCATTAAGCACTTGTTGGTTCAGCTCTTATCTGTCTCACATTCATATTCGAGACATCTTCATCAGACATCATCAGTGGGGCTACTAATATTGATAGTAATATTCTACTTTGTCTCTGATGCAGCATGTAATCTGCAAAGTAACTAGTTACTTAAGTTATCAATAAATGTAGTGGAGTGAAGTACAACATTTTCCTCCAAAATGTATCATAAAATGGAACAATTCAAGTAGAGTACAAGTAACGCAACACTGTAGTTGAGTAATGTTCTTAGTTACATTCCATCACTGCAAGTGTGAGTCAGCTGTAGTGAATATGAAAAATGCATTGTTGTTGCAGTTGGAAATGACTTTTTGTGTTCCTAGGCTTGTACCTTCGACTGAACCCAATAATGATGATTCAACCATTTTATGTGTTTACTGATCCGCCTTTTACACGCTGAAGGTTTGGTCGAGTTTAAGGTATCAGTACTTTCACAACAAAGTTCTCCTTGAATCAGTTATCTCATCTAAACCCCACCAGGGCTCAGGTATTCAACGAATATTAAGTTATTTTTGGTTTTTAAACAACCCATACTGTGTTTATAAATGAGGTCTAAGGAACTGACTTTTCAACAGCTGTCACTGATGTGTCTCTCAGTTCATATTCTCTCAGTTCATATGACTGTTATGTAATTTTCCCTAAATGTTTACATTCAAAGTGTTGATCAAAATAAAATATTTTATTTATTTAAGAACACACGCTATGAGTGGTGAAAATAATTCATTATATTACTTTACTATTTGCTACAGTTGTACTGTATAATTACACAGGACTGAAAGACATTCTTACTACATTATAATGGGTGAAACAAGAGAAAATATGTTTCCAAATGAAGGGAAATATTGCAATGAAAGGGCAGCCACAGCCCTGAGGCTACAGCTCTAAATATCCTGCTTTCCACAGTTTTGAGAAGAGTAACTGATTTAAATGGCATTAATTGTTTTTTTTCTGGCTGGTTTCACATTCATTTTACAGACAGTAGCATTGGAATATAAGCCTCATGTAATACAGTTTCATCATCATCAAATGCTGCTGGATTGACAGAAATTCCCCTGGTTCTGGACTGCTGAGCATAACCACACCCAGCAAGGCAATGTGCTTCATGAGGGAGACATCAGATGAAAAGGTGACGGAGAAGAGGTGTTTTTTTCTTCTGTCATCAACAATTTGATGGACAACACAGACCGTAGATGATGGTTGAACCCTACAAGAGTGTAAAATATTACAGAAAACTAAGTAATACACAGATTCCACTGGAAAGACTCTCTGTGTGATGCTGAAAACACTGCACCCTGTTAAGAGACATCATTCAGTGCTTAAAGAAAATGCATCTGTCTATGTTTAAGATCAGAACACAAGCTGTATATTTAGTTTAGTGCTGAGCCTCTCATTCAGAGGCCATGACTTGTTCCGTCTGTACCGTTCCCTCCTCATCTTTCAGCAATGAAGATGTATTGAGTGCTGCAAAAATAGTATAAAAATATTGACACTGCCATAATGTATATTGTAATTTCCACATTTCTGGGATTTCAATTTAGACGGCTCTTTCAGACAGCTTCTCACACAGTACTATATCGAATGTAGAGTCTTTCAATTGTGGTGAAACAGAACAAAGTATCAACATTAAAGCTGAATTAACTGCATTTTCAAGTGGTGCTCACTAAAAAGAGCAGCCTCTCCATTTTTTGGCCACGGCATGGTGTCATGGTGATTGTTGTTTTTTGTGCTTTCTGTCAATTATCCACATCTGCCGGTCTAAACGTCGGTTGTTTGTGGGTTCTTCCCTACAAGAGATTCCTTTAAGGGCCCGTGTGAACGTTTCTTTGCGCAGAAAAGTGTAGCTGTGCACTCAGGAGTGCTGAGATGAAGCATTTGTCCGCTGAGAGAATAAACGCTGCACTTGCGTCTTGTCTCTACGACAACAATATCTTGACCCCACAGCTGTATAATCAACACTGCCCCTTTGGGTTTTACTATCTGTTTGTTTTTAATTTGACATCGGGACTTCAGAGTAAGGAGGATGTGGGTGCAAGACATGATTCACAGGAGACAAGGCCAGGGAAAAGAAAAAGAGCAAAAGTGACGTCACCAGCGCCTTTCTGAAAAGTTGAGAGATTTTCAACTCGAAGCGCTCGGAGCGGCTGCGCAAAACAGGCGGAGCACACCTTTTCTCTGGGCAACCACCTGCTGCTGCAGACACTCGCTCCTCATTTGAAACAATTGAAAAAAGACGCAGAAAAACTTCTATGTGGACACAGGGCCAAACATTACACGTTTCAGTCACTTGAGTAGTAGAAAAATATCTAATACATATTTAAATAAACCCAATCATATCAACCAAGTACCTACTGTAATTTTGGAACATGAATTATAATAAAAACTGTGCTTACACTTAAAAAAAAAAAAAAATCCAAGTGTTTACCTGTAGATGAGAACCTCATCATCAGAGCAGTTGTACTGGAGCTGGTACATCTTCACTTTGGGGGCTGACTTGCTCACTGTCCACTTGACCAGTGCTGAAACAGCCGTCACCTCAGAGATGGACACAGTCCTTTCTGGTTGGATCTTCGGAGCCCCTTTGCTGACCCTAGTGGTCCCTGTGATATCAGAGAGGCGTGACTTTGGTGGTGCTGGCTGCCCGGTGCCATTGCTAAGGTGAGGGAGCTGTATGATGGACACCTCCACGGAGGCGGTGGACTCCCCAGCCACATTAGCAGCAATGCAGGTGAAAGTGCCGTAGTCCTTGGAGGTGGTGATGGTGATGCTAAGGGTACCATTGCTGTACACTGCGGTTCGGGAGGAATTCCCAAGCAGCCGGTCATCAGGGGAGATCCAGTGGATGGTGGGAGAAGGGTCTCCAGTTGCTTCGCACCTTAGGCTGGCCGTCTGGCCCTCCAAGACCAGCATTCTGTGGGTGTGCTGGGTGATCAGAGGTGGCTGACACACAAACTCCTCCTCCTTCACATTCCAAAAGTAACGACCCTTCAAGGCAGGAGGGGAAGCACAAGTCTCCAGGTCGTCATCTCTCTCAAGCCTCCGCAGCCACAGCATCTCACAGTTACAGTGCAATGGATTCCCGCCCAGGCTTAGGGACAGCTGGGGAGCATAAGGTGTAGTCAGAATCATTGAGTCCTGGGCACGGGCAAAAATGGGGTCTGGGGGTAGCTTCTGCAAGCGATTCGAGGTCAGGTCCAATCTTGCCAGCCTTTCCAGGTCAGTGAAAGTTCCCTCTGGGATAAAGTCCAACAGATTGTGGTCCAGACTCAGCTGGTGCAGGTTAATCATCTGTCGGACTGAGTCCCAGGGCAGGGACATGAGGTTGTTATAGGAGAGATCTAGATCCTCCAAGGCAGGTGCCAGGTCCTCAAAGGCCTTTTCATGGATACGTCCAAGTTGGTTGTTGTTAACGATGAGGTGCTGCAGGTTGATCAAGCCTCGCAAGTCATCAGGGCCCAGCTCTATCAAGCGGTTGTTGTCCAGGTGAATTGAGCGCAGTGTTTCCAAGTCACCAAAAGAGAAGGGCTGAATGTAGCTAATGGTGTTCCTGGAGAGGGTCAGATCCACTAGGTCAGTCATATTGGCAAAGTCCTGCTGCGTTACACGAAGGATGTAGTTGCCTCCCAGACGGAGCTCCACCGTGCTTCGGTCGATGTCCGGAGGCACAAACAGAAGACCTTTGGAGGGACATAATGTCCCCAGGGACTCGGACAGATTCTGGCATACACAGTACTTAGGGCATGCATGGGTGATCATCACTGTGGCTCCCAGGACCAGCAGGTAGGAGATGATGTGGTCCATGGTAGGGTCATACAAAGGAACCTGTGTGAGAAACAGAAAACTAAAAATTAGGTTAAGGTAATACTCATGAACATTATCATCTTTCAAAACTTAATCATCAATTCAACCCAGCCCTACTGAAAGACCACAGGAGGCACTCAGGCACAAAAGATCTGAGATGGAGCCACAGGCCCAATATGTCCTACCCAGAACAATAACATTTTAAAATAATTTCCCAAAAACATCCATTAAATGAGATCACTTTAAATGACTGTCTGCCTCATTTGAAATTATTATTTGAATCCCTCAGGAATCATTAAACTTTTATTTTATCTTCCTGTGGCAGACTCACAGGGGGATCTGCCCTGAAGGGTTTCCTGCGAATGAAACGTTTGCTGCGGCAGAAACTGCACGTGTTACCCACTGAGCCTCCTCTTTCAAGGAAGGTGGCCTCGTGAGTTATTTGTGTATGTGACATAGTCAAGCTGGTTTGATGTGCACTGGTGGCCTCAAGGGCTTGACTACCCACCCTGGTGCCTCCATGTTTGAAAAAATGTGGCGAAAGTGTGCTCTTAGATGCCCCCCTGGATGCCCCTATGGTAGATGAGTGACTTTTGTCAGCCATAAAGTGTTAGATTCTCTTGGGTTGCGGCTTAATAGAAAGTCTGTATATTGTGTTCACTGCCACAGAGGAGAAATAAAACCTCGCTGTTGATGCATGTTACTATGGCGTCTTCCAGCACTGTTAATAGCTGAGCCAGCCTGGACTGTGAAAAGCTAGGTCCCAGCTACAAGCCAGTCTGAGCTCTTAAGTATATTAAAATAGCCTCAAGGCAGTTCAAGTTGAGGCTGTTTGTTCTCTTTTCTCCTCAGTCAGACTAAGGCGTCATTGAGTGGTTGAATTTTCAATGCACCATGCCAGCTCACCAGAGCCATGGAACTGGCTCATCTAAATGAACTGCAGCCATAATTAATGTTATTTATTAATTATTGCACCTGTGCTTTTCCTGCTTTGACAAGTCAGAATGTCTGCCATGATAATAGTCCATCACTGAACCAAGCTTCCCTGGTTGAGACAACAACTGTGTATGTATTTATGACGTGAGTCGCATGATTGATCACAGAATGTTTCGTTGTCTTTTGCAATTCTTTTTTCTTTTTCTTTTTTGCTGTGATGACAGAAGAAAAGAGAGAAAAAAAACACTAACAACACTGCTCAGTGATTCTGAATGACCCTTGAGTTTATAGCCTTACAACTTTACTTGGAGTTTAACCTAAACTAAAGAAACTAAAGACAACTGGAAGGTTTGTACAATGTTTGGGTGATTATTTTACCTTTATTAACCTGATTGTCTGAGTGCTTGTGTTTCTTGCCTCTTCAAACTTATCTTAAGTGATGTTACTGTTTCACTATCTTAGAAAATAATTCAGAGGAAGTGATAATTTAAAGCAAATGGGAATACAGATTTAGACAGAAAGGGTCTGCTCTATGTGAGAACTGATAAAGAATTTGAGTAGGACTATGTTGGTAGAGCTAATCCCACCTTAATAAACCACCAAAGCTTAGCACATAAAAAGGTTGGGGTGGTGCAGTGAGTCACAGCAGCAAATGACACTGGCCTGAAGTATCATGAGTGAGAAGTGAAAAGTTACACAATTGTAATAAAAGCTATATGAATTATCTGGATGTTATCAGTAACCTTATACCCAAGCAGGTGATGCTGAAGTATGATTGATGCCAATCAGTGTGACTATAGTCCTCAGGGCTTAAGTCACTCTAGGCCCTAGTGAGTACACTCCTAGGTCCAATCCCAATAGAATGCTATAGTCCTAAAACTCAGAAATCAGTTAGCATGTTGGCACATCCAGTTCCCTCTTCTCAAAGTCTGAGTTTTTTTAATGTGTTTTCAGTTAAATGTCTGAAATAAGTTGTGTGGTTACCACAGGCTGAAGATATTTACACATTTTGTTCTACAACATAAAATACATCATTTAATATCCCACAGTTTAATCATAAAGTTCTTCCATGTGTTAAAAACAGCAGTTGCTAACAAGTGTCTAAATGAGACTACAGAGGTTGTCGGGGACATTAAACATCATCACAGCGAACACAGAGACTCATCTACTCACTAGTCTGTCTTTAAAGGCCGACTTTAGTTACAAACTATTCTAACTCTAACTTTACAACTTGTACATTGATCAGTTTATAGAAAACCTGTACAGTAATTGTGTATGTCTTGATTGATAGTGAGATGTTGTGAATGAATTGCTAGCTTACATGAATGAGCTTACATGCTTTTCTATGTCCATCAGATAAATGACAGATGGCAACAGATGGTCACGTCTGTTTACATTAACACCATCGACGACTACTGATGATGTGTGAGATCTTGAAGTGTCGTCCCAGTTCAGAGGGGGAGATTTCAACCACTTACCCACTGTAACTCTGTTCTCAGGGGCAAGGAGGCACTCGAAAACTATGAAATAGATTTAATTATGAAATAAAATCCAAGTTGTTTCAACAATTTCTGCTTTTAGAAATTCGATCATTTACATGCAGAAATAAGTAATTCAAAAAAACATGTTTCCATAGGACACTGGCATTTTACTCAAAACAACACAGTCTACTTGCCAATGGCATATATCTTGTGTTTGGCTTGTATAGTTCCATAATGGAGCCCGACACTGGAACAGCCTTTATCTGGGCGTTCATGTGACCCTGGTCCTTTTCTCTTGGTGCACTCAGGTGTAGATAATGCTGCAGTCATAATGTAGTCCTGTGATTAGGGAATACAGTGCATTAGACGGCAGGTGCTCAGAGACAGTGTAAGATGGAACAGTGGGCTGCTGGCATACTGCAGAGATAAACAGTGGTTTTATGGTCATAAATATGTATATGTCAGTCGTCAAATAAAACAGGACTCTGAGTGCAACCACTCATTCCAGCCTACGACACAACAACACCTGCAATTTTATGGATGCACTTTTGCACATGCGATAATCTCTGTGACATTCAGTGTAATGACTCAAAGACAACAACCTGAAAGAGAAAGGACTGCGAATGTAGTATACCACTGTGCACATTTGCACTTCATTTGCACATCATTACACAATATTAAGACAAACAGCATGAAATAAAAAGAACAGCATGCTTTCCAATATAAACTGAGATTATCCCTTTTTTCCTTGCTTGCTCACCCACACATGCAGTGCACATACACATGCACAGATGGCCAAACTCACATGTCCAAACACGCAGACATACACCACTGCATTGCCAGATATTGTCTCTGTTGAATCATATCTCTGTATTGAGCTGGACTATATATATTTCAATCAACTTCAACTGAAGGTTTTCTGCCACAATAAGCATCAGTGGACTTGATAGAGGTGCTGATGAAGGAATGGATAAGGAAAACTGTAAGGGCTAACACTAACAAAAACAATGACAATTTGAATGAAGTTCTGCATGTATTTTGGGACAAGGAACTGTAGTACTTTTCAACAAAGCATAGTACATTTCATGCAACATAAAACATGTTGAACATAATCAACAAGTATGAGATTTTAACTTTGAGATATGTTTGATGGAGAAAACTGCTTCTGTAGAAGGTTGTGAGATGTTGTTGAAAGATGTAGAAAAAGGGAGGACTATGTATGTATATAAGAGGACTTTGGGTGAAGATTTGTTCCGCAAACTGATGTTTAAAAGTGAATTAAACATTGCAGTTATCACCCCACATCCGTGATTCTCTAGTCTTTGTCAAGGTCTGTATCTTTCATTTCTGGCCGCATGGGACACGAAACGACCAGACTGTCCTCATCAGGCTGACTGTTCAAGCAGCTTATTAGGACCCATATTTTCATTTATATTTTGGTGGCGACCTCTAATGGTCATAGTAATTATTACAGTAGTAAAGGAAGAAGTCAAGTGACATAGTACAAAGAACAAAAAAGTCTGTATAGAACGGTGGTCGGGGTGGATGGATGGGTTAAAAAAGCTCAGCACTTTCACCCAGGAGACCACTGTTTCTGCCCAGAGTTAATGGTAACTAAAAGTTAATGGTATTACGTTGTTTCTTTAAACTCACTTACGTAGTTGTCACATGACATAACCTGAGCATGTACCAAACTTATTCATGTAAGTTAAGTTACATAAGTAGCAGACCTATTTTACCAGTCTGGCTGCACAGGATGCTTGTGTAGTGCTTGGCAGCTGCGTTGCTGCTGCAGCGGCTCCTGCCTGCCCCATCTGTTTACATGGAGTCTGATCCCTTTACCCCGCTGAAAGAACGAGATAGCAGAGGGGGAATGAGAGAGTGCACAGGAAAAACACTGCCCTTCACCTGTTGTGTGTATTCTCTTCATGTCTGTGACATATTCTACAGATACAGACATTAAAACTGTAGTGAAACTCTGCTATGATGTGGACATGACTGTCTACAGGTTGTTTTCAGGTCTATTTTTGACGGGAACTGCACGTGTCAAAAATGTTAACATGGTTACCATCTGTGATTCATACACTGATGGCAGAGGTTGCCATCCAAGGTACCGACCTGCTCATCAGGAGCAATTTGGGATTCAGTATTTTGCTCAAGGATACTTCGATATACAGCCGGGGGAGCTGGGAACTCTAACCAGCAACCTTCCGATTACTGGACAACACGCTCTACCTCCTGAGCTACAGCTAAGTACCGTAAAAGTGCTTTTAAAGTGTGATGAGGAAACATCTTTTGTATAATACCTACAGCTCCTTTACTTAACCTCCATTTTGTCAATTCAGCTAAGATGGGAACAGGTCCTCATGCGGTTTACACAGTCTGCTATGTGATCCTACCGGCTGCTGTTCTATAAATGAAATGCACAGCTTTCTGTGCACCAAAGACATTTCTTTAAAAAGATCAACAAGCTGTATAGAACAACAAATGTTTCATCAACTGATGCAATCTCTTCAAATCAATATCAGATGAACAGAGTGAAACTGTCTCTAATATACTTGCTGTTGACACACTCCAACCCAGACTACGGTACACTCCAAATGACCTGCAAAGTCCTTTAGGACAGTGCCCACAGGGCCTGGGGAACACAAATAGAAGCATTTCATCACAGAGAGCAGATCAGCAGTTTAGTAAATCATCTGGTCAAAGTCAAGGGCGCTGTGTAGAGGATGGATGGTGTGGAGGTCAGGGAGTTAGCAAAACGAGATCTCTCCTGACAAGTCAAGCATTGCAGCCATGCAGGTGTCTCTCCTGTATATTGACCAGAGCCTGGACAGCAGTAATCAGTGAAGGCCTTGATGTGAACACTCATCACAGCTCCTGACGGATACCACTGTGCTGACCCCGGGGCCGCCAGGCTCCAGAGGTGGATGGGAAGTGACCGGTACAGAGTCATTTCAGAGCAACACTTTTCTGAACAGAGGCAGGCCCATACTGTTACTATATGATAACCACAATAGTTTTAATACTACCTCCATTCCGTTGTGAAAGATTGTCAATATTGAATTTCCTGAACATCCACAGCTCTCACCAGCTCTGTTGTGCAAGCTGAAATTTCATTTTAGCGTGAGCTCCTGAGGGTATAGAGTCTGCACAGACAGCACCTGAGTTTGAATAGTAAAGAGCAAAAGAAAAAGTGTCAGGACTGAAATATACAGAACCGCAGTTTGTCTGACAGCACGCTGTAGCAGCCAGTGGAGAATTCAGCTGAAGAAAAGGGAAATGGGTGAAAAAGTGGAACAGCATCAGTGGATTCCAGTACACCTACACTGGCTGATTAATCTGTTAGCAGCAGATAAATATGGATAACAAATCTACAACAGAACCCTGTGCAAGGGTTGGCTCCATAGCTGGCTATAGAATCATGATGGAAGACAATTTTTAGATAATAAGCTATGTATAGGTTTCAAAGACTGGTCTCTGAGATTGTGACAACAGAACAGAGGGTCCAGTGCAACATTTTATTCACAGCTGGGGTAAAAATGTAAAAATATTCAGGTCTATCTGCATCCTCTATGTTTCCAAAGAGTTCAGCTCAGGGAAAACATGAACACAAACGCATCATCTTTGCCAAATATGCTGTTCCACATACAACGGCTGTTGATTATAGACTGCTATATAATACTGTAAAGGGTAACTCCACCAATTTCACACTTTAAAGATGTTGGGGAGTATTACTGCATATGTGAAAATAGTAGTATAAAGCATTTTGTGGCTCCAGAGGAAGCTGCATGTGATCTGATAAACTGCCCCTAGTGATGTCAGTCAGTGGCTGTAAACACACTTTCATGTGTGAAACTGGTGGTGTTACCCTTTAAGTTACTCTATCGCAGTTTAAAAGCACTAGCGGTTGTATGTAGAACAGCATATTTGGCAAACTTTCTCTGGTTGAAAGTTTCAGTCTGTGTTGCCTCTCATCACACTCATTATGATGTTAGAAGGTGTGGTCGCAAAATGCTTTGTTGCAGAAGTAATGATGAATGAAAACAAAAAACATTTTTACATTCACTTCAATCACCAAAACACATTGTTTGTGACCTACCGCACATTTCCTTTTTTGGTAAAGCCAACTTTTTGTTTAAAATTGTGTCAATTCTGCAACACATCCTCACACCTAATCAACTGAACATGTTGACTGCCAGTGACTCCCTCAATGACACAAGTCACTGTTCACTAAAGCACACCAGCGACAGGTGTACAGGACCTTCCTCGTATGCTTGCAGTTTGGTTAGGTTTGGCAAAAAAAACCTTCTTGGTTAGGTTTAGAAAATGTGAACTAGATTAACATTAATACCTTACTTATGTAACTTTTAAAACTGTTAGGTCTCCACACCGACCTCCTCTTTATGTGGACTTTATTCATTCTTTATACTTCCTCACCTGACTGCCTCCTTTGCTGACGTAATAATTACTATGGCCACTAGAGGTAGCAGCTTAACAAGAAGTGTAAATGGGCTCTAATAAGTTGCTTGCACAGTTGACCTATAATGGGAGTTTTTTGATGAGTGCAGGTTGAGATTCTGCCTTGGTAACAACACTGTTTACTCTCTAGCAGTCTTCTTCGACCCTGACTTTGCTGCGTTACCACCACCTGTGGATAACAAGAATAATGTGTAACTACTGGCAGGATTGGTTTCTGAAATTCAAAATACATTCGTAAAATACACTGTACATCATAATGGCCTGTAATATACATTATTTCTCTCACATCAGGTAAAGTCGCCTGCTTTGGGCTTTTTTAAAGAGCCAAGTCACTTCCTTTGGGCTTGTTTCCATAACCCTGGTTACTTGTTTCTTTTGAGACATCTAGCAACACTGCCAGCTACCTTTAATGAGTCAGCACACAAATAAAGTCCAGTTGTCAGATCTCCATGTCTGAGTATAGCAAAGACAAGGTGGTGAAGGGCTGACAAACTCTGATACTACGCTCCGTTCATTGAGTTTGTTATTATAGCTGTCCTCTATTCAAAACAGTGTGAGCTTGTGATTGAGCAGGCGGCACATGTTAAATGTTGGATAATGTCATATATCTGGATTGCAGTCCAAGACAAATATTGTTGAATCACTGCAGCCTGAATCAACTGTGTGTTTGCTGTCATGAACACACATCATTCATCCTGTGGGCAGAGTGTGTGTGTGTGTGTGTGTGTGTATGTGTGTATGTGTGTGTGTGCGTGTGGGTGTGTGTATCCTTGCAAATTTGCTTGCAACTGACTAATGAACAGACTGTTTCAGGAAGTGATTCAGTTCAATTCGTTCACCCAAAAGTTCTTCTTTTGTTTGTTTTTTTGCAACATTCTCTAACAACTCAACACTATTTTTTTTAAATACTTGAACAAACAGCTGATACCATAATTTTATGGTGAAGCCATATTATACTTTTGTGTATAATGTTTATTTGTTAAATTGTGAAAACTAATGAACAAAGAGGAGAAAACTAAATAAAAATTCAGTTGTTTTAACACATTGAAATTCCAAGCATTACAGGTCAGACAAAGGGAATGTAAACATCCAGCCCATTGGCTTTGGCAATACACTTTTTTTCCAAATCTGGCCCTTCTATAAAGGACTTGAAAAGGCCTGCTGTAGAGGTATCATTTCAGTTTGTGATCCCAGCAGTTAGTTCATACAGAAGCCATGAGTAAGTGGGGGAGGCTGAGAGTTGTTTTTGAACTTATGGTGGGAGGATGTATTTACGTACCTCTGTACACCTGATGAGCACCAAGAGCCAACATGACTCTGCTGCATACAGCTGTTCATTCACTTTCAGCAAACACTCATGTATTCATCTTAAGCCAGTGACTACCTGTGCTGTGACCCAGTTAATACAGCGCTTTAGTGATGTATGTGATGTATTAAGTGATGTACAATTGAATCTGTTTGTTGGAATTGCTATACAATTGTAGCCAAATAAAGCTTGTTATTTCAGAGTGTCAGAAACATGTTTCACATCTTCTGCTCAAAATCATTTTCATGTTTGCAATGAACACAAACTGAAGTGTTTGAAGTGAAGTGAAGTGCTTCTCGGCCAACGAGGTGATCACATCCACACTGAATCTTTGAATTTTATCACTTTAGTTACAATGTTTAAAGGAGTACTATGTAGTTTTGGAGATGCAATTCAAACTCAGAATGTTAATATTTGCAATAATAATAAGCTAATAATACAAACTTAAAAATATTGATTTTTTCCATTAATGAATAAACAAGCTGTTTGAAGCTAGAAAGGTGGCAGGGTCCGCCACATATAAACAAAGTAAAACAGTATAAATTGTGTTGTCCTTTAAGGTCAGTTTGTTTAGTCAGTTTATTCAGTCATGAAAACAAAGACAGTTTGTTTATTTACTTTGTTTAGGCAGAAAAAAAATCAGCCAATGAAGATCTTTCTCTTCTCATTAACATGTCTTCACCAACACTACAGAGTTTTCCTTCAAAGCTAAATCCAAAAGCCATTCAAAATGATTCAAATTTGATAACATGCTGTCTAACCCAAACTCAAGTATACAGTGAAGTACCAAGACATTTTCTTTTACACTGAAAAAAAAAAATAATGCATTGGATTTACTCAGTTCAATAGTGGACATTGGTTGCACATAAATTATTTCTTTGTCAGAAACTCACAAAATTACGTGAAAGCAACACAAACTATGTGTGTTCAATCAACGCAAGTAATTAGTGTTAAAAAGTGATTAAAATGTGTTTCGTTAAAGTAAATTAAACTCTTTGGTCATTTTACTCCTACACAATTTCATCACTCTATTCCAACACAATTCAATCCCTTTTATTGCAACACTATTTGTTATCTAAATATTCTGATGTCAGTTACATTTTCATAGATGTAATAGTTAAAGTACAATTCATTGCTTGTGTTTATACACAGTATTTACTATAAAAAAATTTTTAAGAATATATGTAAAAGATTTTTTAAAATTCAAATTAATTTAAAACAATTAAAACTTGAATTAATCAATAATTTCTTGTTGTCTAATACTTTTCAATTAGATTTTTCTTGAACATTAAACACTTTTTCCCCATTGAAAATGATGGAACAGTTTGCAAATGATGTAACAGTTAGAACCTTTATTCCAGAACCTGGAAAAACAGCAAATATTCGCAACATTAAATGTGCAAGGACAAAAAAATAAATCACATAAAATGTAAAATTTTCTCAGCTAGGAAAAATACTACACTTCAGATGCGAGTGTTTCAGCCTGGTGACACCAATTATCAATATCACCAAATGTTTCCATCTTACAGCTATATCAACCACTGCTGTCTCATAAGGAATACAATGTGTATTTTAAACTTTTTCAGATGCCAACAGTCAGTGTTGTTAATATAACATGTACTCTTGCACCAGATGATCAGGATTCTCGTTAAGGTAGACACTGATATCTTTTATAACATGTATCCCCAATGTGGGCTGCTTAATAGATCCCTGGATGAGAGCTTCATGATCTGTGACCTGTAGAATCCAAATTCACAAAATAAAACAAGATGAGATTAAATGTTGGCATTCACCAATTAAGTTAAATAGAGTCAGGAATGTGCACATACATGAACATAAAATGAGCTGCACTCACAGGCCATATACAAGCTGAAAGAGTTGTTGGTGTGTGTCATCATTCTTTCTATCCATACAGTCTGTGAAGTGATGACTTTGTAACCTGACCGCACTGACTGACATGGAGGAAAGAATCCACAGACCTCGTTCTGAAATTAAGATATAGTTGATTCTAGGCTTCGACAATCTATTGTATTGTCTATGTATTTTGCCTCCCATCTCTACATTATATTATGGTCACAAGAAGCCAGTGTGGAAAGGAGGAATGATTACAGACACCAACAACTCCTTCAGCCTAAATGTGGCATTTGAGTGTTGTGTTAACTTTCCCCTTAATTAAGGGAAAAGGCATTTAACTGGTGACGTATTTAGAGCTGGAGAAGAGAGGACACATAAAATCTTAAAAGACTGAACCTTAATAAAATAGACTCGTAATACATGTAGTACTTGTAGAAAACATAGTAGATGTAGTAAAGACAGTACTCAGTCCCATGCCTCTCGTCCAAAACATTGTCATCCTGGTCAAGACAGAGATCAGCAAAAAAAAAATTCAGCAGGTCAGAATTCTTATTCCTCACTCATATTAGCAGTGATGTGTGCAGCAACAGAACAGTGTTGTTGTTTTTTCAGAGTGCACTCTTTCCATGGCTATGGCTGCCTTTATGCTCTCTAGTGTTTTGACTCTCTGTCCTGTCTTTTACAAATATCTTCAGCAGCTTGTGAGGTTGTACATCTGAATTGCAGTAGATGGTGGTGATACACAAATTCACCTTTTATCTGAAGAAAAAAAAGAAGACATTTAATACAATTAAGATACTTTTGTCATTACTACTGAGTGACAATAACTAAAATAAATGTTATTTTCGAATTGATTTTGTTTTCCCAACTGCCTGGTGAAGATTACCATCTAATTAATTATCAACCACCTTAAAATGCAGTCATAAATCAAAAGAAGAGAAAAGGAGTAGTTTGAGACTGTTGCATGAACGCAACAGCACATCTTTTGCACACATTTCATGAATAACACGTTACACAAAACAAGGTTTTAAAAGCTTTTTAAGGGCTAATGTTATTGTTAGCAGCTAACTGGCTCAAGTTGCTTACTGGCAGATGACAGCTCAGCAAAAAATAATGCAGATTTACAGTCCATCTCTAACTCTTACTGATTTGATAGGTTTTAATTACCTTCACTGTGTAGACTCCTGAGGTCCATAACAAATCCTCTGACACAAGAGAGAAAATGGTGCAGTCTGTAACGGTCCTTGGCTGTTATTGCACCTGTTTTCAGGAGGCGGGGCTTTCCATTTTGAACGAAACATAACTCCTTTGAGTCATCTCAACATGATTGACACTAGTAGACTTTACATCCCTCAAGATTAAACGAGTTCTACAAGAAACATGTCTGAGAGAGAAACATAAATGAATTGTCTAGCATTCACTAAATGCATGTTTGTAAACTGCACAACCCACCATTTCCCTTTTTTTCAGTGTTTTTATTAAAGACGGTCAAAGATCAAAGATTAGATGCACTAAGATTCTATCAGTGACATTGCCATAAGCGATTAAGCCAATTACATCTGACCAAACAGAGCAGATTTTTGATCCAGTAAAGCTTTTCATATGGTGATTCACTTCTTCTTATCATGTCTTCTTTAAACTGCTAAAATCCTCTCAACGTTCAAAGGAATGAGATCACAAGGGAGAGCCAGCTGTTAGATCCAGTATGCTGCATATGCCATATAGTGGGCATGTTGAGTTAATGACTAACTACAGCTCTCAGTGTAGTGTCACATGATTAATGCCGTTGGGGGCTTTTTAAAACACTGCACCTTATAACAGCATTCAAAATAAAATCCTGCAGTAAATGTATGTTTTCTGCTCATATTCAGCAGTTAAAGAATATCATGGCTACTGCACCAAAGAAGTTGTACAGCACAAATATGTGTAGGTTTTCTGTATATTCTGGGCTGGGAAGGATTCAGCACAGACAGGACAATCAGATAAATCATAGGCACATTTGTGAAATGTGGGTGTAAGTGTGCATGTTGAGATGTTTCTCTGCAGGAGGGCAGCTACAGAAGCAGGATCAGGCCCTGATGTTTAATCTAATCTCCAAGACACGGCAGACTACCTCCTATTAGCATTCTGCCGCTGCTGGGTTTTGTGAACAGCTCTAAGTAGCTTTTCAGCAGAAATCTGTCTGTCGTCTTTAGAAGGATGCAGAGTCTGCAAGATGTTACACTGAGTTTGTACTTAAGGGGATGAATGTAGAGTGCAGAGCTTAACAGAGACAGTTCTGGTGTTAGCCTGAGAAGGTGTGACCTGTGAGCTGGAATTTAGGTGGCCGCAGGCTGAGGTTTAGAGAAGAGAATAGATAATAAAAGAATGACAGGTCTGCTGGGTATGAAACATATGTTTCAAAATTAGAAAAAAAGAACAATGTTAAAAATCATGGCTATTAACTGACACCGAAATATTTTAGGTTCTAGCATCCAAAAACACTTCAGGTTTTTGAATCTCTTCATTCCACTAACACAGGTTCATTCTCACCAGAATATACAGAATAAACAGAAAGCAGCTTAAATATGTAAATATAGCACCAAAAATACAGAATAGTGAAGTGATGCACCACATGTTATTCATGAAAAACACTAATTTTCTTCATGGAAAAAAATAGGGAAATACAGTGAGCTTTCACAGTGATTTGAGAAAAAACAACTTCAATAGATGAAAAATATTGTTTTCTTTTTATCGTGCATACATGCAACCAAGACTGTTTTGGTGAGTTTATTTAATTTGTGTCCAGTTTGAATGAAGTGTGTTTCTACAATGAGTTAACAAAGCGATTGAGCTCGTCAATTTAAGTAAAAGAGACAATCCAGATGTGTGTGGTTGTATTTTTCTGTTTAGTAAGGAAAAAAGATACAAGAGTGTTTCATTTTTTGACATTGTGTGAGTTTATTGTGTTTATTTATTACACTAGGAGCTAAGAGAGCTTGTGAAACATCAAACCGGCCACTTGCAGACATCTCCCAGCTGAAACTACGGGGCCGTACTGTTGGACCATCTCCTCTTTAGTTATGGTCTTATGAGAAAGGACGGGCCGGAGCTAGCTGGTAAGCATGCTAACTTCAGTAGACATCTCTGTAACACAGGATGTAGATGTCTGTGACATATCGTCAACACTGTTGTTTCTTCTCACTCTAATAATAACGTTTATTCATTTTGAATGTTTTAAATTTCAATTCTGGACATATCTTCCAAAGTGCCCCTTTAAAGCAATAAAAAACAACAACAAAAACCCCCATAAATATTAGGATGCTGACGTCTGTGTTTTCACTCATAATTGTGTCAACCTCAACCTGACACATACACACCCAAGCCTCCACGTGCACACACACTATTTCTGAGACAGATCCACTTGTGTGGCTTTCTGCGGCAGTGCCATGTCGAGTTTTCCCGCATGGCTGTGTGTATTTTTCTAGTTACACCGATCTCATTTATCAAACGTGACAGGGAGGCGTTTTGGTGAGAGCCACTCAGGGTAAAGATCAGCTTATTCAGCTAACTAACAGAGAGAAGAGAAAGAAAAACACCCTGGCAGTCATTCCACAGCCCCAGCTCTCTTGTTAATAACCCCACAGCTGGTTCAGTAGCGGCTCAGCGTCTGCCTCTCTCTCTCTCTGTTCAGCAGGTCTGAACCCTGCTTCCAGGAGGCTCTGTTCAAAAGATTCATAATTTCAGTTGGAAGCAGAAGTGACATCATGAAATTGCTTCTCTATTGTCTGGCTAATTAACCTTCTTGCTTAGTGCTCGGAATAGTCTGTAAGATTCCTCTCTGGTGTGACAGCAGTACCACAGGGCTGCTCTGCTTCCAGAGAGCATCAGCGGTTCAACAAAGACTCTTTCCCCTCTACAGAGCTGCAAGCTGCCCTTTGGTGGAAATGCTTACCCGACATGAAGTGACACATTGTGGACATTCTGCAGACAATCACATGAAGAAACTTCAACAAGTACAGCTGTGAAAGGCACCAGCCTGGACTGAAAATGAGAATAGCCAAAAAAAGTGTAAAAAGTATTTGGAACAAAGACTGCAGAAAATCAGTGAGACAGCACCTCGAACTGTTCTACAGGGATGTTTCCGAGCTTGGATTAAGGTTTGTGTTAAACCTAGGTTTGTAGCTCAGAACATCACTTCTATCAATCAGTAACATTTGTCACAGTAAGTCATGACATGTAGCAATCAAAAACAGTACAATCAGAAATTGTTCATCCAACTGTTAAGTTTAGACTTGTTTCCACGTAGCTCTGTGTGTATTTGCATAGTCAAGTCCAGTCATTCCTACAAGAACCTCCGTCCTCACCGATGTGTCTGCAAAAACTCCTCCTTTTGTTTTTCTAATATTGTAAACTGAAAATGTTAACTTTTTAAGGATTTCAGACAGACTGTATACACTGTGTGCCACAGGAAGTTAGCATCAAGAAATTAGCTAAGTGAAAAGTTTGACAGCATGTCAGCTACACTGGTAGCATAGCTGTTTACATATAGAGTGCATAACATCAGTGGTTCATAAGTTGTCTAAAAAATGATAGTTCACAAAAGTGGCTGAACCAGGAAGGCCAACCTCCTCAGTTATCTGTCGCTGCATTACTGGTCCTGTTTTATTCAAAGAGGCTATGTCATGTTAGTGGTAGCGTTTCTATTCATGCATGTCCTTGTGCTGGACACTAGGGGCTTACGTCTGTAATTATGGATACAAAACACAACTTTTTTGCAATGCTGTAGTATTCAGGGATCTCAGCACATACTTTGCTTGTAGTTGGATAACAGAAGTTTCCCCTCAACGACTTAACATCATCTTCACAGTTGCTGGAGACAGACAATCCAAATTTATGCACAAAAAGTGGAGCCAATGTAAAGTTCATTTTTTTTAGGATTTCCTCAATTTTTATTAACAAACACAGGAATTTCCTTTTTTTATTTTAAGTCTCATGATGTTGTTTAAAAATCTTTACCACACAACTTGGGATAAAGCCATGATTCCGGTAGAGAAATATGCAATCTGTTATTTTTCTCTTTTCTTGGTGTAACACAAGTAAAACATAAATATACGCCCTCAATTCCCAAAAACATACAGAAGCCATGATCTAAGCATCTCAGTGAGGAGGTGCCATTCAGAGTGTCATGGTTCTACTGTGGCAGTCAGGGTTTTTGTTGTTTTGTTGTTCCCCTATCTGTCTTTCCCCCTCCCTTCTCCCTCACCTGCTCCTTTCCCAGTGGTTGTGTCTGTGTCTGTGGAAGCGGCGGCGGTGTCTGCAGCAGCGGAAAGGCGCACCTGCAGAACATCTTCTCATCATCCTCTGCTATATGCCAGATTGTTCCGTCCTGTATGGTGACTATATCAGTGCTCTTGTTATTGTATTCACTTATTTTCTAAGTGATTTCTAGTGTCGAGTTTTTCTTGGGCCTATGCTCCAGTGTTTTTTCCCTGACTGGGCTTTGTCTGATGCTTGTGTTTTTCCCCTCGTGTGCAGAACCTCCAGCAACTCTCTGTTCTGCTTCCTGCTCCACTGAGATCCCTCCATGCCGCCACCAGACAACCTAGCCTGCCTGCCTGCTCTCCTCATCAGCTACTCCCACAAGAACTCTGTCCCAAATAAATACCTTTAATCTGATGTCCAGCCTCTGGTCTCTGTATTTTGGGTCCAAACAAAACCCCACCGTAACACAGAGCTCTTTATGAACAAATGATCACAGCATTTGTGCGTTGTTGAAGTACTCCAATGGTCAGTCAAATAGTAATGTGGCATAAAATGAAAAGTAGTTTTAACTGTCTTTGCACCTCATGACCATTACCATCTGGCCATGATAAGCTGAGACTTCTGCAAGTCAAGCAAAAATCTTATTTTAGTCTTAAAATCTTTTTGAATGAAAAGAAAAATTTTAATGAAGAATTGTTATCATAAAAGAGTTTGAGAAAAATGTATTGTCTTTACATTTCAGGGCTTAGGAGGATTCCCCAAACACTGTCACTGACAAGTCTGCAGTTCCAGACATTCATAAAATATTGATAAGGGTATCAATTGTGCAAATGTGGTGGCAAATACTGATAAAACATAGGACAAAAGTCAAAGAGCAGTTTTAGAAAGCAGCACTCTACTCCTATCTGAAAATATGAAAGAGCCTCTTCTGCTGCTGTAATGCAGAGCAGCTTCTAACCTCCTGCTCTGCACTATAGATCACAATGCCATGGATCACTGACCTTCACGGTCAGGCCTCTCCAGGGACAATACTGCGAGAGATAACAGGCTCCAATGAGAGGAATCTCCTCAAATGCCAGGGCAGCTGAGTAGAGGGCAAAACACACCACACCCTGCTCCCTCTCTGAGGCAACAAGTAAACTTTGATAAACAGAGTCTATAAAATATTGACATCAGGTTTCAAAATCCCATGAATTGAAACCACAACACAGCATACAAGAGCTGATATTAAATTAATTGCAGATAAATAATTAAACAAGAATAGCAGAAATACTTTTCATTAACTAATTCATCCAATCACTTTAACTTTGGTCTTTGCAGGTTTTCCATCCCTGTTCAGCTTAACACATGTTGCAGATATTTCACATTGAAAACCTGCCAGGAAAGCATGGCAGGCTTTTAATGTGCACGACTTTCATTGACAGTAACTCAATATGAACAAAAGACCCTCCAACGCAGAACCATTGGAGGTGAACAAAAACAGTATTTCTGTATATCGAGGGTAAGTACTGGACCCATTGCTGTTCAGTTTGTATATGTTGCTTCTTGGCCCCATAGTTCAGATGTTTAACATGTTGTGAGAACATGTTAAGACCCTGTCCTTATCAGAAAAAATGACCAAATTTGATGAAAATGAAAGCAGCTTGTTACGAGCCATATTTACAGCAACCTCTTGCGGCTATAGTAATTATTACAGCTGCGAAGGAGAAGGTGAGGAGAAGTCGTTTAAAATGTAAAAAAAGTCTGTATAGGGAGGAGGTCGGAATGGATGATCAGGTAAAACAAGACTTATTTAGGAGGCTGCTGTTCAAGTTCAGTGTGAAACCAGGTCAGCGGTGAGTTCTTTTAAGTTACGAATGAAGTGAATTGATCATCCTAAGGACAAAACACCCAGGCACAATCAGAGTAATGTAGTTTATGCTGTCCAATGCAGCCAGGAATGCACAGATTTGTACATTGGGGAGATAAAACAACCTCTCCATAAGCAAATGGCACAACACAGGGGGGCCAACTCCTCAGGTCAAGACTCTGCTGTCCACTTACATCTGAAGGAGAAAAATCATTCCTTTGAGAACAACATTGTAAACATCTTGGCCAGAGAAGACAGATGGGTTAAAAAGAGGAGAAAAGGAATCCATATATGTCAAACCTACTATGCTGTACTGAGTTCTCTCCACAGACAGCTTAACAACCATTCACACCTGGGTTCACCTAGCCTAAAGAAACCCACATGAAGGCCGGTTTGACTAACGACCCAAAAGTGGCCCTAATGACTCTGAAACTCAGAGCTTACACGTGTCCTAACGACTCTGTAAAAACACTCCCACACAGAGCTTAAAAGCCTGCCAACTCCTCTCCAGTTAGTTAGAACTGAAGAAGCCTCTTGGATGAGAGGTGAAACGTGTTTTTATGGCCTTTGCTCCTGGAACACCTCATCAGATTACAGTAGCTGTGCTCCAACATTAACACAGTTCACGAGTTGACTGACAACTTATTTTCCCCTGTACCTTTAAGTCCGACCCATGGAGTCCCCACCTCCTACAGGACTCAAAGGACCCACAGTCAATGCCCTGGTGCCAGACACCATATCAGGACACCCCCACAGGTCTGAGCCACTGTGGGGCCTCCATGTATAGGCCTTGTTCCAGGATGTCCCACGGATGCTTGATTGGCGATCTGGGGAAGTTAGAGGCCAGGTCAGTGAACTCTGTGTCACGTTCGGTCCTTCCTTGGCAGTTTTATGCGGTTTTAGCAGGGCGCATGGTCCTGCTAGGGGGGCACTGCCATCAGGTAATGCCAAAGCCATGGGAGTTGTATTTGGGTGGGTGGTGTGTGTCTGATGGGTGTATGGTAGAAGGTAGTTCCACTTAAAAAAGTCCATTCTTGAATTCAAAAGTTTGGTTTGATCACTGAACACTCAGTTGTCCTATGTAAGTTGTCCTTGAGCAGCACACTTGACTCCAAATCCATTGCTCATTCATTGTAAGTAACTCAATATGATCGCATCAGCCAAATGTCAAAACTGTAGAATGTAAATCACAAGTTCAATAAGGCTTCAGGAAATTCAAGGACACAACAGGCTTTGTCTCCACGACATGACCTGAATACTTATTATTGTCACACTGAACACAGCTCTGGAGTTTCTGAGTTTGTGAATGGACCTGCAGTGCTGAAGCCAAAAACACACTCGCACACACCCCTGTGTGACCGTACTCTGCACATCACCCTACTTTGATATTCATTACTCTCACCTGCTTCTCACTGTTCATGATGTGCCCTGCATTGCTCTGCTGACAAGAAGGGACTCTCTGGCTCTTTAAGCTATAAGTGAGTCATAACACACATACATTATGCATTCAGCTCAGCTCGCACATCCCAGCTCCTGGACTCTGAGGCCAATTACATGAGGAGCCCAGGAGAGCATGGAGAGCTGTGTTTGTGGAATTATATTTCAAACCCGAATCAGTACACTACAGAGAATGCCTGCCAGCATCTCTCTCTCAGTACTCTCCTCCACCGTCCACGGAGCTGTCCAACTGTCAACGCAATAAAGGATGAAAAAAGAGGCTAAAACAAGTTTCAACTCAATTAAACCTCTCCTTTTACTTTTTTGAATGAAAGAATAATGTAGTTCACCACTGTCCAGAGACAAACTAGTATTTACATCCAGATGCTGACACAAATCTAAGAACCCCTGCTCTATTAGTCTGAGCAGAAATAAACGTTTTCACTATGCTGTCTTAGTGTCTCATGTCAATAGCCCCATTCACACTGCCGTTTGCATGCGGGGATCCTGCACCAATTCTCCGCATCCGCCTCTGTGTGAAAGTCTCAGATGCGGCGAGGGGTGAAATTTCGCTGCGCCTCTGATGCGCCTTCGATGTGCCTCCGGAGGTAGTATCAGGCGCATTATTGGCAAACCGAACCAGTGTGAACGGATAAGCCGGCGGCGCGGAGCGGGGGTGTGTTGGTCTGACCATCTGATAACTAAACAGGTCCTTCACTCAACAAAATAAAGTGAAATGTCCCACAAAGCAACGTTACAGGACCACACAACAGTACCGTAGTAACTGGTTGTGTCTTTGGCAACTTATATGAGGAAAAAAATACCGCAGTTATTCGTGGAGAAATGTCTGTCCTCCTCTCTGTCTGACCGACTCTTCATCACATTTCTGCCTGAAAAACAGCGTCTGTCTGCGGCAAAAACTTTAACTCACCAACTGCGGTGAAAAAAATCACCACCACGGTCAGCCCTCCTGACCGAGACTTCAGTGAACTTTCCCCCAGAAAACAGCCTCCCTCCCTGCAAGTGAAAGAGTCAGACAGCGTCCTGTTGACTGATGGTGATTATGTAATGTAGGAACTTATGCCATCGCCTCTGCATTAAATTGAGGCCTTGTTGTTCTTGTTAACCCTTTTCATCTGGATGAAGAAGATTTACAGGAAGGAGGCGCCTTTCAGGCTGACATCTTATCTCCTGGCAGAGAGGATAGTGTTCTCCTGGACCATAAAGACTTCAAATGAGGACAGTTGTAATTAATTTACAACCCAAAGCCTTTGGATGAACTTACTCTCCCATTTCTGAACTCTCTTTCCCCTTTTGAACAGATAAAACTCTTCCCACAGGTCATGTTGAGTCCTGTGCCAGTTCACCAGGAGGGACGAACGAACTGGTCATCAGAATGTGTTAATACAATGTCTTTACATTTGGAAATTAAGTAACATGTCTGATCTCTCCCTCTCTCTCTCTGTCTCTTACTTCTGATCCACAAACACACTCTCCAGAGTGGACAACAGACACCTTCTGCTGAGTTGTTCTATGTGATACTCCCGTCTGTAATTTACGACACATCTGGATGCTATCTGGTCACATTCCATTCAAATGGCCTCTGTATTCTTCCAGATTTCAGACCATTTCTAATTAACCATTAAGTCAGTATCTCACAATCTTAATTCTAACACATTAAGAAACAGTAAGAGAAGCTCATAAAACTGATCTTTCTCCCGTTTCTCTACGATTAAGATTGACTGAAATCAAGTTGTAATGTTTAATCTGTACTGTGTTCGGTGGAACCACAGCACCTCCTGATGGTGAGTCCTGATACAGTTGGACGAGGACTATTCTGTTTAATATGTTTATGGTTATAACCAGTAAATGACTCTGATATGTCTTTGTTTTAACAAGTATTAAGCTGAATATGTATAATTAATGTTTAATCACGTCATAATCCTTTTCATGATAGACAAAGTACATCTATTGAGCCATGGTGAGAATCTGTGAGAAGGTGAAGCACTGTTTTGTAACGTTTAAATCTTGGAGACAAAAGCCGGTAAGCCCCGCCTAGACACGCCTCGATTTGCGAATAATAAAACGGAGAGATCACGTCTCTCGAGTCAGTTTTTTTAGTTCAGTGTTCAGTTTTTAATTTTCAGTTTTAGTTGTTTAGTTTTGTTTAAGTTTTTCTTTTGTAACTTATTTTGAAGCTCTTTACTTTACTTTGAAACACGCTCCAAGACAGCGATCTCATCAGAAGTGCTCACGCGTTGATTTTTCTCATTTTATATTTTTCGCAGTATTGATTAGCTTCTTTTATTAAGTTTGTACCAGAACGAAGTTCTGTTTTAATTTGTTTTATACCGTTAAGTATCGTAACCCGCTTTTGAAGAAGTGAACTTAATTTAGATTACCTTGCATTAACTAACAACGGAAGATCCACCTGATCAACGTATCATCCTCAGTTATTTTATTCAAGAAGTTAAATCTAGTTTACAAAGTCAGAGCCTGAGAACCACTCGAAGAAACGAAGAAGAACATCTTTATCACAATCATCATCAAAACACTACAGCAACTTGCTGCGTCCGAGACCGTGCAAGCGGTTTCCAACGAAAGACAGACTCTTTAACAAGCCCCCAGCGCTCGCTAGCGGTATCATCCCGCTGGGCATTGAGCCAAGATCTGCACCGGATCGGTACGGGACCAGCTGCCCTCTTCCTAAGACAAAGGACCGAGGTGCCCAACCGACTGATACCGGACGAGCTGACCCTCGGCCATCGGACCGGGACTGCCAGCTAGAGTCGCAAATCACCCGAGGGAATCCGCCGCCGCGGACCCCGCAACTCTGCTAAGAAAGTAGGCTCTCCATCACTCACAACAGCTGGATTCACACATGATACATGAGATGGTGTATGGCTCTGATTCATATCTTTTAGCTTAAGAGAAATTCGGTTAGGGTCTCGTTAGTATTAAAAATTACTCTCGTAATCTTTAAATGCTTCAACCTAACTCATAATCTCACCATCAGCCCATATTCCACTAATAACCCATTACTTAGTTATTTCACATTTCTACCTGTTGTTATTCATTTAAATTGCCATTTCATTTATTTAACCTGAATTATTTAGTCAATAAACATATTTAACCGTATGTCGTTGTCTGTGCAGGTTTGTTTTTAATGTGGAGAACCGATGGATATGTGTAGAATTCACTGCTTCATATATATGAGATTGAATAAATTGATCTGAAATTGATTAAAATTGATACAAGTTAAACTTGTCCAGTCGAATTTGATTAATTACCTCCGGATTATTCAAATAGACAAAATAACGGAGGTGGTGCCCCATTAACGAGTGTTTTATTAATCCAGTGATTAATAAATTACATTTATTATTAGTGTATCTCCTACAGTAATTACCGGGGAAACACGTTGAAAAAAACACACATCATCATCATGACGTGCACCGTCATGCCTCTCTTGGAGCCGCAGCGGCAGCTTTCTGTGTGGATTAAACTCTGGTACGTCTTTCACGCCGGAGTTGCTTGGTTCTGTGTGAACAACCAATGGTGGAGAATTGGCGAACTGCCGCTGCGGCGATAATGCGGCGTCTCTGTGTGAAAAGGGCTAGTAAGTGGTTTTCTTAACCCATTCCCATTAGGTGTGCATAAAATAATGAGCTTTAGGATGCAAATATGCCCAAAATAATTCATGAAGGCATCAGGTGTGTAACAGTACTCGTGTGCCGCATACGGGATGGAAAGACTTTGTTTCCCAAGTTATTGGCTATCAATGGACCCCAAAATCACGTCTAAAGTCAGTTCCCACTGTAATTAATATCTGTTCACTGAAACAATTCTTAAGTTGGGGTAAGAGAGGGTTGAAGGTCTGTAATGAGACTTACGATGGGGTCCCGTGCATGAAAGTTGTGCATGAAACACTTACATGCTGCTGCCCTGGAGGTGCTGAATTGACCACTGTAATACTAAACTTCTTCTATTATATATATTATATATATATTATATAATCCTCTATTATGTTCTTATAATAACCAAGAGGTTCTCAAACTGTGTGGGTGGTTGCAGATGGGGGCACATATGAGTAGGTGGAAAATTTGTGGCACATGTGAGCACAACAAACAAACAAGGATTTCACAATAGCATATCCTTCATATCAATATGGAGATGTAGTTTCAGATTTAATTAGACAACTGGACAGTGTGTGTATGGACAGATTTTGACAGGTGAATACAATCAACCAAATATGTCAGTTAAAACTGAAAATATTCTAAATTTCTACATATCAATTTGGGGATTTTACATGGCTGGTTAGCTAGCTAGTCGTGTTAAACTGACAAATTAGATTAACTATTTGTCAACTGTACACATTGCTATAAGCTTTGAATCTTGCAAGCATACCCTGAGCTGACTAGTTCCTGTTGCTTAGTCATATCCAAGGTTGGTCCTATTTACTGGAGTGGTGACCAGTGCCTCCATTGCATAAGAACGTTATGGGATGGTTATGAGTCTGAAGCCATTAGTCTAACCCCAAGGTCTTGCTGGGGAAACAAAGTTACTGTTTATGAAAAACTTTATCTTTTGATTGCCAACATATGAAAATATAAATTAATGGTCTTATTTTTTTTTTCTTTTGCAAGTAACCATGGTATAAGCTGCTTGTCAGACAGTTCTGGCCTCCACACTGTCTACTAATTCCTGATGTTTGACACCTCACCAGGCTTCATCCCTTAGGTGTAATTATTGCCAATTTACCATCGTGAAACTAATAGCCAATAACAACACAATATTCAAATGCTAGATAATAAACTGAGATTATTCAAATGCATAACTGATTCTGATGAAAACTGCAACATATACATTCAACCTACCAATTTCAGCAACCTTCAAAATTGTATTACTCCAGGTGTTATATAAAATATTATTTTTAACACACAATTTTGTCAATCGATCAATGTTGTGTTATTGGTTAATCTCATCTAAATGAAAGCTTTTTGTGCAATCGACAGAGTAAAGCTTCCTGGACTATTTCCTGTATGCTACTGAAGTCATGACAGGACGAGCTGCACATCCCCTTTTCATCCTTACAACAACGACTGCTCCTCCACTGTCACCTCCACTCCGTTCTGCCACTGAATATAGAAACACTGAATAGCACACGTCACACTGCGATCATCCCACATGCTCTATTACTGTGTTATAGGTCAGCCCATTGTTCCTCGTACACTCGCGGAGCTGACGCTGCACTTTCACAGGACATGGAGTGCTTAAAAAAAAACTGCCCGGTTGTTTTGTTTTTTTATCTCAGAAAGCGTTTAGAGATTGCCAACTTCACTCTTATCTGTGTGTGTCAGACATGTCCCACATCCTCCCACACAAAAGCCTGGCAGGCATGCACACATACACAATCTTCTCACGTACACTTGATCACAGTTAGACAGGATTGTATTTCTTTTCATACTGCAGGATGATTTACAGTGTGCAAATGACAGCATGGCGTTTCACACATATTCTGCTGCAGACATTCACACCAAACAGCAGAATGTGAAGGGCTCACATTGGCTCAGTTGGCAAGCTGATGACTATAACGCCCATATGGAGGCTACTGCTGGCTCGACTGCAAACTTTGCAGCAAGCCTTCAAACATAAACTCAAAGAGTGGTTACATCTGAGCAGCCATGCCAACGCTGACCTGTTTGAAAATGGGGAGTACTCATAATCAGCCCATTCTCACTTCAAATACATCAGCCAAGTTTGATATTGTAGTTACCCTGCTCGGGTCATTTCTGAAGGTGTCCCTTGAGCGCAGTAGTATCAAGAGCGGGAAAAGGCAGAGTTGGGGGGCAGTTGGGGTGGTTGGATGGGTCAAATGCTGGAGTTTTATCCCGAAGACCAGGGTTCACTTCCGGTTTGTAACGAAGAGTCGAGAGATTTGTTTTGAATCCATGTTGGGAGTGAGAACGTGTTGCATTGATTTCTGTGCATGGTCATAGGAAGACATTGCTTTGTATAAAGCTCTACATTGCAGAGACGGAATAGTGTCAGAGTTGATAATTTGCAAGGCATCTTGACACTAAAAAAGATATTTAATATTTGATGTCAAAATCTGATTTTAAGACCAGCTGCTAAAGATGACATATTAATGTGGCCACAAAGTAGGTTCACTGTCCTAACCGGGTGACTTGCTCATCTGACCAAGAATGAAATGAAACCTCCACTCTCTCTCTTCTAACCACCCAGCACACAGATGCACAGGAGGACATGCAGAGGAAGACAATTAGACCCTTTATCACCTTTGAAAACAAAAGTGATTACAGTATGGTGGGCAGATATTGGTATGACAGTTGCGGTGGCGAAGATAATGATGATGACAATGATAGCTGTCTTACTGCTGCTAACAAATCCATTCATTCTATGCAGCTCTCACCCACTGCTGTGCTATTTCAGAAGCCAGATTATAGAAAAATGCCATCTGAGCACAGAAACACAGGGGAAAAAGCCTACAGGTCTGATCAAAGGTTGATGTGGAGCTTTGAAACATTAAGCCTAAAACCCTAGTGGGATTTATTATTATCACAGTTACCGGTTGATTATGTGGTCTTTAGTTCTGAAATGACAAAGTGCAACAGTTGAGCAAGTAAATAAAAGCTAGTCTTTTCTGTTGTGTGCACCTGTCTTTCAACTAATCAAACTGCGGAAGTATTCACCACTTATATTTTATAATGTAACCTTTATATAACTTATTACATATATATTACAGCCTGAGCGAAATGCACGGCAGCCACAGCACTCCCCACAACCATTAAAGTACAATGAGACATGACAGGACGTGTTGTAAACTGGTCTCCCACAGCTCTCTCTGTGCTGTCAGTGAACCAACAGGGAGCTTTTTCCAGATGAGTCTGAGATGAATGCAATCCTCCACAGGGACCCTGACTTCTGTGGACCATGAACCGTGCAGAGCAGCTGACCCACTTTACACTGTTCTGTGTTTGTTGAGTTTGCTTTGGTTAAGATGCTTCACAGGACGTTGAAGGGAAATATTCATGCCCAGGCTTTGAACTACTTACGGTAAAAGAAAGGGATTAATTACCTTATAAAAATGTACAGACAGAACACAGGGTAATCTGGAGGTAATGAGAGCAATTAAAGCGCAATTAAATATTAATAAGGGTGAATATCTCTGCTCTGTACTCAACCCAGTCAATACAATCCCCATAATGTGCTCTTTCTCTTGAGGGTGAACTATAGCCTCTCCGGCTGCAGTTTGCATCTGTGGCAAACATAACGCGAGAGAGAGAAATTCAAAGAGGCATAAATTGTCTGGGGCATACATAGTTCCCCCATAAACACTCCTCCATATAATTTATGTGCTGCTCTATACTATCATATAAGTCATCAGGGTAATGAAAGCTGTGCGACCAGCGGGTATAGTTAGCCAGCAAGCGCTGACTGCATGGGGATAAAATACTCCACTCATAATGATAAAGACATATTCTGGGCCGAGCTCAGGAGTACAAACCAGAAGAGAACAATGAAGAGCTGTAGATACACACACTGAAGCAGGAAAACACACACAGTGTTTACTGTTTTCACATCCTCAGATTGCCATCCAAAACCTTTCTTTTAAATCAGCAGTGAAAGAAGACTCAACAATCATTTTGTATTTTTGTTGGCTTCAATAGAAACAATGATGTCTAAGCCACTATAAATTTAGTCTTCATCATCACATTACACCACATACATGTATATATATATATATATATATATATATATATATATATATATATATATATATATATATATATATATATATATATACACACACACACACACACACACACACACATATATATATATATATATATATATATATATATATATATATATATATATATATATATATATATACATATACATATATATATATATATATGTACATATATATACAGCTCTGGAAAAAATTAAGAGACCACTGCAAATTTTTCTGAAATCAGCATCAATACATGTATGACAGCCATTCCATTCCAGTGTCTGTTGAATTCCAACACAAGCACAACTCATTCTACTTAATGAGGTACTGATTAGGTGATCACCTGTACCCAAATCTTATTTATAGAAAAGTATAAAAAACACTGCTGTGGTCATCACTATCCTCTTGCAATAGGACCAGCTGGATGGCAAAAACAGTGCTAGTAGTACCTCAAAAGTAATTGGAATCAAAAAATAACTATTGACCATGCCAAAAGAGTTGAAAAGAAAAGTTTTGAGTGAGGAAAAGAAGGGTTTAATTCTGGGTTTACTGGCAGAGGGAAACAGTGAGCGTCAGGTTGGTTCCATCCTTAAAATTTCACAGACCGGCAGAGGGCGAAAACGACTCTCGTCAACTCATTTGAATGTCACTCAGCAACTGTAGGATGACTTCAAGTGACCTACAAAAAGAATGGCAAATGGCAGCTGAGGTGAAGTGCATGGCGAGAACGGTTGGAAACAGGCTCCTAGGGGCAGGGCTCAAGTCATGTAAGCTAGAAAAAAGCCCTTTATCAATGATAAGCAAAGAAGAGCCAGGCTGAGGTTTGCAGAAGACCATAAGGACTGGACCATAGAGGACTGGAGTAAGGTCATCTTCTCTGATGATTCCAATTTTCAGCTTTGCCCAACACTTGGTCGTCTAATGGTTAGACGGAGACCTGGAGAGGCCTAAAAGCCACAGTGACTCACACCCACTGTGAAATTTGGAGGAGGATCGATGATGATCTGGTTCAGCTTCAGCAAGGCTGGAATTGGGCAGATTTGTGTTTGTGAAGGACGCATGAATCAAGCCACGTACAAGGTTATCCTGGAATAAAACTTCCAATCTTCCTTCTGCTCTGACAATGTTCCCCAACTCTGAGGATTGTTTTTTCCACCAGGACAACGCTCCATGCCACACAGCTAAGTCAATCAAGGTGTGGATGAAGGACCACCAGATCAAGACCTATCATGGCCAGCCCAATCTCCAGACCTGAACCCCATTGAAAACCTCTGGAATGGGATCAAGAGGAAGATGGATGGTCACAAGCCATCAAACAAAGCTGAGCTGCTTGAATTTTTGCGCCAGGAGTGGCATAAAGTCACCCAACAGCAATGTGAACGACTGATGGAGAGCATGCCAAGACTCATGAAAGCTGTGATTGACAATCAGGGTTATTATGTATATATATATATATATATATACATATATATATATATATATATATATATATGTATACATATATACATATATACATATATATATGTATATATATATATATATATATATACGTATCTATATGTATATGTATATATGTACATGTGTTTATACTGTATATGTGTATATATATGTATATATGTATATGTGTATATATGTATAAATATAGACTCATGCCTTTTTTTTCTTACTGCTGTTATAAGGCAGCATATAGGCCTAGTTCGTAAAATATTGGTTTGCAAAACAGACCTCCGAGCGCACTTTTATTTGCATTGTTGTTTTTTATGAATATAGACTCTGCGTGGGTTTAATACAGCCGAGCATATCAGTTCTTTGTTCAGTCTCTGTGTGACTGAAATTAGCTGTATTTAGTAGGCCTAATGATGAAGCCTGATCCTCCGAACACACTTTAATTTCCATTCTTGAATCACATATGACCATGCATTCCTTGTTCTGTGGACTAAAATAAAAAGGCATAGAAAAAGAGTTTTTTGTCTTATCATGTCATTATAGGCTACATTATAGAAGGTATAGGTCTATTGTGTTTCATATAACTAAGCCTAAAATTAAAAATTTATTCCTATCTCATAACATATCATACTTTGATCCTTTGTCTACCTGCTCATCACTGTGTCCAAGGACATTCATTTATTTAAAAAGATCTAGGCTATTTAATTGTCCTATAGAGGTTATTTCTAACATTTTTGGTGCTTTACATTACCATCAGACAGCCCTTTCCTTTGGCACTACATTCCCTCAACCTCAAGTCTTACTCACTTAAAGTCACTTAAACCAGCAGCAAGAGCAATAGAACAGGTTTAGTATGTTTTATGACTGCCCTCAAATAATACACATTTGAAAACATTATAGTGCAGTTAGATGAAAAGTAAAAATATGATAGATTTTACAAATTCAAATGGGATACAGTAAAGGACATATTTCTGTGGCCTGAGACAATTACTTTCAGAAGTTGGAAAAAACAAACCAAAAAAATGAAAGCAACAAAAGATCAACCATCGGTGAAGCACAGACGGCGAGCACAGGCGATGGTTAAATGAGTGCCTTCTGTTTCTCCAGTGTCTGCTAGGCTTTACTGTGTCTCGCCTGTACAGATCAATCCATTAGTTCTGGAGGCGACGGATTTCTGTTGCCGTCAAGCCGTGGCAGCCTGCATGCTCAAATCCCTGTTTGTTTTCTCCAGGTGTCTCAGTGATACCAACCCCCCTCCGCTCCCTGGCACACAGTGACTCATGGTGTTGTGCTGTAGGGCCAAATACTGAATAATAATGGCTCCCTCTGCAATTACCAACAATTATCTTCAGCTTGTGTGCATACTGGTGGAGACAGGCGCCACTGGGACCTGTCAGGTCTCTGATGCTCAGCCTGCAGTGGAGTACTTACATAGAATCGGGATGGAAGATGGATGGAAAGACAAAATCCAAAAGGCTTGAATACACTGAGTACTGTAGGAGAGCTCCTCGAGGAGTGTGACCTGGTTAACTGGTGGCGACACAATGCAAGATAGTTACATGAAATTAATATAGTGAAAGTACACCCTCACAGCTGAGGGACAATTTAAAAGGATCATGATGGTTTATTACAACTTGTGTCTTATTTACATACTTTGGCCATCTTTAAGTAATAATAATATCACTCACCAATAAAAAACACACAAATGATCAATAAAAGCAAAACCTGGGACATAATCCCTCCTGTTTCTGATAGGCTTTACATTTAAAACCTCTTCAGAAGTGTTTCATTTCATTGATGATATATTAACAGCAATAATAATAATGATAATAATAAAACACTGGAAAAGCTGCAAATAAGCAAATGAAAACATATCTGTATTAACAAAATGATAAGATATAAGAGTCGACAGTTATGCTGGCAGCTCCTCTCAGATTGACATTCTTCAGTAATAAGGCACAATAGTGCTATGAGATAAATGTTAATGTCAGTATGCTCACAACAACAATGGTTTGGACAACATTTGGATGTTAAGTAGCAACAATGTTTACTGAGTCCATGTGAACCCTCTTCTGGTATTACAACCTCATCAGTGGAAATTTTAAGAAAGCTCCCTTCACAAGTTATGATGTGTTTGTTCATATTTTCACAAATTCTTTTTTCGGTGGAGGCTTAGTTAAGTCACATGGAGGTTTTCTGCTCTGTACTTTCAGATTATGTTGAGGGAAAATTATGGTATTCCCAACAGCCTCATCTTTTATATGCCTTTCCCTACAGCCATGCAGCTATGGTGGCTCAGAAGAGAAACTCTGTGAGTGGTGGTGAGTTATGACATGACTCTGTTGTTGTACTGATCATGACTAGTTCTGTGGAAATTTGCACAAAGACATTATGCTTTTAGACTACAGTAAATTAGACAATTCTCTATCTTTTCTTTTTTCAACCCAGCCTTTATTAGCCTTTATTTTATTAGACAATAAGAAAACATGTGAAGAGGACTTTTACTCAGGAAATGTATAAAAATGATGTTGAAATATTTTAGTCTAAGCTTTGCTTTGTCAATAACACATTGCAAATGTTACCTTTAGGGTCTGCAGGGGGTCAATGGCTTCAGAATATAATTTTACAAAATACTGATGTAACAGAAAAAAGTTGTTTTTTGGTCAAAAAGTTTATTACGGGATTGCGAAACTGTGCCTCCCTAACATGTGAGGTACTGAGATGCTGGTGGATTTAATTTATCGCCTGGAATTTCTCAAAACGGTGCATACTGAAACATATGGGAGGGAGCCAAGAAGATTAGAAATATAAATGGAATTGTCTGCATATCTGGACAATTTTTGATCTTCTCTAGGTTTCGGTAGTCCCTTAAATTGAGCCTCAGAATTGAGCTGAATTGCAGGTTCAGTAGCTATGATAAAGAGGAGGGGAAATAGGGGCTAGCCCTGTCTGGTGATGCGTTAAAGTGGGAAATATAGATTCATCATTATTGCAGGTTGTATGAGAACATAACACTTTAATCCATGTGTCCATTGTGTCTTTACTTTGGTCTTGCCAACCACATGCTTTTTCTATCTCCTGCTTATTTTCCCCCTCTCCCTCTACTTTCCCCTTCCTCTATCACATTTTAAACCCTTGGACACAGACGGCTTCATCTTGACAGAGTGCAGCGGGAATTAATATCTCCTGTGCTGCTGTGATAGAAGAGCTTCAGACAAGACTAATTCCTGCTCATTAGTTAAACTTTCATTTACATCACAGTCATTTTGCTGGTGCCTCTGTCCACTGTGACTCTCTGACTTGCACAGAAAAAGGAGAGTCTTGTGTGTACAGCATTATTGCAACTGGTGGTATGGAGTGCAGCATCGATAATGTGAAACCGCTGAAATTATTTGATGATAACATGACAAACATGAGAAAATAAGGCTGAGACAGAAATTAGATAAATTCTGATTGTGATTAAGGTCCCTGAAGACATATAGTCATAGAATACTAATCTGCACATTTATCATTTACAGAGTTGAGTTTTGTATTGCGTATATTATCACATTTAAATTCTGGTTTACCATGACATTACAATGGTAGCTGAGAGAAACAAGAACAGAAAGGGGACCCAGATATAGATCCCTAAGCAGTTTGTCAAGATGGCCATTCCAGGGGGCTACTCTATGAGTATGTGGGGACCACTTTAAGTGATTGAAATGATTCAAGTGAAGATTATGTTCATTTCAACAACAGTGGTGAGTGAAAAGCTACAGTACCATGACCCTCAGAGACAACAAGCACTGCTCTGTCGGCAGACCAGCAGTGTCTGATGTGTGTCATTGGTAGTTGACACGTCCTGATGTGTAGATATCTAGGTGTCAAGTAGTGATACGTCAGTCGCCAATGTGCAATTATATATTAAATGTATGCATCTGGCTTGTGCTATGGCTATCAAATGACTTGCCTTGATGGGAAGCATCACATGGCATACCAATGTGGCACTCAGGGTTATAATTACATGTACAAACATCATTATTTCAGAGGTGGAACATAATGTAGTAGCTGAATGAGTTACTATTCAAAGTGACTTTCCTCCTACTACCATTAGTCATTTTCTTCCATCTGCATCTGGATTCACATTGGACACGGCCGATGGGAATCTCCTTTTAACACCGTTGCACCTACAATTTATTTTCATGCCTACATGGAGGCAGTGTGTGAGACACAGTCATGTGAAACATACATGAGCTGTGTCTATGTACATGTATGAGAATGACAGAGAAAGAAGGCAGAGATAGTAAGAGTAGGCGTGGGAGAGCCTTTGTTCTGTGTGAATGCCTCCTCCAGTACAGCGAACGTTTATCATACTGCTCTCCCACTTGTCCTCTGTCTCAGCTTGGACACGCTGCCTGCATTAAGACGGGGGGATTACATTTCTGCCTCCCTGAACATGACCGTCAAACCTCCATTTCAACAAGTTGTTCACAGTTTATTCTTTTGACAGCTTCACTTTTGGTTTGGTATAAACTGGTGAAAATATGATCAGTCAGGTGTGATAATCTCACTTGTTTTTAGTGCAGTTCAAGTTCACCTGGGGATTTTATTGCCTGAAAATAAGTGAGGCACTGCTTCACGCTCCTGTCATGTGACTTTATCTTGAATCTACCTTGTTTTACATAGTCTTCACTTTTCTGTGTACAATGTTTCTTAAATGCTTTTTACTTGTTATGAAATATTTTATTAATATTATATTTTACTGTATCTAGTCAAACCAGAATACACTGGAATCATACATGGACTCTGGAATAAGTGTCTCTGAGGATTTCTTCAGTATCCAATGATTATTGTTTGTACATTCATTATTACACTGCAAAAAGGAATTGCTGCCAGCAGGTAATGCAGCATGCCTTGTGCAAATCTAAAGAAACAGCTAATTCACTGTTCATGTACATCACACAAATGGGAATCCTGGTGGAAAAATCTCAAAATGTAATCCCTTAGAGTGGGAATAGACAACTCCCCCGTTCAGCATGTCCAAGTGGTATTATTGTTAGCGCTGTGGTCACAACTGGAGCCTTTCAGTTTCCCTCAGAGTAGCAGCTACCACCAACACAGGACAAAATGTGACTTTATTCATTCGTTTGGGTCAGGGGGTTAATGCTGATGACTTCTTTAAATTAATGCCCTCATATTCTCAGATACAAGCAGATTCACAAGATACAATGTTATTATTACTGATTTCTGTGGACTTTTTAAACTAGCCTTTTCAGCTTTTTCAGATCCGACCACACCCACATCTGGATCATGATTAATAGCTTTTTGTCAAACTAGTGTTTCAAGGTTGACAATGATTTCATCCTGAAGACGCAGGAGACAACAACTTCCCTTTAAGTCGTCGGCCTGATCAAGTGAAAGATGTTTTGGCTGTGCAAACATTTTCACATGAACAGCAGAGCTCAGAATCCTGCAGCTACACATCGCTGCTGGCATCGAAAAACTAATCCCATGTGACAGAGGAGGCAGCCCACAGAGGAACGGTGGGGTGTATACAGCTGTTTCTAGAGGCACAGTGTCATACTTCAAATAAGCTATTTACACATTAACACATGAAGACAAAGCACTTTCAAGGCCTATATTTGTGTTTCTCAACCAACCTACACTTTGCCCACCTTCACTTTCTGTGTTGTGTATTATTGAGAGGGTCAGCATTAGATGATGATGGTAAGAACAGTTCTATGAATTAAACACAGTGAGCCCTTCACAACTTCAAAAAGCAAAAAATAGTACACACAATGACTAGTTGATTATGTTTTTTTCACAAACACTATAAGCAGTGTCTTGAAAGGCAAAATCAAATCTCGGCTGAGTAAACAAACAATTTAAACCAACAGTTTGGTATGCCCCCCCGAGACAATAAGCAGGGAGAGGTTATGTTAATCCTGATAACACCCTCTGATGTTGTGGTGTTGGTTTGGGAAAACAATGAGAACATCCCAAGGATACCTGCAGTAATGATCTATCTGTTTTGGGCAGTAATGATAACACTGTTTAAGGCAACTCTGATTTATATATCGCCTCCATCAGAAAATGAAAGCGAGATGTGATATGAGAGCATCGCCCAGGGTGAAAACAACTGCAGCCACAACATTCACTGATTCATGTGGATGATTATGGAAGGAATGAAGGATATACGTGTGTGTGTGTGTGTGCATGTGTGTGTTTGTGAGTGTGTGTGTGTGTGGGGGTCTGTGTGAGTGCATAGCTCTACGAAGCCATTTTGAAAACAAGCAGATAAACCCAAGATGTATGGTGGTCACACTGTCATCTTTACTTCCTGTAAGGTGGGACAGATGTACAGTAATCTGAGAACAAAAAGTAAATGACAGGTCCTTACTGGACAAAAAAACAAAACAAAAACATACACATCTGCCATTACCATGTTCAAAGCAAGAAAGGGTCCATGTAGGTCCGTGTATCATCCATTCATTCAATTATTCAATCCGATCTGGCAAATGGACCATTGAAAAAACAAGTGAGAATTTGGTTTATTCGTTTGTTTTCCCATCGTCTTTGAAAGGGAACATTTAATAAATAAGAAAACAAAATAACAAGTTAAATTTATGTAGTATTAGTTTATTTTTTATTTATTGGCTTTACGCAGAGCCAAAGGGCAGCCTGCCCTTCAGACACTCAGCCTGTCCACTCCCTCTCGCCCAGAGACAATCCGGCAGCAAAGCGAGTATAATTCAAGAAGAGCAGCAGCCGTCCAGCTGCCCTGCCGCTGCTCCGCCATCCTGCCTGTCTGCTCTGCCTAACAGACACTGCAGTTGCAGCGAAGAGTGGCTCTGGAGGATGAGTGACCCCAATAGAAGACAGGGAGAAGGACCTTAAAGATTGGTGTGTTTATCAGAAAAGCTTCAGCTCATAAACCGCCATAAACAGGGTAGTTTATGTGCCAGACCTACTGTGTGGGTCAATTAAGTCATCAAAAATAACTTCCGGGTCACACAGATCAGACAAATTAATTATCAAAATCAAATATGACCCGTGGCCCTTTTTTTTTTATTCTCCGTTTTTGATCTGAGCATACAATCAAAGGTCTGCCACATTCATAAACAAATCATTTAAAAACAAATCATTTTTTCATTTTCTGATTTCGGATTCTCAATTGAATATCAAATGAACGAGTGATACATGGACCACTTCTGTTTTTGTTTCCAAGCTTTCGTTTATTACAACTGAATTATGGATTATACACAGACCAACCAAGACAGCTGTAGTCCATCTGAAATTAAAGTTATTTTACTGCTACTCACAACACTCTCAGTTGAATGTTCTATGCTCACTTTTCAGAAATTCTACATTTAGGACTGTGCCTAATAATATTACGACTAGTCAAAATCAAATTGAGACATCTCTTATTATAATCTGACTGGTAAGAACAACCTATTGAGTTAATGTAGAATGTCATTAAAAATATCAACTTTTCCAGACAACTTAATGTAAATCCTAACTAGTTTAAAGTCATATTTGTGATATCTTCAGTGTTGTTCTGACTAGTAAACATTATAGATATCTTTAATTAAGCATATTAATGATGATAAAGATACTTAGATATTCTTCAAAGGTCATCAGAAATTGACAAGTTTTACTAGTCCAAATGTAAAACTGTCCTCCCAAGTCAAGCAACAGCGTCAGTGGTATCAGCCGGTGCCATGAAACGACTGTAGGAAGTGTAGCTGGAGCAAAGGAGAAGTCATGTGATGTTGTTACAGAGCCACAAAGTCAAAACATCACTTTAACACCAGATAGCGCTGTTTCTTTTTCTTCTTTCTGTTTAACAGTCAGCAATCGGTAATTATTATCGTATTATTATCAGGTCAGATACGTTGTCTATGTCTCAGACTAAAGGGCTTGTAATGAGAAAAAGCACGTTTTATACAGTATTAAAAAAACAGAAAACAAATTCTTGTGAAAAATCTTATGTTGTTCACATTATAGGCCACACCAATGACAAATAAACAGCACAAGGATGCTCATTCTTTAAATGACCACTATGTAGCACTGGAGAGGAAATTCAAACTCAGAATTTTAATATTTACAATATTAATATTTGAAGCTAGAAGAGTATGAGCCAGATTCCTGCATTTCTGTAGAATGACCCTTATGCATTTTTAGCTGCCACCTTATAGGTTTCCAACATTCTTGGAAGTGGAGGGTGAAGTGAGGGGTATACAGTTGGGTGCAATCTCACCACTGGATGCCACGTACAATGGTATTGACGGCAGAGAGGAGGAGATATTGTGATTTGTGAAGTGGGAAAAAAAACAAAACAAACACACACATACACACACACACACACACACACACACACACACACACACACACACACACACACACCGATGCGAGCGCACACACACACACAGTCCAACATACTGTGACATCCTCTGTGTGTTTTGTAAACGTTGTTCTCACCATGCAAAATTTTACATCTCACTGCCTCAGCAGTCAGCAGACTGTAAAATGGTCTGACTTATTAACTTTTCAAAGCTAACAGGCATGAAGAGAGCAGTGTTAGCAATTTAGCCGTATCCTGACAATGCCCACATGGCCTGTGTGTACTCCTGGCAATATAAAGAAGGCGCTGGTATAACGCCAGGCAGCCACACACAGTGTTTCCATATGGTGGTCCCTGAAGAGGGAGAACATATCTGCCGCTATGCCAGACTGCCTCTGTGATCTGGCCCACTGAGTACTGAGCTGCTGTACATGGCTGATCCCACACCACTCTACTGTTCGTCTCACATCAGCACATTACACCATATTTTGTGTACTCGCCTCCATGTGAGGTCCTTAGCTCTTACAGCAAGTTGGAGCTTTTGAAGTTGTTATTTTAATGGCCTTCAGCTGCAGAGCAAAGAATAACTTTATTTGAAAGAGGCTTATATTGTAAGCTGTTATAGCTTTAAGCTATTACTTCTGTCATATTGAATTGAGAATCCTCCTTGTTTTTGGATCCGCTCCCACTTCATATAACTATTATATTAACATTCAATCATTTTAATCATGACTGTTTTACATTACATTTAATTATTTCTAATTTTCTATTAAATTAAACCCCATAATCAAAAAGTTTTATATTACTGTATGTTATTTTATATTTTAATTATTTAAAATTGTATCAAATTATAATAATTTTAAATAGTTTTAACTGCCTGTATGGATGATAACTGCCTTTTCTTTGTCAGAATATCTCCTTTTCTTTGATTTATTTTGACTTGACGTCATCGTTAATGAAAGTGTAAATACAAGTTGACTGACTTATTGCTGTTAAATTAAACTCAACACTTGGTCCATATTTACTTGATAAGGACCCCTTAAATAAGTTTTGGAAAGAATACTTACCATCATATGGACTGTTAAAAAAAAACAACTAGTTGTTTTAAACTAAAACATTTAGTGTCCAGGCTGCCTTTAAATTTTAAAATGCTTATTGGTTATGTGATCAGATAATTGAAACAGTGTTCATTGACTGCTATTCAGTGGATGATCCATCAAGAAGCCTTCTGATTGGGTAGGCATGAGTGCCATGTGGGTGGGCCCAGGCCCACCTAGGCCTGCCCAGAGCTACACAGCAGCAACAGATACACCGTGACTGATATGTACACTATATACATAAATATTGGCTGTTTTTATTGGCCCAGCGGTTTTGTCAGCCTATCTCTAACTTCTACAGCAGTAATTCTCTCAGTACAATTCACCAATCAATTCCAATTGCTTATACATGTTAAGCTAATGTCAATAAAACGTTATACTACTGATGCATTTTACAATAAAAGCCTGCAATAAAAGGGGAAGTTATGATGGGTTTTGAGCTTTTGGAAGGTTTTTAATGTGCAGGAAGTGAAGTAGACATGCTTGGAATGATTGAGTGAATGAAAATACTGTTTCTGTTAAAAAGAGAAAGTCAGAGCAGCAGAGTGTTACAGTGCTGTGAACCTGCATTATACTGAAGTAACACACTGTCCTTCACAGTGTAAACAGTTCTATCTTATCTCTTATCTTAGCAAACAGCCTTTCTTTACTCTTGCCGGAGCCCATCTATTGTTTACAATGCAGCCATTTCTTAAATGCCAGCTTTAATTTGAAAGTTTACAGTATGTAAGTCTGTACTGAGATCAGTGTGGCCAGTTTTAGTGTTGCCTGCTGCTGGTTGGGAATACACAACCATCTCAGAGGTATGTCTCTCTAAAACTAAAAAAGAGAAGTAGGCTGTACAATTAGACACTAAAATGTTGATATTTTGTCCTGAGGATGGTGCTAGAGGGAAACTCTGGAAGGGTTCATCCTCTGATTTGATTTCTGATTTATGGGTCCAGGTAATTCATGTCAGTGATGTTGTCTAGTCTTCCATGAAATTACATTCATATTGAACCATTCTGCAAAAAATGTTTTATGCCTAATGCCAACTAACCCAGCGCAGGAAGCAGTGTTCCCTTTATGTAGCAAGACAAAACGTAAGACCAAGAGGTGGATGTGATTTATCATACTTCCAGGTTTTGCACAAGTTGCCTTATCTTAACCATACATTAACATTATTGTATTTGCTCATAATCATGATATGTTCATAACATTAACCATTTTAATGCAGTTGCTATATGCAGGTACTGTGGAAATAAATACTTGAACTTAATCTGGGTTTTTGCATAATAATCCAACATCAATATTTTCTCTTGTATTTGTTATGTAATATGTGGAAATTTAGGACAGATGGTGGTGCTAAAGGAAAGATGAGAGATCAATGAAAATATCAGGCTTTGTCCAGTGTGGACAACAATAATCCTCAACACATTTCATGGAAATACAGTTTGGATTGTTTTGACCTCATCATGGACCATTTTGGTTACCTGAAAATGTGTGTAGTTGTGTTCAGAGACTCAAAGGAATCATCATCACTGAATACTACATGTAAAAACAATCTGGCTAGTAGTTGTGGCAATACAGGACCTCGTTCTGACAGATGGACAAACCCGACTAATAACCAGGCTTTGATTAAAGATGACAACTAGATCAAGTCTTTCCACCAACGCTGTTTGCTCTGTGGCAGCGTGTGTAAATGAATACCTGATTAAGTATGTAAGCTAAAGGTGTGTTCAGGTCTGATGAGAAGATTTTTTAAAATATTTGTTTATATTTTAATATTTTGTAATTTTCAGATTGTATAAAGTTAAAGGAAAGTGGTAAATGGATGCAGATTCACCCTGGGCAGGTGCACATTGAGGCAAATGTGTGGCTCTGAGTGTTTCCATTGAAGATTTGCTCTGCGTTTGAGATGCCAGCTATTCAACTGTCTTCACATTCCCATTAACTTGTAAGCAGAATGGATTGTTAACAAGTGGCTATATGCTGCATCCAGGAAGTTGACAAGCTGACAAATGCTGGTCTGACAAGTTGTTGGTGAAGAGGCATTTGAGGTAATGATGTACAAAGCTCTTCTTCTGCCTGATAATTCAAGTGTTTGCATTGCATGGTGTTGATGTAGAAAGACAGAGTGTTTCTAGCCACAGAAGTGGTACCAATTAACCTTCACAGAGCACAGCAATCTGATGCTCTCACTGATATTAACATCCTCTCCTCTCTCTTCTTCACTCAGCACATTAACTGAAATCTCTCACTGAGGAGCAGCCTGAGGCATACTGTGTTGTAAAAGGTGTGATGCATGCTGTTTACATATTTATGATTGCAGAGGGGGTGACCTCTAGTGGCCAGTAATTATGAGGGGAGCAAAGGAGGAAATCAGGTGATGTGATGTAGGCGGAGGATCGACAAACAAGCACAGGTCTTTCAGTCAGATGAGTGCAGTTTGTGTCCAGTGCAAAATAAAAAGTCAGTGGTGAGTTCTTTTAATTTACCCAACGTACTTAAACTATGTCACATACATAGCATCTCAACCCTATCAAACTGTGACAGTTTCATAGCATTATTAATGTGACCACAAAGGTCTCACCTGTCGCTTTCCAGTGGTCAGACGTTGTAGTTTTCATGTCTTTGTGGGAACAGTCATATATGTTTTATTGGGAGTCACTGGCTTATGATCTGGTCAGTTATTGAAGTACCAGTACTTGTTCTTTGGTTCGTCACAATGCTTACCTGCTCAAGTTTAGATTACTTTTGGGTTAAGGGGAGTTAAATAGTGCAGTTACATTTTTTTTCTTAATCCATCTCCATACTGAATCCTATCAAATCTTTTAAAGTTCAGCCTTCCTTATAAAAACGGATCATATAGGTAAGTCAAGACAGCTCTCCTGTGCACCTCAGTACTGTGTTTCTCTTTTGAAGTACACAATAAATGCAGATCTTCTAAATTACTTACTGAACATCCAGAACCTCATTGTTCTTTATTCTGCATCATAACAGAAAGCTGTTGAAATGTGTTGTTTAAAGGTAAATTATACCCCATCATGACGCATGTTCAGCATAACATGTTCACATAACATAAGCATGATCTTGTGATAATTGAAATGAAACATGTTGACTGTCACTAAAATGAATTCAGTCCACAAACTGATCAGAACTTATCACACGTTATTTCACAGGTAGTCGTACTGTTACTAAGTAACTGTAACAGCTCTGAGTTTCCAGCAGCTGCTCTAGAGACACCGTGTGTTACTGTGTTACACTGATGTGTTGTTGCACATTAATATAGCCTCTTTAGATATGTGAACCCTATTTAATTTGTCTCCAACACTCCTGGTTTATGACATTCAGCATCATGTAATTGTTTATCTCATCACACACAGGGGACATAGAATCTGATGTAATCTGAATGTATTAGTAATTTATCGATGGTGTTTGCCTGTGTTTGATATATCTGAGCTGACACACGTCAGGCTTCAACATCATCAAATTATTATTTGTGTTTAGGCTTTTTGCTGTAATCCAGGGTGGGATGAAAACATTGCAGTGCTCAAGGCTCTCAGCAGCTACAGAGCTGAAGGCTATTCACATGTTATAAATTCAGCGTTTACTTAGCAGCTCTTTATTTAAAATCAGAGATGTTTATAGGTTTGTCATAAATGTTTGGCTTGTGATGTTGGTAGAAAGGTATTGCTTTGCCTGTTCAATTTCAGGGAAAAATTTGACTTAGTGTCAAACTGTAATAACTGTTATTGCAGCAGGTCTTGGTTACTAATCACTGAGATGTGTATGTGAGTGGATCTCTTGGGAAGAAATATAAAATTCACAAAATACAAAAAGACAAGGGCTACAGCTAAGTTGTGTTGGCATTCATTAGAAATGAACATGTAAAGCATTTGAACTGTATCCAGTGCTATTTATAAGAACAAGATTCAATGCCAATATTAAAAGCAAAAACACGTGGTCAGTATGCAGCACAAGTCTCAGAATAGATGCAACAAACATATCTCTTTGGTCGTAGAAAAGACAACAGATACAAGCAGAGACTCAGTGAAAACACCAGTTAAGGATTGAGGTGGAGGGGATTTGTTTTTATGAGAGCAAATTAGAGTGAGTGGAGGAGGAGGATGTGGGAGACTACAGGATGATTCAGTGGGGGAGAGTAGGAGCTGAGGCTATTAGACATGGTTCACAGTCTTATCACAGAATGTTGAGCTGTTTTTTTTGAGGGGAGGTGAGGAGGCTCTATCAGCTCATTAGAGAGACATTCAGTTCTTTTAATTAACCTATACTGAGCAACACCGTCAGACGGATGTCCTTTTTATTAAATCAAGTTGATTTCTTGCTATATATACAGTACGTATATGTCTTATAGAGGGGTGTTGCCAATATCCAGTATTGACAATTACAATGATGCTTAAAAAATGAAATATTGATATCATGTTAATAATAGACATATGATAATATTGTGTAAACAATCCAGTGCCTCTTAAATTGTTTGTTTGTTTCTGCTCTCTTTCTTACAGTAGGTGGCAGTAATGCACCTTAACACTGGTTGCCAACCGCCATACAACAGAACAAGAAGAAGAAAAAGCTGCAGTAACAGTTAGCTGCTACTCATTGATTTACTGCTGCTGTGAATAATCACATGGAAATGACAGACAGCTATGGTTACAGACTCTCCCTCCACCTTCTACACTTGTATAAAGAATGTTGTTCACGTTACAAAAAACAGACAAAACACACACACACACACACACACACACACACACACACACACACACACACACACACACACACACACACACACACACAATTAAGATGAATTTGACTGTCAGCATTTTTTCCCTCAAAAATGTCAATATATATCACAATAATATTGTTATTGCCCTAGTCTTATACATACAGCAGGTCTGTTGTCTCCCCTGCCTGTCACTGTCTGGGCTGAGCACTACTTGAGTTGCCTGATGAGTACAGTGCTACGTCCCTGATCTCTGACCCCTGTGCCGCCTGTAGTGCTCTGCCTTTTGGGCCTCAGTAAGGTCTGCCCCAGCCTCGGTGGTGGGAGGGGTGACTTTGATCTATGAGAGCTGAGATTGCAACAGCCCCTCTGATTCTGGGAGATGATAATCTGCAGCATGAAGGCCGGCAGGCGTAATACCTGCTGACATACTGAATCAACTTATCAGTGAAGCAAACACTGCATCAGACTCAACAGCATGGGTCCATGTTGCAGAGATTTTTACCTGTCACTCAGCTTGCTCTTTAACAGGTATGAAAGGTGACACGCCAGCTTAATATAAATCAGGTCTTAAAAAGGAGTATTGTTCACACTACATGGGGTTTGAAGACTGCACACACAGGTCAATATTATTCTGTTGAGGAAGACGTGTATTTAGTATTGCCCACTGAATATGTATTCACATTAGGACAGAAAAGCCTGGGAGAAAAATGCAGTGTAAGAAATAAAGGACTTTGATTTTTGATGTACTTTGATTAGTGTTTAACGCAGGATCTGAACCTGAGCTGGCATTGCTACTGTGCTTCAGTGAAAGTGAAAAAGCAGAACTAGGGCAGAATTTGTGCTGAAAAAAGTAAAGCCCTGCATGGAAATGATTAAAAAAAACTGTTACATTAAATTATTAACCAACACATTGTCATACCTTAACAACTGAATAGGTCGATTGCCAGTATGTACAGTGCAGACATAATTTAAGTTACGATATGTACGTGACGTAGATTAACCATGTTAGTTTCAATAACTCACAGGTGGCTTTTAGTTTCACACTGGACATGAACAGCTGTCTCCTGAATGAAAGTCCTGTGCTTGTTCAACCCGACCATCCGTCCCCGGCCTCCCCGGACACTGTCACCTCTAGAGGTTGGCAACTCACAAGAAATGTCTTCATGAGCTGCTTTCACAGTCAACCTAGATGGTTGTTGTTCAGGTGAGGATGGCTGTACTTTCTTTTACATTCATTTTGACAAGTTTGATTAATCAGAACAAACACCATACTTGTATTACACATATGAGAATGTGCCTTGCAAGATTGCAAATGATTCTGCAGTTTGTAAGTAATGATTGGTGAAACATTGCTGCCATTTCTGCATGTTAACAATTAAACAAATTGCTGTTACATAAAGGGCTACAGTTCAGTAAAATGAAAACACTGAAACTTTGATAAAAAGCGCTCCATTAAAAAACTGTCAATTAAATCGACTGAGTGAGTGAGTGAAGGAGCAAACTCTGATCCCTCATTGATTTCATCATCCCATTTGCATCAGTCCTGAATAGGAGCTGTGGACGAACTGATGAATGAGGTGATCTGAAAAGACTTGAAGCCTCAAGCCAGTGGAGTTGATCATAAGGGAATGCAACTCAATACTTGGAAGGTCTGCCAGAGATTGTGTACACTCAGCGTGGTGCGTTAAAATCTCCACATTATCCGTGAAATGTAATCAGAGGGATTTCAGCCTGGAAACGCTCTGAATTTCACAGGCAATTCATAGATTGATCCACTCAGCTGCAGTCGCTGCTCAGGCTCTTTAGGGATAAGAGGACCAGGCAGAAAGAAAATGACTGGAAAAATACCTGAAATCCTGTCTGTAGGAAATGTCATTCTCTCCAAGAGGAAATGCACAGTTGCTTTGTCCTGTTGCTTTAAAAGAGATATAAGGAACCACAACATTACAGGACTGAAGGATCAATATATTAAAATAAATATGGTTTAACCTGTTCAGTGATGTAAAGACTGATGAAGCGGTTCTCACTGAAATTCTGTTAATTCTTAATAATTAAATGTGTATTCCCTGCACAACATCCAAAACACCCAGGACAGTCTCTCTGAAAAGATTTTAGAAGCATCAGGGTGAAAATGGGTCATTGTTTTCATGAATCAAATTAATAACAATAAATCTTTTTTTTTACCCACACAAAGAATCCCTCTTCAGAAAATGTATATCTTCACTAGTCTTCACTTTCTTGCCACCAAATGTTGATTCTGTGTAGTATTAATATTGTTCTGTCACATCTAGAAGTTTTTTGTTCCTGCTTAAAAATAGATTGCCACATATCTTGCAAAACATAGTTTCATATGGAGTTGAAAGGCCCACAACATATTTTGACTTATTTAAAATATTTTAGTTGAAAAAAAAGTGAAAACAAGTTCAGATATGAATTTTTGAAAATGAAAATTAATATCTCCACCAGGAGATTTGGGTAAAATTAAGGTTTTATTGTTATACATCTGATTACTATATCCATTCTGCAATAACTATATAAATGAATCAATGTTGTAAATGATCTTTGGGCAGGGCCGTAGCCAGCTATGAGGTCACCGAGGTCCGGACCTCGGTAAAAATTTCTGAGAGAAAAAAATAAAAGAAGCCCCGAACAGCGTGGCAACATGTTATTGTAACACATCGGACTTTTATTTTGAAACCGCACGCAAGCAGGAAGTGGAAAACGCGGGACATTTTCAGTTAACAGGAGGAAGATAACTGCGAGCTGAGGTGAGTGACAACTTTATTATTATTATTTTACGACCAAGCAGCCCGCTATAAATTAAGCCGATGACCGACGCGATCCTCCAACAGTAGGTTAACTTGCATGTAGTCAGATCCGCTATTTTCGGTCCTAGTCGACACAGGTGTAATTAAAAAAGAGGATGAGGGAGACGGGGGTTGAATAGCCAGGCCCGTCCCGTCCCGCCCCATTTTAGTCCGAGCCAGTGGCATATTTCAGGAATAAATGAACAACATTACGGTTTGAGCCAGACTGGGTAGCCTTAGCCTATAAGCCAATGTCAAAACGGATAAAAACATTCCGGTAAAACCATAGATATAGATCAATTAACTACCTAGGTCGACGCTCGAGTTCGTTACCATGGCAACAGAGACTCAGCACGAGTTTTTTCTTTACACACACGCACGCACGCACGCACACACACACACACACACACACACACACACACACACACACACACACACACACAAACACACACACTTTTATTAGCCTAATAAAAACCCTTTTCTTGGTCAACAGATCCCTCTGTGTGTTCTTTAAATTACAACACTACCATGGGCAGTGTACTCGTTTTTGTAGGTAACATTTTGGTATGATTTGTGCAAAAAATGCAAAAAGGGGTCTCTATTCTGTCCTTACTAGACCAGCACAAAGTAACCTACCATCACTTCACTGTCTGATTATGTACAGTATATAAACGTTTACTTAACTATACTTACTTAACTATAAAGCTTGTGTGTGTGCGTGCGTGCGCGTGTGTGGGCTCGTGGGGGGGGTCTAGGGACATTGTCAAATTCTGGACCTCACTAATTTTGAAATCCTGGCTACAGCCCTGTCTTTGGGGTCTCTTTGATGTTCGGGACAAATTTCAACCCAATCCAGTGAAAAATAAGACGTTGGCGAGGTTTAGAATACACATACACAGAAACACAAAGATGAAGTTTAGCTCTGAGGGCATTCATCAAAAAGTCATAACTACAAAAGTATTTGGAGTACAGCTATAGATTTCACAAAGTCGCACGACTTTAATAGAAGTTTTAATATGGTTTTCTTTTTTTCTAAAGAAAATCGCCAACATGGTATGGAATGACCCATCAGTCATTTGCAGTGTTGGGGTAACTTGTTACAAAGTAATCTGTTAGAGTACTCAGATTCCTTTTTTGTTGTAATGAGTAACATAACGTGTTAGTTCTGCAATTCAAGTAATCCGTTGTTTAGTTTATTTTCATAAAAGTAATCATTACTGGAAAAAAATTGCTGTCTTGTCCTTTCCTTTTGTCTCCACAGAAATAAAGAAAATCCCTGAAGCATGTCACTGATTCTGTTTGTCTCCTGCCGCTCAGCAGGTGGCTGCGTGCCAGCTGAAGGTAAACCTACAGCTGTGTCAGTGCGCATGTGTAGCTCGCTGATTCAGTGTAGTGAGATGGCAGAGAGGACAGCATTAACTTCGTGGAAATATTCCCATTATTCTCTCATAGCTTAGGGGTTCATTAGTTGCATGTTTAAACATCATAAACTGGCTATAAGAGCCGTCTTGTATTGTTTTCATTGAAACAGCTGTGCCTAATACTGTATGCCTCTGCCCAGTTCGCTGTCAGATTGTTAGACGCAATATAACATTTACAGCTCTTTCTTCTGCTGTCATTCCTTTTATTAGGCTGTGGAGTTACTGATTGTGGGCCGCAAAGAAGGCTACAAAATGACGCGAGAGTCAGTACATTCAGACGGACATGTGCAGTTGGCTACATGCCGTCTGGACAATATAACTCACATGCACAACAAGTCGCAAAGAGGTTTTACTGTACTTTTTGGTCACACTAAAGTACTCTAACACAACATTTTCTAAGTACATAACGCAGTTATGTAACAAGTTATTTTTTAATGGTAGTAATCCTGTAACGTAACTAGTTACTTTTAAAAACATTACCCACCACTGGTCATTTGTCTAACAGTCAAAATACAACCTCACTCCTATTGGTAATTTATCTATAGAAGACTGGCTGGGTTATCCATTTTTAAAATGACTGATTAGAAAAAAAATATTTCCTGTTTTTTCTGTTCAGTATGGACTTCGACTTCATCTGAAGCTTTTACTAAATCGACAACAAAGGAATCCACCACAGTCATGCACATCTGCACAAATACGGTTAATTATGATTTGCCTCCAGTGAATGAATGAGCACTGCCTTCAGCTTTCTTCTGTTGGCTCTTTGATTCGCCTTTGTCATTCCTGGTGGTCTCCTGTCCCACCTGGTTACAACAGATTGATTTGCTGTTTGAGGGCTGGAGGTGATGCATGGCTACCCTCTGTGGATGAAAGAGGCGTCTGCTGCCAATGCCTTTAAAGTTAAGCATCTGTCATTGCTAAGGACATCTGTGGATTGGCTTGAAGAATGATGAACCCCACACAGCTCCTGCAGCACTGATCCTGGCTCCAAGCGCATGCATCAGCTGCTCATCCAAACCTGCTTCAGCTCCAGTTTCACTGCTCAAATGTATGAATTGTCTTCAGTTCTATTTCTTCCACTCTTACTTGCACATGAGCTGCTTTAGTTACACTTAAATACAGCAGCAGTGAGTACGACTTAAGAGAAGTCAATTTAGTTGGTAGAGAAGGCAAAAGTATAATCTCATGGTGTGTTTGGGTGGAAATCAGGACTTCTCCAAATATCTCAGGAGAACTGCTTAAAATTACTGAGAAAGTTTTCCACCCTCTGACATGGACAAGAAGCTTTTTGCAAACATTGATTTATTTAAGTACAAACACTACAGCCTCTGGTGTTTATTCCTACAGCCCGAAGACCGTGCTAGTTACCACTTCCCCTTTTCCTCACAGTCGTTTTACTGCAGCTTTTTGAATATGTGTATGTCAAAAAGTCTGTAGTCGGTGCCAGCAATCAGATGTAATGTATCTGCATCCTGTGGTCAGCTCTACCAATCAGAAGGAGTGCACCAAAGGTCAATCCCAGCTCAGCAGGTTCAGTCCAAGATGGTAGTGTGCCAGAAACAATGGGAATTATGGCCTACTGTCTGATGCACAACCATTAGATTATTAAAATCAGACAACAAAACAGAAAAGCCTTAAAAGGATAACTTTTATGAAGCTCAGGAAAATGTAAGAAATAATCAATAATTTCAGCTTTTACTGGTATTGGGTTTGGATTATTGTCTACTCAATGGTCCCACTACTGCTACCCTTTGTCTACATTTTGGTGACCCTCTGATCTTTTTCCTGGAGCTAACAGCAAGCCAACATTCCAATTTATATTGGAATTACTCAGCACACTGATGCTCCTCAAAGGATGATCCCTATTCTACTTTGGGTTCCCTCAGAAAAAACTACACACTCTGGACACTGTTAGATGCTCTGCTGACCACTTGAAACATACTAAGGACCATAAGAAATTGATTGCATTTACTGATACAGTATGAGCTTATAGATCAGCTGATTTAGAGAGAATGTATCCATTTCATAGTTTTTACACCAGGGAACACTGACAAAATGTCGGCCCACCCACCCCAGACAGTCTGTTCACCCTGCTGCCATCTGACAAAAGATACAGAAGTATCTGCTGTCATACCACCAGACTACAGAGCAGCTTCATTCCCCAGA